>NW_028073511.1:7329590-7936019 GCF_014824575.4 Sturnira hondurensis | reverse complement strand
CCAAGGTAGGCTAAAGATCTCAAGTAGGCTAAAGTTGGTATCCTTACCTTCCAACCACATACACTCAACAAACATATACGCACTGGGCCCTACACTAAATTGCAAGGATGGAACAGCGGTGAAGACAGTCTCCGCCTTCAGGGGCCTCACAGTGCAAGAAAAGGCAGGCTAGGAATTCAGAATAACAATCCTGAGTGATGTGTTATGACAGGGGTGAGCACAGTTGCTATGGAATCTGCAGTGTAATGCAGTAACTGCTAGCTGTATGTGGCTACTGAATACACGAGATGTGCGTAGTCCAAATAGAGATGTGCTGTAAATGTAAAATGCCAGACTATGAAGACTCATTGTCAAAAATGTCAGTGATCTCATATATACACTCATTATATTAGTTACACGTCAAAACACTTATATTTTGGACATATTAAAGTAAAATGTATCATTCAGAATTAATTTTACCAATTCCTTTTTACTTTTTAAAAGATTTTATTTATTCACTCTTACAGAGGGGGGAAGGGAGAGAGGGAGAGAAACATCTAGGGGGTTGCCTCTCGCAGGTGCCATGACTGGGGACCAGGCTACAACCCAGGCATGTGCCCCAACCTAGGATCAAACAAGCAATCTTTTGCTTTGAGGGATGACACCCAACCAACTGAGCCACACTGCTCAGAGATTTACTTTTATTGTAGCTACTAAAAAATTTAAAATTAAGCCCTGGCTGGTGTAGCTCAGTGGATTGAGCTCAGGCCTGCAAAGCACACGATCGCGGTCCAATTCCCAGTCAGGGCACATGCCTGGGTTGCAGGCCAGTTCCCAGCAGGGGACACATGAGAGGCAACTATACATGGATATTTCTCTCCCTCTCTCCTTCCCTTCCTCTCTAAATATGAATTTAAAATTACATATGTATCTCAGGTCATGTTTATACTGGGCATTTGTATATCTCTTTTGGAGAAATGTCTGTTCAAATAAATCCCTTGCCCATTTTTACTTAGGTTATTTATCCTTTTGTTGTTAACTTGTGTTTTTTGTTATTCTGGATACCAGATTCTAATCAGGTAAATGCTTTGAAAATATTTTCTCCCAATCTGCGTCTTTCTCTAGTGTCCTTTTAAAGATTGTTTTGGCTATTCTTTTCCAAGATTATCTTGGCTGTCCTGGGTCCCTTGCATTTTATATAAATTTTAGGATCAGTTCATTAATTTCTGTAAAAAATGTGGTTGGAACTTTTATAGGGATTGCATTGAATCTGCAGATGAATTTGGGGAATATCATCATCTTAAAAATATTAACTCTTTTAATCCATGAAGATTTACTTAGGTCTTCCTCAGTTTCTTTCTGCAACATTTCACAGCTTTAAGTGTACATGACAACTTGGATAATTTCTTTCCTGAGATGTTTCCTTTATTGACACAATTATACGTGGAACTGTCACGCTGAGATGAGAGTGATTTCATCAGGGTTTGCTTTGGCCGCCTCTTTCCCCGGAATCTCTGTCAAACTATCTGCCCCACTGGTATCACACCGAGTTTTTAGGCTGCTCTAATTGCTGGCTGATTGCGCTATTGTTTAGACAATACCCTGGGTGTTAACTTGCTCCCCAGTCTGATCCAATTACATTTGGGTCCTTTGCAGAGTAATTTTTAAAGCCAGTCTTTAAAGTGTGTTTTGACATCCTTAGCTGAATCTTTCCCCTATTCTTTCCGGTACAGTGGCTGAACTATTGTTCAACTTGATACTGCAGTGGAGCTGCCAGCCTCTTCTTCTCCATTGTTTTTGAGAATTATTTTTAGGGTTGAACTTACTCACAATCTGTTCCAAATAAAGTCCCTTTCTTTGGAAAGAGCTTTCTGTTCTTATGGGCCAATATAATCTCAGGGGTTCCTCTAAGCAGAAGGGAGATTTTGCCTCTCTTCCTCTCCACAAAATCTCTGATGCCCTGCTCTGGAACTGGGAGCAATGAAACACCTCTCCTTGAAGTGACACCCCAGCTTACTGAGCAGAATGCTGGGTGGGGAGGCAGGTGATAGTCTCTGGTCACCCTGCTTTGCATCTCCCAGCATGAAAACTGTGCACTATGGGTAAGCTGGGGCAAGGGTGGTTAGGGCCCCATTATTTTCAGCCTGCCACACCTGGGGCCAAGCCTGTGCCCCTATGGGTATGGGATGAATGGAGGAAGGAAGGCCATTGTTTTATGGTCATACTCCCCAGGAATTTCGCTTTAGCATCTTAGGGCCAGTGGGTGGGTGGTGGAGGAGGAGAAACGCTGGTCGTCTGCCACTCCTGGTGAGATACTGTCTGGTGTCTGGAAGCCGAGAGGAGAAGAAGCCTTGCTTTCGGTCCTTGCATTGGAGCTCAGTCACTGAAGAGATATGAGTGAAGGAAGAAATGAGCAGTAAGGGCTCGAGGGCTGTGGATCATGGTGTTATTACTGAGATTTAGTAGATTTTCTTGAATAAATATTTCTTCATTTTTTATACGTCCTTAGGACGGTTTCTCAAGTTTTTAAGTGGTTGCTTTTCCATAGTTTTCACCAATTACAGTTGTTTCCTGTGGAGTGAGTCGACAGGGCTTCTCACACAGCCCTTCTCCTGGAAGTGGAACTAACAGTGATTTCAAAAATGAAACTCCAAAACCATAAGGGGAAAAATTTGTATTGGTTTTTACTATATTCAAATAAAAGGTTTTGTTCAAGAATAGGTGGTATATAAGAAGTTAATTGTTGACTACAGGGTGGCAGACTGATGTAAAATATTTACAAAGTATATTGATAACAAAATATTGCACATTTTTAACAGATAAACACCTAGAATATATAGGAATTCCTGTAAATCTACAAGAAAATGATGGGCAAGTCCATAGAAAAATGAGCAATAGCTATGAATGGGTAATTCACAGAAGAAAATTCTTTTGAAAAAAATTTTAAAAGATTTTTAAATTTATTTTTAGAAAGAAGGGGGAGGGAGAATGAGAGAAAAAGCAGCATCAATGTGAGAGAGAAACATCAGTGTGTGGTTGCCTCTTGCATGTCTCCAACTGGGGGCCTGGCCTACAACCCAGGCATGTGCCCTACCTGGGAATTGAACAGCAACCTTTTGTTTGGCAGGCCAACGCTAATTCACAGAGCCACACCAGCCAGGGCATGAAAATTCTTGTAGCTAATGAGTTCATGAAGACTTAGCCTCATTCGTAATTATACAAAATGCAATCAAAGTAAGATTCCACTCTAGCTCATAAATTAAGCTATTTGCTATCAAGTGCTGATGAAAATGGGGAAACAGAAAGCTGCATAAACTATTGGTAAGACCATGAGATTTTGGAGAGCAGTTTAGTGTTATTTAGTGAAATTAAGCACATATTTAGCCTAGGACCCAAGAAATTCCATATTTGGGTAAATACCTTAGAAAACCTTTCACACAGAAATGAGGGGAAGGTGATTATTGCATTATTATTAATGTCTGTCAAAGCAAAGATTTGGAACCAATCTAAAAGTTCATCAACAGATAATAAATGAACATAATGTAGTACATTCATATTATCAAATACAGTTTATCAATCAAAAAGAAGAAATTAGTTGCCTTGGCTGGGTGGTTAAGTTGGTTAGAGCATTGTTCTGTACACCAAAAGGTAACAGGTTTGGTTTCCAGTCAGGGCACACACTTAGGTTGCAGGTTCGAGCCACCATCTATGATGCCGGCATGCAGGGGAGGCAGCTGATGTTTCTCTTTCATACTGATGTTTCTCTCTCTCTAGTTCACACATATAATATTGAGTCTAAAAAGGAAAAGCAAAATGAAATACTTAGTACAATGCAATTGATTTACAACATAAAGTAATACTTTGTGTTGTTCATTTTTGAACAACATTATACAATTTTGTGACTAGAAGTATGGATAGTGGATGATATACATTAAATACATGAGCAAGAGTATGTATAGTGCAAGAGGAGATGGAGAATGACACTGAGTGTGTTAAGTGAAGATGACAAAAAGTAAGTGCATAAAATTGAATTGAAAAGAGACTCTGCAGGTAGTGCTGTCAATAATGAACCACAAATTAAAGCATCTGATTGGTTCTATCAATCCAATTATGTGTACCTGAGAGCCTCAGATTATTTTTTTAAAGGTTGCATTTATTTTTAGAGGGGAAGGAGGGGGGAAAGAGAGGGAAGTGTCAATGTGTGGTTACCTCTCATGTGTCCCCTACAGGATACTTGGCCTGAAACCCATGCATGTGCCCTGACTGGGAATCAAACCAGCGACCCCTTGCTCCACAGGCCAGCTCTCTCAATCCACTGAGCCACAACAGCCTGGGTGAGAGCCTCAGATTACTAATGATGATAAAATAAGAAAACATATATGTAAGCAACTAGCAGTACAACCATTCATTGCTAATTCTCCTTTCCTTTCTGACTACCTTAGTGCCAGAATTAGGGAGATAAACATTCAAATGGACTTCAAAAATTCTCACAAAAATTTTAGTTTGAGTTATTTTTTTCCAAAATTAGGCATGAGTTACTATACTGAAAATTATTATTTGTTTAAATTGGCCAGCGACTTAGTCAGGTAGAGACCAACTGAGAGTACAGAGTTTAGAAAGAAAATGTTTCAACCAGGCAAGGTATCAAAGCTTGTATACACAGAAAAGGGAAATAAAAAAATTCCTGGACAAAAATCTGTAAATCCTGAAATGTGGTCCAGAGGGTGCCATCTGCTCATAAAATTATGGAGAGGCTGCTGGAATCTTGCAGCGGCGTGTTGGACTGTCTCCACAGACCTGCCTAGGCAAACTTCTGCGGTGCCAGATCATCAGGAGAGTTTCCAAGGAAAGATCAATATGGGATATTTTCAATCTCCTGCCTGAGTTATGCACAATATCCAAAGGAAATAAAATGAGGATTTGCCCTTATAAAACACCAGCCTAACCCATATTCCTTGCACTGAACAGCCCTTCCTCATTACCACCACCCATCCAATTCATAATGATTCTTCAGTTTTCATCTCAAGTCCAAGAAAGAGTGGAATGGGAAAGGACACTAGATATAGTGTCCTTTATCTGGGTTTAAATATACTTTTTTATTTCTTAATTTTTTACCTTTTAAAGTATATTGTATTGATTATGCTATTACAGTGGTCCCATTGTCTCTCCCCTTTATTCCCCTTCACCCTGCAACCCCCTCCCAACAGCATTCCCCTCCCTTATTTCACGTCCATGGGCCGTACATATACGTTCTTTGGCTTCTCCATTTCCCATACTGTTCTTAATCTCCCCCTGTCTGTTTTGTGCCTACCAGTTATGCTTCTTATTCTCTGTACCTTCTACCCCATTCTCCTCCCTCCCCCTTCCCACTGATAACCCTCCATGAGATTTCCATTTCTGTGATTCTGTTCCTGTTCTAGTTCTTTGCTTAGTTTGTTTTTGTTTTGTCTTAGGTTAGTTGTTGATAGTTGTGAGTTTGTTGCTATTTTACTGTTCATAATTTTAATCTTCTTTTTCTTAGATAAGTCCCTTTAACACTTCATACAATATGAGCTTGGTGATGATGAACTCCTTTACTTGACCTTATCTGGGAAGCACTTTATCTGCCCTTCCATTCTAAATGAAAGCTTTGCTGGATAGAGCAATCTTGGATGTAGGTCCTTGCCTTTCATGACTTGGAACCCTTCTTTCCAGCCCCATCTTGCCTGCAAGGTTTCTTTTGAGAAATCAGCTGATAGTCTTATGGGCACTCCTTTGTAGGTAACTCTCTCCTTTTCTCTTGCTATTTTTAAGAGTCTCTCCTTATTTTTAATTTTAGATACTTTAATTATGATGTGCTTTGGTGTGTGCTTCCTTGAGTATAACTTCTTTGGGACTCTCTGAGCTTCCTAGACTTCCTGGAATTCTATTTCCTTTGTCAGATTGGGGAAATCCTTCATTATTTGTTCAAATAAGTTTTCAATTACTTGCTCTTCCTCTTCTCTTTCTGGCACCCCTATGATTTGGATGTTGGGACATTTAAACTTGTCCTGGAGGTTCCTAAGCCTCTCCTCATTTTTTTGAATTCTTATTTCTTCATTCTGTTCTGGTTGAATGTTTATTTCTTCCTTCTGCTCCAAATTATTGATTTGAGTACTGGTTTCCTTCTCTTTACTGTTGGCGTCCTGTATATTTTGCTTTATTTCACTTTGCATAGCCTTCACTTTTCCTCTATTTTGAGACCATTCTCAAATATTTCTGTGAGCATCCTGATTACCAGTGCTTTGAGCTCTTCATCTCATAGGTTGGCTATCTCCTGGTCACTTAGTTCTATTTTGAGAGTTTTGATCTATTCTTTCATTTGGGCCATATTTCCTTGTCTTGGCTCACCTGTAATGTTGTAAAGGGCAGAGCCTTGCCAAGACAGGGCAACCCACATTGCTGCGTTGTGGTGTTGTATGTGGGGGAGGGGTCAGAGAGAGAACAATGGCACTTGCTCAGTTCTCCACCGGCTTTCAGTCCCTTCTCCCACTACCCACAAGCAAATTGGGCCTTTCTGGTGCTGATTCCTGGGCATGTGGGCTTGTGTTCATTCTAGGACCCTGTGGATCTCTCTAATGAACTCTCCTGTGAGGCTGGGAGTCTCTCCCACAACTGCCATTCCCACAGATTTTTATAGCCACAGGTTTTGAGGCTTTCTTTTCCTTCACTGGAACTGGGCTTGTGTGGTCTGTCTCGCTCCCCACTTGTTCCTCCTGGTTAAGCCACATGTGAATGTGGGACTACTTAGTCTGCCAGTGGCTGCCTTCCCACAAGTCCTCTCTGCCCCAGCTGCCTGTCTCTGCTCCTCCTACTAGTCCGGATAATGTTTCTTCTCTGACTCCTTGGTTGTCAGATTTCCATAGTTTGATTTTCTGGCAATTATGGTTGTTTTTTGTTTTTAAATTTGTTGTTGTCCTTCTTTTGGTTGTGTAAGGAGGTACAGTGTATCTACCTACACCTTTGTGGGGGTGACTTCTCACGAGTTCCCCCAGGTGCCACGGACGAAAGTGAATGTGGCCAAGACATGATGGATCTGCTTAGGGAGGAGAAGTGGACTGTGGCCAGTTTCTCAGGGGAGACAAAGGCCAGCTGTGGCCAGTTTCTCGGGGAAAAAAAGGCCCAAACCCCCTGTTCCATAGCCTTTTATTGGGTTGTAATACACAGGAATACAGGGCGGTGAGGATCAAAAAGTAGATAACATTTCAAAGATATCTGAGGGCTTCAGAGTCTGAGTGAGTGTCTGTAAGAAAGAGAGTTGCAGAAACTTTGGGAAACATATTCATTTCTTCCTGGACCCTTATCATATGAATGAAAGCACTCTTAGCAGAGCAGATTTCACAGGTTCATCAGCAAGTCTTTGTGATGCCAGATTTTTCCCCAGGACATGCTCTAGCAAGGCAAGGAGCTGCACCTNTGTCTTAGGTTAGTTGTTGATACTTGTGAGTTTGTTGCCATTTTACTGTTCAGAATTTTAATCTTCTTTTCCTTAGATAAGTCCCTTTAACACTTCATACAATATGAGCTTGGTGATGATGAACTCCTTTAACTTGACCTTACTGAGAAGCACTGTATCTGTCCTTCCATTCTAAATGATAGCTTTGCTGGAGAGAGTAATCTTGGATGTAGGTCCTTGCCTTTCATGACTTGGAACACTTTTTTCCAGCCCCATCTTGCCTGCAAGGTTTCTTTTGAGAAATCAGCTGATAGTCTTATGGGCACTCCTTTGTAGGTAAATTTCTCCTTTTCTCTTGCTATTTTTAAGAGTCTCTCCTTATTTTTAATTTTAGATACTTTAATTATGATGTACTTTGGTATGTGCTTCCTTGAGTATCACTTCTTTGGGACTCTCTGAGCTTCTAGACTTCCTGGAATTCTATTTCCTTTGTCAGATTGGGGAAATTCTTCAGTATTTGTTCAAATAAGTTTTCAATTACTTGTTCTTCCTCTTTTCTTTCTGGCACCCCTATGATTTGGATGTTGGGACATTTAAACTTGTCCTGGAGGTTCCTAAGCCTCTCCTCATTTTTTTTTGAATTCTTATTTCTTCATTCTGTTCTGGTTGAATGTTTATTTGTTCCTTCTGCTCCAAATTATTGATTTTAGTACTGGTTTCCTTCTCTTTTCTGCTGGCTTCCTGTATATTTTGCTTTATTTCACTTTGCATAGCCTTCACTTTTCCTCTATTTTGAGACCATACCAAAGTATTTCTGTGAGCATCCTGATTACCAGTGTTTTGAACTCTTCATCTCATAGGTTGGCTATCTCCTTGTCACTTAGTTCTATTTTGAGAGTTTTGATCTATTCTTTTTTGGGCCATATTTCCTTGCCTTGGCTCACCTGTAATGTTGTAAAGGGTGGAGCCTTGCCAAGACAGGGCAACCTACATTGCTGCGTTGTGGTGCTGTATGTTGGGGAAGGGTCAGAGAGAGAACAATGGCACTTGCTCAGTTCTCCACCGGCTTTCAGTCCCTTCTCCCACTACCCACAAGCAAATTGGGCCTTTCTAGTGCTGATTCCTGGGCATGTGGGCTTGTGTTCATTCTAGGACCCTGTGGATCTCTCTAATGAACTCTCCTGTGAGGCTGGGAGTCTCTCCCACCAATGCCATTCCCACAGATTTTATAGCCACAGGTTTTGAGGCTTTCTTTTCTTTTGCTGGAAACTGGGCTTGTGTGGTCTGTCTCGCTCCCCACTTGTTCCTCCTGGTTAAGCCACACGTGAATGTGGGACTACTTAGTCTGCCAGTGGCTGCCTTGCCACAAGTCCTCTCTGCCCCAGCTGCCTGTCTCTGCTCCTCCTACCAGTCCGGATAATGTTTCTTCTCTAACTCCTTGGTTGTCAGATTTCCATAGTTTGATTTTCTGGCAGTTATGGTTGTTTTTTTGTTTTTAAATTTGCTGTTGTCCTTCTTTTGGTTGTGTAAGGAGGCACAGTGTATCTACCTACACCTTTGTGGGGGTGACTTCTCACGAGTTCCCCCAGGTGCCACGGACGAAAGTGAATGTGGCTGAGACATGATGGATCTGCTTAGGGAGGAGAAGTGGACTGTGGCCAGTTTCTCAGGGGAGACAAAGGCCAGCAGCGGCCAGTTTCTCCGAGGAAAAAAAGGCCCCGAGCCCCCTGTTCCATAGCCTTTTATTGGGTTGTAATACACAGGAATACAGGGCAGCAAGGATCAAACAGTAGATAACATTTCAAAGATATCTGAGGGCTTCAGAGTCTGAGTGAGTGTCTGTCAGAAAGAGAGTTGCAGAAACTTTGGGAGACATATTCATTTCTTCCTGGACCCTTATCATATGAATGAAAGCACTCTTAGCAGAGCAGATTTCACAGGTTCATCAGCAAGTCTTTGTGATGCCAGATTTTTCCCCAGGACATGCTCTAGCAAGGCAAGGAGCTGCACCTCTCCCAACAGGTATTCAGGCTTAAGGGGATTTGAGCCAGGAAGCACTTCTCCCAGAGGACATGGGAACTTGAGCTACCTCAAAGCAGGGGGGCAAGAGTCCATTGCTTTTTGTTGCAGCCCCTTGAGTCCTTCCATGAAGGCCTTCCAAGTGATTGAGTGTGGCTTAGGTTGCTCCCTGCTGTGAGGGGTCTTAACCATCATTGACTTCTGACCAAGCTTTGGGGGCAGGGAGAGGAACTGAGGCAGTGTTTGCTACCAGAGACAAGCTTTGTCCCCTGGGGCTTTCATTCCAAAGGTCGTCCTTCGACCTTAACCACAAGGGGTACAGATACAATTTCTAAAACCCGGCAGAGCAGTCTATAACACACCTTCCTCTTGGTTAGAAGTTGGGTTCAAATCTAGTCTCAACTACTTGTTAGCTGCATTAACTTGGGCATAATTGTAAATCTTACTGTGTTGCAATTTTCTAAGTAAAACAGGGAAAATAATACCCAACTTTCAAGTTGTGAGAATGGAAAAACTAGAGCACATACTTGGATCAATATTTATCCCTATCTCCCTGTCCCTATTGGTCTCTCCCTTCCTGGAATTCCCCAACACCTGTAGGTGTAACTCAATAACTTCCTGTCACGATGTAATTCTTATAGCTCTGGGAAAAGCTTGCCATAAGCTTTCTTTTCCTTCTTCAGATCTTGCCCTCACTTCTTCTTCCAATTTTCTCTCTTTGTGCCTAAAGAATTGGAGCTGCCCTGACTGGATAAGTCAGTGCAGTGGGTTGGAATGCTGTCCTGATATGCCAATGTTGTGGGTTTGATCCCTGGTCAGGGTATATACAAGAAGCAACCAATGAATCCATAAATAAGTGAAACAACAAATTGATGTTTCTCTCTCTCTCTTCCTCTTTCTCTCTAAAATGCAGTAAATAAATTTTTTTAAGTTGGCATTTAACCAACCCAGGTAGACATCCTGACTCTCGTACTCCTAGCCCNCCCTCTTTGTGCCTAAAGAATTGGAGCTGCCCTGACTGGATAAGTCAGTGCAGTGGGTTGGAATGCTGTCCTAATATGCCAATGTTGTGGGTTTGATCCCTGGTCAGGGTATATACAAGAAGCAACCAATGAATCCATAAATAAGTGAAACAACAAATTGATGTTTCTCTCTCTCTCTTCCTCTTTCTCTCTAAAATGCAGTAAATACATTTTTTTAAGTTGGCATTTAACCAACCCAGGTAGACATCCTGACTCGTGCTCGCCGGCCCTTCTAGAAGCCTCCAGGAAGACATCTCCATCAGGTGTCAAATGTCTGGACAGGTGTGCAGGAAAGTTTATTACCAGAACATGAAGCAAATATTACTTTTGGGCAAACAGTTGCAGTGCACAGGATAGTGCCAAGTGTTTCTGCGTGTACCCAGAGTCTCCTCCTGGCCTCATAGAGCCGACCTCATACAGGCACCTGAGGCCTTTTCCAATGTAGTCTCTCTTTTCTCCACTCCCACCCCATTGCCCCTCTCAACCATTTCTTCTTCTCTGTACTCTATGGGGCACCCAGAGGGGCACTTTTTGGGCCTCTGTGCCCTGAGAGTCACCAGTGGCTCCATCCAGAAGTATCTTTGCCTTCCCTGGGTGTTGCTGATAAGGGCTTGAAGTCCTTCAGATTCTTTGCCAGAGGGGGGCCGGGCAGGGGGGACTTTAGAACCATAAGCAAACAATATTTCTTTGGTTAATGGAAAACTTTATCAGAGAATAACTTCATTGCCTCACTCTGCTGATAAAACCTCTCTTTCTATATTGCCTTATAACAAAAATACCTTCCATGTACTGACTACCCAAGTCTGTAAGGTATAAACTCCTATTATCTCTGTTTACAAATGAGAACATTGAGGCATTCAGAGTTTGAATAACTTGCACAAGGTCTCTACTATCTATTGCCTGATCTACTCTATTTCACCACAACTACCCCAGAGTTAAATAAGGTGGGAGAAAAGGCAGTGCCCACTGTGCCTCCTAAGTCTTAGTGTATGCTTCCCCAGAAGTCCCTGTGTTCCCAGCAACTCTTTGGGTGGGAGAGGGAAGTTACATTCCTCATCCAAATGCCTGAAGAGGATTTGATGGGGTTAGGACACAGGGACACTTCTCCAGGCCTCTCCTGGCCTTACACGGTCAGAGTGGAGCCCAGAAATCTTAGCAGGGGAGGTGAACATTTTCATAAGGGCATTCTCAGGAAGCTTCTTCATTACCAGGGACCTGGATATTATCAACCTGAGAAGGCAGCATCACAGAACTACACAAAATGTTAAGAAAACTCCACCTTGTCATAAAAAAGAGGCATGAAGGAGTAGGTAGTCACTATGAATCTAGCCTGCGTGTGTTTCTGGGAGCAAATCCAAAAGAATACTCATTCGCGCAGGAGCCTGACTGCATTTACCAAAGCACCATGAATAAATAAGAACCAAGGGAGCCCTGCATTTCACTTAAAATACACCACTGATAGTCAGTAATAGGAAAAAGAAGTCTGAAAATCCTCATCAGAAAAGAGTACTCTAGGTAAAACAAAATGAAAAGAAGTATTTTCAGCCACAGAGAAACTACGCTCATCTGTCTCTGTTTTTAAGGGCGCTTCAGCAAGAGGAGGCAGATTCTGTGTCTCAGCCTCCACGATTACAGGAGTGACTCAACTTCGCCTTACTTTGCTGCCACGAAGGGAGGCGGGCAATTTGTTTTTCTTATGATGAGTCTAAAGTAGATAATCATTTTTTCTTCAGATAAAAGGCAACACTCACAGTCAAAAAAAGCTCTCTTTTTCTAGTTCTTTTAAACTCAGAATTTCACATAGGCCTGTAATAATATTCCAAAGCACAAAAACAGGCCATTTTCATCCTACAGCTCCTGAACCAGAAAAAAAATACAGTTTAATTGGAAAATTGACTGCTAAATTTCCTATCACATCCTTAAGCATGTGGGTGATTTCGTGGCTCTGTAGCCAACTCATTTCTCCAACGTTCACTGGGAAGAGAGATGTTTCCTTTCTTCTGGGGGCAGGAAACCAAGTGCCCTGCTGAGTAGGATGTACATGGAGTGTCCCCTCAGGTGCCATGTCACAGTGGTCCCCAGGAAGCCAATCCCTGAGCCAGCTCCAGGGTGACCAACTGCCAGGGCTCTTGGGCCAAAGAACTTGACCCCTTTTTAATGTAATGCAATTTTCTATGAAGGCCTCTAATCTTTAAATGAACTTAAAGTGATTATATTCTGGCTTTGACATAGAGAACATTTGTTCCACACATTTAAACCAATTCAGTTCCATTTCAATTTACACAGTTAATATTTGCTCAGTGGTTACTACGAACAAAGCACTATACATATGCTTAACAATAGCATTTCTCCCTCACTGAAGGAAAATAAGATTTGAGGCTTTTTTTCTTTTTTGTAACATCTTTGTTCCAGTTTAATTTACATAGCCATAAAATTTACCTATTTTAAGTATAGACTTCAATGATTTATAGTAAATTTGCAGAATCGTGTAGATATTGTTACAATGCAATTTTAGAACATTTCCATCACCCCAGGAGCTTTAAACATACTGCTTTACAGGCCTGACCCTGACCTATTTAGTCAGGTTTTTGGGGGTGATTTTGATTGCTAAATGCAGCGTCTTGAGGAGGACTGTTGGACAGGTTGTGGACCAGGCCTCTGTCTCTAAAAATAAATAAATAATATCTTAAAAGAAAAACTATTGGTTTATCGAGGTGGTAAGACATGATTACAAACAAGTTGAAAACTTGGCAGAGACGTAGTGACACCAAAATAATGTCTGACAAATTTTGACAAACAATAAAGAGAGATACAAACATAATGTACAGCAGTTTAAAGAAGGAGATCTTGTATGAGTCTCAGAGTGGTATAGTGGGAAGATGGTGGGCTTTGAAGGAATAAATGGATAGACTAACATCTTGGCTCTGCTGCTGGGTGGCTTTGTGATTTTGGATAAGGTAGCTAAATTGCATGAACCTGTTTTCTCATAGTAACCATTCAGTACGTGTAAGTTATATAATTTAGTATTATCGGCAAAAAAAAAGATATTGGTATCTTGGCAGAGGGAGGAGAGGGGGTGTGCCAGGCATTAAGTAGCACACAGTAGGCACTTGATACAGCCTTACGTTGACTGAGCATTTACTCTGCCAGGCATTGGGGTAAATGTATTAATAATGTCTCATTTCATCCTCACTACAATCCTATCAAATAGGTATGGTTATTATTCCCATGTTATAGATGAGGATAAATCTCTAAACTGAGACTTAGAGAAGTTAAGAAACTTAACCAGGTCTTGTAGCTTGGTAAAGAGGAGAATTCAAAAGGCAGATGAGTCTAGCTTGAAAGCCAGGGAATTTGAGAACTAAGCTATATGACAATGCTTCTTAAAGTTGTTCCTCATAAGGGCTGCCTGGTGCATAGTTTAAAATGCCCATCTCAGGATTTAGAAGTTCTGGGGTAGGCTAGTGACTCAGTATTTTCTACAAGTACCACAAATTATTCCTGTGATCAGCCAATTTTGGGGATAATTGCTATGGTGCTTCTCATAGATCCTGAACAGATGTTACATTAAAGATTAAGCTAGCCAAAAATTCTAGTTTACAAAACTGGGGACATGTGTGAGATTTTGATAGGAGTAATAAGGAGGGAATATCATGCACAAAGGTAGGAGGCTTAAATGAATGGGGGTTGCTTAGGTGTTTTAGTAACAAGACGTAACATTTATTTTGCACTTGGGGGAACAGACATTGTCCTAGGCATATTTCATATATCATCTTATTTAATCTTCACAAACAACTTTGTGAGGTAGGTACCATGATTTTCTCACTTACAGATGAAGAAACTAAAGTGTAAAAGAGGTGAAGTAACTTGCCTAAGATCTCATAGCCAGCAAGTGATCAAGCCAGGACCTGACACCAGACAGCTTGCATCCCATCCTCATAACAACCAGATTGAAGTGCCCAGGACTCAGGAAGTAAGGAACTTGTCCCACGCTGCTCCTCAGTCACAGGGATTAGTTTATTGCCAAATCTTTATTTTTCTACTACAACACAATTGTCTCACTCCAAATTGTGGGGTGCTTTAAAATACTGTAGCTTCCTAATTATTTTATTTTATTAAAAAAATTTATTTTTAGAGAGAGGGGACAGGAGAGAGAAAGAGAGGGAAAGAAACACCAATGTGTGGTTGCCCCTCACATGCCCCCTACTGGGGACCTGGCCTGCAACCCAGGCATGTGCCCTGACTGGGGATAAAACTGTCAACTCTTTGGTCCACAGGCTGGCACTCAATTCACTGAGCCTCCCCAGCCAGGGCTATAGCTTCCTAATTATTTTAAAATCATTTACTTCATGCCCATCATTCATGCAAAACCACCATGGAGTGTGTTCATTGGGCCGGAGCCCCAGAGCTACAGAGAACTAAGGCATAGTTGTGTCCTAGAACATCCTAATCTTGAGTGGAAACAGACACATGAACAATTATTTCTGACAGCAGGAGAGTGTAAAAAGCACACTGTCTAGAAAATAGGATGAACTGAATTCTTCCCAAGGGAGCAGAAAGTTGATGAATAAGTCCAGGAAACATGCTGGGGCATAGTCTATACTTAATTCTTCACAATAGGGCACAGGTAAGAACAAAATCAAATGGCATTTGAAGATTAGTTGAAGGTAAGATGGAAATCGATTGAGAGCAGATAAGTTGCTAGTGCAGGCAGGAAGCTATATCAGGAGCCTGGGGATAAAGTAGGAGATGCTGGGTCTAGAATTAGGGCCATGAACATGGGGAAGGGAAGGGAAGGGAAGGAGAGATGATAGAGTATGTACCCAGTGAACATGCAGTTAGTTGTTAAGTCCTTTTATGCGCTCAGTGCTGGGCAGGAAGACTTAGAGAGGGAAACGGCATGAGGGTGCAATGCTGAATCTCAGTGGTTACTCCCTTATACAGTGGAGAGCTCTATGGACCCAGAGAAGAGGATAAAATTCCTTCATTTAGAGGTATTTTGTGGCTAGAAATTTGTCTTTTGACAATGCAAATGCTTACAGGAGAGTGTCTGACATTGGGGGAGGGAATGAATGAGAGGTCAAGAAGTTTCCCCAAATTTTTAATTTTGCCAAAACCTCTGATGACATTTCGTGAGTGAAAATGCTGTCTCTGAGCAGTTCTTATTATCACAAGGATGCTATTTTCATTTCCATGTTCCCGCTAAAGAATCAGGACTCAGTTCTCCTTGCCATCCTTCCTCTTTTCCTACAGCCACAGCCTTGAAGGTTAAGCTCTGCAGTCCTGGTGGATGCGAAGTCTACCCTGGACAAGGGAGGCTCTGCACCAGGACAGATGGAATAGCTTCACAATATTTTAATGCAAAATGCAAGTCAGCATTGCTTTCCTAGAGGAATCCTCAGCAAATAAATTGGACTCTCTGTCCTCCCTGGAAGATACACAGAAAAGGGACGGCCCAAAGACATTTCAAAGAAAAGAACCCACCATGCAGTCAAATTCTGAAAGGCCATCACTGGAGCATCTCTTGCTGATATAGTGGCCACAAGGAATCAGAAAGGCTGAGGAAAGGGGAAGATACAGAATATATAAAATGGAGTCTCTTTAACCAAGCTGCTGAAATTACTAGCATCATGACAGGAGGAAAGATTCCTTTCTTGTTCGAACTGGCCTGGAAACTTAAACTTTTCTGAACTGGCCAGTCATGTGTCAATGCCTGGATGTATATGCATCTGGACCTCCAGATAACCCTCTAGTCACTCCCTAAAAGACTCACTTACATGTCCACCTGACATCCATTGCCCAGACCTCCGGGCATCCCATCCCGACTGCCTGACATCTGACTGGGAATCATCCTGTGCCAATCCTAGGGCTAAGAATGCAGGACTACTATAATTCTCAAAATGTGCTTCTAGTTGTAAGAACTTTGAACTTTTCTTTCTTCTCTGGAATACTTCTAGGTTTTTGTCTATATGTATTTCTAAGACCCTTGAATAAATTTTATTTGTAGGAAACCCTCCAGACTTTTTGAATTTGTTCGACAGGCTCAACTACAACAATCTAACAGGGCTGCCAAGGAAAGTAAAAAAGACTAAGAAATCATGTAAAAAAGACAGCACTGGCTGTGGCTGTGTTTCCCAGAAAGGCAGCTCATCATAAGCAAAATATTTTAAAGCTTGTGAAGGTTGCTCTTCCTTGAGTTGGTGGACACCACCAAATTGGCAGATCAGATTTTAAAATAAAAATCTGAATATTAAAAAAGAGCTCAGTTCTTAAAATCAGGTTCAAATATTTACATTTTTCTTTATTTTCATTTCTCTCTCCCCTGTATTTTGATTTTTTGTTTTTTTTCAACAAATTGTTGAGCGGCATCTTTAAGTTAGCCATCAGCTGGACCTTCGCTGGCCCCGAGTATCTAGATATAGTTATCTCACATCCCATTCCATGCCCGATAGGTGTTCAAAGCCCACCTTAAGGTAACTGTATTTCCAGGCTTACAGACTGTTCTGATCCAAAGTCCCATTTTTCCTGAGTTTCTTAGCTTTCTGATGAATCACCTGGCAAAGTTGTGGGTGTCATCCCTCCTTCCTGCAGAAACATTCACTCTAAGCATGTGATATAGAATTCACCGAAGACTTAGGGAGAAAGAGGGAAGGTTTACACTGCAGAATTATGGGGGAAGAGGAAACTTTCTTCTACCTTCAAGGTTCTTTCAGCTGGTCTAATAATTAAGTAGACATGATATGGGCTAGTAAGAGTAAAATGGCCAAATTTAACTATATACACATATATGGGAACTCTGCATATATGGGCAGAGTCGGAGACCCTATGTACACAAGAGGTTCAAAGACAGAAAAGGAAAATGAGACGTACAGGACAGTCTGAGCTAAGGATCACCTTAGGGTTTCAGAGGAGGAAAGGTGATTGCGGGAGTATAAGAAAAGCAGATGTTTAGTAACCAGAAGTTTGTCTTGCCCCAGAGTTAGGTTAAAAAGGTTATCTCCTATTATCTCCTATTAAAAGCAAAGCCTCTAACTCAAATTTTTCTAGGTAGTTGGTGGAGGGTGGGAGGATGGAAGTTCATCCTGATCCCATGTGAACTTGGTTGCCTTAAGCTGAAAATAATCTGCATACCACAGAGGCAATTCTTGGAGTGATTCATTTTGAACAAAACCTACAAAGTCCTCCAGCCTTATAACTAACAGCAACTTTCCAGCATCCCTGCTCAGGCTCCTAGTCATACCAACTTCCTCCTCTTTCTCCAGCCCCTTGAAATTCTCCTCCTTGCTTTCTGACAAAAATAGTCAGGTCCCAGAAGCCCATACTCTGAAGCCCATTGGATATTCAAGAATTTACCAGCACAATAAGGTTCTTTATTTAACAGAATCCAGCCTTCTTAGATGGAAATTTGTGGTTGTAACTAGCAGGTTTCTTCTCCTCCATCCACTTTCATCACTTGCTGCCTCTACCATTACAGGTATCTTCTCTGTAGGAGATTTTAGCCTCTTCAGAATAAGGCCTAATAAAGATAAATGCAAAGTGCTGAAAAGACATCAGGAAAGGAGAGACCTGTACCCAAAGGCACTTGTGGTAATTAAGGAAATGCTTTATGAGCGTCCATCCATCCATCTGTCCACCCATCCATCCATCCATCCATCCATCCACCCTTCCATACAGCTAACATTCACTAAGAGTAGCTAAGTGTCAGACACCGTTCTAGCCATTGGGTGTATAGTTGTGGACAAACACCTGTCCTATTGGTGTTTATATTCTAGTGGGAGACATGAGTTTTAACTCATGTCTTACAGGCAAAAAAAGTATTCACTGGATCAGTAAGGGAATTAAGACTTTTCCTGCAGAGAGAACAAAATATACAAAGGCACAAAGGCAAGGAATAGCAGGAAATCTAATTGAACTTCTAAGAAATACATATGGTTGGCACATAGAATGTGCAGTGAGAAGGCAAGACAGAGAGACATGAGGCAGGAGCAGTTCTGTATGTAGTTGGGAGTTTTGTTATTACCCTGTGGTGAGGGGAAGGTTAGCTAAATTTTATGTTATGTCTGCTTCCTTTTATCCTGCTGCTGTGCCCTCTCCTGTCTATTCTGGTCAGCATGTGTGCTTGTCCTTCCCACCAAAGAAGCCAGTGAAGATGGGAGCATTAATTTGTTTGAGTAGATATGTGTCAACATCATTTGGAGAAAAGGCACCGGGCCCATTCAGTACACTCAAGTAATGTGATTAGGACTAGTTTGAATGAAGCAAACCTCAGGCCCTCCTAATTCAGTCTTGACTGCTTCAGCCCATCTGCTTCTCAGACTGTATTTTTGGCTATTTTATTTTCCAATTGGCTCAGTTCTCATCCCCACCCTGTTCCACTTTAGTGTCTCTTTTGTTGTCATGATCCTTGTTAGGGCAAGCCACAATATTCATTCATTTCCATAACAAGGAAGGAGTAAGTTCTTATAACCTATCTTCCTTAATGCGGGGGAAGCTACTGTAATGAAAAGATGCTTCAATCCTCATCCCCTCACAACTTTAGTAGATTCATGACTTGCATGGGTGTCCAATCTGTGGTCCGCAGGCTGCAGGCAACCCAGGATGGCTATGAATGTGGCCCAACACAAAATCATAAATTTACTTAAGACCTTTTTTTGCTCTTCAGTTTTCATTAGTGTTTGTGTATTTAATGTGTGGCCCAAGAGGACTCTTCTCCTTCCAGTGTAGCCCAGACACGCCAGAAAGTTGGACAACCCTATTTGGATGAGCAGTTAGAGACTGTTTAGTGAAATTTAACTCCTTTATTTTGTTTTGGGGGGGGAATAAAACAGTCCTTGACTGTCCCCAGCAGGAGTGGCTCAGCCCTGCCTGTGTCCTGTAGTTGAAATGTCAGAGAGTTGGGATGTTTATTTTTTGAGAATATGAAAGATTAAAACGGGGCCCTGAATGTGAAATTCAGTCATTACACTGGTCAAAATTGAGAACTGAAAAGGTGCCCTGGATGACATGGCTCGGTGAATCGAGCATGGGCCTGTGAACCGAAAGGTCACCAGTTTGATTCCCGGTCAGGACACATGCCTCAGTTGTGCTCTGGGTCCCCAGTTGGAGGTTTGCAGGAAGCAACCGATCATTGATGTTCTTTTTGTGCATTGATGTTTTTCTCCTTCTTTTTCTTCATCCCTTCTCCTCTCTCTATAAATAAATAAAATCTTTTTTAAAAAAGAGAAATGAGAATATAAAACTCAATATTAATAACAAAACAAAAATGAAAAATGAAACTGCTTTATGAGCCAGCAAATTCACTCCTGAGTATATACCCAAAGAAAAACCAAAACACTAATTCAAAACAATGTATGTACCCCTATGGTCATTGCAGAGTTATTTATTATACACTGGCCAAGATATAGAAGCAATGTGGGTACCTATCAATAGATAAGTGGATTAAAAAGTAGTGGTTCATGTATACAATGGAATATTGCTGGACCATAAAAAAGAACAGAATATTGCTATTTGAGACAGTTTGGATGGACCTAGAAGGTACTATGCTAAGTGAAATGAGCCAGACAAGGAATGACATACCATATAATTTCATTTACACGTGGAATCTAAAGAACAAAAGAAAGAAACAAAATAGAAATAGACTTATAGATACAAAGAACAGACTGATGGTTGCCAGAGGGGAGGGAGGACTGGAAGAAAAAGGTAAAGGGATTAAGAAGAAATTTGGTAGTTAAAAATAGTCACAGTGAAGTACAGTGTGGGGAATATAGTCAATGATATTGTAATAACTATGTATGGCACCTGGTGGGTACTGGAAATATTGGGGAAAACACTTTGTAAAGTATATGATTTTCTTACCATATACTATACACTTGAAACTAATACAAAATAATATTGAATGTAAACTGTAATTAAAAATAAAAATTAAAAAATGTAACTTTTTGACAAATTTAATCATTCTGGCATATTTTTAAAAGGAATACAAAGAGTAGACTAGACTTCTGACCAAGATGGAGGCATAGGTAGACTTGCTTTGCCTCCTTCCACAGCTATAAGGATAATAATCAATCTAAAAACAAAAAACAACCAGAACTGCCAGAAAAAAACAAACTATATAGAAGTCTAACAACCAAGGATTTAAAAAATAAACATTCATCCAGATGGGTAGGAGGGACAGAGGACATGGTATGGTGCTGCAAGGAAGAGACAGGCAGTGGCAGCAGGAGGCAGTTTCGGTGACAGCCAGTGGAACAGGCAGTCCCATGTTCACATGTGGCAGATAAAAACCAGGAGGGACAACTGGGGAGCAAGTGATCCCAGCCCCAGTCCAGACTATGCAGCCCAGGGTTCCAGCGCCAGGAAAATAAAGCCTTATAACCTCTGGCTGTAAAAGCCAGTGGGGGTTGACATGGTGAAAAAAAACTTCTGG
This sequence comes from Sturnira hondurensis, assembly GCF_014824575.4. NCBI lineage: Eukaryota > Metazoa > Chordata > Mammalia > Chiroptera > Phyllostomidae > Sturnira > Sturnira hondurensis. Next base: position 7,915,159 of record NW_028073511.1, on the reverse strand, counting down.
TTTCTCAGAGAGTTTGTTTAAAAGGCCCACAGGGTCCTAGAATATATGCAAACCCACTCACTCTGAGAATCATCACCAAGACAACAGCCAGAAGGGCATCAGACACTCATGGAAAGTGAGAGGAGTGACGAAATGGGGAGAGAGCTGAGCAAGTGGCATTATTCCTTCTCTGACCCCTCCCCCACATACAGTACCACAAAGCAGTGAAGCAGGTTGTACCTGGTGAACACCTAAGGCTACTTACTCCCTTTACAATATAACAGGTGCACTAATAAGTGAAGCCAAAGTAGCTCTACCTAATACACAGAAATGCAGGAAGGCTGCCAGATTGAGAAAGATGGCCCAAATCAAAGAACAGATCAAAACTCTAGAAAAAGAACTAAGTGACATGGAGATAGCCAAATTATCAGATGCAGAGTTCAAAATACTGATGATAAGGATGCCCAGAGGAATGACTCAGTATAGCCACAAAACAAAGGAAGAAGTGAAGGCTATACAAAGTGAAATAAAGAGAAATATATACAGAACCAACAGTGAAGGGAAGGAAGCCATGATTCAAATCAACGATTTGGAACTAAAGGGAGGTAGTCAATTGGAACAGGAAGAAGAAAAAGGAATAAAAAAAATAAGGAGAGGTTTAGGAACCTCTGGGACAATTTTAAATTAACCAACATCTGAATCACAGGTGTGCCAGAAAGAGAAGAGGAAGAGTAAGAAATGGAAAATGTATTTGAAAGAGTAATGAAAGAATATTTCCCCTCTTCAGTGAAGGAAATAGACATACAAGTTCTGGAAGCTCAGAGAGTCCCAAACAAGTTGGACCCAAGGAGGGCCACACCAAAACCCACCATAATTAAAATGCCAAAGATTAAAGATAAAGAGAGAATCTTAAAAGCAGCAAGAGAAAAAAGAGTTACCTACAAATGAGTTCCCATAAAACTATGGGCGGATTTTTCAAAAGAAACATTGCAGGCAAGAAAGAACTGGCAAGAAGATCAAAAGTGTGAATAGTAAAATGACAACAAATGCACAACTATCAACAACAGAATCTAAAAAAACAAAAACAAACTTGGCAAGCAACTAGAATAGAAGCAGAGTCTTAGGGATGAAGATCACACAGACAGATGTCAGCAGGGAGAGGGTGGGGGCAGAATGGGGGAGAAGGAGCAGGGAATAAGAAGCATAGCTGTTGGGCACAGAATAGGCAGGGGGTGTTGGGAATAGTATGGGAAATGGAGAAGCCAAAGAACTCATGAGTATGATCCATGGACATGAACTAATGAGGGGATTGCTGGACAGAATCAGGGTACTGGGCAGAAGGAAATAGAGGAGGAAAAATGGGACAACTATAATAGGATAATCAATAAAATATACTTAAAAATAAAAATGTAAACAAATAAATAAATTAAATTAAAATTTTTAAATTAAATTTAATTTATTTAATTTATTTTAATTTTAATTTATTTTTTAAAAAAAGAGTGGGCCAATTAGGCAGGCCTGAGTTTAAGTTTTGACTCTGGAACTTAAATAATAGCTGTGTAACTTTAGTATATAATTACATTTCTTTACATCTGAGTATTTTCTTGTGTGTAAAAATAAATACAAAAATATTCAGCTCATGAGTGTAGGAATTAATTAATGGGGATGTATCTAGCGAACACCCATTCTCCCGCCTTTTGAACTCTACCTCACTTCCTCCCTCCCTTCCTCCCTTTCTCCCTTTCAGTTTTTTAAAAAACAGCTATATGATATTCTAAAGATGTTTAGAGAAAACAAATATACCAAAAAGATTTAAATTAAATGTTGACATTTTTCTAAGATAATGTTTCAGTGTTCATAGCAAGTATGATACCAAACCTAAAGCAATGAAAAGGAGAAGAAAAGGTAGGAAGAAATTAAGAAAGAAAGGAAGAGCCCTGGCTAGTGTGGCTCAGTGGATTGAGTGCTGGCCTGTGAACCAAATGGTTGCTGATTTGATTCCCGGTCAGGGTGTTACAGACCAGGGCCAAGTGGGGTATGATATACTATTACTGAATGGACCCCCCCACTAGGTTCGCATTGTCCACCGCCAGAGGAAAGACATCTTTCAGTGCCAGAGATTTGTGAAAAGGAAAGGAAATGTTTATTTAAAGCTATACAGACTTAGAGTAGTGACCTAATGTCTTCATTAAAATATTAAAGTCTTTTAAGATACCAATAGACCCACACAGTCCTTCCTTCTCTCTCTGCCCTTATCTGGGGTACTGTGTCTTAGGAAAAGCTGCAGTCTGTGATTCAGGCTCCCAGCACCATCAACTGTGTCACTGTCAGGATCTCCACTTCTTAAGCCATGCGGCCAAAGAGAGCACTCTAAAACTGCGTGGTTCTCTCTCGGCAAAGCTACCTGGTTCTCTTGGATGGCTGCTGCATCTGGGTTTAAATCCCCACACCAACCTTCCTCTGCAGCCCCCTTTCAGACTCCTCCCACAATCGGCTACACTTGCCAGCACTCCCATATTTTGTGGCTTTTCTGGGCTGTCATGGTAAATCTGGGCAGGTGTGGCCCCATGGTATGGAGCCAATCATCTCCAGGCTCTCACACAGGTGCTGTAACCAGGGGTAGTTGTCTCCCAGTATGTTTTCGGTGGAAGTCACTCCCTTCTCCTTGGCTCAAAGCATGGCCACAGTTATTTAACATATCTATGAAACCAGTTAAAGGTTATATAGATACGTTAAATGACCACACCAGAGGTTAGCTGCAAAGCTGTTGCTATGCAAAGCAACACTCAATGGCTCCTGTGTCCCTTCCCCCAACTCACACTTGTGGGGTGGGGGCAAGGGTGTGTGTGTGAGGACATCCTATGTATCTTTCTAATATTTCCTGGACACCTTGACTTCTGGACCCCATTCCAAATTCCTATTTGGGGTCCCCCTCTTGACTGCATCCTGTTGTAAGGGCATATGACTGGATTGCAGGACAAGAGGCAACCCATCCAAGTGTCTCTCATATATTGATGTTTCTCTACCTCTCTTTCTTTCTCCCTTCCACTCTTTCTAAAAATAAATAATAAAATCTTTAAAAAATATAAAAAAGGAAGGAAGAAAAAGTCTACGTGATATTCTCTTTCTTCTCTCCCCTTTTTCCTTTCCTCTCTTTCTCTTAGGATGCAAATTATTTTTTAAATTTATTTAATTATTTTTCAAGTACAGTTTTCTGTCTATTACTCCCATCCCATCCCATCCCCCATGCTCCCCCCTCCCTCCTATTTCCACCCTTCTCAGTTGTTGTCCATGTATCCTTTATATATGTTCCTCTAAATCCCTCCCTTATTTCCCCTGAAATTCCCTCCCCTCTCCCCTCTGGTCACTGTCAGCCTGTTCTCTATTTCAGTGTCTTTGGTTATATTTTGCTTGCTTGTTTGTTTTGTTGTTTAGCTTCCTGTTAAAGGTGAGATCATATGGTATTTGTCCTTCAACACCTGGCTTATTTCACTCAGCATAATGCTTTCCAGTTCCATCATGTTGTTGCGAAAGGTAGGAGCTCCTTCCTTCTTTCTGCGGCATAGAATTCCATTGTGTATATGTACCATAGTTTTTTGATTCAGAATGCAAATTCTTGAAGGGCATGGCAAGTTTTGCAAATCTATTTTTACTTTTACATCAACTTAAGGCAACGTATCCCAGAAAAAAGGTTGGATATGGCTAATCTTGAAGTAAATGGGCAAATATTTATCAAGCCTTTGTATGGAGAACATTGTTCCAGGTTTGCACCACCCCCAAAGTGGGGATTACAAACATGAATGAGAAAGATCTCCACTTTCAAGTGGCTTGTGCTCCTGCTGGAGCACATACAGTCTTACAAAAATGACTAGAATAACTATAATGCAAAGCAGCCATTCTTGCATGAAAAGAGTGTGTGTTTAGAACCATATAACCTAACTGTTCTTTCTATGGGTGCTTAGGGTTTGTATATTCAAGGATTTGGATAGCAGGATGTTGGGGAAGATTGGTACCTTGTCTCCAACCCTCATCTAAACCACCATCCTCTCCAGTCTGGGCTATTTCAGTAGCGTATCTTAGTGGTACCCCCTTCTCCTACAGTCTATTCTCAACACAACTGCCAGACTGATCCAGACAAACACACATCAGATCGTGAAACGCTGATCATCAGCTACCTGACTCACTGGGAGAAGTTGCAGCCAGGGCTCAGGCCCTCCAGGATCTGGAGCCTGTTATCTCACTGATCTTATCTCCAGCCACTCACCGGCACTTAGGTTTCTCAAGGTTCCTCAAAAAACCAGCACTCCAGCCCAGGGCTTCTGCAGGTGCTGTGTCTCTCAGACACAGGCATGGCTCCCTCCCTCAGTTTCCTCAGATCTTTAGGCAAATACCATTTTCCTCAATCGCACTGTTTAAAATTGCAACCTCTCTTTTTCTGGTTTGACTTGTCACTATCATACCATATCATTGTATTACTTTGCTGGGGCTGCCGTAACAAAGTACCACGGACTGGGCTGCTTAAACAGCAAAACTTATGTTCTTTCAGTTCTGAAGATTAGAACTCCGAGATCAAGTTGTCGGCAGACTGGGTTTCTTCTGAGGCTCCTCTCCTTGGCTTCAGGCGGCTGTCCTCTCCCTGTGTCCCCATGTGGTCTTCCTTCTGTGCAAGTCTGTCCTCACCTCTGCTGGTAAGGAGGCCAGTTTCTTGCGGGAACCCTTTGTGTATGTTGAATTTATTTGTACATATATCAAATCATCATGTTATGTACTTTAAATATATCATATTTTTGTCAGTTATACCTTAGTAAAACTGGAAAAAAGTGTTCCAAGTGGTAATAGTTAAACATAAAACAAAATATTTAAAAATAAGTACAATAAAATAGTATCAAACTAAAAAAAAAAAAGAATGTCAGTTATATGGATTGGGGCCTACCCTAATGACCTCATTGTACATCAAGTACCTCTTTAAAGGCCCTGCCCCAAACACAGCCACGTTATCGGGTGCTGGCCATCAGGACCTTAATATATGAATTTTGGGGGGACAGACACAATTCAGCCCATTAAAAATAACTGGAGTATTTATTTTTATTTCTTAGTAAATTTCATGATGTTAGGAGTTATTGTTTGTTTTGTCTATTGCCATGTTCTCAGAACCACGGCTAGCCCATAGTGGGTACTTTAATCAATATTTGAAATTAATAGGTAGTAAAGGAATAAAAAAGCAAAATTAATCTTTCCATAGTTTGGATATATAATAATGGAGTGGGGGGCGACAATAAGCATAGTGAATTTAGAGAGCTGTCTCCAGTGAGGGTCAAATTTTTTGATACTAGTCGGAGAAAGCTGCATTTCTGAAAGCGCATCTTTGCTCCTGCCACCCGCAGGTGTCATCCACAAGCAGCTGAGTGGGACTTTATCTTTATCACTTGGTTGTGTGATCTTGCACCAGTTGCTAGTTTCTCCAAAAAACTGTTTCTTCATCTGTAAATATGGTTAAGATTTTGTGCCTCACAGGATGAATGTAAAGTACTTGTGAAAAGTTCTTAATTGCTCCTAGAAAAGTTTCCAAACTGAAATTGTAAGTTCTATACTTCTCTGAGCTCTGCAGAGTTCACACTCCAATCCTCAGCCCTGGCTTCCCCACCCCTACATTCTGTTCTCTGCTTTGTAAAGCCCTCTGTCTCCGCCCAGGGGACAGGAGAATCTGAAAAAGAAGCAATAGAACTGAAGGCATGTGTTTTTCCTTCCATTGCTGGTAAACAGATGTAATTACTTTGTTAGGGAGACAGTAATTTAATGCCATAAAATGAAACTCATTTTTTTACAATTGCTTCTAAGAGAAAAAAAATTACAGAAAATGCCAATTTACCAACCAATAAAGGCATTTTCTCCTCCTCCTCTTCCTCCTTCTTTTCCTTTCTCAATTGTTTGCTTATTGATTTGAGAGAGGGGGTGGAGAGAACATAGATTTGTTGTTCCACCTACTGATACAGTCATTGGTTGATTCTAGTATGTGCTCGGACCTGACCAGGGATCAAACCTGCAACCTTGATACATCTGGACGTTGCCCTCCCTCAAAGGGGGAGCTGGCCAAGGCAATAGAGGCATTAAAAGCATTTTCAAACCTTACTTTTATTTTTATTTTTTATACATGATATAATTCAATTTATATAAAATTCTCTGGAAAATGCAAAACAGTGTATAATGACGGAAAGATGGTCAGTAATTGCCCTTGCATAGGGCCTGGTGGGGAAGAACATGAGGGAACTTTTGGGGATAATGTATTTTTTTCACTTTTTAACATTTTTTATTGTTGTTCAAGTATAGTTTTTTGCCTTTTCCCCCCCACCCCTCCTTACCCCCCAGCCCTCCCACCTCCTTCTTCTGTTTCCATCCCCCCTTGTCATTGTCCATGTGTCCTTTATAACTGTTCCTGTAAACCCTTCCCCCTTTTCCTCCATTATCCCCTCCTCTCTCCCCTCTGGTCACTGTCAGCCTGTTCTCAATTTCAGTGTCTTTGGCTATGCTTTGCTTACTTGCTCATTTTATCGATTAGGTTCTTGTTAAAGGTGAGATCAACCCTTACTTTTAAAAATAGTAAACAGCTTGCCCTGGCTGGTGTGGCTCAGTGGATTGAGCCCTGGCTTGCAAACCAAAAGGTCGCTGGTTTGATTCCCAGTCAGGGCACATGCCTAGGTTGCAGGCCAGCTCCTACTTTGAGGAGCATGTGAAAGGCAGTAGATAGATGTATCTCTCCCAAATTGATGTTTCTCTCCCTCTCTTTCTTGCTCCCCTCCCCTCTCTTTATGAATAAAGAAATGAAATCTTTAAAAAATAGTAAACGGCTTTATATTAAAGATAGTTAAACTGATTTGAGGACAAGACATATAAGTAGAATGGATTTTCAAACAACACTGTTCATAAATCAGTTAAAAGATCCATTGTGCTCACTGTTTTGAATTATTTATTTAGCATTAGTTTTAGTGCTGTGAAGAGAGATAGATGCCTAAGAACCTTGCAAAGTGACACCACATTGTTGATTAATCTAAGACTTTTAAATATTTTAGATATTTTGGTAAAATGATTATTTTTGAGCAAACTTTGAGTGTTCATGTTCTTTGGGAAGTGACTTCAGATATAAGCAAATTACTTTGATTTATTCTAAGGCATATTGTGAGCAGGACATCCTAAAATCTTAATGCAGTTTAAGCTTTCATTTCTTCATGAGTGTATGTGTTACAAATACCACCACCACCAACACCAAATCTTTGGAAAGTGTATTATTTCAATTTCTCTTTTATTCATTTTGGTGAATTTTGGATAATGTTTTATTTTAATTTTTTTGCTTTGGTCAATGTTTGCCATCTTCATTTAGAAAGACAAAAACTATAATTAAATGTGTAATTTCAGAAAAAAAAGTAGCAACTGTACAAAAAGGTTAAAAAATATTTTTCCAAAAGTACTTAAGTTTCAAACTGCACCAAGACTTTTGGGTCACCCCTTGTAAAACACTATATTTAGTAAGTGCTATGGGGAATAAAAGTGAAACGATTTAATCAGAAGGGAAACTTTCCTCTGGAGAAAAAGATGCTTTTGTTTCTCAATTTAGTTGCTACAGGCCAGTCATCCAAAAAATCTTAAAGGCCCTTGAAGGGGCGAGGCAGGTTGTGTGTGTGGGATGCTAAATAGGGGTGTGTGTGATAACCTTGCCTAAATTTCCATTGCATAAGTAAGGGACTCTGGATCCAGTTTTTCTCTGTCCATTTGTCAGAAGCTTTGCTGCTTTTATCATTTCCAAAAGCAAAAGAATGGCTCAAGAGACATGCTGGTGTATCTACTCATACAAAAAAATCTACAATCGACAACCTATCATTGTGAAGCTATCTCCTGTGTATTGGCTAAGCAGGTGAGCTATGAAGCCAGTGGCTAGGAATGTGACCATAGGTAAGTTAGAAAACCTCTATAAGCCACAGTCTGCCCATCTATAAGATGGGGGTGATGATTCCAATAATACACAATCTAAAAGTTTATTGGGTGGATCAAATGTGATAATGCATGTAAAGGACTCATATGCTGACTAGTACATAGTAAATGTTCAGTATGTGTTGTTGTTAGTGACACTCTGACTACAGCACCCCAAACCCCCCACCTTGCTATTGTTATAAATGGAATCAGGTTTCTTTTTTTAAATATATTTTATTGATTATACCATTACAGTTGTTCTATTCCCCCCCTTTCATTCCCCTCCACCCGCACACTCCCTCCCCCACCATTCTCCCCCCCTTAGTTTATAATCACGTGTCTCAAGTTCTTTAGATTCTATATTTCTCCTACTATTCTTGCCCTCCCCCTATCTATTTTCTACTTACTGTCTATGCTATTTTCTGTACCTTCTCCCCCCTTTTCCTCCTCCCACTCCCCTGTTGCTAACCCTCCATGTGTTCTTCATTTCTATGTTTCCTCTCCTGATTTAGCTGTCCTCTTGGTTTGCTTTTGTTTTATGTGTGGTTGTTAATAATTGTGAGTTTCTTCATGTGAAGTTAGCAAATGGTGAAAAGGAGTCCTTTGTTTTGCATACTGCCTAATTAAAAGACAAGGTCCACTGGTATCAACAGAGCTCTACGTAACAAAGTAAAATATACCTTCTCTAGGATAAGAAGTTTCTTCTATGTAAAATAGTTTGGGATTTCCTAGGGACAGATCCCAGGAAAGTTTGGAGAAGTGTAGGGATGTTGGGAAGAGGAGAGATGCAAGAAAGGACTGTGCACAGAGAGCTGGCCCAAGAAATAGGTGGGAATTTTCAGGAGAGAGAAGTCTGTTTGACCCACTTCCCCTTTAACTGGCAGCTGGACTTTCAGAACAACAGTATCTAATCTAGCTTCCTATTGTACCTAGACTCCTAACCACTTACGATGAGGGGCTCAAATATTGGAAATAATTTAGTTTCAGGTAATATAGCTAATAAACTTAGTAATCAATGTATGTAAAAAGCTATTGTTTCAGTAACTCAAGATATGACTCACCTTGACTCTAGGAGACCTTAATCGGTTCCACCTTTGTGTTCAGAAAGTCTCAAGCAATTAAGATGATATCTGAGCCATGTTACTCCAAAGTGAGATGCCCACACCCAGGGCACACAGATAAAGACCATTGCCCAGGGCACAGATAAAGAAGCAGCTTTTTACCTGATTAATTTTTTCCTTGAATTCGAATCCCCTTACTTTCACCTTTCTTCTCCTTATAAAAAGGATTGGTTGAATCTCAGACAGTCTGTTAAGGTAAAAACCCGCTGTCTTCTCAGATCGCCAGCCATCTGATTTAAGTACCCATAAAGATTCTATCCCCGCCTCTGCTTATTGGTTCTGGTAGGTGACAGGTAGCATTGAAAACCAGCTTTTCTGGTTTCACTTACTTTGCAATGTGTTCCTCTGATAGACATTCAGCTTCTGCTTTAGGCCTTCCCAGATGGGCCCTCAGTTGAAGTGAATCTTTATTTCCCATTTCTGTGTACTATGCACAGCATGCACTCTGTTTGCCTCTCACATAATAACCATTCAGCCATTCAACAAACATGCATTGCATGATCTGTTGCCAAGCTTTAGCTAGGCTTTCAGTATGGAGTGTCAAAATCTGAACATATTGCCCTGGTTGTGTGGCTCAATGGATTGAATGTTAGCCTGCAAACCAAATGGTCACCAGTTCAATTCCTGGTCAGGGTACATGCCTCGATTACGGGCCAGGTCCCTGGTAGGGGATGCGAAAGAGGCAATCCCACATTGATATTTTTCTTCCTCTTTTTCTCCTTCTCCTCCTGTCTAAAAAAAAAATCTTTAAAAAAATCTGAACATATTTGTGTTCCCAATAATATGTCTTTTTAATAATATTACCAGCCCCTTGAAGGCAGAAGTCACCTTTATTCACCACTGTATACTCACACTACCTAGCATAATACATTCAACATAGTCCTCAGAAAATATTTGCTGAATTTGAAACCAGAAATGATGTGTATGCTGCCTGTCACTACCAGAACCAATAAGCAGAGACAAGGATGGAGTCTTTATGGGCGATGTATTCAGAAGACTGTGATCTGAGAAGTCAACAACCATTTTAACATCTCATCTCAAGCAAATCTTTTTTATAGGGAGAATGTGAGCATAGGTAAGGGGTTTAGGGAAAGGTTAATCAGATAAGCGTTGTAATCCTGGGGCAATTTGAGTCATGGACTTCCCTCCCTGGAACACAAGGGCTCAGTCTCCAACTCCATCATTTGCAGACACCCTAGGGCACAAAGGTTGAATTGCCTGTCAGGTTCCCTGGAGTCACAGGGTCATGCATTCCAGTTCCTGGAATAAACAGCTTTCCACCTGCATTAATCACTTAAGCCTATCAACTAAGGCTAAAATCTTAAAATCTTTAAATATTGAGTTTCCCTATCAAATTGAATAAAAGTAAATAGAAGTAAAATATTAAGATGAGCCTTGACTGGTTTCAACTGGTAGAGATTCCAGGCAGAGAAAGTGGACTAAACACAATCGCTCAGTAAGAAAACACATGGCATGCTCTAGGAAGTGAAAAACTCATGCTCTCTGTAGCTAAGCAGGTGATGATGATGCATAAAAGTGATGCTGAGACCCTATCATGGAAAGCCTTGATTGTCAAAATGAAAATTTTATACTTGGTTGTTCAATCCATGGGGAGCCATTGAGGGTTCTCCAGCAGTTCTGAGAAATAATCAAAGTGTGGTACAGGAAGCATCGTGTGGCCGTGCTCGGTAGCAGTGTTAGAAGAGATGGACGAGAGAAAAGTAGCACAATAGTCAAGCCAATTAATGCAGCAAAGGAAGTTGGTAAAAACTCCAATGAGATTGTTTGTAGAAAGTGAAACCATAAAAGCCAGAATTTGCCCTGCTTGTCACTACCAGACCCGATAAACAGAGACAGGGATTGAATCTTTATGGCACTTTATTCAAATGCCAAGAGCACAGTGAGTTTGTACCCTGACAGACCGTCTGAAATTCCATTTTTAATGGACCCTTTTTATAAGGAGAAGAAAAATGTAGGTGAGGGGATTGGAATTCAGGGAAAAAGTTAATCAGATAAAAAGCTGCTGCATTCTTTCATTTGTGTCCTAGGAGGTGAGGTGGGGGGGGGGGTGTCTTTATCTGTGTGTCATCCTGGAGTATAATGGTTCAGATACCATCTTGATTGCTTGCAGTCTTTGAGGCACAAAGATGGAATTGCTTATGGTCTCCCTGGAGTCCAGGTGGGTTATACCTTCAGTTCCTGAAATAATAGATTTTTACCTACACTGATTGCTAAGCTTATTGGCTGTTACCCAAAACTAAAATTTTTCCAACGTTTGAGCCCCCATCAAAAGAAATGGAAAGACATACTGAGACACAGGAGACTTTGCTAAAGTACAGGTCTTAGCAGCAAAGTAGGTGCTGGGCTAGGGGGAGGTAGGGGATGTGAGAAGGCAAAAAAAGACGGGGGTTCATTTTGGGAATCAGGCCTGTGGACGGGAAAAGTGTGGTGCTGTTAAAAAGACCAAATCAGTGATAGCAAAAGAGGTGTTGGTTCATTTAGAAAAGAAGTGGAGAATGGTAAAGCATAATGGTTTCTTTCGTTTAAGCAATTATTTACAAACTTATGGATTAAGATTTTGGACATCTTATAGATGGAGGAAAAGAAAAGAGATTTTTTAAGATACAGGGAGAAAAGGAGCTGCAATCTTAGAGAAGACTGGAGCAGGGAACTCAAGATCATAAAAGAAAGCGTCAGTCCTGGCAAGAAATAGAAGTAAAGAAAGAAAAGGCTTGGAAAGATAGAGAATGACTCAGACCTCTGAAGAAGAAAGTGGAGGAAGATTTCATTGCAGCAACATGAAGCCAAGACTATCCGATGAGGGTGAAGGGGCGGAGATTGGGACAGGGGCTCTGAGGAAAGAGAAGTAGAAGAAAAAAGCATGACTGCCACTGAGGAAGGCCCAAGCTGAGGTAGCATGGCCCGGAGTTCAGTCAGCAAGGATGGGGCTTCTGTACAAACACGGATGTGGGAAAACAGAGACAGGGCTTCTGCCAAAATAGATAAATGTTGTAAGGTGAAGATGGTGAGCCACGGCGTGAGGACTCTGGGGATGACTCTGGGACAAATGGAGCGACAGTAGGAAGAGGGACACCAGACTAGGAGAGCAGAGAAAGGTAGATAGATCAGGAAGCCTGCGGAGAACACAGGGCAGGCTCAGCAGGGCCGAGGGGGAGAAAAGGACAAGGTGTTTGGTTTTAGAGCTTAAAAAGAAAAATGACATCTCTTTGTCTCTGTGCCTTTGTTTACAGATACAGTTCGGGCCACACATCTTGGCACTAAATTATAGCTGAGCCAAACTTTCATGCATGTTCATCTAATCTATCTGAACTCATTGATAGCTTCTGGAAAGCAGGGAACTTACTTGATATTCTGTCTGCAACCCTGCCTCTTAGCACAGTGCTCAGCAGAAGCCTGCCCTACATAACTCTCTGGTGATTGAGTGGATGAAAGGCGATCAGCCAGAGAGCAAGATCGAAAACTGGAGAAGCCAATGACTTGATCATTCCAACTGGACAAACAACTCCTAGACAGAGGCTAATCGTACTCCATGCTTCCTTCCCCATCTCCCAGCATCTATTTGGTTGTCCTGCTCCCAAAATTCCGTCTTCAGTCCTCTCTGCCTTCTTACTTCAAGCAATTTGAACACCCAGCTGGAGAAAGTATTCCAGATGAGGCAATGCTAATCCCAGAACTTCAGTCATAGAAAGGGTCATAAAAGATCACTTGGCCTACATTCATCATTTTGTACATTGGGAACCTTGAAAGAGAACCCACATGAATGAACAGAATTGCATTGACTTGTTCAAATTCACACTGCTGGCTACTGCCAAAGCCAAGATCAGAAATAAGATCTTTCAAATATTACACTTTTCTGAAAGGACAAAGCCAGCTCCATTTGCTATTGTGGCACCATTTCCTAGCAGGCCTGTGACCTGATTAACCACGATTGCCCTTTTACCCTTCTGAGCCTGTTCCCAGGACTGGAAACTACTGGAAGCAAGAACAGAACTAACCGGTCCCTACAGCCACAGGCAGAAGACGACAGGGGCAGGAACTGTAAGCCTCTGGTTACAGTTCCTCCACTGGAACTCCCCACAGCCCTGGGGCCGCACGGCAGCCACCCCCACCCTTTTAATCCAATTGTAATGCAATAAAAACTCAAAGCCCCACCCCTCAATGCAGGTGTATCTCTCCACACCCCCACTTTCTTTCTTGGAGAGTGAATAAAAACTTTTTTTCTCTACACTTTCTTTTCTTTTTGAATTCTCTCACAGCCCACCTCATTGACCACCCTAACATTTCTTTGGCACTCTATCACATGATACCAGAGTCATCATGTTTTCTATCCATCTTCATGCCAAATTCTAATGCATTTCTGAAGGAATTAAAAATTTTTCGATTTCACATTTCTTCTTGAATTAAAGTAGCTAATGAAAGATTATCTCAAAAGGGGATTGGAGAAGGGGAGTTAATTGACTGAGCACATACTGAGGGACAAGCACTGTGCTGGGAATTTTACATATTTTCTCTCGTTTATTCCTCATACCACCACTAGTTCTTACTCTCTTACAAATGAGGAAACTAACTCAATAAATATACTAAGGCCCTTCCTAAACCTACTCAACTAAGTGGTACACAAACGATCCACGTCTGGTGGCTCCCCAAGCCCATCCTCTTTCACTTGAACTATTCAATGAGGTCTATTTTCTCATCAACTCTCCCATCACAGGAGAAGCTATTCGGGGCTCTGAGGGAAAAGCTTATGGTAAAATGAAAACGTTAGAGGTGTGGATTTCTAAAGCACGTGGATAATGGGGAATTCAAGGTGAGTTCCACTTTTCACAGTATAGCCGGCTGTCTCCTTCAAAGAAAGAAAACAATTTCATCATCTCACTGTTCTTGGGAATGAGACAAAGGTGTTATACCTTCAAAGGCCTGGCTATTCTAGTTTTCAAATTATCCCTCTCTTATCATCCAAGAGAAAAGGAAGCCTCTGAAACCCAACCTGTTTGGCAATTCTCTTCCTATTTGATCTTACCCCAAAGTGCCTTCTTTGTCACCATGGAGATTTGATCAAACTCGTGCTCATCCACTTAATTTTGCAATCTCTTACTGAATGGCTGCTTTTTCTTCTTAGGCCAAAGAACAGCAAGTTTTTAAATGAATTCTTCTTCGGAAACAGAGTCGCAGACAAGTTGTTCCACCCTAGTTCGGGACATGGCGATTTGGTAACAGACAAGATTAAATCTGTTATTGTTTATACAACACAACTCAGGATGTTTGATGTAAGACTTGAAAAAAGGAAAGGTACACCAGGTGTGTTAACTATTGTTTGTCAAACTTTTCTGAGTTTGTTTCACTCAGCAAGTATCTATTGAGCCATGTCAATATCTTGACTTTTGACTAGGGAGCTATAAAGATGATTAAGTTATGAACTTCGGCCCAAAGAACTCAAAAGCTGCCCAGGGACACGGAGAAGTAAACTTACTCTAGTATAATGTCATACATGCTATCACACAGCCACATGAGGGAAAGAACCAGAGGAAGGAACAACTAAGCCTGTTCAAATGAGGGTAGAGAAAGTACAGAGGACATTAGACATTAGAAAAGGCTTCTCAGCCCTGGCTGGGTGGTTTGGTTTGTTGGAGTGTCATTTCTGTACACCAAAAGGTTATGGGCTGGGGTCCCGCTCAGGGTACCTAAACTAGGTTGCAGATTCCATCGCCAACTGGGGCACCTATGGGAAGCAACTGATTAATATTTCTCACATTGATGTTTCTCTCTCTCTCTCCCTAAAATCAATGAAAACATATCCTTGGGTGAAGATTAAGAAAAAACAAAACAAAAAAGAAAAGGCTTCTGCCCTCGCTGGTGTGGTTCAGTGCATTGAATGCCAGCCCGTGAACCAAGGAGTTGCCGGTTTAATTCCCAGTCAGGACACATGCCTGGGTTGTGGGCCAGGTCCCCAGTGAAGGCATGTGAGAGGTAACCACACATTGATGTTTCTCTCCCTCTCTATCTCCCTCCCTTCCCCTGTCTCTAAAAATAAATAAATAAAATCTTAAAAGGCTTCTCAGATAAGGTACCATTTGAGTTTGGCCTTAAAGGCTGGATTCATGGGAATTCAATAAGCAGAGCAGGGGAAGTGAAAAGAAAACAACACCTAACAGAGCCTGGGGAGGATAACAGGGACCAGGTAGTTAAGAAACAGCGATCTAATGGGATCAGCATAGGGAGCCTGAGGTTTGTGGGGACTGGTAGGCAGTGGAGATAGAAAACCAAACGGGGATGAAGGAAGTCAAGGCTCTGGGTGCCACACCTGTACACGTTTACCTAACTTGGTGGCAGGGGGAGTGTTAAATGATAAGTTGTCCTGTTAGGACTTTGGACTTCAAATTAGGGATAATGAAACTTTGTTGGTGAGGGAAGGACGTAATCTGATCTGGGTTCTTAAAAAGTTCATTTTTCCTTAGGATGTGAAGGAGAGACTTATTGTGGAATTGAGAGGTCCAGGCAAAAGGAGAGGCTGGGATGCCAGTCATGCGGTTTGTGTGACCAAGTAGGTAAGCAGTCTAGGCCAGAACAGAAGGGACAAAGGGGAGGAGCAAGGGGGAAAAATGACACAGATTAGAATTTTTTAAGGTAGAATTACCAGGTGACAGATCAAATGAGATGGATGATGAACCACCAAGTCCTAGACTTGGGAAGGTTTCCCAGGAGGCGCAGGACAACATTCTGCTTGGCCAGAACTTTAGTCACATAATCATACCTAAGAGCACTGGAAGCTGGGAAATGTAGTCTTTTTTAAAAAAGATTTTATTTATTTATCTTTAGAGGGGATGAGAAGGAGAGAGGGAGAGAAATGTCAATGTATGGTTGCCTCTCATGCGTCCCCTGCTGGGAACTGGCCTGCAACCCAGGCATGTGCCCTGCCTGGGAATCGAACCGCGATCCTCTGGTTCGCAGGCCCGTGCTCAATCCACTGAGCTACACCAGCCAGGGCTGAAATGTAGTCTTTATTAATCTGGGCGGCTACACAATCAGTTGACAATAAGTGTGGAGCTATCCTGGGGGGAAATAGCAATCTCTACCACTTGTACCTGCTATGTTATTTCAGTTATCTTTTTTCCTTTCTCCTCTCTGAGGCTGTGAGCTCCTCATGTCCTTATTATAATTTTTGAAGTACCAAAGTATGTCTGATACATAATAGATACTCAGTATGTGTTAAAATGAAATGTTTCATCCCCCCTTTTCCCTTTGAGCTTGATTTCAGCTGATTCCTGCACCTTTTGCACATTCGTATCTATTTTCATCAAACTCCTGCTCTTCCTTCACGGATCAGCAGTGCATTGGCCACAAAGCAGTCACTGCTCAGAATGAGGACAACTGTTATTTTCATTATAGAAAGTGGGTACTTACATTTTTAAAAATTAAAATTTTACTAGAACTGGTAGAAGTGGGCAGCATAAATAAAATAAATTTAAAAATGAAGCAAAATTCAAGGCAATATGGTAGTTTTGGTGATTTCTCTAGTGCCAAGATATATAATCAGGTTTTAACTATAAAGACAGAGAAGGATAGAAAAAGCATGTTGGCTGGAAGAGTACTAAGGAAGGGGAAGGAATTAACAATGATTCTGAGTCTGGAAACTAGGATAATTGTGCACAACTGGCAGAAATAGAAAAAGGCCATAGTTGGAATGTGTGTGAGGAGATGGGGGTGTTGGAGAGCGATTTTATGGCAAAGATGTGGCAAAACTAATCCTTATATATATTGAATTTCTATCATTTTTCAAGAAAATAAACATGTCTAAGTGACCACACTGAAAATGTGGCAATGAGTTGATGAATTTTCACAAGCAAAATAAAAAGCATTTACAAGTTTGGTTGGTCCTTTCCCCAGTTCTTTTCCCATGTGGCTGTGTTATAGCACGTGTGACATTATACAAAAGTTAGTTTACCTCTCTGCACCCCTGGGCAGATTTTGAATTCTTTGCTTTCGAAGAGAGAGATGAAAGGAGAGAGAGAAACGTTGATGTGAGAGAAAAGCATTGATTGGTTGCCTTATGGAGGTACCTGGACTGAAGACCATAGGCGCCTGACCGGGAATTGAACCTGCAACCTAGGCATGTTCCCTGATTGAGAATTGAACCTGTAGCCTTTTGGCTACAGTGATGCTCCAACCAACTGAGCTGAACTGGCCAGGGCTACAAATTTTAAAGTAACAAATATACCTTTGTCTCTCCCCCATTTTTAAATAGCCATGTAACTCCCTAAAAAAACCCAAACAAACAAAACTTATGATGGTATTGACCAGTCACGTGAATCGTTGAAGAAATAGTTGAAACTGTTATGTATGGAGACATAATGCATATATCCCACTCTTTTGAACTTTTGGAAATAGCTAAAGAAATTCAGGTATAATCTCTCCCCACAATTCTATAGAGAGCGGTAATGTTTTCTAGAATGTCTTCGAATTCTACCAGATATATTTTATGGCTTTTCTCCTATCCAACATTTCAGGACAATTCTTTTCTTTACTGATGACTGTTTGAAAGAATAGATTGGAAATAATCCTTATATTAATTTTCAGCATCTTTCAAAGTGTGCACAAAGACCAAAAGCACAGTATAGTAATCAGAAAACAAATAGTTGACACCTCTGGATACCTTCAAGAGTATTGGGTTTTGAGTTTTGAAACAAAAATTGAGAAAATGTGTTTATCTTGAAGTTGAAAGGACCAAGGAAAGCTAGAATAAACCTAAGACCACATAGGGCTTACAAGTGAATGGTGTGGACCAGAGGGCCAAAGACTTGATTTCAATAAAGTATGCCATGTGCTGTCAGTGCCTGGATGGTGGAGCCCAAAGTTAGGACATTCTGCCTCTCTCTAGGGGAAACAAAGCAAGGGATGCCAGATCCTCTCTCACATTTGGAACGGTGGGAGATGTCCATCATCCGTGAGTATGCTCTGGCTTTTCTTACTTCTGAAGAGGGGTACTACCTTTCTTTCCACCTGTCCACATCTATCAAAGGCATTTGCAACTCAATTAAAACATTTTAATAAAGTATGTGTTTTTTATCTCTATAATAATCCGATTAAAAAAAACTCTTATTAGGAAAACATACCTGCCCACACATTTAAGGATTTCCAAGGTCTCTGGAGGACCATCCTAACTGCACTGGCCTCTGGGTTTGGAGTCCTTAGTCTGGATTTCCTTAGCTGCATTCATTAGCCCGAAGGTCTTCAAACTTCACCCCACATTAAAATCACCTGGAGAACTTAAAAAAATCCAAATGCCCACGCTACACCCAATTCCGATTAAATCAGAATCTCTGGTGGGACCAGGCACCAACATAGAGCATAATATATGTTTTAAATTCTCCTGCTGATTCTAAAGCTCAGCCAAGTTTGAGAACCAACTCACTGGTCTCTTTTTGGCACGCGGTTGATCTAAGTGCTCTGTGGTCGTTGGCTGTTTTTTAATCCTTGAGTCAGAAACAATAGAAAGGCGTCGATCGCAGATATAATTTACTCAGAATCATCGTGGAAAAAAGAAGTACATTTGGGTCGGGGTGTGCAAGCCTTCACAGTGATTTCCTTGTCAGTAAGCAGCTGCAATTTTTTCAGTGAACGCCAAGGGGCACCCTCTTCCTCCTCGCTCTACCTGGAACGNAGCCAAGTTTGCGAACCAACTCACTGGTCTCTTTTTGGCACGCGGTCGATCTAAGTGCTCTGTGGTCGTTGGCTGTTTTTTAATCCTTGAGTCAGAAACAATAGAAAGGCGTCGATCGCAGATATAATTTACTCAGAATCATCGTGGAAAAAAGAAGTACATTTGGGTCGAGGTGTGCAAGCCTTCACAGTGATTTCCTTGTCAGTAAGCAGCTGCAATTTTTTCAGCGAACGCCAAGGGGCACCCTCTTCCTCCTCGCTCTACCTGGAACGCCTTCCCAGTTCGGATGCACAAAGAGCCCTGCCTCTTCCCGGGTGACATCACAAAAGGCCGATCCTCCGCCCCATCGGCGCCACCACGTGTGTCCCCACGCCCGGCGGCCACCGACTTAGTCCCTCGCCGGCGGGTCTCGGCAGCGGAGGAGGGTGGCTGGCAGTGGCTGGAGGCTTCGCTATGGGAAGTTGTTTCTTTGCTTTCTCGCGCCCAGCCCTCTTCCCTAGTTCTCCGCAACCGCTGTCGGAGGAAAGCACCGGGAGGCGCCGGTTGCAGCCGGGGCTGTCTCACCCCGCCCGGGTGGCCGCGCCGCTGGGCAGGTGCTGAGCACCGGGAGAGCCTCGGTTGCCGCCTCCCTCCTCTGCCCGGCTGCCCGGCTGCCGCAGTGCATATGGGGTGTTGGAGGTAGATGGGCTCCCGGCCGGGGAGGCGGCGGTGGATGCGGCGCTGGGCAGAAGCAGCCGCCGATTCCAGCTGCCGGAGAGCCACGCGTGCCCGGCGCCCCTTCGAGCCCGGGGCTCAGCCATGGGGACCTCTGCGAGCGGCACCTCAGCTTTCGCCTCCTGCAGCCACTTCGCGGGAGCCACGATGATCGCGGGCTCCCTCCTCCTGGTGAGCGATCGGGGGGCCGCGCGGGAGCAGTGGGAGCAGCTCTCCCGGGGAGGGGCGGGTGCCCGGGCTAGAGCTGGCGTTGGGGGCAGTGCGTGTGGTGGAGCTGCGGGGTCGCGGGGTCGGGCCGGCTAGGTTAAGGGGCTTGCAATGGAAGGCAACACTCCGGAGGACTCCGAGGGGTCATTTGGGGGGAGTCGCAGGGCTGAGCTGGGACTTGGGGAATGACGGCGAATTGTTTTCCTTGCCATCGGGCTTCCCTGGAGGAGGCGCTAGAGGTGGTAGCTGGGCTTCCTTAGCGTTTCAGGGCTTTTCCCCTACTCGGTCCCCTCGTGCCCCCACCTTCCTCCCCCTCCCCAGCCACTCGCCGCTGCTCTCTCCGGGTGGTGTGGGCCCCGGGCTGTAGTGCTGGGCGCCGAGGGTTGGCCGCTGCTGGCGCTTTGTTGCAGCTGCAGTGTCATGTCGGGATGCTACCGCAGTGGGAGAGTGGTACCGGTGCGCACCGGACGCTGGAGACGGCGGTACGCGGCGCCTGGCATTCCCCAGTAGAGCGCAAGCCGCCCCTCCCCCACCTCTGCTCCTTGGCTCGGGTGGGTCCCAGTTTTTGCTCGCCAAAAAAAAAAAAGAAAAGAAAAGAACCCTCAGACCCAATCTCCGGCGCCTCCGAGCGCCGGCTCCCAGCCAGCCAGAGAGCTTGCACTTGAGGGGGGGAAGGGGGAGAGAGATCTACATAAAGAAAGATGAATTGTCTTTCGTCTTTTCTAAGCGCCCTTTACCTGAGGCCAGACAGGTGACCCTGCAGGGTTGGGGCAGATTCTTCACCAACTGCATTCAGCCCTACGCATATCCTATATCTAGTCCTCCATCAGCTATCTAGTCAAAGCCTGAAACCACTTCTGACCCAGAACTTATCCCTAACTTAACACCATCCCTTCCCACTTTTCTAAATGTTAGAGGGGAGTGGGCGAGTTAAGTTTCTTAATTCTTAACGGAATTAAGAAAATTCAGTTGAGATCACACACCAGAGCCATCGTAAGCTTCCCATGGCATTTTTTTTTTTTTTTTTTTTTTGCAGGGAAGGTGAAGGTTCTTAGCTAAAAAACCAACAAATTTTTTTTAAAAGCCATGAAAAAAACAACAACAACAAAAAACAAGAGCCTAAAGGCAGGCTTGCTGTCTCCTTCTGGGAAAGGGTTTAGTGCCTGGCCAGCCAAGATCTGCTTAGATCCCAGCCCAGTGCAGTTGCTATGGCCTGGGAATTCATCCTACAGACACTGTGGTTTTCCGTGGGAGCGAGTGTTTTAAGGGGAAGAGAGAGACTAGAGAAAAGTTTGGTGCTGTTAGCATTTATAATGAAGCAAGTCCCAATCTGCCTTCAGAGACACTTTTCTGCCCATTTAGAGTAAGTAGTGGCAAAGTCAAGACAGGTTTCCGCGGAACAAGTGTGGTGGGTGGGGACCACTAGGGGGTCCTTTCAAACACAACCTGAATTGACAGTCTTGCTGTGGAAGGAAACCCTGCTAATCCATCAGTAATCTTACTATCAGTGGAATTAAGGCCATCCTTGAGTTTCCTCCTTCTCTGCCTTGAATCTACTCTATGGGTTCCCACCAACACAACTGATCGTTATGCTCCCCATAGAATCCACTCCTACATTAACTCTTAAGTCAATATATTTCATTTATTTTACCTTTTAGTATGAGATAAGTGTTTAAGGTAAGGTCTTGATATAATCCAAGGGTATAGGTTGCTTTAACCACCTGAGAAAGACCTCAGCTCCTTTTCCTAAATTATTAAACTCTGTTATGTAAAAATTGTGCTGGACTTGTAACCGAAGACCTGATAATTAAATTTCGCTATCTCTTTAAGATTTATTTATTTTCAGAGAGGGGAAGGAGAAAGAGAGGAAGAGAAAAATTGATTTGGGAGAGATACATCTATCTCACAGGTGCCTCTTCAGGGACTTGGCCACTTGGCCCGCAACCCAGGCATGTGCCCTGACCAAGAATCGAACCAGTGATCATTTCCTTTGCAGGCCGGTGCTCAAGCCACCGAGTCACACCAGCTGGGGCAAATTTTGGCTATCTCTTTAAAAAATGAAATTTATAGTGGAGGTTAGAAGCAACCCCAAGGTGTTAACTAAAACAGGTATCCTTAGTCTCCTGGTAACTATAATGGAAAGGTTCTTATTCAATTCATGGAATGGCCTAGGGTTGATCCCTTTGTCCTAAAGAGTGATTGAGAGGGTGAGTCTTGAGTTACTGGGGCTGGCTATGCTGTAACCCCAAGCAGGGTGGAGAGGCAATGTCTTTTTTTTTCCCCCATGCCCACTCTTCAAGCTCCAGTTCTTGAGACAGGTGTTGTTAACATATAAAACGATGGTCTCATGTCATTGTCCTAAGGATTATTTATCCCGTTGAATTCTTGACTGTGTGCAAATGACAAACACCAAGCCCAGAACTCAGGTAAAACTGTCAGGTGTTCAGAACACTCCAGGGAAAGGTGGGGAGGTTAGTGACCTTACCCATACATTGCAGTTAGATTAGAAAAGAACCCAGTATGTCCTGTTTATTATGCCTTTCAGTTACCCCTCTTATTTCAGATCCCTCCTGAGCTGTGTCTCAACTTTTGTTATTGTCACATGTTTGATGTGTTTTCTTGTCACGACAGACTTAACTGTACGGAAGAGAACTTATTATAAGCTTTAAAAAATCAAGTAAATATGTATAGTTATGATATGTATAATATAGTACACTTATGGATAATATACATAACACATAGTATGGTTATGTCTATGTAAATTACTATGTGTCAGGTGCTTTATATGCAGTATCTTATTTACTGTCAGCATTTCTGTGAAGCAGGTGCTAGTCTCTCCATTTTACAGGTGAGAGAATGGAAGCTGCAGAGTCTTCACTGGTTTGCCCTGGACCACACAGCTCACAAGTGAGGGCACTGGGGCTGGACCCTAGGACTGCCTGACCCCTCAGCTCATGCTGTCCCCACTCCTTTGCCACATTGACAATTTCGAAAGTCCAAACTGCTAGATGATGAAATGTAGCAGGAGAGGAGGCTCACTAGGGGAAAGTTGGGACTGGTGTTTTGCTTCGTTGCAAAGCATTAATGAACATTACATGAGTGTCTTTGGAAAGAGGTGTTCTTGCCACTTGTGCTTCTGTTTCTGGTGAGTGGTGTCTGCATGGTATTGGAAAGTAAACCATAAACTGAAAGTCAAAATATTACATGTTCCAGGCCAAAAGTCTGGAGAGAAGATAAATAAGACCTATAGGTTTGTGCCACTTTGAAGGAATGCCTACAAGAGCTTGCCCGGTGTGATTCCAGGTGTCTTGTGCCCTCAGGGAACCTGCTTGGACTAGACGGATAGAATGTTGGCAGTGGGGCAGTTACAAGAGAAGGAAACCATAACTGCCAAGGAAATGAAGTCTGAAATTTTGAAAACAACTATTCTGCATACATTATGCATTCCGGATAGAGGGACATTTGCTGTAAGAGCCTGCTCAGCTGTGTGGTAGCTTAGAAAACACCAGCAGTAGGGATCTTCTCTGTTTTTGTGACTGGGTGTCTAGCTTAGTGCCATCTCCTGGCCTTCACTTGTCAAAGTTAATTATCAGTATCTTGGCCCTTGACTTTGATTCTTTGACTGGGCAGTCAGGGAGTGTGGGGGCTGAAGTCCTGAATGGACTTGATGGCAAGTTCCAGTAGAACTTTGAATGAGAGCCGATATCATATACAAAAGATTTTTATCTTTTTCCGTATACCTTAACTCCAGAATTCTAAGGTGTAAAAGTTGGAAGGGAAGCCTGGAGGGGAAAACACCCAGCCTGGATTATTTTTCTTACTAATAAATCTACATTGAACAAGTTCCGAGACAGGCAGTGGAATCCAAGGATGAATTAGGATTTGGATCTTGCCCGCAGGCACAATTTATATAGTATGTAGTGTTTGTCTTGGCCAGTGTGCCTGGCTGAATGTGCCTTGCCACTTGGTTGGAGTGTCGACCCATTAATCAGAAGGTTGCCAGTTTGATTCCCGGTCAGGCAGGGCATATGCCTAAGTTGTGCATTCTGTCCATAGTCAAGAGCATAGGATCCGCAGACTGGGTGCATTTGGGACTGGGTGCATTTGGGACTGGGTGCAGCCAATTGATGCTTCTCTCTCCAATCAATGTTTCTCTTTTTCCCTTCCTTTCTCTTTAAAAAAGCAATGACAGAAAATGGCTTTGGGTGAGAACAACAAAAAAAATGTATGTGGCCCTCAGTCCTGCTGATTGGGTTTCACTCTCTCATGTGGAATTACCAGACAAATGTACAAAAAGCAATACACAAAATGTGATTGATGTGAAAACCTTTAGAAACATGAAGTAAATTTGCTGTTAGTCTGAAAGTCAGAGGAAGAGAAATCTGCCAAGTTTTGTAATGACGTACGTTAGCTTCAGTGGGGAAAGTGACTTAGAGTCAGCAGCATGGGTCACGCAGGCCTGTACTGGAATGCAGGCTTTCTGACTTACCCCACGACTCTCCCTCCCATCCCTGCTGTCAAAATGTATAGAATGTGATCAAGCTTTCTTTTTTTATCTGAACTGGTTCTAAAGGCATATGCATGAATCTGCCTCAGGTCCAGTCTACACGGAAGAAACAAACAAAACTGCAGTGTAAATAAAATACACAAGCAAACTGAAATAACAAGAAAAAAATGTTCTTGTAATGGAACATATACTAACAACTTAGACCAAGAAAAAACAAACAAAACAAAAACCTGAGGCTAACTAGGCAGAGATCTACCAACTGACTAAATTATACGTTAGTGTGGTTCAGTTTGGACAAAGTCCAAATTGGTAAGCGCACTCTTTGGGTTTGGTACACACAGTTAATGCCATGTTTTCCAGGACAGTTTGCAGAAGGCCCCTTTCTCTGGGCATGTCTTTATTGGATAAGGGCAAGTGGGTGTGAACCGCTGGGCTGACTTGATCTAGCAAGTGGTTCCTGTACTTTATGCATTGTAAATCAGAAGGCAGAGACCTCACACTTGAACTTCATACTTGACTCAGTCCCTGAAAATGAGAGGTAGAGCCTCTTTGGAGACTCTGTAGGCAAGTTGCAAATTGGTTTTGTACTCAGCTGGCACTTTATAAAGCCTGTAAACGATAATTAATTGGCTTAAGTAAAGTTTATTAAGTTATTTTTTTGGGAATGGGACATGGTCAGATGCCTCATCAGACTTTTTGGGGGGCCAGTATGAATTAAGTGACTTTTCATTTTGGTGGCTCCGATGCTTGTATTCCGGTATGCACTAGTACTCGGATGACCTTCTTCCCCTAAAGCAGGCCTGGCAAATTCTGGTGGTACCAGGTCTCTGGCAACTTCCTGGCAGACTCAGGTGCTTCTCTTCTGTGGCAAGAAGAGCCCAGGTTACCTCATTACTTCTGGGCATGTGCCCGATGACCATTTGGAGCAGGCTCAGTCTGGACTGGCAGGCACTGATGTGTCTGCTTGACAGAATGAAAACTGAAGCCATCATAGGAGTCAACTTGGTCCCTAAAATTAAATCTCTATTTGGCGTTAGCTGGACACCGGGCTTTGTTGCTGCCGGAGTAGCAGCTGCTGAGCTTTGCTTCTTTAGGAGTAGAGCTGAGATCGTGAGTCAATACTGGCCTTGCCCCAGTGTTTGTATTTGTCAAATAGCAAAAATAAACAGGAATCCTAAATTGGCTTGAATGCTGCCACCTGGCTTTTCTACCACCTCCCATTTCCAGCCTGGGTCCAAGAGGAGAGGAGCTGGGCCAAGGTCGTAATCTGGGAGGAACCTGGCAGGTGCCTGTGAGTGTTGCTGGATTTGGGACTGCAGGGAGGTGGGGCTCCCTGGTGTTGGCTGTTGATTCAAAGCAGCAGTGATCTCCTCTCCTTGAGGGGTGCTAACGGCTGCCAGGAATGGTTCGTGCTCCGTGGTCTTGGAGACGACCGATGTTTGCAGTGGTGGGAAAGTTGTGCTCTGAGGGACCTCAGAGAGGGTGGGTCTGGGCAGGTTGTGGGTGGGTAGTGAGGGCACTGAGCTATATAGCCCCACCTTCTCTTTAGAATATTTGAAAATTATCTCTAAGGGTTTGTCTTAAAAGCAAAAACACGAGCAGGGACTTAGGAAGCTAAGGCCTAGCAAGGCTCATTATCTGATCTTTGTATAATTTTCCATTTGCTCTTCTGCCGCCAGAAGTGCCTGGTGTCTCAGTCCCTTGGAGCCATTTGCAGATCTGTTTCAGGAGGAGGAACATGACTTTAATGGATTTAGGAGGGAGGGGAGGAGTGAGTCCTTCAGTCCTGGAATCAAATGAGAGCAGCCGTGGATTCAGGAGGACTTGAACACTGAGAACTCAGAAGGAGGAATATTAGTGGCTGTTCATATTAATCACTGATATTGGTATTTTTATTGAGTACTTAACCATTGACTACTTTACCATTGAATGCCTTTTAATAATGATCTCAGTTAATCGTACAAGAGTTACAGCATTTGCCCCATTTTATACATAAAGAATGAGGTGTAAAGGAGGTTATGGTGAAGCAATTGGCAACTGCTAGATGGAGGATTCAGATCTCGGCCACCGTGGCTTTACACACACTGCTATTCTGCCAAGTTGTGGGTAGGGGACAAGTGACCTTAATTTACTGGAAATTTGTTTTCTGTTACGGGAATGATATTTCCCGAGAGCTGAACATTCTCTTTCCATCCGATGAGCACTTCTGCTCCGTGATGGCACTTGGACTTTTAGCCCAAACAGCCAAAGTATGAGCAACCTGTGTGTGTGGCTTGGAAGGGGAGGGCCGGACTCATTGGCGAGCATTTTCCTATGGCGTGACTCTGACGGGCAGTGGTGCCATGGTTGAGATGGAAAGAGACGCTTGCAAATTGAAATGTTATAAATAGGGGATGGTTACTTTACTTTCCTGCTTCTTGGGTTGCTTTTGAAAAATATTTGCTTAGTGAGTAACAGTGTGAGATGGAGTCTACTTAGCAATAGTTTCAACTCATTCATCCTGAGAAATTGAGGACCTTTTAGGGTTTTCTTTGCTGCCAGCCTGATTATTTGTATGGGATTAGTGCATGAGTTTGCATCACTGGTTGTTAATATTTCCTTTGTTAACTTCTCATTTCAGGTCTCTTAGAAACTGGTTTGGACTCCGTGATTGTTGAGGTTTATCAGACTCCCTTGTAGTGCTCCTGTAAGCAAGCTTTTAATCGTATCTCTTCATAGGCTGTAGATACTGAGTAAACTAAAGAGAGGCAAAGGGCAAGAGGAAATTTAATCACTGGTTCTGGGGAAAGAGGTTAGAATTCTGGTTTCCCAAAGAACCTTTGAGACAAGACCATTATCTGATTTCGTTCTCAGGATGGGCAGGTCAGCTTAATAAGGATTAGGAAGAGCAGGAGGGTTGGGGAGGGGAAAAAGCTTCACAGGCAAGTGGTGACAGGTTTCCAGAATAAGTTAACTGGTTATTATTCACGCCTTGCTCTTCCTTTGCATTTAGAAATCTAGGCTCCTCTCTCGCTCTTTTTGGGTTTGAATCTTTTGGGTGTTAAAACGTGGTCCAGGAAAAAATACAAAACCTGTCAAGGTTTGGGTGTGCTTCTTTCCTTGTTTGGAATGCTCAGGGCCAGGGCTGTTACTCCGTTTCAACTTCTTCAAGATGACAGTGTGCTAGTCATCTTTGTGTTTCTGGCTCAATGCCGTGACACCTAGTAGTTAAGCAATAAACGATTGTTGAAGGAATTCCAGAAGGATGTTGCTCTAAACTAACTGTTCATTCTAGACAAGTTAGAGGGCAGCCGGAGTGTGAGCTGTATCTTACTCCCGAGATCTATAATTCAAGGGTATTTGAGTTACTAACAGAACATTCTAAACTTAAGCAAGTTGGCAGACCAGAAGAAGTAGGGTATGGAATTCTCTTTGTGAGTCTTCCCAAGTCATTTCTATTCTCTGATGACAGTGTATGAACATTTATGTGTAGTTAAAACTAATGTACTTGCTTGTGTTCTGCCTTTTTCATGTAGCTATTTTCTATCGTCTTACAGAGATTATTTTTATATTTCATTTAATAAATATGATGCATCTCTTAAATGTCAGGCATTGTTAGACTCTGGGTCTGTATATGCTAGTAAAAGGTTATTTATGGTTCCTCTCTTGGAGTTCATAGCCTAACAGGGAAGACAAAAGGGGCAATATGTAAGGATGAGCCAGCCTTTAAGAACAGAAGGAAGAGTGTGCTAGAAAGAGGGAACAGCATGTGGAATGGCACAGAGGTAAGAAAGATCCCGCATGTTAAAAAATTAGAAAGGTCATGTGGTTGGCGCTCAGCAAATAGGGGCAAAGGGCATGTGGATTGAGGGTAAAGAAGCAGCAAGGGCCAGATCATATAAACCTTTTTAAAGGTGTGAAAGTGTCAGGATATCACTCAGAGTACAGTGGACAGCAGGGTTATAATGTATCTTAAATAAATTTTTTTTAAGAGATTGCTGTGGCAGCTCTGTGGAGAATGGATTGGAGAGGGAAGCCTAGACAGACGCAAGAGACCAGTTGAAATCTGCTGTAGTGCAAGGGAGAGATGATATTTCTGGGGTGGTGTTACTGAAGATGGGGATTAACAGATTTAAAAGATTTTGGAGAGTTTGCCGATGGTGAAAGATGGGGGTGGGCAGGGTTGAAGGAAAGCACTCGTTTAGTCTGACTCCCCAGTTCTTGAGCTGAGTCTGGTGGTTGATTACTTTGAAGGGGAGGCGGGGGGGAGGATTGGAGTGGACTGGGGAACCCAAAGTTTGGATGGGTGTTAGTAAGTTTAACGTACTCATGATTCTTATCAGTTCAAGTCTTCATGCCTACCATTTCTAATGGCCACTTTTCCCCGGCTAGCAGTGTGTCCAGCCATCCAACTTTTGTGGGACACTTGGATTGTTGTCATTGTTCTCCCACTGCGAGCAAGCAGCACTGGTGAAGTTGTCTCTGTGCAAACCAGAGGCTCTTTTTCTTTTTG
The DNA here is from genome assembly GCF_014824575.4 of Sturnira hondurensis. Lineage (NCBI taxonomy): Eukaryota > Metazoa > Chordata > Mammalia > Chiroptera > Phyllostomidae > Sturnira > Sturnira hondurensis. The sequence continues at coordinate 7,886,498 of NW_028073511.1, read as the reverse complement.
GATTGTTACCAAAAGAGAAGGGTATTTGAGGCCCATTCCCCAAGGTGGAATCCCTGGGTCATGGGAAACGAAGGAACAGTTTTATGGCTCTTGCTGCATATTTCCAGATTGCCCAGAGACAGACTAGATTAATTTAAAGGGCCACCAGCAACCTGTACATGTGCCCTTTACCCCACAAGCCTGCCAGCATTGGAGTTTGTCATTTTAATTTATTTATGCTGCTTTAATAGACATAGGGAGATATCCTTGATTGTGTAAGTTTGCACCCCAGCGGTTGTGAGGGATGTCATACATTTATCCATGAGATGATTACCTGTACTGATATCACCCGCTGTCCCAACTATTGAGTGGAATTTTTGTTAACCTCATTTGCAGTGATTCTTTGTATTTTCAGTTATAAGTTTTTTTGAAGTCCTCACCTAAGGATATATTTATTGACTTTAGAGAGGGAGGGGTGGAGGGAGACTGAGAGAGGACCATTGATGTGGGAGAGAAACAGTGATTGGGTGTATGCGCCCAGGCCCACAGTCTAGGGGTCAAACCCACAACATTTTGGTGAATGGGGTGATGCTCCAACCAAGTGAGCCGCCTGGCCGGGGCGAGTTGTAAGTTTTTATTAGCTATGTGTAACATATATTTTTACATTCTACTTTTAATATTGGTATATTCAGTAACAAAAAATGAGGTTAATATTTTTAAATCCATTTGTGTCTGAGAGTATCTTCTTTGTTATTGCTGGTTTGAATAGTCGGAAATGATCTCCTTACACATGGGCTGGATAAACGTATGTGATTGCTTTGAATTGTACATTTGATCATTTTCACGTGGGGGTGGTTGACTTTAGTGGACTTCAGTGTCACGTTGGTGGTGAGCACTACATCAGTGTGCCCTGCAGGTTGTCCGTGCACCTTGCAGTGAGGAAGGGATGATATGGTCAAGAGCGTTTCAGAACTGCCATGTTCAACTACAGCACCATCTTCTGTAGCCAGGTGGCAGCCATACTGCCAGGGCCTGCTGGAGCCGTCAGCAGCTAATGGTAACTGTGCCTCTCTGAGACAGGGCTGCAACTGGGAGCATTTCCTAAACCTTTAGGCCAGGGATGGGTAACCTTTATCTGTGAAGAGCTGCCTAGTGAGTGTTTTTGGCTCTGTGGCCCATGGCCTCTCTGTGGAGAGGACTCAGCCCTGCCTTTGCAGTACTTTGAAGCAGTACTTTAAGCCATACCTAAAAGAGTGGGGTGGCTGTGTTCTGATAAAACTTGATTCGTGGACACTGACATTTGAATTTCAAATAATTTCCGTGTGTCACAAATATTGTTCTTCTTTTGGTGCCCCCCTCCCTGCCCAAACTATTTAAAATGTAAACAGCATTCTTAGCTTCTGGGCTGTAAAAAAGTAGACAACGGGCCGGAATTTGTTCGCCCATGTTTTAGACCCTAGAATCATGAACATCCGGTGGGACTAGATCCAAGGACGTCACTCTGGAAACGCTGACGGAAATGGCGCCCCGCTTGTCTACAGTGTGCTTCCTAATAGCAGGGCCTCGCTCCTCTGCTGCGTTCTCTCGTCTACTATATACTAAGTTTATACTCTACATCTGTTTTGAAATGCCCCCTAGTTGGTCTTTTACCTCAGTTTGTAGGCTCTATTTTTTGTTTTGTAGAGTGCTCCAATCTAGAGAGGTATATTTTCAGATTATAGCTTTTTTTAAAATCTGGAGTCTTCGAATTTAAATTGGGACATTTAAAAAGATTATCGATTCTCTAATCCCAAGGGAATAAAGCTAAAATACTGTGAAATGATACGTAGGAGGAGTGATAATTAAAATAACATTCATGGAGCACTCTTTGTGTCACGCTTGTCCTATCTGCTTTACCTGTAGTAACAATTCTGAAAACCATGTTAAGAGAGTAGATGTTGCTCAGTGGATGGTGTAGCTCAGTGGGTGGAGCACGGGCCTGCAAACCGAGGGGTCGCTGGTTCAATTCCTGGTCCGGGCACATATGCTTCTCTAAGACAGGGCTGCAGTCAGGGTTGCAGGCTAGGTCCCTAGTGGGGGAGCATATGAGAAGCAGCCACACATTGGTGTTTCTCTCCCTCTCTTTCTCCTTCCCCTCTCTCTAAAAAAATAAATAAATAAAATCTTTTTTAAAAAGAGAGAGAGGTGGAGACAGGGCTGCCCGGATCCCCTTGCTGGGACCTGCTTAAGTGGGCCTGCTTAGCACACTGCAGGTTAAAATAGGTTTCATTTATACATTCTGGCTGGAACTGCTGCACTGGCTGGTGTTGATACTGTCGCCTTGGTTTGTATCAGGATTCTTAGTGAGCACAGAAGAGTATTTCCCCTGAACCTTTACCACTGTCTTCTTAGCAAAGTGGCTTCTGCACGTAGCTGAGGGTCTCAGCCAATAGAAGTGTCAGTTGCAGCAGATGGAAGGCGATGAGGGTCCGTGGTTCACAGACTGAGTGCTGAGTGCACGCTCTTCTGCATTGCAGGTTCCAGGCAAGACAGCAGCTGGGTCAGGTCTTCCCGTTTTTTCCTTTTCCCAGTGTCCCCTAAGCTCTCCTCCTTCCAGTCCTATAGTCAGCACGTTCTAGCTTTGGCATTCTCTATATTTGCAGTTTTGACTGTTACAGTGCCTACTTTTGCCCTAGCAACAGAAGGCTTTTTTAAATCAGAGGGGATAGTAGGAAATGAATGCAAGAGCTAACCAAATTTATATAACATTACCGGGAACAAATCTATCTATGCTTTCCCCTTGCAGCTTTTCCCTTCATACGTTCTTTTTTCCCTTCAAATCTAGAGAATTCCCAGCAGTCAGTTCCTTGCTATTACCAATTTAATGTGCTGCTCAAAATAAAATGGTCAGAAATTCTGGGGGTGTCTAGCTCTGCCTGGCTTTTGATTGTCTGTTAGCATGTTTTCTAGTGACCATCTCAGAAGTAAATCTTGGTTGTCTTATCTTTGTTATAATATTGACAGTAACTGAGGTTTTTCTTAAAATACTAGTTTTATGCAGTATGAAATTTTTTTTTATATTAAGCTCATGAAGTATTCCTGCTTGCCCAATATGAATACACAAAAGTTTATCACTGCTTTCAATGAATTTTGTGAAGAATGAGGTCAATTTGCCCTGACAAAGTGTCATTATTTAGTGTGGCTCAGTTGACTGGGCATCGTCTTGCCAAGCGGTTCTGTTCTCCTTCAAGGCACCTACCTAGACTGCGTGCTCGGTTCCTGGTCAGGGTGCATGTGGGAGGCAACCCACTGATATTTCTCTCACCTGGATGTTTTCCTCCCTTTCTTTCTCCCTCCCTTCCCCCTCTCCCCCTTCTCCCTCTCTAAAAATAAATAAATAAGTAAAATCTCTTAAAAAATTATTGCAATTTGATAGGGAATAAGAATAACATAAATTATGTTACACTTGTAAACTACAAGGAAATTTTTCCCCACTTGCTTGGAGGATGAGGTCATAGGATACGAATCATTAAAGATATATTGGCATCCATGTTCTGACATGTATTAGCATAGCTGCACGTGTCTTGTCTTCAGTCAGGCCCATATCTGTGCCCTAAAGTAGAAGTGACACGGGACAGGAGTAGTGTGGGTGACTCCAGTGAGTGAGGGGGCCCTGGAAGCATTTATAGCTCGTCATTTTAGAGCTCCCTCTTCCTTGCTTTGCAATTTGCTTTGTCTTGGACTTTACCATTTAATCTCCTCGGCAAGTATTTATAGTTTTTCCATATCCTGTACAGTTTGGGCTGCTTCACCGATATTTGCTTTTTTATCCACTACTGGTGAAGTATGTGTCCTGGGTAAATGAAAATTTCTAAATAACTAAAGTTTAAACTAGGGTGGATCACTAATAACCTCTGGAGAATAATATTGTGATACTGCTTATAATTCTAAGCATCAAATTAGTATAATCTTTTTTATTAAAACAAAGGGGGATGTTTTAAACTCATCATTACATTTGCTTGTCACTTTAAGTACCATGCTGAGCATCATACTTGTGAACCAGTTATGGTTCTGTTAAAACAGAATGATACCCTCTGGGTTTCTGGAGATGAAACTATTTGCTCTTATCCAAAGGGTGCCAGATGATTTCATCTCTGAGTTATTGTGAGTGTGCAGTGAAGGCTCTTTGGTTTTCTCACAGTTGCTTTTATTCCTGTGCTCATGTCCAACGGCCTGCTGTACCACCACACTTTAATTGGCTGCTTCTAGTTTGTTCAGGTCTGCAGATCCATTCATTTAGTCCACAGAAGCTTGTCAGGCACACCATGAATCAGGTGTTGGCCTTGAGGGCTTTGACAGCATCACTATGGAAAACAGACTCTATCCTTGACTTCCTGGACCTTGTGCCTCAGAGGGGAAAGAGGACACACTCAATGGAAAAATTTGTCAGTACAAAATTATGGAAGTCATAGGGAAAATAAAAGGAATGAAGGGAGACAGTGAAACCTAATTTAAGTTGAGGGAGAAGAGGGCAGGGATGGCATTTCAGAAGATGCCCTATCTCTGTGAAAGATTTTGCGTCTTCTTCTAAGTTATGTGGACCACTATTGAGAGTTTGAAGCAGGAAGTAAAATTCTCAGACTTGGTGTGTGAAGGAGAGTGCGTGTCGGAAAGGAAGCCAAGAACTCTGTACTTACTGCTGGGTTCTAAAAGAGGCCTGAGGCTCCTGGTCCGAGCATTTCAGGCCTTTCTTTGGACTGATCAATGAAGTATTGGCAGACTTTTTTTTAAAAAAAGCATCAGATAGTAAATATATAAGTTTGCGGGCCGTGTGGTCTCTTTTGTAACTCTTCAGCTCTGCCATTGTAGCTTGAAAGCAATAGCCAGATGAGTGATGGAATTACAATAGAACTTACAAGAATGAGTGGCACGGGGGTTTAGTTTTCTGACTTCTGGCTCAGAGGATGCTTTATCTGTTACTTTTGTCATCTTCGTTTTGAAGTGGTTGAGCAAGCGAGGAAATGCAATCTTCATGGTTGTCCCTGGCCTTGAGCTGCTTCTAATCATTTTGGGAAGAACATAAAAACATACACTTATGAGGCCATCAACAACATTACAAGACAGTATGTAATTAGACACCTACATGATGAACAGAAACAGGAAATGTGGTGGATGGTTGCTCATCTGATTGGAATTTGGTTGTCCAGGAAATATTGTACAGGCTTTATAGAGAAGGTGAAAGTTGACAATCGCAGAGGCTAGAATTGACTACAACTTAGTCCGACCTGCTAATTTTACAAGCAAGGAAAACCAGGTCCAACCGATCTTAAAGCAGTGTTTGGACAAGAATACAAGCCTTCTGTTTTCTAAATCTTTGTCCAGCTGTTCTTTCTACTTTAGATGGGGTCTGCCCAGAGGCTGAAAACACATGTATGGTATTAATGTCAATACTATATCCTATTAATACTATGTCATGTTAGTAGGAGGGAGGAGGAGGAAGAGGTTCCAAGTTGTGGGTTGTACGGAAACTTCTTTTGTCCCTGAAGAAAGCGGTTCTTAAAAGACCGAGAACGGCACGGTGGTAGCTGTCATTTGGGATGAGAAAGAAACAAAAGAGAAATGGGTGGGGAGTGGGAATCAAAGGAGGGAAATATGGATTATAGAGAAATGGTTGCCTACACTCACAGAGGGACAAGGAGGCAATCTACATGTCCCCAGAGGGAAGTGCCCACAATAAGGCATAGCCGCACGGTCGAAGAGAACTTGACCATTCTAAAGAGGGAAGCAGTCCATCTGTTCTGACATGGAAAAATTCAGTGATGCAGCTCATATGAGGAGATGGACACAGTCCAGTCACAGAATGGCGTGTATGGCCTGTCCGCTTTGGACGAAACCGAAGCAGCCAACCTGAAGTGTGTGAGTGTGTGTATGTGTAAGTGCTCAGGGCAGGTCTGCACCAAAATTAACAGCGAGTGTGTCCAGGGGATGTGTGGATTTGAGCAGATACTTAAACATTTTATTCTATTTGGTGGTTGCGGGAACTATTACAAGAATGTTTAAAAATAATGAAACAAGCACAGTATTTCAACAAGAAGTGCCAGGTTGGAAAAGAGGCAGGGGAGAGACCGTGGAACTGGGCTGCTTCCCATGTATTTCTCAGGATCAGAGAATATTCAAGCCAGAGGGGTCTGGCCTTAGTTCAGAGGGTCCAAAAGTGGGAGGGGCGTCAGATTTGGAAAGCTTAAAAACAAAACACGTTCCTGGCTCCATTGCAGAACCACCTGAACTTAAGTGATGGGACTGAGGCTGTGAGTTTTTTAAAAAGCTTCCCAGGTAATTCTGTTGCGGCACCCGAGGTCTGAGGCCTTGGTGAACCTCTGGTTTAGTTTCCCCACCTCTGTGCACACGAAGGAATGGGGGCTCTTCATCAGGTAGGACTCAACCTTGGGTGTTCACTTTCCAGTGACTGTGTCTCCTGATTCAGGTGTTTTCCCTAACAGAAGCATTTAGGTATCATTAAATTGTCTTAACACTACATCTTATAGGGAACAGTCTTAAATGTTGATTTCGAACTTGATCTTTGTCCTCCTACTACCCATGGCTTTGCCCTTTGAATTATCTTTGGGAATGATTTTTATATGATTTTAATTTTTTTACAAACCAGAGAGCTGGCCACTAGGCTGGTGGAAAAAGCTGTAGTTTTAGATCATGAGTCCTCAGCTGACTAAAGGGCCTTAAGAAAATAATTTTTCTCAGGTGTCACCTCTGTCTCTGTTAAGGGAGAAGGACCTGGCACTTCTTTCTCTGGGCAGGGATTCAGTGAGGATGAACAGCCCAAGGGACAGTCCCTTTGGCTTTGTAGCAGGGGGAGTAAACCTTCCTTCAGATGAATTCTTACTTGGAAGCCCCCTAGCAAATTGGCAAAGCAGAGCCGCTGTGTTTGAGGCAGATGGGGAGCTCAGAGTCCTATCTCCTGTTTCTGCCCTGACGTGCACCCTCCTGGCCCATGGGACAGCCCAAGAAATGTGTTTGGTACTATGCCTTCTTGAGTCCAACTTGAAAACCATTGCTTTTTTCCTCTTTCTCCTCCCATTCATAATTATTTCCCAGATCCAGCTGATCTGACCTCTCATATCTGTTGCCTTCTCCTTCCATGACCTCACCCTTGTCTACATCACCCCAACTTCACCTTTAAGAAGGTTTGCATATCTACTGTGTTCCCCAACCACTTTCACTGTCCACTCTGCAACCAGATAACCCTTTTTATTCCTAAATGTGATTGTCTGCCTCTATCCCCAACCTCCAGTATAAACGTACAGTGATTTCTCAGTGCATTTCGGGTTGTGATCAAATTGGGGAGCCTCTCCAAGTGTAACCGTGGCCACTGCGTTGCATCTGGATGTAGAGCCACACAAGTGTCTTGGTTGCTGAGCTGAGCTTCCTCTGCTTCAGACTTTTGTTTGGGGGCTCCCTCTGCCCAGTCCCCTTCCACTAACCCTGTCCAGACTTAAGTTGTGTTCCTCCGTCCTTCAGAAGTACTCCAAAACTTTTCTCTAGTATCTCTCAGCTGGGGGGTACCTGCTAAACCCTTTCTCACAGAAATCTATTTCTCCTTCTCTGCAGTAATCTCAATTCTAATTAAGCAATTACTGATATAATTAGTTGTTTCTGTCTGTCTTCTTCTAGAAGGTAAATGCCATAAGGGCTGGAATAGAGTTCTCAAGGTTCTTGCACACATATAGTAGGTCTTCAATAAATATTGTCCAGTGCTTTCCTGGTATCTAGTTTGTACATAAAACGCATGCCTAGTGTTCAGCTCAGGTGAGATGGCCAAGGCATGTTGTGTGGTAGCTCTGTTTGTAGGAGCTGGAATTGCCTGTTCAAGGATGAGGTAACTTGATGGTCCTTTTTTAGAGCCATATTGTCTTAGGTGGGTAACTTAGTATAATGTAGTTTAAAGAGCCCCGAGTTTTGATTAATTAGAATCTTGATCAGTTATTTTAAGTGAACGAAGAACTGGAAAATTCACTTGATGAGTGGAGAAGTCTGTGGGTACAACGGGGTTTGGGGGTGGGTTTTGTATCTTGCCTGGAGCCCTCCAGTAACTCAGTAATCATGGGACTAGTGTGGAATGGAGTAGCATCCTCACCTTGAGATGTAGAGGTGTGTACTCTAGGGAGAAAAATGAAACTGTAGGAAGCCGGTGCTTAACCCCACATCCAGACACACATACAGTGAACGCATGACCTCTGTGCTCAGCCCACAGAGCCACCTCCTGGGTGTGTGTTGCACTGCCTGTCTAGCCTCCCTGCGTGGGTAGGGGGCCAGACTCGAGGCCCGTAGCACATCAGAGTGATGTTCGTCTCTGCCCACTGCTCTCTGGCTAGATTGCCTGTTCTGTTCTCTGATTTCATTTAATTTGCACGAGTGTAATAACCTGCCTCGGGGTCATTCATACATCTTGCAAACTTCAGAACACCTTAGCTCCCTACAGCTGCTGTTGCCCTTAGAAACTTGGAGAAGTACAGAGCAGAGCCTTTTTTGCAACCTCTTGGGTTGCATCCTTATGGTTGGGTAGGTTGGGGGAAGGTGTGTCTTCATGTACTTGCCAAATGGCAGTTGGGCTCCAGGAGCTGGTCCTGAGTTTTCTTTCCTCAATCAGATGCATCTGCTATGCTTAGAAGGTGTGGCTGGGGCTGATTTTGCAAGACAAGGTGCAAAAAAAGGCAGGAGTGAAGAGGGATGGTACCACAGAGTTAGTTATTGAACAGATTATTTTTCTTGAGTCCAAGATGAAGTTAATCATCTTAACAAGTATATCAGCTACTATCTTTTTGGAGGGTATTAGATTAAAGAAAAGATGAATATATTCTTGTAAACTGAAAATTTTTTAGTATTGTCATTTAACTGGAGGTAGCTCTGGGACAGGGCAAGAGACTTTTAATTTAAGGGTGATACTTTTGGTTCAAATAGTTAAATTTGAGGTAGAGCAGAGTTGAATCTTGGGTTGTTTCAAGATGCTAAGGAGACAGGAGGCACTTTGAAAAAAATTCTTGCTTTATTCTCTCAGTTACTGGTACAGAGACAAATTGAGAAGGAATTTGCCCTCTTGGGTAGCTGGTATTTGAGGTAGCCATTATTTTCTTGACGAATAACCTCTCTCCATTTTGTAGGAGATAATGAAAACTTTCTGTTGGACCCTCTCGATATTCGTTAATGCAGGAAACTCTCTTTTAATATGTATTCTTAACCGCCCACCCCACCCCTAAGGACTTTGGGATTTAGTGCCACAAATATAATTTCCTTCTTCCCAAGTTTTCATTCCGGGAGGTGGTATAAAATTCTGTCTAGCTGGGTGAAGTTTCTGTTGCATAAATTAATTTAGTAGCCACTGGGTCCTGGCTGAGCCCAGCTTTGTGCTTGGGCTCCTGGCAGGCTACAGGTCTGTGTTCTATTGACCATGGCCTTTAGAGGCTGTACAAATAGGATGTGCATCTAAAAGCATCAGCTCTGTTGATTAAAGCACATTAAGAATGCCAAGGGCCTAACTCTGTTTTGCAAAACAAACAAACAACCCAAAACCAAGCAAACAAAAAAACACAGCTTTGCATAGATGAAACATTTGAAAAAAATCACACTATGTCTCTAGGTTAACTGCAACCGGGTGCTGTGAAAGTAGCAGCTTGAATAGATAGATGCCAACCTACTTTGCGCTTGTTTTGTCCTGGTATCAGAATATGGTAATTTAACAATTGGGTCATGGAAAGGAAGATAACTAACTAGTGAGCAAGTTGTTTTCTCCTTGCATTAGGATGTTTGACTTCTGTACAGCATTTTTAATACAAGCTACACAGTGCTTTCGTGTTCATATTCTCTACTGATTTTTATAATTGAGAGGTATTGTCACCTTCACTTTACAGTTGGAAGAAAAGGAAGCCAAGGTAAAGGTCAGGCAAGGAAACCAAAGCTTCACAGCTAGGAGGTCAAGCCCTGGGGTAGAATCAGTCTTTGTTTCTCAGTTGTATAGTAGCCTAGTGTTAGGAAGATATTGTCAGATTTTCACTAGGAATGATAATGGTGGCGGTGGGATTGTTCCATCTTTTATTCTCTGTTCCTGTGTAACACCTTGGTTATTGTTCCTCCCCCTCTCTTTTTATTCCTTTCAGCTTGGATTCCTTAGCACCACCTCTGCTCAGCCAGAACAGAAGGCCCCGAATCTCATTGGCAAATATCACCACGTTGACCGTGCCACTGGCCAGGTGCTAACCTGTGACAAGTGTCCGGCAGGAACCTATGTATCTGAGCACTGTACCAACACGAGCCTGCGAGTCTGCAGCAGTTGCCCTGTGGGGACCTTTACCCGGCATGAGAATGGCATAGAGAAATGCCATGACTGTAGTCAACCATGCCCATGGCCAATGGTTGAGAAATTACCTTGTGCTGCCTTGACTGACCGAGAATGCACTTGCCCACCTGGCATGTTCCAGTCTAATGGTACCTGCATTCCCCATACGGTGTGTCCTGTGGGTTGGGGTGTGCGGAAGAAAGGGACAGAGACCGAGGACGTGCGGTGTAAGCAGTGTGCTCGGGGTACCTTCTCTGATGTGCCTTCTAGTGTGATGAAATGCAAAGCATACACAGACTGTCTGAGTCAGAACCTGGTGGTGATCAAGCCAGGGACCAAGGAGGCGGACAACGTCTGTGGCGCACTCCCGTCCTCCGGCACCACCCTGCCTTCCCCTGGCACAGCCATCTTTTCACTCCCTGAGCACGTGGAATCTCATGAAGTCCCTTCCTCCACTGGTGTTCCCAAAGGTAACTTAACCTCATGAGTTCTTTATTTGAAGAGGGATAGGTGCAGGGGGTTTATACCAAGGATGTTTTCTCCATTTTGTATATTCCAAAGTCACCCCTTGATGAAGGGACTTGCATTTTGTGGCCAATTAAATCTGGCTTCTCGGGACCTTTTAGAAACATTTAGACTCAGAAGTGTTCAAGTAGCCAGAGGTATCGGATATTTAAAAACTGGGTCACGTCAGGCTAGAAAATAAGAACCCAGTACAACAAGGACAGTGTATGGCTTTATATAAGTCACTGAACGTCTGGCCTTGGTTTAAAAGTTGTCAAATAAGTGGATGATTTAGATGTTTAAGGTCACTTCCGGATTAAAAGTTTTTCAACATCGAGTCAGCCCTGGGTAGATTCGGGCAGAAGGTCAAAAGGAGGGAGAAGGGGAGAAGAGAACAAAACACGTGGAAGGGAAGGATGAATTTTGGATTCAAGGTTAGGCAAAGAGGGAAAAATAAGTTAGAAACTTCAGGAAGCAAGCAAATTTGTATCACATTGAAGATAACTAGGATTCACATCTGGAAAATAACTTTTTTTTTTCCCCAAATGATTCTAACTTGGTGCCCTTCATCAGGTATCTCAGTTTTCCTCAGAATTCATTTAGAATCTCAGGGAAGAATATAAAATTTAGTCTTTATTTTCAAATCCCTTTCGGTTGAACTTAATAACGTTCATGAGATGATAGCCAACTTAGGTTGTGCTTTCTAGCGTGATATCACGTGTGATCGGATTTGACCTTTATGATAACCCTGTAAGCAGGGCCTTCTTACAGCCACTGTTTTGAAGGGAAGAAACTGGTTCAGAGAGCTCCAGTGACCTGACCAGGTTCTCTCAGTGGCTGATACAGGCCAGGTCCTATTTCTTGGGACTCAAATCTCTGTCTCTCACAACTTGTTAATGAAGGTAACTTGTGGAAGCTTCTCTGAAAGAAGTCCAGTAAGCTGCCAGGCCAAATCTTATTTACTCTATTAATAGAGTATTCTAAGGAAGTGTCCTACCTTTTGGTATTCACTGACATCTCTCACCAAACCTTTCTTTCACTGGTCAAATTTGAATTTGAGCTTGAGCTCTTTATCTCAGTCATATTCTCAATTTTACCCTTGCATTATGAAAGGTGGGAGAGGAGAGGTATAAAGGAATTAAAGGACAAAGGAATTAAATTTGAACTAGTCAGACAATTAAGAGTTGACCAAAGTTCTTAACATACATGTGTCTGCTCAGGGTGTGGAGCACAGGAGAAGCTGCTGTGAGGATGCCCTGGGTTTCGGTATGAGGAAGCGAATTAGTGCAGCTGTCAAGCTTAGTTTTTACCTTCTCCATAAAGGTGCTTTTAAGATCTTTATGAAAATGTGCAATATAATTTATTCTTAAGCTCCAAAGGGCATCTCTTCTTTAATTATCTGGCCTGGTTTGGAGATGAGCAGGAAGAGGAGGGGATATCCAGATCCCCAAATATAGAAAAGCTCTTCCCCCCGTCCTTACTCTTTTTTCTCTAGGCATGAACTCAACAGAATCCAACTCTTCTGCCTCTGTTAGACCAAAGGTACTGAGTGGCACCCAGGAAGGGACAGTCCCTGACAACACAAGCTCAGCAACGTGGGAGGAAGGTGTGAACAAGACCCTCCCAAACCTCCAGGTAGTCAACCACCAGCAAGGTTCCCACCACAGACACATCCTGAAGCTGCTGCCATCCATGGAGGCCACTGGGGGCGAGAAGTCCAGCACGCCCATCAAAGGCGCCAAGAGGGGCCACCCCAGACAGAACCTACACAAGCATTTTGATATCAATGAGCATCTGCCCTGGATGATTGTGCTTTTCCTGCTGCTGGTGCTTGTGGTGATTGTGGTGTGCAGTATCCGGAAAAGCTCAAGGACTCTAAAAAAGGGGCCCCGGCAGGATCCCAGCGCCATTGTGGAGAAGGCAGGGCTGAAGAAGTCGATTGCCCCCGCCCAGACCCGGGAGAAGTGGATCTACTACTGCAATGGCCACGGTGAGCTTTCTTTTCTCCCTGCTCACAGAGCCCCTGCCTCCTCCTCTTCCCTCATCCCTGGTGTCTGAAGGAGTGGGAAATGCAAAGTTTTTGGAATCTGCTTTGTTCGCTAAGTGCTGTTTGATCTAGTTGTGTTATGAGAAATGAGGTGGTCAGCATTTGATGCAGTGCATTCAGAGAGTGTAACCACTCTGCCCTTTTCTCTCCTGGCACGTTTAAACGAGCGTGTTGCAAAATGAGAGACCTGAGAGGGAACTTGAGGGACTTTGTTCAGCCTTGTCATTCAACGCGGGAGGACACTGTGTTCAGAGAGGTGTGGCTGCAGCCTTAAGCCAGGCCTGCTGCTGGTTCAAGGCAACTGGGACTGGCTCCTCACTGGAGCCCGCCTTTTAAAACCCGGCTAGGCTGTTAAGAAAGTGAAAAACCACTGATCTTAAGTTTGCCTTTTGGAACTTGAACTTTGTTTTTAGAGTCCTATTCTTTTTGCCCAAGTACTTCCCCGTCCCCTGTCTTACATTTTCAGGACCCCATTTCTACCAGGATAGGAAGGTCTTTTAGGTGAGACACCCAGAGCCTGACACAGTGGTGGCTGTTGGATGCCGGGCCCCTCATCTACACAGTGGTCAGTAGTACACAGTGTGTTGATACGGGTCGGGATATTTGTTTTTCCTTTTCTGAAGGCCAAAAATAGCTTGCGGAAGTTGCCCTAGGAGCTGTTGGGTGTGAGGATGGCAGTTTTCAGACTGTGGCAGTAACTTCCCTTTCTTTCAGTCCTAGAGTGAGATTTCAGCCTGAAATATTGATAATTCTAGTTAGGTACCCTTTTGCCCCTTAATGGTAAAAGTGTTAGCCTAACTTTCTGAAAAACAAACAAACAAACAAAAACGGTTTGGCTTTTTGTATTGAGTCTTACAAATGTTTATACCCTTTGACCCAGCAGTTTTGGGGAGAATCTATTATAAAGGCCTAAACTAGAAGTACAAAAAAATTTAAGCACAAAGATCTTACACATTTAACTCAGCATTATGTATAACAAATTGATGCTGGAAACAGTCAAAGGGATAGTTTTAAGGAAATAATGACTAAGTAAATTATGGCCTATCTATCTATAATACGGAATAGTATATTCTCATTGAAGATTCTATGAATTTTTTTTACTAATCTGATAGGAAATTGTTGACATTAGGTTAGAGAAAAAAGAAAAACCAGCCCAGACTACGCAAGTCATATACTACAACCCCAATCCTCTTAAAACCTTGGAACAAAGACGGAAAGAAAACAGGCTGAAATGGCAGTGCTCATTTCTTCCAGTTTGGTGGGAATAGGTGAGCTGTGTGTGTGCGTTTTTTTCTCCGTTAGTTTTCTTTCCCCGAATTTTTTCAGATAAGCCCATGCTACTTTTATATTAAAAAATTTAGAAAAAGTGAAAAAACCAACAGCAGCAGCTCATTCAGCTTCCTTTGCCGATTGGTGTGATCATCAAACCAAGTGAAAATCCGACTGGAACGGACGTGCTCCTGGGGATGGTGCCGGCCCAGACTTGATGAGACTGCCCCTTGCTGGCAGCCTTGCTGGGCAAGGATGGCATCAGTCCTCTCCTTCTTTTTAATAAAAGGTTTTCTTGTTTGGATATAATTTCAAACTCTGTGGGAAAATTGCAAGAATAGTATGAAGAATACCTGTATACCTGTACCTAGATGGATCTATGGTTCACATTTTGTCCTTTTGCTTTATGTGCTTTCTTTATATAAAAAATAGATTTTATAAATGATAAAATATGTATAATACAGAATAGTTTATTGTATAGTATACAGTATATATTGTCTATATACACACATATGTACATCTATAAAATAATTTTTCTGATCTCTTCCCTGACCCTTTATTTTTATCTCTGGTATAGGATCTGGTCTAGGGGCAAATATTTCTTTATATTGCCCTTAAAGTGACCAGTTAGAACTCTTGTTCTGGTATATCCAATTAGTGGAAAACTAGTAGAGAACATCCTGCTGGATTATGCAAATATTTGAAACTCTTATTATTCACTTTGTTAAAGAAATGACTCTATTCTTTTCTCTTTTTTTAAAGATTTTTTTTGTTTGTTTATTTACAGACCTAGGGGAAGGGAGGGAGAGAAACATCAATGTATGGTTGCCTCCCATGCGCCCCCTACTGGGGACGTGGCCCACAACCCACGCATGTGCCCTGGGAATTGAACCAGGGACCCTTTGGATCTCAGGCCAGCACTCAATCCACTGAACCACACCAGCCAAAACATGAGTGATTCTATTCCTTTAGTAGTTGAATTTATGGAGTAGATTATGGCCCGCTATATTTCTGAACTGTCTTTCTCAGTGTAGTTTTCAGAATTTTTGAGGACGCAGTGAGTTATCAAAGTATCCAACACCTGCAGATTCTTATGACCATGGTAATGCTGTAAACTACTATGCCTGTGTTGTTCAAACGTTATCTAGTTTTGTAAAAAGAATGGAAGTGCCAAACTGAACAAAGCCCAACCGTATTTTCTGTGAAAGCGGTATCTCAGAAAAATGCTTTCCCAACTAAAATCAAATGCAGTAGTTCCCCCTTATTTGTTTCAATTACCCACGGTCAACTGGGGTCTGAAAATGTTAAATGGAAAATTCCAGAGATAAACAGTTTAGAAGTCCTAAGATGTATGCCATTTTGAGTAGCGTGGTGAAATCTCATGCTCTTTTGCTCCTTCTGGTCCTGGATGTGAATCATTCCTTTGTCCTGTGGCTCCGCGCTATAGACCTACCTGCTCTGTAGCCTGTAGTAGCCACCTCAGTCATCAGGTTGGTCGTTGGGGTACCACAGGGCTTGGGTTCAAGTAACACTTATTCTACTTAAGAATGTCCCCAAACAGCAAGAGTAGTGATGCTGGCGATTTGGATACGCCAAAGAGAAGTTGTAAAGTGCTTGTTTAAGTGAAAAGATGAAAGCTCTCGACTTAATAAGGAAATTTTAAAAAATCCTATGCTGAGGTTGCTGAGATCTATGATAAAAATAAAGCTTCTATTGTGAAATTGTAAAGAAGGAAAAAAGAAGTTTGTGCTAATTTGCTGAGAGAAAGAGATCACGTTCACATAACTTTTATTACAGGATATTGTTATAATTGTTCTATTTTATTATTGTTGGTAATCTCTTACTGTGCTTAATTTATAAATTAAACTTTATCATAAGCATGTATAGGAAAAAGCATAGTAAGTATATGTAGGTTTGGTACTGTCATCAGGCACCTACTGAGGGTCTTGGAATGTATTCCCTGAGGAGAAGGAGGGACTAGTGTAGACTCATTCAGGTGTTCTGTCTTTTCCAAAAGTTTAAAGCCCCCTCCCAGGTTTTTTCATTGGCATGTTTATATTTAGAGTATTTTTCTAAAGAAGGTCTATTTCCCCCACTAAATTTCTGCTCTTAAAGGTTCAACCAAGTAAGATCCCATTACAAAGAGAGGTTCTGTTTACTAAAAACCATTCCAGGCGCTCGGAGAGGCCTGTAGAAACAATATCTTGTTCTGATTGCATTGAGTTCTGGGCAGCAGGTAATCCGTATAATAAGGTCTTTTTCTGGTCCTTGTCCATTTGTGAGGATGAGAGTGGGGATGGAACTGCAAGGCCTGGGTCGTGTAGGGCCTCATTGACGCCTGTCCCGCTTATGCAGGGCAGGCCCTGCTCCTGAGCACTGTAGACCCTCAGTGCTCTGAAGCCAGGCCATCAACTCCTGTCTTTCTCCACAAGAACCTCTTTCTTTGGCTTTATGCACCCCTCTCTGCCTACCATGGACTTATGGTTTTTGAAGTTGAACTCCACAAAACTGTGGTCCTACTGTCACGGAATCCTAGTATTGGAAGCCTGAGATGAGACCCTATGTGGCCAGGAGACTAAGGGTGCTGTGCTTTTAGTCTGGTCCTTCCTTTGTGGAGCCAGAGCCACGTTACGTTTAGTAGACTGGGATTGGAGTGTGGCTTCTTGAAATGCGTCTACTTCAGCAAAAGGCATTGGAAGTTCCTTCGGAATTTTCATAGACACAACTCTTTTTAAGAGTTTTTTATTGCTAGATTGAAGTGTCATTAAGATGTAAGTCTGTTGCTAATTCTCAATTTATGTTTTTGTTGTTTAAGTAAAACTATTTCTTTTTGCAGTATAACCTCAACGTTATAGGGTAAGTGGGGTTCCAACATGTTGAATTTTACTTAAAATTAAGATTAATGCAAGTTAATGTTAATTGGAAGGTTACATGGAAAACAGTATATTTTGTCTGATCTGTTTTGTCACATAAAGCACAAAAGTAATTGCAGTGAAACCTAGTTCACATACAGATGGCAATAATGATCCCAAAACAAGTCACTTCACTTTCTTAGAGCTGTGGAAGACACAGAACTGTGGTGCAGTCCCAGTTAAGAATGGGGGTGGCTGAGAACAGAACCAACTGCTGTTCTCTCGTTGCTCTTTCTACTACGGGTCCTTCTTCATGACCTTTCCTTCCTTTCTGCCTCTCCTCGTCTCTCCCTTCCCCACTTCTCTCTCTTCCCCTGCCCCCTCCTCTATTCGTCTTTACCGCTGACTATTTGGAAAAACTATGACGTTGGGTCCCCAGCAACCTGTTGCCCCAAGCAGTCTGAAGAGACATTGGAGAAGCAGATTAGGAGTTGAAAGTGCCTGAAAATGCTTGTAGAGGAGGTTCTGCAAGATGATAAAGAGGACAAAAAATGCACAGTATGTCTGCTCAGGCATATTTCCTTTTGCTTTCAGACTTCAGGCTATGAAGAAAAGTAGGGTGAGGGACTAAGGAATTGGGTTTATTTTGTTTAGAGTGGCTTAGTTCCTAATTAGCACATTCTTAGTCCTGAACCGTAGGGAGACAGTAAGCATTAGAGAGGGACACTAATCCCTTCTGGTGTACTTACTTCAAGTACATAATATGTAAGGACAGCATCTCCTTTGAATTGACTGCAAAAGGGATTGTGAAAGCAGCCGGCGCACTTTCTCTAGCAGACTGCTTTGTACCTGCAGCAGCGAAAGGGCAAAGGCCTTGGTCTATAGAACTAGATTCTAAGGTTCTATTCCTTAATTCCTTCAGCTCCTGCGGTCGTGCACCATTTAAGTGTTTGGTGTGCGTGGTTTGTCTCCCCACATTGCTTATAACCTCTTAAGAGAGCAGACACTGGGACTTATTGTGTGTCCCCTGTGCAGGACCAATAACACAGGGTCCCAGGAGAGGTGGTCTGGAGGTGTGCTGGCTTATAGGGTAATTACATGAGCTATTAAATTTAAAACTAAATTAGCTAAGTTAAAAATCCAGTTTCTCAGTTGGAGCAGTCACGGTTTCACTGCTCCGTAGCCACATGTTGCTGGTAGCTACCATATTGGATAGGACAGATACAGAACATTGCCATGTTGGGTGCCACCTGTCTAGAGCACCCATGCCTTACCTACACACTTAACCTTTTCAAGGTTGGATCATTTTCAAGCCTTTCACCTATTGGATTTATATCCTTTTGACTTACAATGATACATGGTGTTAGGGATTTAAACATATAGATATTAAGGTGAGTTCTTTATACTAAATTGCCATATAGTCAAGAGGAATTATTTTTTGGTGCTAGAGAGCCTTCCATGACAGCAGTGTTGTGAAATAATGTGAAAACCAGCCACAAAAAGATTGCTGCTATTCCTTTATCTGATTAGCTTCTTTAAAGTGGAACGCTTTGGCCCTGAACACTGGGGAGCAGCATGATGGGAAGAGAGGAACCCGGTCATTCGAAGTCTGAGGCACCTTAGGAAACGCTTAGATGTCTGTGTTTAACCAGAGTGGAAGTGGAATAGCCTTGTGAGAGACCTCAGGCCGAGAAGCCACGGGAGCCCAGGAGTCCGGCGGCTGAGTCAGAGGTGGGAGGGAGGGAGCTATGGAGGTGATTAGTACTCAGCCTTACTTTTAGTAGGAACCGTTCCCCAGTCCCTAAAGGGATGAGCAACAAAGTAGGACTGTCAGACAAGTGGCGGAGCTAGGAAAAGGTGGCAGGGTGATAACATGTTACTTAGCCCAGGTGTCACCTATGGGACAGGAACTGGGCCCAGAGAGGGCCTGCTTCCTGCCGGCCAGTAGCTTGTGGGTTCTTGATTTCGTGCAGGAAAGATTTCACAATACGAGTCCGAGTGACTTTGAGAGTATGTGTAATAAAGCTGGGGACAGTGAAACAAGGAAGAGCTTAGGGTGAAAGAAGAAACAGGAGAGAGCTTAGGCAGGGCTGCTTTGGCTCTGTGGGAAGTACAGAGTGACAGAGGTGAACCAAGGCGGGGCTGCTGTTGGTTTGCTTCGGAGGGGACCCTTAGAACCGAGGGAGAAAAAGCACACTGAGAAAGAAACGGGGGAAAAAGGCCTGGGTGTGAGGCTTTTAAAGGCTGGGAGCTTAGGGGAGGTCTTACAGGGGCTCTCAATGGAATATTCATCAGTTTTATGCTGATGCGATAAAATGAGATTTATTCCCTTAACTTTCCATCCTTCCGTGTGGTTGGCACAAATGGTACTAATTGGATTTCTTTTTTCTTAATTCTTTTTTGTTGTTATTCTATTACAGTTGTCCCAATTTTTCCCCCTTTGACCTCCTCTGCCTATCCCACACCCCTCAGATTTCTGTTACCTATCTCCCCGAGTAGGGTGGTATAAGTTAATTACCCTCTGGTTGAAGAGGGGCAGTGTAAACCATTTACTCTTCAGTTTCTTTGGTTAGGGAAGATAGGGAGACTTTGTGACTTACTAGATGACTAAACCGCTGGACCGTTTATCTGTCTCTGTTTCCCTATTCCGTGTGTCTTGCTTACGGGCAAGTGGCAGTGAAAGAACACGGATGAGTCAGGCTGGCCTGGGTTTGGAATAACAGCCCTCACTTTATAACTGTGTCAAGCTGCTGAACCTTTCCTCAGTTTTCTCATCTGTACTGTGGACGTAACTCCCGTCTGTCTCATGGGGTTATTTAGGACACTGAATGAGATCATATGTGATATTCATAGAGCTGCTAGCTCAGCTTCCTTTTCTGTCTCTCCTCCCACGAGAAGGTCAGAGAGGTAAGCTGTGCTGCCGAAGCCTTCATGGAGATCTGGGGGCAGGGCAGAGGGACGCACGGCTCTATCTCATCCAACCAAGCAGGAATCTATTAAGGGTCAAATTTAATGAGTCATATGGACCAGGAGAAGTGGCTGCAGGGAAACCGTCCGCACTGGCAACTTTGGCCATAAAATGCCTTCAAGGCCGATTGCCCTGTACAAAAGAAACTGGAAAATGTCAGTGTGGCGCATGTAGTCTGATTCTTAGCATTCTACAGGGAGAGAGGAAGGAACTTTGCTCCACTTGAACCTGCTCCTGCAGGGTGAGGAGCGTGTGCTGAGGTGATAGTGCGCAGCCTGGGGAAGTGGGAGGAGGGCAGCAGGGGGTCGGGGGCAGGGAATGGAAACCTCAGTAGGAGACGGGTGGACAGGTGGAGTGGGGCAGTTACTGGCTGGGAGAGGGGTGGTGTGCAAAGGGAAGGACCTGGTGGTGTGGTTTTGCTCACTGGTATGATGAAACTCTTGGATTCAAGTATGTCTAAGGTCTCACTCCATTCTAAAATCCTTCAGTGATATAAAAATTGAAACGTGAAGCTGAAAACAACTCACCACCAAACACTTGCCATATCTCAAGCTTGGAAACCCAAAGACAAATTTAAAGAGCCGTTGGTTTGGTGGTTGAACCTCTTATTTGCATAACTTTGATGTCCTAATCTGTATGTCAGGGCTGTTCTTAGGGGAAACAAGACAGACGGAGAGCCAGCACCCAGTTTGCTTAGAGCACTTTATCTAAAAGGTTCAGACACTGTCCTTGAACCAAGCTATATTTTAGACCCTGAGTTCCTGGTAACATACATTTTATTTCTTTCATCCCGTCCCCTATCCACAACTCCCTGCTCAGTCAGAGCAAAACATGACACCGTCTCACCTTTACCTAGTCAACGCACAGACACGTCTGTTCTTGTCTGTTGTCTTTAGGTTTTACCTGGTAACAGCCTGGTTCTCTTTTACGTCCTTATGAATACCAAAGAACGTTTCCTTTTCCTTTTCCTCTTCTTCTTCCTCTTAACTTGTGGCTCCTCCTTTGGGAATGGCTGGGTGTGGGAGAACTGTTTTTTATTGGGGGCTGTGAAGGAAATACATCTTCTAGATTATCAACTCTGCAGACTTTGTCCTCTTCCCAGACTAAGCAGTAAGATGCAGTCCAATTATAGGAGTGGAGTGTGATTGGGTTTTTTTTGTATAAATATACTAAAAATTTTGTATTCAAAAAAACAACCTGAGTTTGCAGTGGTTGCTTAGGTGATAGATGTTGAGTCCCTGGAAGCTGTGCCTTGGATATATTTGAACAGTGTGAACAGACTCTTCGATCTGGTTTCGGGAATAACTAAAAGAACCATTTCATCTGACTCATTAAAAATGCCATAGGCAGTGTTTAGAAATGAAGAGCCAATGAAGTGTGTTAGGATTTTGATAATGAGTACTTCTCCCCTTCGTTATTTTTTCTGAAGTGAGGTCTTAGGGTGTTTGCTCCTGCTGACCCGGGGCCCAGGGTGATTTGGGGCGTAGAGGCTACATAAATCGTGACGACTGATCTGTTTTTCTGACCTCTTAAGAGAGGTTTCTGCTACCATGAAATTTTCATCATTTAGTTTTCTTTAACAAAGACCTTTATCTTGCTTAATAAGTGCCATATCTGGTTCTAAATATTTTCTAAAGATTAACGTAATTTTCTTAACCTATGATGTAGGCCACTATCATCACTTTCGCCTCTTTATAAACGGAGGAGACAGGTACGGAGAATAACTTGCCCAAGTTCACACAGCCAGGAACTGGCTGTACGGGCTTTAAACTTGGGCACCACACTGACTCCAGGTACTACCCCTTGATTCTTAGAATCTGGATTTATAAAAATCTGGATTTTTATATTTCCAGTTTTGAAATTTTCAGGTTTCTGTGGTTTATTATTATTTTTTTACCACATTCAATCAAGAAAAATTATTGCCCTCAATAACAAAACCCTGCTTGTTCTGAAATGAAGCAGCTACAAAATTTTCACCAATAAGGAGTTTTCCTCTGTAGAGGTCGCTGTGATTCCCTACATTTTTCTGGGATTGCTTGAGATGGAAAAGCCAGATACCCAATGGCTAAAGGTCTGAGAGCTATTTTTTAAGAATAAGGGCTCTTTCAAATAAGTCAGAGGTGGAGCCCTGCTAACTGAACTCACATGTGTTGAACTTGCTTTTCTCAGCACCAGGCAGCGGCAGCAGCTAGAACCAGAGAAGCCATCCCCCTCCGCCAGAAGACTCCTTGACTGAAAATTCCAGACAGTCATCCTGTCTGTCAGCCCAAATTTCCTATGGGAAGTAGACTTGAAGTGTAAACACCAGGAAGCCTGGCTGGAGGGAGCAGACTATTCCCTCTAAGAGGCTGCTGTGTCCCAGCACTTGCCCCCAGCGCTGTCCCAGCCACGGTCACTTCACAGCGGAAGAAAGAGGTGGGCTGTTTTTACCCACACCCCACCTCTGCCTTTTCCAACTCTGCTTCCAGTAAAGCCATTACCAGCAGACAGCACCTTTCTGTTTTACCTCTTCTGATGTTTGAGGATTGTGAATCACACAGAAATGCCTAAGGAGAAAAAGCCTTACTGCTGTAGCTTAAAAAGCATTATCTTGCCCTGGCTGGTGTGGCTCAGTAGGTTGGAGTGCCCTCCCCTAAAGGAAGGGTTGTGGGTTCGATTCCCAGTCAAGGTATATCCCTAGGTTGTGGGTTCAGCCCCCAGGCATGTACGGGAGGGAACCGATCAGTGCTTCTCTCTGGCATCGATGTCTCTCTCCCTTCTTCTCTCTCTAAAAGCCATGAAGATGTCTTTGGGTGAGGATAAAAAATTTTATTTGAAAGTGTTATCTCACGCAGTGTGGCTGGCCAGAGAGAAAGCAGCTGATGTGGCCTTTGCTCTTCGGGGGGTTGAAGCTGCTCTTTTCCCCAGGCCCACCCACCGATGACGTCTTCCTCTGGGCTTTAGAAGGAGGGTATTAATTTTTTAGATGTGTATTTCATTTTATAATTTATCTAGCAGCATTTGAATTTCAGCTGTTTGGGATATTAAAACACAAATCGGTGTCTCCCCCACCAAAGGCTAAAAGGCAAATAAAAATCCTTAACAATTAGTGTCCCCGAGTCAACCTGGTCAGGTATTATGCATGCAGATTTTGCAGATGAGGAATTTCTAGAATTCTGTTGATCGTATTTCACAACCAGTTGGTTGTGAACATTAGAGTGTGTATACATAATTCCCCATATTTATTAGGTGTGTTGATGACATTGAATTTGAAAAAATAAGTGGGTTGAAGTTTATAAATTAAAAAAAGCTCTTATTGTATTTCATAAAGTCTAAGTTGCTGTTGAATGCGAGGCACACTGTCATTGATTCACCAGTGAGGAAACCCCACTGCAGCCAAGCGTGAGAAGGCATCCACTCGAATGTGCATTCAGACATCTTGGAGTCGGTGAAAGCCGGCTGCCTTCTTGCCTCTTTTCCGTAGAGTGTGACAACAAGATTTCAGCTGTGATGTCAGCTGTATGTCAGCTCAGTTCTCAGTTCTTGGCTCATGGGCAGCATTTGGTACCTTCGTTCCCTTTTCTTTGAAACACTTCCTTCCACTGGCTTCCAGGACACTGAATCTTCCCGGTTCTCCCCTCTCTGGCTGTTCCTTCTTCAGCTCCTAGGTCCTCTTCAGCTCCTGGCTGGTTCTTCTTCTTCAACCTGCCTTCTGAGCATCGGAGAGTCCCAGGCTCAGGACATGCAACTCTTTTCTACTTGCACACTCTTCCTCCCTTGATGGCCCTGGCTTTAAACTGCCCTCTGTATGTTGGTAATTACCAAATGCTTATATTCAGCCTGGGTCTTGTACCTGATCTCAATGTGATACAGGGTGCAGCCAAGAGGGGGTCCCAAAAAGGGATTTGGAATGGGGTCCAGAACTCAAGGTGTCTAGGAAATATTGGAGAGACATATAAGATGTCCTCACACATGACAGGTGTGAGTTGGGGGAAGGAACACATGGAGCAGGAACATGCAGAGCTCTTTTGTACAGCCACAGCCTTGCAGCCAATCCACTGCATGGTCATTTAACATATCTATACCCTTGGGCAGGCCAGTTGGATATGTTAAATAGCTGTGGCCAGGCTTGGAGCTAGGAGGATGGAAGTCGCTTCCCCCCAAGATGGAACTGGGGGCAGGTTTCCTGAGTTACAGAGCCTGCATGGGAGCTTGGAGAGGATTGGCTCTAGGACATGGGGCCATACCTGCCCAGACTAACAATGGCAGCCCAGTAAACTTGGAATAACACAGGAATGCTGGCAGGTGTAACTGATTGTGGGAGGAGTTGGAAATGGGGGTACAGAGGAAGATTGGTGCGGGGATTTAAACCCAGACATGGTAGCCATTGAAAGAGAGCCACGCACTTTTGACAGAGTGAGGACCCCTTCTTAGCTCTGGTGGAAGAAGGGAGAACCATGAGGCTTAGCCAGAGTGCAGACCCCCACAGCTCTGGCGGAAGAAAGAACCATGCGGTTTTGGTCAGAGTGCAGACCCCTGCAGCTTTGGTAGAAGAGGCCAGGTGGCTTTGGGGTGCTTCCTTTGGCTTCGTAGCCTGGGAATCAGGAGAGATTTTGCCTGGAAAATGGGTACAAAGAACTCTTGCCAGTAGACTGTGAGGAGGTGCCACGTTACTTTGGATTAATTAGAGATCCTGCCTGGATGATGACACAGTGGACAGTGGCAGGAGCCTGGATCCTGGACTTGTGCTCTTTTCCTGACTTACGGTACCCTGAATTGGGGCAGGGGGAGAAGGGAGCGCTGTGTGAGTTTATGGTTATCCTAAAGGACTTTGATATTTTAATGAAGATGTTAGGTCACTACTTTAAGTCTGTATAGCATTAAGCAAACGTTTCCTTTCCTTTTCACAAATCTCTGGCATTGAGAGATGTCTTTTCAATTGGCTGTGAAAATAATCCAGCCCAGCAGGTGGTCCAGATGGTATTAGTATGCTGTCCTTGGTTGGGGGGGGGTGCCTGTTGATCTGTAACAAACATGCAGATATCCTCCTGCCTGCTTGACAGACCCAGATGTCTAGTGAGCGCCTCACTCTTAAGACGTGTAATGCTGAATCCCAAACCATAGCTCTGCATCAGTTTTCCATTGCAGAACGCGGCTGCCATTCCAGTTGTCTGCTTGTTCAGACCAAAACGTTAGCGTTACCCTCAACTCCTTTCCTTCTTTCTCATCTCATGTAGGATCCAGTCGTAAGTCTAATCAGCTCTACTTTCAAAATATGTACAGATGTTGGCCATTTCCTATCATTTCCATTTCTACCACTCTGGCCCAAGCCACCGTTACCTCACTCCTGAATCCTGGCCTTGGCCTCCGACTGCTTGCTCCACTTTAGTTTCTTCTTCTTCTTTTTTTAAAGATTTTTATTTATTTACTTTCAGAGAGAAGAAAGGGAGGGAGAAAGAGAGGGAAAGAAGCATCAATGTGCAGCAGCCCCCTGTTTGCCCCCAACTGGGACCTGGCCCACAACCCAGGCGTGTGCCCTCACTGGGAACTGAGCCGGAGTCAGTCAGTCCATGTCATTCTCTGGTCAGAATCTCCCGTGACTTTCACTACATTCAGAATAGCAGCCTTGATGGCCCAGTGTGACCACACTCCCCACTCCACGGTTCTCCCAGCCCGACTCCCACTTCTTTCCCGCTGCTCACTGGCACCAGCCTCCTGTTCCTCCTTGTTCTGTCCTCTGCGCCTGCTGTTCCCGCTTCCTGGGTATGCCTTCCCGGGGTATCTGCAGGGCTTCCTCCCTTACCTCCTTTAGCTCTTGATTGGAAAGTTCACCATCCGTGCAGCCTTCTCTTAGGCATGGGGGAGAAGACCCTGTATCTAAAACCTGAGCCCTGCCCCCTCCTCTTTATTTCCCCACTCTAATTTTCTTCTTAGCACACCTCACTATCTAACACTAAATATTTTATTACTTATTTCCATTATTCTCCTTGCTTCCCCCAGTACAGTGCGGGTTTCACGAGGAAAGGATTTTGTTTTGCTTTGCTCACTGCCTTGTCCCCAGTCCCTGGAACAGTGTCTGGAATGGAGGAAGTGCTCGCTACACTTTGGCTGAGTGAATAAATGGACAGCTTCAAACACTAACTGAGACAGGAGGAGGGAGGCATTTTTAGTTTTGTGGATTTCGTTTTCCCCTGTGGAATGAAAGGAAGGATTATTAGTTTTTCTCACAGCCTCAGTGATATCTGTTCCTTCTATCTGTAAAATTGTCTGCTGTTTTGATAAAGCTTGTCATTGGTAAACATTCCATCCATTAATCTCACGAGACCTTGGCACAGTGCTTTTTAGTATCTTTTGAGAGTCATCTAAGCTTACAATGAGTGTCCATTGAACCTTCAACAAGATAACGATTACTTTTTTTAATCCCCACCTGAGGATATATTTACTGATTTCGGAGGGTGGAGAGAGAGGGAGAGAAAGAGAAAGAAACAGATGTGAATGAGACACGTCAGTTGCCTCCTGTATGTGCCTCAGCTTGGGGACTGAACCTGCAACCTAGGTATGTGCCCTGACTGGCAGTTGAACCTGCAAACGTTTGGTGTATGGGATGATGCTCCAACTAACTAAGCCACTTAGCCAGGGTGAAAGCAGTGTCTTTTAACTCAGGGCGAGAAGTCAAGTTCCTGGTACTGATACAACAGTTTCCTGTGCAATGCGTTGGGAGTGATCCCTGTTAATAACCATTTTTTTAACCATCCTGTGATATACGTGTTACTGCAACAACACACCTGCATGAGAGACTGTTGCTTTTAGGAGCACTTACTCACCAGGCCAGACAGACTATTTTGCCTGGGCGGCTCATCTCTGCAGGAGGATTTTGCCGCAGTGGCAGAATCCTGGAGAACTTTGCTCCTCCTGATCTCTGGTCCCTGACATAGATGCGGTGGACCACCCTCAGTGGGAAGGGCACCAGCAGAGGAAGAGGTTGTTGCACAGGAAGTGGGTGACTTACTGTGCCAGAAAACTCAAGTTCCACCCATTGGTGACCACGCTGTGGGTCTTCCTTTTCATTATTATAGAGACTGGAGATCTGGCAGGGCCCCCTGGCAAAGGTGACAGACAGTATGTGGCTTCTCAGGCAGTTAGTGGCTTGTTACAGAGGCTAATGAGATGGTAAGTGGTGGGGGCATTCAGGCAAGAGGGGAGAGATGACAAAAAAGGCTTTCATTCATTCATTCATTCAAAGCTACTCATTTTACTTTTATCCTGTGCTAGGCTCTGGGAAGTCCTGGGCACAGCAGTAAATCAAAGTAGACGTGGGGCTTGGGCAGAAGGTGGTCAGAAAATTACCATTGTATAGGGAAGAACATTGATTCTAGGAGTGCTAATGCCGGGCTTTAATTCAGATTTCCAAACTTGACCTACATTGTTCTGAATATACATTGCATCCATCTTTGCCCATATATCTGTCATGTGTAAGCCGGAGGTCACAGCACATGCTTACACATGCCTGGGGCAGGTGGCTGGGGTCAGGGTGGTGGTAAAAGGGAAGTAGTCCTGAGCTCACGTCTCCTGGTCCCCACGTGTGTGTCTCAGAGACTGCTGTGTGTGTGGAGAAACCCGCACAGGGAGAACTGGGGAGTCGTCTGTCCTGGGAGGAGGTTGTACATCAATCAGCTCCGTGGGAATTTTCTCATCATTTGTCTCTCTACCTCTCTTTCTGGAAGAATAATGAGAACTGACATTACATTTAACAAATATGGGGGATGCTGTGGGGATGCTTTGGTCTTTTAAATGATGAGCTTTTGGTACTATGAAAAAACCCTTTTTTAAATGAAAAATTCCTTTTCCATGCACGCTTTCTGTGTGGAGCGGGTCAGACAGCACGAAACCCAGAGTGCTGCGTCGCAGGCTGCAGCTGGCCTTCGTTCCCTTTCTCTGGCTCTGCACTGCTGTCCTCCATAGCTCGTCCAGGGGTGGCTTTCACATGGGCTCTTAATGATGGCTGGCATTTCGGATATTTTACCTCCAAAAGCAAAGCGCTCTAATACCTTCCAATGACAAAGGTCAGGCTTTTGTAAAAGGGGGAGAAACCCTTTTTTGCATACTGCAGTTCACGTGGAGCCTAAAAAGGAAAGAGCCTCACATTAGGGTTGTCGCCCAGATAGTATATAATAACTCAGGGTTTTAGAATGCACTGGAAAATGCCGTTTCTTCTGCAGTCACCCAGCTGTCACGTCATGCCCCTCTCCCTCACAGTGGACCTGGGCGGTGTCGGTGGTGCCTGCTGCTGTGTGGTCCTGCACCAGACTGGCACGGCAGCAGCGTTTTTGTTTTCACATTTGCCTTTTTTGTGGATGGTGCCCCTCCCAGCACATACGTGTGAGGCTCTGGGAAGCACAGGACTCCAGGATTCTGGTGCTTGGCTTCATTGTTCAGCACCTATAATCCTGGTGTTAAAACCTCGGTCTTTGTAGAGCTCCTTCCACCTTTCAGGTATGCTGCCCAGTGATACTGTCCACTCAGGGATGGGAGGGACAGGGGAAAGAGAACCACTAGGCATTGACGTGCTGTGCTGATAGTTTTAATACTGGATTCCACAAGTATTCGTACCTACCTATGAGATGTAAGAGGTGGTATTTTATTGATGTGGACATCGAAATCTTAGAGTTTGTCATTTACCCAAGGTCCTGGAGTCATACATTGTGAATGCAGAGTTCATGTTATTTTGCACTCCTTGCATCTTAAAATTCACAAACCATTTGCCTGGGGCCAGGGCCCCCTGAGTGCACGTCCTTTCTGGCAAAGTGCAGGCCCCGGTTTATGGGCCTTGACCCCTTCAATAACTTGTTTAGAAACTTTAGCCGTTCCCAGCACTCTGACATCATAGGAAAAGGAAAGTTAAGCTCCACGCCTCTGTCTGTCAGCACTTCGGGGGGTCGAAGGTTGTGTTTCTTCTCAGTCTAAGAAAAAAAAAAGTTGGTGTCACCTTTAGCTAAACAGTTCAGGTCAGTGCAGCACACTGACTGTCTCCCGTCTGGAGGAAAACTCAGGACTCTGATGGGGCAGAGGTGGTGTCTATTTCACTTGCTGTCATTTCAAATTGAGGTGGAAACTTTCACTGGGGTGTGTGTGTGTGTGTGTGTGTGTTTTCCTTTAACAAAATGCTTCTCTAAATCGTATGCCATTTGATAGTCTATGTCTCTTTAAGGGAAGTCATGGGGAAGGATCTTAATAGAATATTCATCATCTTTATGAGATTTATTCCCTTAACTTCATCTGTCCTTGGGTGTGGTTGGCAAATGGCACTAATTGGTTTTCTCCTATCTCCTGGAATAGGGTGATTTATAAGGCATTTACTCTCTGGCTGGGGAGAAGTATAAACTATTTACTCTTAAATGTCTCGGTTATAGAAGATGAGAGTTTGTGATTTACTAGATGGCTGTAAACTGCCTGGCAGTTTAAATTGCTATAGTTTCAGGTGTTGGTGAACTACAGCACTTACTGTATCCAGCCCACTACTACCTCTTTGTATATAAAGTTTTAATTAGAACACAGCTCCTCACACCATGGCCAGCCCTGAGTGCACTCATACACACCCTGAATGGCCCTGTCTCCAGAACCTGCTTCCAGTGAATAGCCCTGCTCCTCGGCAACACAGTGTTCCCGGTTAACCAAGCAGAGGGACTGCTAACCAGCTGGGTGACTTTGAACGGGACACCAGCTTTTCTCCATGAGATTCCTCGTATAAAATACAACACTCAAAAATTACATATCCCACATAATAGTATGTGCATATATAAAGTATATAAAAACACATGTTATATAAATATATGTATGTGTGTTATATATACAGCTTAGAAGGAATAATAAAGTAAATGTCAAATGAAGTGATTAAAGAAGAGCCTTTTTGTCACCATCCAGCTTAGGAATAGAACCTTGTGCGCAGCTTCCGAAGTTCCTTCTGTGCTAACGTTCCCCACCCACCCACCCCCCCACCCCCCGAGGAAACTGTCTCAATTTGTTTTAATCATCCTGCTGCTTTCCTCTCTAGTTTTTATTTACTTTTGCCTAAAGACAGAACACTTTAAAAGCCCACCCAGTTTTGCTTCATTCGTGTTACTACGGTTTTCGCTGCATTTTCTTGGTGATAAACTCTTCTTGTCCTAAAAGTTCTGAAGGGCTAGCTGTCCGGCAGACACAGTGGCATGCAGGGGCTGCTCAGTAAAATCTCCTGGAATATCCCGCAGCTGTTTCTTTTTTCCTTGGTGGTAAGGTGAGGACAAGATGCATCGAACCGATGGGCCAGCTCAGACTGGTCTCCCTTCCCTGGCGGATTCGTGACTGAGCCGTGGGATAAAAGGCTGGTATCTCCAGAGGGGCCTGTGGTGTAGAATGTTGCCGACCCAGGCCAGCTCACGAGAGTTGGCTCACATGTTTTCAAAGTAAAAGAATAAGATAAAACCCGATTCGCAGGCCTTAAATTTAGCTTTTAGTCAATTTTAGTTTGAAGGACAAGCTCATTGTATTTAGTGTTTGCGTTTTTCTGTTTTTCCTTTATTTTGTGGCTGAAAGAAAAAGTATAAATACTGGGTTTTGGAAGAAGGAGCTGTTATTAAGCTTAAGCCTTTTCAACTCTGTAATTACTCTATAAAGGCTGTGTATTTGCATCAGAAATGCATTTAGTTTTAAGTTATAGGGCCCAGTATATGGAGCATTTATCATCATGGGGTACTTCCAAAAATAAATCAGCTCTATAGAAAATGTTAATCAGCTCGTCCCCAGGGACCATAGTGAATATCCCCATTGTACAAATGAGGAAACGAACATGACAGTTAGTGGTTTGCCCAAAGCCACACTGTCATTGGCATTATGAAGATTTAAGCAATGGACCCACATACAAGAAAACACAGTCATATTTTCATGTAAAACACAGTGGACCTTAGTCAAATTGACCTAAATTAAGATTCAGGGAGTAATAAGCCTTTTGGTGTTTGGTACAATCTACCACATCGACCTCAAGAGCTGCCTTACTCCTCAAAGTTACCTGTGGGGGTTTTGGGAGGAGTCTGTTTGCTTGAAATGAAAAGCTCTGTATCTGGCTAAACATTGCTCTGAAAGCCGAAAAGCAACTGGTTCGAGTCTATTTTACACTGCCAAAGGAAACAGTGTAAGGACAGTAATGTCTCAATTTGTGGCATTCTACTTGTACAGTTGACAAGCAGGCAGCCTCTACTAAGAAATTCTGTTTTAAAACCATTTTCAGGAGGTTGTTTCAGGATGTATATGCAGCCTTTTAAACCATCTGCCTCAATAAGGTTGCATGGGCAGAGTGAGGATTTATTTATTGAGGAACCACAAAGTTCTACATTTTCAAAGAAATTTCTGGAACTTATATTGCTCTTAAGCAAAAATTGTTAGCTCAATTTGTAAATATCCCCCCCCTCCCAAAACTGATAGGAGCAAAAAGTTGTTTTCTCCTTGGTTAACCCCTAATTAATTGAAAAAGGCAATTATCCACAACAGGAAGCTTTTTCTATCTCCTCTTTTCCTTTCCTCATTAACCTTCATTTGGGAACGTGGCCACGTTTTGTTTATTGAGTAGCAAGTGTTTTTTTTTAAGGCATTCTAACTGTAAGAACTCTCGTATCAGGGCATGTGCGTGTGGCCCCATTGGAAGACATGGTATTGACTCAGAGCTCACCATGTAAACTACCAGAGTCCTGTTGTGCGGTTACAGGCACACTCTATATAAATTTGGGCAAAGCCATTATGTAATTGAGGGGAGAAGCTTCTGTAAAGATGAAGAAACCAAAGCATGCTATTGAGGGAAAGCTGTACAACCCTCACAGAGGGTTGGCGCCACGTGCCTATCCTGAGTTTGCAGATTCCAAGATTCAATTTGGGCACTTCACCCGTGTTCATCAAATTTAAGGACTATGGATTCACACTGATTGAGTTTCTAAGTGACTGATAAACCAGACTGACAATATATAACATTTTTCAGAAATTGAACTCAGTACTCAACCTACCTATCTTTTGTAACATTGAGCAAATTGTAAAACTTTTCTGAGTTTTTTTTCCACCTGTGCAAATGGAATGTGTTAATGCTTTATTAAGATGTTCCGTGAGCTAGTGTCTTAATGCGTGGAAGATAATAGCTGTTGTTATTATAATGTCATTTTGACTGTTGTCTTCATTGTAATTGCATGTCAACTTAAATAGATCCGAAGATTGCTTCTTGAGCATAAATTAGAGCACAAGAAGTCAGGAGTTCTTAAGGAATGCCTCCGTTGGGCTTGAAACGGCTGGGTGCATCGTCAGCTGACAGCATGGACACCCTTGCCAGAACCTGAACACCCTCACCCCAGAGAGGGCTGGATAAACTCCACTGCAGTTTAAATCTGTGCCTTATCTTTTCCTACGTTTCTTGAAGTCACCACTTTTTTTAGTCTGGCAGGCTCTGATTTTATTTGGTTCTAGTTTTTTAGCAGCAACAAAGGAATTACTCTGATTACTTTGTTTGAGTTTGGTTTTCAAAACATCTTTTAAGGGCATTTTATTACATGGTACATCCCCATGACTTATTTATTTTATACTTTCAAGATTGCTCCTACTTCTGGTTTCACATTCAAGAACTGAAATTTGCAGGCAAGTGCCTAACTGGTCCCCAGGATGTGCCAAGTGCTGATAGGAGGCAATGCATTGAGGTGAAATAATAAGTATGCTGCTTTTAGTTTGTTATAACAGAGCGATCTTTATTATAAAGACCTTCCCTCACGTGTTTGTTTGTTTCCTTCCTTCCTTATTTATTATTATTCTTATTTTGTTTCTGGAACAGGTATTGACATCCTGAAGCTTGTGGCAGCCCAGGTGGGAAGCCAGTGGAAGGATATCTATCAGTTTCTCTGCAATGCCAGCGAGAGGGAGGTGGCTGCTTTCTCCAATGGGTACACCGCCGACCACGAGCGGGCCTACGCCGCTTTGCAGCACTGGACCATCCGGGGCCCCGAGGCCAGTCTCGCGCAGTTAATTAGCGCCCTTCGCCAGCACCGGCGCAATGATGTGGTGGAGAAGATTCGTGGATTGATGGAGGATACGACCCAGGTAAGGTACACCGGGTCTTCTGTCTTTCCTACTGACGTTTTGGTTCCTGTGCTTCAGATTTTGCCAGGTATATGTAATAAGGAAACATAACTGATGTTACGTGTTTAGGTATACGCACGTGTACGTGCACACGCGCACACCTTCAAAGGCATTAGTTTTCAGTGGGTGTCCATCTAGACATCTTTTTGAAAATTCTGGTACTTGGCCCCACTGTAGACCAGTCAGGTCACAATCCGTACGGGGGACTAGGAATCAATATTTTTCAAATCTCTCCAAGTGATTCTAATGCGTGATAAGAATCATTGTTTTGGGGGAGATTCTGACGTCAGACTGTGCCTGATCTGCCCTCCTGAATACAAAGGAAGACTTTCTCCTAGACCCTCTCCCCTCCAGAGGCTGTTTCCTGTGATGTGGCTTAGGAGAGCTCCACGTTATCTCCTGAGCATGCCGGTGGTTCTGGCAGCAGCAAGTAACAGGATTCAGCCTCCTCCTGGGCTCGTTCAATGCCCACATAAGATGGGAACCAAGGGGTCCTAGGAGTGTGACTTATGTACAGTCTGTGGTCAGTGAGCTGTGGCCGTGGAGCTAAAAAGTGCTGGATTTGAATCCCAGTTCTGCCACTTACCAGCTGGGTTATCAAAGGCCAGGGGCTTTAGCTTTCTCTGCTTCTGTTATCTCATTTGTAAGCCGACTTTGTAGGGTGAATTACGACTAGAAATGAAGCATATAGAATACCTGATGCATTGCAGGCGTTCTGCAAACGGTAGTTATAATCATGATGTAACTCATTTTACTTAGCCTTTCCTAATCATAATGTGCTTCCCTCAAAGTCCACGAATTAAGTGTAAATTTGGATATTGATTTATAATTCTCAAAGTCTTTGATTAAAGTTGTGGAATAGATTCCCAAAGTTTAAAAAAAAGATTATGACACTGAGATTTGAAAAAACCCACTTGAAATGTAAAAAAGCCATTCTGCCTGTGTTATTTTATCATGGCCCATACTCATTATCTGAAAGAGCTGGTGAATTAACTCGAAGTCACTATTTTTCTACACCAAATTTTATATCTCAAGGGACTCTATTTTATGTATTAAATATTTAAGAACTCCAAATGCTTTAACTTTTCATATTGATGGTGTAGTGTGTCTTCACCTATTAAAGCAAATAGTTCAGGTGAATCTTTTATGTAAGTGACTAAATGAAAATTTATAGGTGCTAATTGACTCTGAAGGTAGTTTTTAAAGCTCCTGGCATATTTTTAACTTCTTTGAAATAAGGAATTTCAGAGAAAAACATTTCCTAACACATGTAGTAGTAAGCATTCAAAGGCACGCAACAGTGTCTTGTGAATTTCTGAGGGACAGTCACAATACATGTGGCTCACAAGTTAAATGAGGCTTCAAGTAGCTGGATTTGGTGGAAGGAGAGGAAGATGTTTAATGCCCAATCAAAGTGTCTGAGGTTCACATGGAGGGAGTCCAGAGGCAGGTGTTACTGTGCTTCCTTGGAGCGTTGGCTTTAAGGAGAGGACTGGCAGGGCAAGCAGCAGACTCGAAGAAGGATTTTTAGACACAAGAATAAGTCACTCGACCTCCTTGATGATGCCTACAGGAATGAATAAAACGTGATGGGTGCCATGTTAGCATTGGTTAAGTGCAGTATTTAAGAAGGTGGGAAGATGACTATGATACATTGTTAAGGGAAAACAGGGTTACCGAACTGCAGTTTGTATTTCTCATTAAGAAAAGCAAATGTAGGCATGGGAAAATACAAACATAGGAAAATGAAAATGTATATGTGTTATGTTATTCCATCTAGGTGGTGGATGTAGAAGTGATTGTCTTCTCTTTAAATCATATTCTATAATAAAAATAGTACTTATGTGATTTAAATGTGTTTTAGAATGACAGCTGAAAGGGCACAAGAAAAAGGGTAGGTAGGGCTCGTTTTACTGTGCTGAATTGAGAGAGTGACCATCCTCATTTTAAGGGGAACAGTGACTTATGTGACAATCAATTCTTCCTTATTTGGACTGCAAGAGGTTTTTGATGTTGGGTCAGATTTGCCAAAAATTTACTAAAACTTACTTTGGTTTTTGGTTTCTGTGAATCCATTTTATTTCTTTGTGTACACTCAGAATCATGTAGAATTTGGACCTAGTGTTTGGGGTAGGTTTTTTGTTTTGTTTTGTTTTGGTTTTTGTTTGTTTGTTTTTTGGTATTGACTATAACAAATGCCTTTTTGAGGTTTCTCTGATGGTTGCATTGAATTCCATAAAAGTTTATTGAGCAACTACTTTATTTCAGCTCCTGTCATAATTGCTGGGTACAATGGGCCCGAAGTTGCCCATTTTTAGGAGAGTGATGTATAACAAAAACCACTGAGTCAATGAGTAA
Source organism: Sturnira hondurensis (assembly GCF_014824575.4). Classification (NCBI taxonomy): domain Eukaryota; kingdom Metazoa; phylum Chordata; class Mammalia; order Chiroptera; family Phyllostomidae; genus Sturnira; species Sturnira hondurensis. The sequence continues at coordinate 7,851,075 of NW_028073511.1, read as the reverse complement.
GAAACACACTTAGTTCCGAGTGCCAGACTCTCATACTTTTAAGTTCTTTCCTTGCTCTATCTCCTCTAATAAAAGAAATATATATAGTTTCTATTTTTCATTACTTATTTTCTACAAAACAGTGGTATGAAAGCATCTTAGAGCTTTCTCTTTGGTGCTAGTACAGCCTACGTGTTATGATGGATGCTGAGAAGGCAATATTAAGCTTCCCGTTCCATGCCTTAATAATGCCCGTCATTATCTAGCAATATTCTGGACCCAACTTGAACTCTATATTAATGGCCAGTGAGCATGGATTCTGGCTGCCAAATCTTACCAACTGCACAGTATGTAACTGTATATTCATAGTTTATCCCTGAGATTTGTGGAGTCAAACCAGAGAATCAGAATGCAGGTGGCATAATTGAGACTGATTTTTCCCATCTTATGATGGATTTGTATTCTTTGGGTATTGTGGTACTGCCCCAGGAGCTAATGGATTCTTAATGTGTAAAAATGACTGTGCGTGTTTAAAAATGGTTAACGTTTCCTCCTATTCATGAGCTTGAGAGTACCTATGTTATGTTCCACTCAAGGATTAGCCCCAGTGTGCTTTTCAGTGACCTTGGTCAAGAACAGCTGGTCTATCATTAACCATGGTAGCCTATTAGCCATTTTTAAACTAAACACATTCAGAAAAAAAATGTGTTTAGTTTAAACACTTTTCTTTAAAAAAATCTTTTTATCCTTAAAAAATTACATACGAAAATTCACTTTTTGGTGTACTGTTCTTTGAAAAAAAAGTCTTTTTCTAAAAGACTTTTTGGAGCATTTTTAGGTTTAAAACAAAATTGAGAGGGAGGTGCAGAGATTTCACACAGTACCCCCAGCTCCCGCACATGCACACCCTCCTGCGTTATCAATGTCACTGACCAGAGTGGCATATCTTTTACCAAGGATGAACCTACAGTGGCACATCATAGTCATCCAAAGTCAGGAGTTTACTGCAGGGTTTACTCTTGCTGTTATATATTCTATGGGTCTCGACAAATGTATAATGACATCCGTTCATCATTATAATCATACGGAGTATTTTTACTGCTATTTCAGTCCCCCTGCTGCACCCCTGGCAACCGCTGATCATTTTATTGTCTCCATAGTTTTGCCCTTTTCAGAATGACCTGTAGCTGGAATCTGCCCTCTTTCACTATGGTTCCTCCTTGTCTTTTCATGACTTGATAGCTCATTTGTTTTTAGCAGCGAATATTATTTCATTGTCTGGGTGTACCACACTTATCCATTCATCCACTTTATCTTAGGTATGAGCTGTATTTTTCAGTGATCTCTTCTTTCAACATCTAAACTGAACCTGGCCTTCCAGGATTACATCTGTTCTCTTTTTCCAGGTCATGAACATTTGGAAAAAGCAGCAAAGCAGAGGGGACAGTAGTTGGAGCTTACTGGGACTTGGCCAAAGCTTCTTAAAAATCAAAATGAAACAAAAACCTAATATAACATTATCTCTTTCTCTACCCTTTTACTTTGATTTTTTTCTGTAGATTTATTTAAAGAAAGCCCTTTGTAAGTAGCATTTATTTAAGGTTTTAAAAAAATCTAATCTGACAGCTTTTGTCATTTAATTAGGGAATCTCAGTGTGGTTACATTTTTAAATGTAATTACTCGTATGTTTGGGTTTAAAATCTACTCTTATTATTTGTTTTGTATTTGTCCTGTCTGCCCTCTTTTTCCTCTCTCCTCTTTAAAAAAGATTTTATGTGTTTATTTTTAGAGAGAAGGGAAGGGAGGGAGAAAGAGAGAAACATGGATGTGAGAAACACCTATTGGTTACCTCTTGTATGTGCCCCCACTGGGACTGAACCCACAGCCCAAGCATATGCCGTGCCTGGGAATCAAACCGGCAAGCTTTTGCTTTGTGGGATGACACCCAACCCACTGAGCTACGCCAGTCAGGGCTGTTTCATTTCTTGCCTTGTTTTGGCTTAAGTATTTTTTATTATTTGACTTTTTCTCTTCTGTTAGCTCGTTAGTTACACATTTTTAACCCTTCAGTTAGTGAATATCATGGGGATTACAATATACACACTTAAGAGAGATGTTTTATAAATGTGTACTTTTTACTGCTTTCAAACAATACAGCAGCCTCAGAAGACTTTAGTCCTGTTTAGTCTTCTCTTCCATTATGTTTTTCGATGTCATGAATTTTAACACTTCACTCTTCTTAACCCCCCAGAGGCATAATTACTGTGGTTTTACGTAGTCAGGATTCTGTTGATTTACCTGTAGATAAACATTTTCTGTTGTTCTTCATTTCTTCCTACAACTTCACCTTCTATCTGAGATCATTTTTCTTTGGCATAAAGAATATTTGTTGCAGGTTTCCAGCAATAAACAGTTTTTCTTCGTCTGGAAAATGCCCACTAAATCAATACATTGTATTATTTGCCCTTTGACTTTGAAGGGTAGAAGGAAAATAGGATTTAAGCTTGACAGTTATTTTCCTTCAGGCCTTACATACCTGGGTTTACGTTTCCCCTGCTGAACAGCAAGGGAGATGATGTGATTTTATTTTTAAATCTATATTACATAACAAATGATGCATGCAATATTATAATGGCACTTTGGGCAATGCAAAGATGCATAAGTAAGACAAGGTCAGTGCCATTATGGTAGTTCACAGCTGAATGGAAGAAACTCGAACATATGACTTAAGCGGGGAAATGCACCAGAGCCATTAAGGCCACGAATGGAACATCAGTGTGGCTGTGTGTGCCAAGCGAAATTCCTGTCCCGGCAGCATCTCACTTTGGGGCTGTTAAGGTATATTACTTGGCCTCTCTACCTCAGTTTTTTCCTGAGAAAATGGGAACACCATTAAGTGCTTGTCCTGTGAGCTGTGGTGAGAGTTGGTATGACCCACAGTGAGCACTTAGTGACTCTGTACTATTAATAGCTGCAATTATTCCCAGGCTCTGGAGGTAAGAGAGATGGAAGAATGTTTCTAACTAGCTCCAACTCATACACGTAATAGATCCTTTAAATTCTGAGCACTAAAGGTTACTTAGTGTGGGGTGGGGAGGGACTCCCACTTCAAGACTGCTTAGACTGCTAAGCACCAAGGGTTGCTCTCTGGATTCGGTGTCCAAGAACTGGAAATCCCGACTAATTGTAAATATTTATCCCTTATTGCCTGCGTGAATGTTCCTTACCTGCAGGGATGTCTTCCCTAGTGAGGAAGCACAGGTGGAGGTGTGTGTAAAGGTAAAGGTCTGTGCTTTCAGTGCTGTCAGAAAAAGGACAACAAAATCCAGCAACCAAATTTCTGGGGTTCCCTTTATGCTTTTTTCTTTTCTTTTAGAAACTTTGTGTATTTAGATAGGCTCGATTGGTGCCAGCTTTCCCCACCCCTCACTCTCTTGAAGAGGGTAGACTTGTTTGTGTTTTTATTCATTCTAAATTTTCTGTTTAAAATGGGAGTTCAAGTGGTTATCAGAAGTAAATGAGGTGTAATGGCTTGCTAATCTGGGATGTAAAACAGGGAGGTGCTAAAGTGATGCTTAGTGGAAATTCAATGCCAGTATTTCTTTATTTCATTTTGAAAAAGGTAAGGAAAAGGAATTTAATGTACATTTAAAAAATGGTACTATTTTTAAAAATCACAATAATTTAAAATAATATAAAATGTTATTTAGCTGTCTGTTTTGACCACAAATTCACAAATGTAAAGAACTGATGTGTTTAGACACGGAGTTGGTTATTTCATCTGTCCTTCTGTCCTTCTCTACGATTGAGTAGATTAAAACTGCACTGCAATTAACAACAAATGAACCTGAAGCCAGTGTTGTTGTTGCTGACTTGTATGTAGTAGAATGATTTGATTCTTGGTTAGGGTATCTTATCCTTTCCAGAATTCACATAGAACTGTATCCCAGGGGACCAGTTCGTTTTCTCTCCCTCTCGCCTTCTCTCTCCTTTCCTCTCGCTCTTGCTCTCACTCTCGCTCTCACTCTCGCTCTCGCTCTCTCGACTACAGTAGACTCTGTGTTGCAGATTGGGTGACTTCGCGCTATATAATCAACTGGGAGATTCTTAACAGTGAGAAGAGCACTGGGCATTCTCTTGGCGAGGACAGAACCACTGCTTCTGCCACAGAGGGAACTACAGTCACTGCTTTTTTTGCTTACCAGCTGCAGGATGCAGCTGTCCTTATCGAAGGTCTGACTGAGACCAGCTATTTTCGGAAATTTAATATAGTGAGGATGAGTTGAGGCAAATACCAGCTGTACATTTTACTGTTGGCGTTTTGGCTATTCAAATTTTGTCTTTGTCTTCACTTTGCTAGTTGATCATCTCTTAGAAAATAGAGATTATTGTCTTAAGGCCTTAAGGTGTTGGCTAAACGTGCATATATTCACCCCTTGCTCCCTGTTGCATTACCACAGCATATGGGGTCATTTAAGGTCAGGTTACTTAATTTGTAGAGTGTGACTTCGGGCTCTGGGGAACTTCTGGGGTGATGGGAAGGAGACGTTATAAAAGGATTGCAGACCCACACTAGGTCCTGGTACATTAATGGTGCTTGTGTTTCAGGTGGTCACTGTGCATAAGGAAGCAATGTCTCTGAATAAGGCTTTAGGGTTTTAATTTCACTCAGGCTCTTCTACTTATTATCATATTTTAAGGTTCATTTAGTTAGTCAACAACCTTTGGTCAAGCACCAGCCATATGCCTGGTAGTGTGTAAAGAAAGGTGGCCCCTCACTTTGATAGTTCACGAGCTGAGATGGAGACACGTGTGCAAATAATTACAATTCAGGGGCATAAGCAGATGTTACAGTAGAAGTGTGCATGAGGAAACGTGAGATAGTATCAGAAGGCAGGGGTACCCAGTCCAGCAAAATATACATAGAAAACAAGAGCAGGTATGTGTTTGTTGATTTTAAAGTCATTTTTAAAAGATGAACTGCCATTTCTATAAGACTATATTTTGATCTTCTTCCCCTAGACTTTCCCATCTGGTTTCTGCCTGAGGAGAACCATGTACTTTTTTACACTAAGGGCTTCTCAAACCTTGGATTCTGCAAAGAATGTCTGATTTACTGAGAACCTAGTTTTGTTTTGCTCAGTAGCAAGCTTTTCGGAAATCTCTCACTGTTCTGCAGTATTAAAAGTGTAGAGATAAGGTGCCACTTCACATCAAGTGCTGGAATTTGAACTGGGAATCTCCAAGAACTAATAGAAGGGACTGACACATTAAACAATTTGATTTTGGTCCTCCGGATTCAGTTTGAATGCTGTGTTTGCTAATCACGAAGTGACTGGTACTGGACAGGGTGCCTGGCCCAGAGCGGGTCTGCCCAGAGCCTGCTGTAGTGTGTGGGCTCTTGCCTTTGTGTAGGAAGAATTTCACAATACGAGTGCAGGTTGTTGTGAGGGTCCATTTATTAAAGCTGGGGACGGTGCAACAAGGAAGGGCTTAGCATAGAAGCAGTAACAGGAGAGCCTGGGCTGGGCTGCTTTAACTCACTGGCAAGTCAGAGAAAGGGGGGCCTTGGGGACAGGTTCAGGGAATCAGCCTGGGACAAGCTGCCGCTGCCCATTTCTCTCCCGGTTGCAAGTCTTGAGGTCCATTAGAGTCTAGGAGATGTGTGCTTACCGGAGAAGAGGAGACGGAAGGAAATGGTGCCTGAGCTGCTCCCCAGGAGGAGAGTTCTGAGTGCTGGGTCCTTTGTCTTGAGTTTTTATCTCTTTCAGCTGAAATCTTAGGGGAGGACTCAGAGGAGGGTTTCAACAGAATATGCATCACTTTTCCAGGTGTGCTTTCTCAGGGTGGTGGTCTCCACTGATTGTTGCCTTGGCAGGGGGTCCTTAATCATTGCAGCTGATCCTGGTTTTGCTGCTTTTCTGGGCCTGGAGCTGAAGTACAACTGAGGCCTAGAAGTTATCTCTAGGGAGGTGACCTTCTGTATCTGGCTGTAAATTGCCCAGCCAACTGTGTTCAGTTGTCTCAGTTTCCCTATTCCACTTGCTAAGGGATTTTCCTAGCTTCTTACTACCCTGTCTCATGACCTTGAGTAAGTACCATTATGTCTTCAAGCCTCGGTTTTTTCACAGTTGCTTTGTAAGTGTCTGGTGAGGACCAGAGATAGTGAGTTTATATGCAAAAATAGTGTGTGTGTAAACTAGATTTGGTGAGTGTAAATGCCTCGTCTTGCACTCAACATATAGTAGGGGCTCAGTAAGTTTTCTGCTACAATTTGAACATGTTCTTTTTTTAGACCCAAGAACAAGTAATACCACTCTACTTTTAATAATACACATTAAGGAGAAAGGGAAGCAGAGTTTGCTGTGTTACCTATTGTGTCCCAAACGCCATGAAGGGGTTTTAACATCTGTGCTTATCTAGTAAGATTCGTGGTCCTGTGGGGTATAGGTAAGTGGTAGAATTAAAATATATTTCTCCTATTTTGTTGGATGACACGTCAATTGTAGAATGTACCATTATTATATGTGTACCACTAAGAAAGCCCTAGGTGATGTGACTCGTCGTCAAGATTGTCCGTTAGAGTCTTGGTTAGGGCACATGCCTGGTTTGTGGGTCAGGGCATGTACCCTAGGGAAGGCAGCCAACAGATGTATTTATTGATTTTTAGGGAGAGAGAGAGAGAAACATCGATTTATTGTTCCACTTATTATATGCATTCATTGGTTGCTGCTTGTATGTGACCTGACGGGAGTGGAACCCGCAACTTTGTGTGTGGGGATGATGCTCTAACCAACTGGTGTACCTGCCCAGGGCCACACACCCTTAGATTTTTGAGTTCTGTATTAGGCACTGAAGATACTAAATGAATATTATATAAAACTGCTGTATAGAGGATTTGAGGTGGGCTTTTATTTTTTTCCTAGACATGTTTCTCAACATTCAGAAAAGGCCGAGTCTATCAATTGATGACATTTTCTAGCCCATGAATCCATACCCTTACTGGCTTTCTCATAAAGTGCATTGGGAACAAATCGGAATCAATATTGTATAAAGAAGCTTATTTTCTTCATCATTTACCAGTGATGAAGATCGTATTTTCATTTTTTAAAGCCAAAACACATATCTGCATAAAGCTTAGTAGCTTCCAGTTTTGGCCTAGCTGCTTACCCTGTGTTTGTGAGACCGTCTGTAGATCTGTTATAACCCCAGTGCCAGTGATGGGCGTACTTGGTGAGGAACTGCATCACGGTTAGCACTAGGTTTTATTAATACCAGTCAATTTGAACACTTAAACTTCTTATTCTTTACTATTGTCTTGAGAGAGACAGCTGTGTCACTCATGATTTTCCCATGAAAAAATGATCACAGATGGATTTCTCCACAATGGAGCTGAGTCAGGGATAAGCTGGAATGACCAATCACTAGAGTGGCTTTCAACACCCCAAAACCCCTAGGGTAAACATGGGGGAAATGTTTTGTTTCTATAATTAAAACAGTAGGTAAGGCTCTTCTGAGTCTGAGACAAAACACAGAAACGATACAAGAAAGATTTAACTACTTAACAATAACTATACAAGACAGAAAACATGCAAACCTAAAGACAGAATAACTGGGAGAAGTTGTTTGCAACATAGGGTTAATTTTCTTTAAAATGAAGAGTTGTTAGACATTAATTAAGACACCAACAACCCCAAAGAAAAAATGAACAGTTCACAGGAAAGAAAATACTGAAGGCTCTTAAAGCTACACAGATTTTTAACCTCATTCTGAATTAGAAAAATTCAAGTTGAAGCCTCCACTGAGATACGAGGGATAAGAGGGAAAGGTATGACCTTGAAGATTCTTGTGTCTCCAGGGAACAGAAAAAGAACAGCACCCACTGCTAATGGGTGTGTGCGGGAGCCCAGCACCCGTGGACGGCCATCTGGCATTAGTGACTGTCAGCTGACCACTGACATTCCGTTTCTATCAGTACGTCTCCATGTATTTCCATATATGTCCCACATATGTGCTGCGTGATGAAAGTGCAAGTATCCCTTGTAGCATCTGTAATAACAAGAATGGAAGCATCATAAGTGCCCTGCAGTAGAGAACTGGTCATGGAATATCCATGCATTGGGTCAGTAGAAACTTGTCAAAAAGAGTGACTCAGATCCTTCTGAGCTAACCTCCAGAACCGTTTTTAAATGGAAAAAGGCAAAGTGTAGAACAGTGTGTGTGCAGTGTGCCACCATATTTTCAAAGAAGAACGTAAAAAAGAGAGCTGGAGTGGGGTGTAGAATATGTGTACCTCTTTATTAGTGCAAGCATAGACTCTTTCTGGAAGTACACAGGGAATTGCTAGCAATGGTTATCACCTGGGAGGGGAACTGAGGCGCTGGGACTTGGAAGCCAGAGGTTAGGGAGGGAGAAGTATGTTATTTTTCTGTTACTTCTTTTGAACCATTGGAATTGTGTACCACATATATTGTCATTGTAATGGCATGAACCCATCTGATGATTTTATTAAGTAATGCTAATTTAATCAAATTTAGCAAGTTCAAAAAGCTCGAGTCAAAGATGAGCTTGATTCTTCTTATGTCAGGGCTCTGAGTTTCCTGTGAATTTACCTGCTGTCCTCCACAACGCCTTAAGGGATCCTCATAAGATTTGAGCAGCTTTTTTGCCTGGTTAAAATTGTTCACAAAGGCTTTTAGTGGAAAGGCTTCCTATTGTCCCATTCAGTAGAGTTTAGGGAAACTCAAGTCACTTCCCACAGTGTGATCTCGTATGTCTATGGGCTGAGCTCTTATAAGGCTTGGCAGTATATTTATCTGAATGTGAGTGGACTCCACCTCTGAACCAAGGGAGCCCACCAACAATCCTCACTTCCTTGGTCGAGTTAGCTAGCCAGTGAGTCAGTCAGCTCGGGGCTGCAGTATTGCCATTGATGTCAGCGGCCGGGACAGCTTGCAGACTCGCGTGCCAGCAGCTGGGCAGGACACGCCCTTCCTCCCTCCCTCTTTCCAGAGCCAGCTGGTTCTTACCAGCTTTGGCAGCTTTGCACAGCACTGCTTGTGTGACTTCCTGTGGTTTTTCCCCTGTGCATCCAGAAGAGAACAATTGTCTTGCTTAGGGCAAGGATTGGCCTCACACACCTTGGCTTAAATGTGGGTGGATTTGTAGCCTTTAGGGTTCAGTTTTGAAATTATCCCTTAGAAATGATCAGAATTAGCGGGTGACATGTGCACAAGACTAATAGCATATACCTTGATTTGGGCTTGGGCTGCTTAAGGGAGAGACACACCTTGGCCAGCTAACCTGGGCTAAAGTTCGAATGCACTCTTAAGTAAAGTTGTAGTTGAAACAAAATCCTTTCATTATCCTAAGCTGGGACAAATCTAGGTGGGTGAGGGGTGTTTTTTAAAAGTAATTCCCCAGTGGTTTTGGCATTTCCTGGCCAAGGTAATCCTGCGAGCCTCCTGAGCGGGGTGAATTCATCTGCAGGCTCTGCTGCTGGCGCCCCACATTCACCTGGGCAGTGCCTAGTGTTCAGTGCGTTCTGCAACCTCTGTGGTCTAGCGCAGGGGTTCCCAGGGAAGCTGAGCGAGGCATCTTGGCATTTACTCCTGTTCCAGCTTCCATCCCATGACCTCCGATGCCCCCAGGAAGATCTAGACAGCATAAGGCTGACAGTGTCTACTTGCCAATTGACGATTTATGCAATGGAAGTACCTCCTTGCTCCCTTTCCTGTGATCTGGGCTGAGCAGGAGCAAAAAGAAGCAAAGACAACAAAAGACTAAACAATTAGAAAACTTGGAAAAGTTTGGGGAATTTTTGTCGTAATATTTGGCTCTTAGCCCATCTTTTAAATTTATTTTTCTAAGTTTTAAAAATGAGACTTAAAAAATAAAGTTGAAAGCACAGTACAATCACCACCTATAAACTTACCAGCTAGATTCAATAATTATTTACATTTTATCATTTTGCTTTATTTATGTGAGTGTATGTTTCTAGTCCATATTTTCATTTCTAAGACTTCCAAATTTCTGGTAACCCTTCTTTTAAAAGTTTAAGAATCAGCACTTCCTTATTTTCCTCTTAACTTTTTTCTTTTTGTTTGCAAAAAAATTTGCTAGGTAAATTTGGATTACTCTTGCCCAGATCCCTATTCTGGGTTGGATTTAACAAGAATTCACACTCTGGAAGAGTATCTTAAATCATTGTCTCCTACTGAGACAGTCTAGTAAGCCTGGACAAATGGGACAGGGAGGCGGAGACAGTTCAACAGCCGTTTACAGCCTCCAAATCCTATCTTCCCCAACCAGGGACACTTGGGAGTAAATGGTTTACACCTCTCCCCAACTGGGGTGTAAACAGCTTAAGTCACCCTGCCTCTGGGAGACAGGTAGCAGAGATCCAATTAGTGTCATTTGCACCAACCCCACCCAAGGACTGAGCAGTCTGGGGAATAAATCTCATTCTGATGCAGGGCTTCCAGCGATGGCCATTCTGAGGAGATCCTTCCCTCAGAGACCTCCACGCACACTCTTCCTCTGGGCTTTCCCCTCCACCTCTGCCTTTTTCTCTCCCAAGCCCTAAGGGCTCTTCTGTGCCCTCTGTCGCTTTCTAAATAAGCTTTCTCTCTATAATTTGAGTTCTTGGCTCTGAACTCTTTCTTTGCCAAACTCAAGAACTGAGATCCAACTTCACCAGCACTCTTGGTAACACTATTATTTTGGATTTTACAGAAGCCTAGTACTTTCTCCTTTTTTGTTGGGGCTGTATATATGTGTGTGTGTTTTAAGGGAGAAATCATTGTTTATAGATGTTCTCCTTTATAGGTATCTGAACTTAGAATTTGAATAGAATCAGAGTAGTTTTTAAGATGGGGCTGGTAACCCTGATTATCTGAACTCCTGGGACTACATTGATCTGGGTAACAAAGCATTCCTTGTTATCTGGGTTCCTGTAAACATAGGGGCAGAATAGATGCAGATTTCCAGAGGTGCTTATTCATACGGCAAGGAGGATTGTGCTCTTTTCTTTCTTTTTTTAAAAATCAGAGCTCAATTGCACCTGCCCACATAGATCTATAGGAGGTCATGAAATCTCATTTGGGTGATTACAGGAGCAGCTGGGAAAGCAAGGGAAAGAAGCTCGAGACATGGTAATCATTAAATAGTTGTAGTTATGTATTTATTCATGCACTAGTTCCTTTGAGATAAACCGTTAGTGGAAGTGGAGTTTGTTTTCTGAACAGTCACTGGTCTGTTGGGATCTGAAATATGTTCAAATAGAATGCAGAGTTTTGATTACAGTTGAAGTGACTCTTATTTACAGAATCTCTCATCTTCATCTCGGGGCAGTCGTCCCGTGGAGTGTAAGCTCTGCCATTGAGTTGCAGGTCCTAGTAGACCCTGTCTCGGGGGCCTTTGCCTCGGGCATAGGGGCCAGGGAAGCTCCTTATGCTGTGGGGTTGACTATTGTGTTTATAGGGTTTGTCAGTTTCTTTAAATGCGTTGAGTCCAGACGGGGAAGTGACGTGGCTCAGCAAAGAGGATTGTTTGAAACCAGACAGACCCGATCTTGAATCCTGGTTTTGTGACCTTGGTCAGGTTACTTAAACCTCAGTTTTCTCATCTGTAAAGTGGACCTAATAAAGACCGCTAATGGATTACATATATTTGTAACAACTATACATATAACAGCTAATGGATTACATATATTTGATGCTGGATTATTTTTCACAGTATAATAATGGCGCTTTTTTAAGGCCCTTTTTGTTTACTGGATCTGAGTAGTAACGAGCTGGTCAACTCAGATGGAATAGCAATTAGTTTTCATTGAATGTAGCAAATAGACTTTAAAAAAACATTATTAAAGTGATGGAAATTTTCACGAGTATAGCATAGAACTCTTGTTTCTAAGCGCTAGACGAGGTCTGGAGGGAAAGTTTAATTGGAAGGGTGGCTTTGGACTGTAAGAAGATTTCTGCTCGAGTCTGTCAGGCACATCTGGCTGCAGTGGGGTGGGTGGGGGGAGGCGGGCCTCTCGGAATCTAACTGGGCAGTGCCAGGAGAAAGGGAGAAAAGGGGTTAAGGGGGCAAGGGGTTAAGTTGAATTATTTTTGAAGATTGGTAAGGAGCATCCAGGCTGGGTAGTTAATGCTTCATTTCAGGGGGTCACTGAGGCTTCAACGTTGTTAATTAGTTTTATGAAAACAGATTGTTGCAGTCACAGGGAGATTGTAATTGGGTAGTCATCGAAAATAACTCAGGGGTAAACCTTAGCTGTGTGAACCGGTTGGGGGTAACTTGGAAGGCGAAAGGGATGTGGGGTGGGGGCCAGGGTGGGGATGGAGAATGCAATAGCGACAGGAAGAGAAACAATAAGACGTAGTTTGAACAGAGATGGCCCAGTCCAACCTTTTTCATTTCGAACAAGGGAAACAGGTCTGAGGAGGGAAGTGGTTTTCCTAAGACCACACAGCTTGTCCGTGGTGTATTGCCTTTCTTCCTTAGCAGGATATTCCAGGGTTCCCATGAGTATGATTTTTAGGAGCTGACTGTGGGAAACACAAAATGCATGCTGAAGAGATGACTTCTGAGGCCAGAGTTCTGGGTACATTCCCTCATGCAGAGTATGTTCAGGAATGTCACTGGATCATAGGAGGCAAGTGGTTTCAAAACCTTGTTTCATGTGTACACCACCCTTGTCTTACATAAAGTTTGGGAGGATTTTTCCTGTACTATTCACAGCCCCTACTGCCCCCACTCCCCACCCCGACCCTAGGAGCTAGAGAAACACTTCAGCCTTCCCCACCATAGCACCTTAGGAAGGGCCAGGCAGCAGGGGAGTGGTCTGATATTAAAGAGGAGACTTACTATCGAGCTTCGGCTTGCGGGTGTGATTTGGTGGAGCACCCAGAGTGAGCACTCAGGTTTGGGGCTTTGGTTGAGACGGGAGTGAGGATCATAATGACACAGCTGGGAATGGCTCATTCCAGTACAACTGCATTTCTTTAACAAGGAATACAAGGTAAATCCTTGTTCTTAGAAACATGGCTACAAACCTCCGTAGCCCAGAGATGTGCAGGCTCACACCTTTCAGTCAGTACCTCGTTTAAATCTGTTTGGATAGTTCTTCATACTCGGTGGTTCTGGAACTCAGAAAGGGAATAGTCAGGTCAGCAGTGGAACTCCTGTAGCTGTGACTCAGCTGCTGAGTCAGGGGGACCATCTACCTCTTCCCGTGTCGGTTTGGACTAATAACTTCAGTATCTGGAAGGACTCAGTGTACTTGCATGGAAACTAATCAGGAGGACACTTGGGGCTCATTCGGCCAAAATACATTACATGCTCTTGAAGTTTCCACAATATAATAACCATCTGGTTTGGGCTGTTTTTTTCCTTAGTATCCCTGACCCCTCCCCTTCTGGTCTCTCTTACTGTCTCTACCTCATTTCTCAGTTGAGTCTTCCAAGCTAGCATGGTTACCTCATGGCCATAGAGAGAAAAGAACCGTACTTGTCGAGTTTCTCCAAAGGTGCTTCAAATATCTGGTGAACACGGAAAAGAAAGGCCTGAGGGAAAAGTCGGCCAATGAAAGATCAGTGCAGTAAGTTTCGGGGAGTGTTGCCCTTTTGTGCCCGTGAACATTTAACAAAAGTATAGAGAGGAGCTCAGCCAAGTAGATGATCTTCCAGCTCTCCTGTTTCTTGGCTACCAGTGTAAATAGAAGAGGCTGCGGCCACAACACTTTCAAGTTAGCAGAAGGAAAATATACTTATCAGGGGCCACTGCTTTCAAAAATAACATTTATTGTTTTTCTAATTATAAAGTTAATATGTCCCTGTAGAGAATTTGGAAAGTTCAAAGAAGCATAAGGAATTAATTAAGTTACTCATTTGGCGAATGTTTTGAAAAGTTTATGCTCAAAGCGTTTGTAAGAAGATAAGACTCTCTCCTGTAAAAATCTGACTTTCTTGTTTAGAAAGTCTTCCCTTTTAGCGTCTGAATCTTATTAAAAGGGTTTGTCATTTGCTATAAACTCAATACTGAACCATGTATTTTCTGAATTAATAAAGTAAAGGATTCATCCTGGCTGGTGTGGCCCAGTATATTGAGTGCTGGCCTGTGAATCAAAAGGTTGCTGGTTCAATTCCTGGTTAGGGCACATGCCTGGGCTGCCGGCCAGGTCCCCAGTTGGGAGCATGCAAGAGGCAACAAATTCATGTATCTCTTCTACATTGCTATTTCTCTCCCTCTGTTTCTCTCTCCCTTCCCTTCTCACTAAAAGTAAATAAATAAAATCACTTAAAAAACAAAATAATTTGTTCCCTTCCCTTCTCACCAAAAGTAAATAAATAAAATCGTTAAAAAAATAAAATAGAGACTTTACTCCAAATATCCTGATGACTCAAATTTCCGATTAGAGATACCATGGGTAACACAATGCTGGAGTTGCATGTAGTGTTGCAAACCAGTTTTGGTGGATATTGTAAGTATTAAGGTAACGGGAGGAAGGAAGTTCCTGGGATCAATTTTTTATAGGAAAAAATGCAAATAACTTTAGAGAAATCCAGAATGCGCTCGTCTATTGTGTATCCTTAGGAGCCGTACAGATTTTCTGGAAAGGTTAATTGTCACGGTCTCTGGCTTTAACAGCAGTTGTTAGCTCCAGTCTGTGATGCTAAAACAACTCCTGGGGACATTTTCATATTCACTCGACTCCTTCCCAATTACAAGAGAGCATCACTTCATCATTCTGTCTTTCCAAGTTATGTTGGAAATCATGTGCTTAATTTCCACTGATAGGATCCTTTGGCAAAATTGGGGGGAAACTTACAAACTTCAAGTTTTGAACTGAGTTAGGAAATAGGTGGGTGGACTTCTTAGTCTGTTGGCATGTGATTTGTGGGCGGAATTTCTTTTTTAACCAAGAACAGTGCACTATATTGACTGACCATATTGTCCAATGTAGTGTCCCTGAGAACCAGAGTATAGACAAGCGCTCTTTGTCTGAGTGAATAAAAAATGTGTACTGGCATGAATGGGCCGTGTGCATTTTCAGGGAGGAAGGGCACGTGCCAGGCCCTATTGAATTAAAAATTTAAAAGCATCTATGTAAAACTTGTCTGAGGATCAGAAGGGGCCGCTGGCAGTGTGCATTGTCCAAGTCTTACACTAGCACTGGGAAGGTGTGGGTGGCTGTACACAGGAAAAATGTAGCTGGAGCATTCAACACGCAGTAATCAGTGGTCTTCAGAATCTGTCATCGGTTGGAGGAATTTCTTGGGCCTTAAAGGCTGTAAAAAAAGGCAGTTGTGTTTGCCTCGTGCATTTTACAACTGTTAACCTAATACTTTCAAATGAGAGTCGCTGACTTCTTGTTGGGAACTTGAAATTTTGTTTGACTTGTGCGAATGAAGTCCTGAGAATTCTAGTTAGCGGTGATGAGCAGCTTTGGGAAAAGCGCACATCACTCCCTGTGTGACCCGGCTCCCAGGTTTTATTGGCCAGAAGAGCCAACAAAAAGATAAAGTAAATGGACTAGAAAATGCCACAAGTACCCACCAGAGTTTTAAAGTGTAATGTCAAATGACAGGGCTGGGTAGACATATCAGGCCGACCTGCAGTGAACACTGGCTTTCTCCCCAGGGCTCTGTGCCCCCTCTGTGCCTTAGTCATTTCACCTGTAAAAAGGGGTGATGACATTTGTCGTTTCCCCTATCTCCACTGTACACCTGGTATAGCCGTGGTTGCACCTTAGCTGGCCAAAGTAGCAGCATGCTAACTCACTCCCAGAGTGGTGTTTGTGTGTGTGTTTGTGTGCCACAGGAGTATGGTAAGTTAAGGACTGTCAGAATGGGAGGGTTGATCTGCAAAAGATTAGGTGGAACAAAAGAAAGCACTGAGAAAAGATTATATCTTTTTTCTCTATAATTTTTAGGTATATAATTAAAAAAATTTTTTTATTCCCTCCCACAGCTGGAGACTGACAAACTTGCTCTTCCGATGAGCCCCAGCCCACTCAGCCCCAGCCCCATCCCCAGCCCCAACACGAAACTTGAGAATTCCACTCTCCTGACCGTGGAGCCCTCCCCACTGGAGAAGAGCAAAGGCTTCTTCGTGGACGAGTCTGAGCCCCTCCTTCGCTGTGACTCCACATCCAGTGGCTCCTCCGCGCTGAGCAGGACGGGCTCCTTTATTACCAAAGGTACAGGCATTCTTCAAGCCTTCCTCAAAAGAGCCCTCAGGACTTTTATCTTGCCACTTCCACAGTCCAGAAGTAGTTGAATCATTTGAATGACCTGCCCTGGAAAACGTGTCCTAGACAACAAGATAAAGATGGCCTCAGAGAAATCATGTCTTCGGCCAGTGGGGATCCATCTAGAAAACCTTTCACCCCGACTGCCTGGCTGAGAGCCCTTTGTCCGTCACCCTTTATCCTCGTGATGCTATCAGACGTGTTTCAGGAAAGGTCTGATGAAATGCAGTCTGGCAGGTTTTTGAAAATTCTTTACAAGGCTGGTAGAATCCAAGGATTTAAAGCACTAACCTATCTTGTGTCCGAAGTATAAGTTTTAGTGACTTAAATTAAAATCTGCTGTTAAGTGTGGTTGCAAACAAGTGTTTTAAACAATATGGATTGGTACTTTTAGTAAATAATTTGCCACATTCAGTTTTTAATAGTAGGGTAGGGAATTAACATGTGTACTATATTGATGACAGATTTTTGTTAGAAATTTTCTAGTTTATTTAATTCCACTTATATTTTAGTGAAAGGTTATATTTTATGTATTTATAAAATGTTTCATTTTACATACACTGAATATTTTACATATTTATTTATGTAAACTGTTTTACTTATTTGTGTGGTTTTGTTCTTAGCGGGTCAGTGTTAAAAAAACATGGCAACATAATTAGGAAGTCATAAGCAGATTACATTGATTTGGGATTTTTGAGAGGAAAGAATGGGCTGAGGTCTTTGTTTGATAAATGAACTACTGCCCTGGCTGGTGTAGCTCAGTGGATTGAGTGCGGACCTGTGAACCAAAGGATCTTGGTTCGATTCCCAGTCAGGGCACATGCCTGGGTTGCAGGCCAGTTCCCAGCAGGGGACGCAGGAGAGGCAACCATACATTGATATTTCTCTTCTTCTCTCCTTCCCTTCCCCTCTAAAGATAGATAAATAAAATCTTTTTTTAAAAAAGATTTAAAAAAATAACAAATGAACTACTGTTGGGGGAAAAGAGTAAAGTTTTTTGAGGGGGGATAGTTTTTTAGGTTTTCTTTTCTAAATATTACAGCATTCTCCTGAGTTTTAGAATAATTTAGGAGAAGTCATTTAGGGTTAGAAAAACTCCATGTTAACAGGCAGGCACATCAACAAGCCCATTCAAGCAGATCTTTTTCGGATCTTTATTAGGCAAATCTTGTTTTGGTATCTTATATGCAATGCAAGTAAAAATTCCTGTGTTGATTAAAATGGTCCAGAGGTTCACTCCCTCCCCTTGGGGTGGTGAGGTGGGGACAGCCTGGGGAGAGAGTCGCCATCACTTAGCTCTCCTACATGTCCCCCCAATACAGTCCCTTTTTCAGCTGTCCCCTTCCCTTCTCTCCCCTGTGCAGAAAAGAAGGACACGGTGTTGCGGCAGGTACGCCTGGACCCCTGTGACTTGCAGCCTATTTTTGATGACATGCTCCACATTCTGAATCCTGAGGAGCTGCGGGTGATTGAAGAGATTCCTCAGGCTGAGGACAAGCTGGATCGGCTTTTTGAGATTATTGGAGTCAAGAGCCAGGAGGCCAGCCAGACCCTCCTCGACTCTGTTTATGGCCATCTTCCCGACCTGTTATAGAACACAAGGGACACTGCGCTCTGAAAATTGCTCCTTTTAGTGGCAGGGTGGTTGTTTTTGGTTTNGCAGCCTATTTTTGATGACATGCTCCACATTCTGAATCCTGAGGAGCTGCGGGTGATTGAAGAGATTCCTCAGGCTGAGGACAAGCTGGATCGGCTTTTTGAGATTATTGGAGTCAAGAGCCAGGAGGCCAGCCAGACCCTCCTCGACTCTGTTTATGGCCATCTTCCCGACCTGTTATAGAACACAAGGGACACTGCGCTCTGAAAATTGCTCGTTTTAGTGGCAGGGTGGTTGTTTTTTGTTTTTTTATTTTGTTTTTTTTTGGGGGGGTGGCGGTGTTTAATGGAGTATATGGCCAGTGTTTGGAGTTCTTTTTTTTCCCCCTTTCTTTTTTTTTTTTACCCTCCTGTGAAGTTAGTTTATGAACCTTTTCAAGATGTAACTGTTGCAAAATACCCACTACTAAAGTTTTTTAGGTTCCATATTTTCTCTGTTTTGCCTTCTTCTGTATTGTCCAATTGTTCTGTGCACTTTAAATTCACTTCACGTACCGCAGATGCAGCGTGCCTGCTCCAGCGCACTGGACCGTGAGCCTCTCTCCAAGTGCAGTGGCATCTTGTGAATTCTGTAAGCAGTCTTCATGTCTCAACATCCACATCTACTTTTTTATTAGTACTATTTTTATTATTATTTGTCATTTATGAGTTTTCTTAAGGGTTAAGAACATGTAAGACCCCATTGAGTTACTGTAATTCAGTTAGATTTTGTGTTACCCTTTTAATATGCCTTGTTGTATAGTTCATATTCATGGCTGAAACTTGACCACACTGTTGCTGACTGTATGGTTTTCACCTGGGCACCGTGTAGAACGCTTGATTACTTGTGCTCCTCTTACACTAATATACTCTGGGCTGGAGACACGAAATCCTCAAGCCACCAGGACTTGCTATGTAAGGGGCTTGACACCTGGGCCACCAAAGAACTTGAACTTCACCTTTTAGGGGCTGAGCTGTTCTGGAACATATTGCTGCACTTTGGAAAGTCACAACTGAGTGCCAGTGGCACCTTTTCCATAGGGAATTGCCCCAGCTTTGCTTTAGAGATGTCTTGTTTTTTATCCACACATAGTTGGTAGGTCCAGTCTGCCCTCAAGGCCTCGGTCTTGGTGGGTTTCCTACGTCATTCAGTCACTTCAATTAAAAACGGCTGCCGCTGTAAGAACTCTTGTCTGATATTTGCAACTATGCTCCCAGTTATAAACATACTCTCCAATGCTCAGTTGCCAGATCCTAATGCAAAAAGGTGGTGTGGACTCCCTTTGTGTGGGTGGGGTTTGTGGATAATGGTGAGGGACTGACATCGGAAAAATGCCTTCAAGTGTACTAATTTATTAATAAATATTAGGTGTTTGTTACTTGAGTAGTTTGAGTATATTTAATTCTTGCCTTGTGCACGTGCTCAAGTTGTAACTC
Source organism: Sturnira hondurensis (assembly GCF_014824575.4). Taxonomy (NCBI): domain Eukaryota; kingdom Metazoa; phylum Chordata; class Mammalia; order Chiroptera; family Phyllostomidae; genus Sturnira; species Sturnira hondurensis. The sequence goes on along the minus strand of NW_028073511.1, from coordinate 7,831,768 downwards.
TTTGATTCGTCTCTTGGGAAAATATGCATATTCTGAAAACCTCAGCAAATTAACAAAGGTTTGTGTTGAGAAAAGTACCTGCAGATTAACGGAAAAGGATGAGCAAACACTAAATGACACAAATTTTCTAGGTCTCCTGTTTTTGAGGTTGTCTCTATTTTATTGTATTAATTTTTAAAAATATTTTATTTATTTATCTTTAGAGGGGAAGGGAAGGAGAGAAGGAGAGAAATATCAATGTATGGTCGCCTCTCGTGAGTCTCCTACTGGGAACTGGCCTGCAACCCAGGCATGTGTCCTGACTGAGAATCGAACCTCGATCATGTGGTTCGCAGTCTGGTGCTCAATCCACTGAGCTACACCAGCCAGGGCTTGTCTCTATTTTAGAAGTGAGATTTGGGGGGTAGAGAGGTGCATGCAAATGGTGAGAACTTAGAGTACATTCTTTTACTGATTTCCATCCAGGAAATTTACCACTCATGGGAAGATCTATACAAGTTCATAGGCTTCTATATGAAACCTAATTACCCCAGAGTAACTTCTTTCTTGGCAGTAAGGCAAGGTGAAATCTGATGATATGACATATTACATTGCATTATATTTATTATAATTTCTGTTTCACCACATCGCGTAGCTTGGGAACACTGAATCAACAGAATTCCAAGGGCCAGACCTCAGCAATTTTGAGTTCTTCTTTCAGTGAGTAACTGGAAGTAGATACCCTGCCTGAGCACTTTGAACCCACCTCAGGGTCTGTACAGGATTTGTTTTATTTCATCCACTCCCACGTGGGTAGTTTCCAGAGAACCATCCTGGTGTTCGGTTTAACTGGTTCTCAGGCTAGGTTTGCCTTCCTTTTGTGGATAGAGGTCAGGAATTCACACAACAAAAAAGCAAATTAGAATGGGTCATATATGGTAGCGGAGGAGACAGATTTTGTGTTTCAAAAGATTTCAGGACTGCCCCATTTATTGTGGGGGTGGAAAACAATGGATAGATGCAAAAATGCTATGGTTATTAAGGGTAAGTTACTCAAAGATTGGGGCTGCCCCTGACCATTTACACAGCTTTATGCTTTACAGAGTGCTTTGGCAGTATCCCATTGAGCCTCTACAATCACCCCATGATAGGTACTATTATTGTACCTTTACAACATGAAAAATAGGCTTGTAAAGGCTAAGGAACTTGCTTAAGGTCCTACGGCAGAGGTGTAGGAGTCAGACTTGAGTCTGAATCCAAGACTGTTTACTCTGTTCTGGACTAGTAACCAGAACTTCTTGGTCCAAAACAGTGGGCAAAGATCACAATGATGAAATTTATCTGGGTTATAAGTAAAGCTGTATACTTACACAATTCATTACATACTTTCACAATTCATTACATAATTGTGAAAGTACAGGGATGGGGTGGTCTTGAAGACCCAGGGGAAGGGGCACAGGGGTTGTGGTTAAAGAGAAGCTTAATCTTAAATTAACATGATACAGAGCTTTTCTAAAAACAAAACAAAACAAATGCAACCCCCTGCTGCTTGATTTAAAATATAATGTTCTGATCCAAGTTGATAGTCTCATTTATATACTATGTTGCTCACTGTGGAGGTTTTCTCTGGTTTGAGCTGCTAATTTGAGGGGTGCGCTGAACTGGAAGGTTTCCAATGTGGGCGGTGGGTTGCGGGGGGGGGGGGGGGGGGGGGGGGGGNGGGGGGGGGCGGGGCGGGCGGTGTGGCAGAGGCAACCAGAAGAGCAAGAAACACAATGAGAAGCAATGATTGGGGAATCGAAGCCTGATTGACAAAGACCAGATGGGCAAGGGAAAGACTATTGTTAGTTTTTTGATGGGCTAGGGGAGAGAGAGTTTTTCTTTAGAGAGGAATACTGTAGGTCAAACGCAGAGGAACTTTTAGACAATTTGACTGGGCTGCTTTTCAAAGGTGAGAAGGACTCATGCACCGGGGACATGGTGGGCCTGCCTGGGCTTCTCCCCCCTTCATGAAACACAGCCACCTGTGAATGAGCAGTCCGCTGTGAAGGCAGAGTCCCGGAGAGGTTTTGTACCCCCACCGTTTCAAACACTTTTATTTATTCTTTTAAATTTTATTTTTCAATTGCAGTGTACATTCAATATTATTTTTAGTTTCAGGTGGACAGCATAGTGGTTAGACAATCATACTTTACAGAGTGATTCTCCCGATATTTCAAGTACCCATCATACATGGTTATTAAATACCCAGAGGATTCAGGAAGGTTTGTGGTGAAGTCCAGAATGAGCTTTCCACACTTTTTTATGGAAACCCTCGTTGGGTCACACTTTGAGAAAAAGTGCTTTAGATTCTTGCTCGTTGGGCCCAGACCAGTGGAACCACACCTGGGAGCTTGTTAGAAATGCATGATTGAGGCCACTTTGCTGAGCTCTTTAAAATTTAATGAGCACATTAAACGCCTGGGGATCTTGTTAAAATGCAGATTCTGTTTCCATTGTTGGGGGTACCTGGGTGATGGGGATGTGGCTGGTCTCCAGATCACATTGAGCAACCTGAGATTAGGCTTCAGTTTCCCGCCAAGAGCTAATACGGAGATTACGCCAATTCCACATGAGAGAAATAAACGATTTCCAATAACCCAAAGAGATGTCCAGAGTCAGGCAACCTTGGTCAAAATCTACAGCAGTGATTTTCGATCCTGACTGCACACTGGAATGAGCAGAGGAGCTTTGGAAATCCAATGCTTAGGTTGTATCCCAGGCCAATTACATATGAATCTCATGGGGTGGAACCTGACGTAGGTTGAAAAAAGTCAAAAACAAAAACAGAAACAAGGAAAATAGCAGTATAGTGAAGATTTACTACGTAAGCGAGGAGCTCACATCATTTCATCAGCAAGGAGTACATTGGTCATTCCACCATTTTGCATGTGTACTGTTAACCATCTTGTCCAGACATTAGGCAAATCATGTGACTGCTTATACATAACACATGTTTCTAAAAGACTGAGGTCTGTCCAGAAAGTATTCAGCACATAGTATGAAAAATAGAGACATTTATTGAACAACATACAAGAAACACAGTGCATAGGAAAATGATGCCTCTGTCCCCTTTGAAGTAGGCACCTTGGGACCTCACAGTTTTCCCCGTCAACATCAGCTGCTGCATTGTATTTTCCTGAGTCTCATAAACAGTCTGAAATCTCTTCCCTTTCAAAGGTGATTTTGGTACAGGGTGCAGCCAAGGAGGGGCCCACCCTCAAAAAAAGATTTGAAATGGTGTCCAGAACTCACAGTGTATAGGAATATTGGAGAGACGTATAAGATGTCCTCACCCCTTCCCCCACAGATGTGAGTTGGGGGAAGGGACACGGAGCAGGAACATGCAGGGCTGTTTTGTACAGCCACAGCCTTGCAGCTAATCCATGGCATGGTCATTTAACATATCTATTATGTTAAATAGATACCATATCATCTAATACCATATCATACCTGCCTTTGGCAGGTCACTTGGATATGTTAAATGGCTGTGGCCAGGCTTGGAGCTGGGGGGATGAAGTCCCTTCCCCCCAAGATGTAACTGGGGGGCAGGTCCCCTGAGTTACAGCGCCTGCGTGGGAGCTTGGAGAAGATTGGCTCTAGGACATGGGGCCATAACTGCCCAGACTAACAAAGGCATCCCAGTAAACTTGTAATAATACAGAAATACTGGCAGGTGTAACTGATGGTGGGAGGAGTCGAAAATAGGGGTACAGAGGAAGATTGGCGTGGGCATTTAAACCCAGACATGGCAGCCATTGGGGGGAGAGCCATGCGGTTTTGGGCAAAGTTAGGACCCCCTTTTGCCCAGGTGAGAGAGAGAGAGAGCCATGCGGTTTGGGCAGAGTGCAGACCTCCTGTTTCCCAGGTGAAAGGGAAAACCACACAGCTTTGCCAGAATGGAGATCCCTGCAGCCAGGTGAAGGAGAAAGACACGCAATTTTGGTGGAGTGCGGACCCCTGCAGCTTTGGTAGAAGAGGCCCACGGGGCTTTGGGGTGCTCCCTTTGGCCACGTGGCCTGGAAAGCAGGAGAGACTTTGACTGGAACTTGGTACAAAGAACTCTTGCCAGTGGAAGGTGCCACATGACTTTGAATTAATTGGGATCCTGCCTGGACCTCAACATAGCTGATAATACCAGTGGCCTGGAAAAACGGACCTGTGCTCTTTTCCTGATTTATGGTACCCAGAGTTAGGACAGGGGGAGAAGGGAGCACTGTGTGTGTGTGTGTGTGTGTGTGTGTGTGTGTAGGTGTATACCCTAAAGAACTTTGATATTTTAATGGAGGTGTTAGGCCTGAATAGCATTAAATAAACATTTCGTTTCCTCTTCACAAATCTCTGGCATTGAGAGATGTCTTTCCAGTTGGTGACAGAAGATTGGGCTCAGTAGGGGAGTCTGGACGGTATTAGTATACCATCCTCTGGAGTCCGGGGCCCCAGTATATCTGTTCTTTAACAGTTTATTTGGCATCCCTGGATGGGCCAAATATTGTGCCCCCTTGGACCTCTGCTCTGTAACAATTTTAGCTTGGGAAAAGCCAGAAGTTGCAGAGCACCAAATCTGGGCTTAGTGGTCTCAGTCACCTGGGTGATTTGATGTTTCTCCCCCAAACTGCACAAGGTGTGATGCGTGAGGGGGCATGTTGTTGTGATGAAGCTGGCAATCACCAGTTGCCCATAGCTGTGGCCTTCCAAGTCACCCAAGTAGGTTCTGCAGAGGAATGTGCAAGCTTCATGTAAAATTTGATGCAGATCTGTTGTTTTCTTCACTCAGTCATTTTGAATGTGACATCCACACAGTACACATGCTCACTCAATGGCATCTACCCCCCACTGACTAGTACAGCAAAGTTGTCATTGCTCATGCATGTGCATTCCAGTCCACTCTCCTTGGCTGTCAGGTTACACTGATGTCTTGCAAACCATTCTTGTTATATTAGTTAACAGTGGCTGGATTTTTTCCGGGCGAACCTCATATATCCCTTCATGGAACTCCTCTTCCTCTTATAAAGTATTCAAAGCACCCGGCATTAATCACTCTTTAATCTTAACCCGAGGATTATGATGTAGGAACTATTATTATTTCCGTTCTACTTCTGAAGAAGCTAAGGCACAGGCAGATTGCGACTTTCCCCAAGTCACACTGCTAGTAAACGGTGGAGCCACAAAACCTGGTTGTAGAACTGAGTCGGCCAGGCATGGTTCTGAATGAGAAATAAGGTGGGCTAAATTCCTGCCTTCCTACAGCCTTTCGCCTGGACTCCACCAAAGCTGAATTGGTTTTGTTTTGGCTTTCTCTTTATTAAACAAAAAAAGTTACTCTGAAATAGTTTAAGACACAAGAAGTTTCAAAAGCAGTGCAGAGTGTTTCTATCTATTCTTCACCAAGATTCTCCCCAGGATAACTTCTTGGGTAGCCATAAAACATGACCCAAATCAGGAAACGGACAATGTCAAACTACAGACTTGACTCAGTTCACACCAGTTTCTATATGCATTTTAATTTTATTTTTTGGTGTACAGCACCATGAAATTGTGTCACGTGTGCAGGTTCATGTAACCACCATCACAGAATACAGAACTGTTTCAGTGCCACAAAGAAACTCCCTCCTGCTCACCTTTATACGCCTTCCCTTCCCCCCTGGGAACCGTTCTCCATCACTACAGTGATGGACAGTGGGGTTTGTTCGGATGGTATTTCCACAGTAGGCATGCACCGCAGTTTAACTGTTCACACACTGGAGGACATCTGGACTGTTTCAGGTAAAGCTTCTGTGATAACCCCTTGTGTCTAGGTTTGTGTGTGCACGTGTGTTCATTTCTCTAGGATAAATAAATACCCAGGTGTGGCTGCTCAGTAGTATGTAAATATATGTTTAACTTTAGAACTCTCTGTCAAACTGCTTTCACAGTTGTGGTACTATTGTATGATCCCAGAGCATCCTCACCAGTTCCGAATAGAGCTGTATTTTATATTTTTATTTAAAATATATTAATTATAGTTTATTAAAATATTTTATATTTTTATTTTAATCATTCTAATATGTGTGTAGTAATACAAACTTGAATTTATAGAATTTTGAACAAATGCATGTAAGAATTTAAAATTAAAAATTCTATCTCTGATACTTTTATTTAATTACTACAATTTTATTTTTTTCTCTTTATTTTATTTTGTGGTGGTAAGAATACTTATCATGACATCTCCCCTCGAACAAATTTTTAAATGTACAGTACTATATAATTGACTATAGATACAATGCTATACAGCATATTTCTAGAACGAATTCACCTTGCGTAACTGAAATTTATGTCCCTTCATTAGTAACTCTCCATATTCTCTCCCTCTCTAGCCTCTAGCAACCATTATTCTACTTTTTGATTCTATAAATTTGACTTTTAAATACCTCATATAAATGAATGTACACAATATTTATCTTTCAAGGACTGGCCTGCTTCACTTAGCATAATCCTAAAGATTCATCCACGTTGTCACACACTGCAGAATTCCCTTCTTTTTTTTCTTAAGTGTGAACAATATTCCATTGTATGTAGATATTAGATTTTCCTTATCCGTTTATCTGTCAATTGATGTTTAGGTTGTTTCCAAATCTTGGCTGTTGTGAATAACGCTGCAATGAACATGGGAATCCTGATTTCAATTCTTTTGAATATATACCCAGAAGTAGAATTTCTGGGACATATGGTAGTTCTATTTTTAGTATTTTGAGGACCCTCCATGTTTTCCAGAGTGGTTATACCCACTTACATTTCCACCAACGGTATACAAGGGTTCTCTTTTTTCCACATTCTCAGCAACACTGGCTATGTTTTGTCTTTTGGGTGTTAGCCATACAGACAGGTGTGTGGTAATATCTCACTGTGGCTTTGATTTGCATTTTTCTGATGATTAGTGATGTTTAACATCTTTTTATATATTTGTTGGCCATCTGTATATCTTCTGAAATGTCTATTCAACTCTTTAGCCCATTTTTAAATTGGGTGATTAGTTTTTTGTTTTGTTTTGTTTTTACCACTAAGTTGGTATAAACTTATATATTTTGAAAATTATCCCCTTATCAGATATATGATTTTCAGAGATTCTCTCCCATTCCATTCACTCTGTTGATTGCTTTCCTTGCTGAGCAGAAGCTGTTTAGGTTGGTGCACAGCACGCACCTATTTTTGCTCCTGTTGTCTCTGCTTTGGGGTCATATCCATGAGATCATTGCTAAAACCAACGTCAAGATTTCCTCCTATGTTTTCTTCCAGGAGTTGTATACTTTCAGGTCTTATGATTATATCTTTAATCCATTGTGAGTTAATTTTTATGTATAGTGTAAGATAAGGGTCCAGTTTTATTGTGATACGGAGAAAAGTCTCGATGCCCTGCTCTATATTAGTTTTGTCAGAGAAAAATTTGTTCAAATGGATTCAAGTCAGCATCGAAGACTAACGCTTAAATCACTCAGTATTTCCCCTGAGGTGTTCTGGGAGCCTCTAGTGACATGTAGAACAGTTCACAAAAAAACTTCTGTAGGCCAACACTTTTTAATTTTATTTTATTTTTAAAGATTTAATTTATTTATTTTTAGAGAGAGGGGAAGAGGAGGGGAGAGAGAGAGAGAGAGACATTGATGTGGCCTGCAACCCGGGCACCTGCCCTGACTGAGAATCGAAGCGAACAGGCCACCTTTTCATTTGCAGGCCAGCACTCAATCCACTGAGCCACACCAGCCAGGGCTAGGCCACCGCATTTTGAAAAAGCTACATACTAGGTGCCCCTCCCACCATCTCGTTAATATTACAGTGCTCACCAGTAGCATATTAAAGGACTTGGAATGTCCTATAATGAGTATTTTCTGAATTCACATGATCATGAAATAAACATGTATACATAGCACTTTTGTTTGTTCGTTTTTACAAATTCCTGTTGTCTCATAGAATAGTACTTTTCTACAGAAGTTAGTCTAGAGGACACTGAGGTAAATCGTAGTATTGTGGCACCCTAGAAAGGACCCTAGGTTGGTTCAAAAGTTCTGGGCCCTTAACTGCTGGTTAAGGTTAGGAAGATCTGAGTACATTCGAGCCGACTATTAGAGTAAGGTAATATCCCAGGGGCTCAAGAGGCCCTGAGAATTCAAGGGAAGTAAGAAGTATAAGACAGACACTTACTATGGTCATGTCAAATTCTGGGTCAGAGTCCAGCGTTCAGTCATAGAAGGAAGAAAATCAATATCAGAGAAAAGCAATTAGAAAGAGATAAGGTGGTGCTGATAACTGAGGCTAGGCTTTGGCAGAGCCAGACATCCACTCACCTTCACTTTCTCCTTGGCCAGAAATCAAGTCCAGGGTCATAAGGGAGGCTTCAGGCCCAGCAGGGGTTGGGGCAGACTAGGGAACTGTGGGATCATGAGCCCAGGTCGGGCTGTCAAGACAGACTGAAAATCTACATGGGAACCCCGCTGGGAGATATAAGGTGGTGGGGTCCCAGAGGGTATGTGTCCCAGGGATCTAGAAGTTGTAGGTCATGAGGACAATTTTCAAGGCCTTATGGTTTAAAATCCAGTGGTGGCTCCAAGCAGGAGTAGGGGAGGAGTCCGCAGAGCTGGATGTTAGCATGAAGATAACTAGCAGCATGTGTTGGGCAAGCAGCGTCTGAAAGATTGGAAATAGACCCTACTAGTGATGGTCTGAGAGTGGAGGGATTCAAGACAGGGATTTTAGGCTGTATGTACCCAAGAAACAGCCTGTCTTCTCTAAGATCAGGCCTATCTCTGAAGTTGGAGGCACAACTGAACTTGCAGATGAAGGTGAGAGTGGATGGATAGCAGCCATGCAAGACAGTACAATCGGGGCATAGAAAACGATGGACTACAAATGCGAAAAACAGGTGAGTGAGCCCCGGACTCAAATGGAGAACATATGGGTGGAAACAAAGTCACATCTGGATGCAGGGGAACTGGAATTGTGCTGGAACAAGATTCTTGCTGGAATCTAAAGCCAAATCTTATAAGCATAAAACTTGATCTCAACGTTGTCAAACTGTTCCCTACATCATCATCAGTGAGTCATCTTGCTGCAGTTTGGTTTCTTTTATTTGAGAAAAAAAGTTATAAATATAGTAGCCCCAGATAGCTGTGGCCCAAGGACCAGAGTATTATTATGTAAATATAAGGAACATTAGAGGTCATTTAATCACACCCCTCACTCCAGAGCTCACTGTTGCACACTTCATTGCAATTCAGATTCGTGACCCCTGGAACTTACAACAACATCAGTCCCTCTAGCCCTGGAGCTCTGAAACCAGTCAAGTGCAAAGTGCAGCATTTTCAACTGCCAAACAAATTGGGGTGCTGGTGATAGCCAGAACAGATATTCAATAATTCCATGGCAATGGTTGTCTGCGGCACTCCAATTCAGCAGCCAATTGGCAACCCTGGGTTTCGTTTTGAATTCTATGAATCTAGCTCAAAGCCTCAGCTCCATGACTCAATAGCTCTTGTGCCACGAAGCGAACATTTCCAAATGTGTTTCCACAGATGCATTGCAGTCTCAGTCAACCTAATAAAAACAATAACCAGAATGAAATGATTTCTCTGCATTTCCATCCTTCCATCCCCATTAGCATTTGTTTTATTGCCCCAAGAGAAACAAATATATAAAAGTAAGGTCTGGTCTAGTGTCTGTTTTGAAAACATTTTCTGGAAAGAAGAATGTTTGCAAACTAAATAGATGTGCATGCCTTCGACAATATTGCTGATCTGACATGTAGTTTCTATATCGTGGAACAATGTTTGGTGGAGGAACCAGTTCTTAGTAAACTATTGAGAAGATACGCTTGTTTCAGAGGGTATGTTCTCATAGGAGATACTGTTGAAGTTGAAAGTGTCGCAGTGAACCCGGGTGCTCAGAGAGGGCATTATGTGTCTCTCTCATAACAGGACTCCTTCTCCCACCAGCTCTACTCCACCCCTACGCCCTCAGTTCAACAGTACTGTCCTCCGAGACTTGGACTGTGCTTAATTCTATGTATTTCAGTGTTCGTTATTCTCCGCCCTTTATTCATCACATTTGTTGATCCAGCCACACAGTACATTTTGCAGTTCCCCTCATAGGCCCCAAATTTCCTTCCCTGACCTTGCCAGGGCTGCTTCCTCCACCCGGAATGCCATGTTGCACCTTTCACCACTTCCATCCTCCTTTGTCAGCAAATTCATCCTTACTCTTTTCAGCTGCACTCCCCACCTTTCTCCAACTCTCAGCCTCCAGTGTCTGCTAGGTGTTCTCATCTCATTTTCATTTTGCCTACTTAGATGCTAGGAGCTGGGCCCAGTAAATGTTGATGGGAGTAATAAAGGGAAGTTAGGAAGTTATTAGGAGATTGGCTAGGGATGAAGTCAGGGCATTAAGAAGAAAGGGAGGTAGGAAGGTGAGCCGGATGTCACCCGGAGCACTACAACATACAGCATTGAATTCGGAAAATGGCTCTTGCTAGCCAGGTGTGTCCAATTCAATAGGAGTTGATGAGTGAGACCATTAAAGCTAAAATTACAGGGCAACGCATTCAACATCAATGATAACGAATAAACTGTGTAAATGTAAAGTGGAGAAGCAATTAAAATGGAGTCGAACTGGTCACTTTCTGCTCACCCTGGAAACTGGGCTTCTTGCTTTCCTCTCTGCCATGCCTCATCCCTTGTTTTAGGAAAAGTATAATTTATGTAAAATGCCCTCCTCCCTTTTCTTTCTTTTTGAAGTATCTGCATCATGAAATGATACAGTGCTTTGGATTTGTTTTACAATAGTTTGGGTTTGGGCAGGAAGTGAGTGGAATATACATGAAATAAGCTTGGCTGTGAGTTGATTATTGTTGATTCTGGGTGATGAATTCTGGGTACATTGCGGTTTATTGATCTATTCTACTTTTGTATAAATTATTTCTAATAAAAATGCAAAATAAATACTCTTGGAAGCACGAGTTCTTCTCTGGTTAAATAATTCACCGGGATAGATTAAATACTAGCTGAAGGCTTGTAGATGCCCTCATCAAAATTTAACGTACACATGAAATGTGTCAGATACTTGACAAGGTATAAGATATTTGCTGAGATAAATGCAACTATCCCTGTACTCTCTGTTTCTTCCTCAAACTGAATCAGTTGTCCTGGACCCTGACCCTGATTCATCTGGAGGGAGATGGCGAGTATAGCCCGTGGTCCCACATCTGGCTGGGAAGAAGCATCTAACTGAATTTAATGCTGTATGTTGTAGGGCTAATGCTCCATGTAACATCTGGCTCACCTTCCTACCTCCCTTCTTAACGCCCTGCCTTCCTCCCTAACCACTCTCTTCATTTACTAGTTTTCTTTATTAATCCCGTCATTATTCAGAGGGTTTAGCTTTCACTGGATGCCAAGAAGGGTCATTTACATATTAAATAGCCACCAGATAGGGGGACACTTACACTGTCCTTATACACTGTCAAGCCATATCCCTTATCTGGTTAGGCTTATCTAGTATCTTTAGATAAGTAAATTAAGGCACAGAGAGGTTAAATAACTTGTCCAATTCACACAGCAAGTTCGGGGTGGACTGAAGATAGACCCTTAAGGTATCAGCCCTGACTGGTGTGGCTCAGTGGGTCGGGTGTCTTTCCTGAATACAGAAAGGTCCCAGTTTGACTCCTGGTCAAGGCACATGCCTGGATTTCAGGCCAGGGTTCCGGTTGGGGACGCATAGGAGGGAACTGATCGATGTTTGTCTCAAACACTGATGTTTCTCTCTCATATCGATGTTTCTCTCCCTCTTGATCTTCCTCCTTTCCTCTTTATCTGAAAGTAAATAAATAAAATCTTTAAAAAAATAAAAGAATCTTAGGGTGTCAGACCCCAAAGCCAATCCAGTGAATTACTAAGAACACCCAAGGCAGCCCTACACTGCCTTGGTTTCTGCATCTACTCACTTGTTCTCATATCTTTTCTCTCTCAAATACTGGCTTTACGGACAAGTTTCTTACTCTCCTCCCATTTAGAGGTTAATTTTTCTCTCTCTTTATTGTATACCTAATGTTGAATGGCCTTAGGCTAAATGTGATTATCCTTAGTCCCCAGATACACTTCCCCCACCCCCCATAAAGCTATATTATTTTTGGGTTTGGAGTCTTTGATATTGCCAATCAGGAGATGTGATGACGAAATGGCAAAGGGAAAAGAGGAGAAGGAAGTGGACCAGTCAGTTGCTCTCTTAAGAAGTTACTGATGCCTCTTCTTCTTTCTGGAAACAGCTCATCAAAGAAGCAGAGCAGGCTAATGACACTAATAACTAACGTTTGGTGAGCCCCCAGTGGATTCTAATGCTGAGCACTTTATATAGTTTTCTTAACTTTTAAAACAACCAAGTGGGGTAGGCACTGTTATCTCCATTTTGCAGATGAGGACCTATGATAATGGACGTTAAGGACTTCAAGCCATTGCAGCTGGTGGGCATTAGAGGAGAGATTTGCACCAGGACTGCTGTGGACAGCTGTGCATGCTTGGAACGCCTCTCTCTAAGGGTCACAAATGTGCCACATGGAGTAGTGTGGCCCAATGTGAACCCAGGCCCAGCTGACTCCAGAGTATGAACGTTGAACTTGGATCTTGCTTTCTAGGTGTGGGCTGGGGCTTGCTTTCTCTTTTCTATATTCTTTTGTCTTCTTTTCTTTTCTTTCTTCTTTTAAAAAAATATTGTACTTATGGATCACTTCTTGGTCTTTAGTGTAAGATCAAGTGTAGTATCTGTTCTTATCAGTTTTAAAAATTTTACGTATTGATTTTAAAAAGAGAGAGAGGATTTGTTGTTCCACTTAGCTCATGTGTTCATTGGTTGCTTCTTGTATGAGCCCCTGCTGGGGGTTGAACCTGAAACCTTGGCATATTGGGCCAACACTCTAACCAGCTGAGCTGCCTGGCTAGGGCTAAGCCTGGGCTTTCTGTGACACACACAATCATTGCTCCCTGATGTGCATAGGGTTGCTACAATGACATTTTGAGGGATCAGTGTGGACTGGTAAAAATAGTTCATGGAAGAAGTGAACCCGAGACACACCTTAGTGAGTAGGCAGATTATTTTTAAGCAGAGGGAGAAGACGGGATTTCTTAGGCAAGACAGGAGGGGGAAAAGGCACCAGAGTTAGACATGAGCATGGAGGGTACAGGGAAGAGTGAGGAGGCAGGGCTGATTAAATCAGGTGTGTAGATGAGCAAAAGGGTCTAAGGATGGAGAGTGAGGCAGGACTGGACTGGGGTGCCTAGAATGGGCAAGAGCGGTTCAGACTTGAAGCAGGAGACCATGTGGAGCCAGGGGAGTCATCTGATCTGGGGAGGGGTGAGATGAAAGCATTTTTCAGCAGGATTAGCCTGGCTGAGGCACAAGATGCCTTGGTTTTAGACAGGTTCAGACCAATGGTAGACAAGCAGTCTCAAAGGAACTCTCATATCGTGAGGCTGGGCCCAGCTTTGTTTCTAAGTTGTAGTTACAGCAGCCTCTTAGGAAAACGGGAATTGTCTATGGGACCCGTCTGCGTCTGGGACTCATCCTAACACAGCTTTGCTTCTATGCTGTGGTAATGTAAACTGAAGGACTCAGGAGGCTGGAGTTTTCCGAGGTAATAACTCCCAGAACCTGCCTGGTCTGGTTTTCCTCCCCTGCCGAGAGGAGAAACGCTTTGTTAAACTTGGCCAGGGGCCTTTGCAGTCATACTCCATGGCTGACTCTTTGGCTCACCTCATCTGCCCTTCTTGTGGGGCCTTTGCTCCCACCTGTTCATACATTGCACTTACTTAAACCTTCTCCATCCCTCTCTGGCTTCTTTACTTGGAGCCTCTAAGGGGAAATACCACTGCTAAGCCCCAGCGGCAAAATTTGGAAAGACAGTAAGCGCAGCCAAGCGTTGGATGGCAACTTAATGAGAGGGTGAAACTCGTTACTGCTGCTCTTTCACTGACACTGTTTTATAAGGAATAAAGAAGGCTCCCAGCGGGCACTGGTGCGCTGCCTCATGACAGGTCAGGAGCAGGGCTTGCGTTGTGGTTCCTGCTCAGTCATAGCCTGGCCCAAGCTCTGCACCACCTCCAGGCCTCACTTCTCCATGGCCCCACTGGCGCCGTGGGGGTTTGGGCTTCTTACTCTCTTGCTCTCTGCAGCCCCAGCCTTCAGGAGTCCCTGTGGACTGTCCCATTCTCAATATGTTGCATGGGGTGGAATCCTGGCTCTAACCAGGACGGTGGCTGCCCACCGAGGGCATGTGAAAGCAATGACCAAGTAGGAACCACTCCTGCAAACAACAGTTATACATGCGCTCACACAGACAAACAGACACACGTACACACACAACTCACATACACACTCACACACAACTTTTCTTTCTATGACTCTGATACCTCTCTCTCCAGAGAGAATCAAGTTGAACTACATTTCCCCCAAGAAGCTTCAGTGAATGTATTACCTGTGTCCTTGTCACTGAAATGCTCCCGCACTGTGTTAAGGCCCTTGGTTGGGACAAAGTTAAAGGAAATTGTACATGTTTAATATATTTGTGTGATTTTTTAAAGGCACGTAATGTCCTGCTTTCCCTGTTCTGCCCCGTTTCCTTGACCTTCCAGACCCCTTGTCTGCTATTTTTGCCGTATAACAGCAATAGTCAACCAGAGATGGACAAGTAGGGTGCTTGAGGCTCTTGGCGCTGTCTCAGAGCAGCATAGGCTAGGGTTTCAGCCGGGAGAATGATTCCAGTCTGGGTAAGGGGCTCAGTATCCAACCCTATAGGGAGTTTTATGTGAAAATTACCAATGAGAAGAGAGGTTTTCACTGTCCTAGACTCTTCAGGGAGCTGAGGGGCTGACAGGTTCAGGGAAGGTTTCCAGGAGGTGTGTCTTCAGTGGAGATGTAAAGGACTGGGAGGATTTGGGTGAGTGGGGTGGACACATGGAGATTTCTCAGGAGGAAGTAGGGCGATATGCATGTGAGAAAGGAGGTCCCCAATCTGGACTTGTTGGTTTGAGGCAAAATTTCATGGGCAGTGGTGTTGGAGGGAGAGAAAGAGGCATGAGTCAAGGATACTGGCATGAGTGGAAGAGCTGGCACCTGGAAAGACAGGGTGTGTGTGTGTGTGTGTGTGTGTGTGAGAGAGAGAGAGAGAGAGAGAAGCAACTGAAATGATGGCAAGATGAGGGAGTAATTTGAAAGTCAATTTCTTTGGGGATAGTTCTCTTTCTTGTCCTTAGATTCAGCTCTTCTTCCTAGTCTTGGATTTATTTACTTTGCTTCACACCGAGGCTGTAATAAATACCCATAACCCTGGGTCTGCCAGCCTATAAGCAGGGACCCTAGACAATATGATTGGTTCCATATTAAACTGTTGCCACCACTAAAGTCACATGAAGGTCTCCTGAGATTGCGCCAGCAGTGCTGTGGTCAGTGATGAACAGAAGGTAACATATTCCATCTTCCTCAAGGAGCTGAGCTTTCACTCCTGTTAAGCAAGCAACCAGTTAGCCAAATAAATACTGATTGAATGTCTATTATGATGCTCAGTATTTGGAATTCTAACTCTGACTTGAGATTGGACCTGCCTTTGCTCCAGAATCACTTGGTTTCTTTGAACTATTTTTATTTCTTCCTTTGGAGACCAAAGGAAGAGCTCTGTCCTAAATGCTTATGGCACAAGTAAAGAAACAGGATAATTCAGAATCAGTACAGAAAATTCTTTCAGTTATTTAGTTCTACAGTGATTTTGCAGTACGTGGATATGTTTCCTCTCATTTTAGAGACATGAAATGAAATCACTTCCTATAATGATGGAAGTACAGGTGAACATGGCTTGCCCACTTACATAACCACAACAAGATTACAACTAAAATACAGAACAACCCTCACTCAGAACCACCAGAAAACAAGTTCAATGGACATATGACAATGATGGGATCAAAGAAATCACATCCATCCAGACAGGTAGGAGGGGTGCAGATGTGCAGATGCTGATCAGGCTGGTCCCACACCCATGAGTAGTGGATAAAAATTTGAGAGGGATAATTCAGAAGCAAGGAGTCCCAGCCCCACACCAGGCCCTCTAGCCCAAATTTCCAATGTCAGGAAGAAAAGTCCCCATAAATTCCAGCTGCAAAAATCAGTGGGGATTCAGTCAGTGGAAGAAATTCCTGGAGTCCCAAGCAGTTCCTCTTAAAGAACCCATAAGTGGACTTACTCACTCAGACTCACTCCCTCTGAGTTCTAGTACCAGGGTAGCAGCTTGAAAGACACTAGTGGCATAAAGGGGGAAACTGAAGTGTCTGGCATCAAGGTGAGAGCTGGGGAACACCTTTCTCCCACACAGAAAGGCAGGCAGAGGCCACTGTTCCTTTTCTGAACCCTCCCATCACAGAGCCACAGAGCTGGCAGGTAGGTGCTATATCTGAGACTCCATCCAGCTTGCTCACTCTGTTTGCCCCCACCCTGGAGATCCCCTGAGGCTCTGCCTCACCCAACTTATAGGCCCACCCAAGCTGTTAACAGTGGTTTTATAATATAAATGACTGGTCTTGGCTCATGCTTCATGACTTCCTAGATTCTCTCAAACAAGAAACAGCTGGCTTCAGTGAGACCACAGCCCCTGTACCCCTTGCTAAGTGGCCCTGGTCCTGTACTAGCAGCAGCATGCCGAGGTTCACAGCTTAGCTTCACCTGGGAATCTTCAAGTCAAGCACAAGTAGCAACCATCTCAGATTGCTTGTAACACATTCAGGGTGGCCCTGGGCATAACATCGGTGCGGGCTGACCTTGGCTTGCACCACCGGGAAATACGAGTCTGCACACCCCATGGACAGCTATAGACCACATCAGAACACCACCACCTTACCCCTGTACAGCTGATCCTCCAAAGAATGTGGAGGTTTGTGTGGTCACAGCCAGTCCTTGCAGCTGACTAGCCTGGGTGAATACCTCCCATTTGCCTGCCAACAGCAATCAAGTCTCAATTACAAGAGGGGGGTGAACTCAGCCCACACAAAGGGTGAACCTCAAGTACCCAGCTTGGGTGATGGGGGGGGTGCCACTGGACCCTATAGGACACCTACTACATTAGGCCGTACTGCCAAGACATGGAGTCAAAGCAGCTCTATTTGAAACATAGAAACAAACACAGGGAGGCTGCCAAAACAAGGAGACAAATGTGGCGCAAACAGTGGGACAGATCACAACTCCAGAAAAAGAGGATACAAAATGGAGATAAGTAATCTGTCAGATGCAGAGTTCAAAACACTGGTTATAAGGATACTCAAGGAACCTAGTGAGGACCTCAATAGCATAAAAAATCCAGTCAGAAATGAAGGATACACTAATTGAAATAAAAAACAATTTACAGGGAAACAAGAGTAGAGTGGATGAAGCCGAGAATCAAATCAATGATTTGGAACATAAGGGGAAAAATACAACCAATCAGGACAATAAGAAGAAAAAAAAGAATCCAAACAAAACAAAACAAACCAAAACCAAAACCAAAACGAAGAATAGTGTAAGCACCCTCTGGGACAGCTTTAATAGGTCCAACATTTGCATTATAGGAGTGAGTGCCAGAGATGAGAAAGAACAAGAAACTGGAAATCTATTTGAAAAAGTAATGACAGAAAATTTCCCTAATTATGTGAAGGAAATAGACATGCAAGTCCAGGAAGCACAGAGAATCACAAACAAGATGGATGCAAACAGGCCTACTTCAAGACACATCATAATTAAAATGCCAAAAGTAAAGATAAAGAGAAAATTTTAAATGCAGCATGAACAAAGAAGTTAGTTACCCACAGGGGAGTTCCCATAAGACTATCAGCTGATTTCTGAAAAGCATCTTTGCGGGCTAGAAGGGACTGGCAAAAAATATTCAAAGTGATGAAAAGCAGGGACCTACAGACAAGATTGCTCTACCCTGCAAAGAATCATTTAGAATCAAAAGGTAGATAAAGAGCTTCCCGGGTAAGGAAAAACTAAAGGAGGTCACCACCACCAAACCTGTATGATATAAAATGTTAAAGGGACTTACTCAAGAAACAGAAGAATATTAAAACTATAAACAATAAAATGGCAATAAATACACACATATAAACAATTGAATTTAAAAAACAAAGAAAACAAAAACAGAGACAGAATCATGGATACAGAGAACATTTTGTTGGTTGCCAGATGCGAGGGAGATTTGGAGGAATGGGTGAAGAGGTGAGGGATTAAGAAGTACAAATAGGTAGTTACAGAATAGCCGTGGGGAAGTAAATTATAGTATAGGAAATGGAGTAGCCAAAGAACTTATATGCATGACCCATGGACATGAACAAAGGTGTGGGAATTGCCTGAGGGTGTGGGAGGTTTTGGGTGGAGGGGCACAAAGAGTAAAAAATTTGAAAAACTGTAATAGCATAATCAGTTAAATATAATTAAAAAATAATAAAGACATGAATCAGTGTGCACCAATAGAAAAGAATCCATCCAATTTGTCAGATTTTAACATTTAGTCATAGCCGCTTCAGAGGATTGTTTTTTAATCCTCACTCAAGAGAGAGGGGTAGAGAGAGAGAGAGAGAAGCATTGATGTGGGAGAGAAGTGTCAATCAGTTGTTGCTCACATGCACCCCACTGGGGACCAAACTTGCCACCCAGGCATGTGCCCTGAACAGGAATGAAACTCACAACCTTTCAGTTTACGGGGCGATGCTCCAACCAACAGTGCTACACTGGCCAGGGACACAGTTTTGGTTATTCGAGAAATGGAGCATCGTACTTTAATACCAATTCTATGAGGTCTGTCCAGAAATATTCCAACTGTTGTTAATATAATGAAAATGATTTGAACAACATCAGCGTAATGTGGCAGCCAAGGAGAGAGGACTGGAATATGCGTGCCTGAACAATGACAACGTCACTGTGCTAGTTAGTGGGGGTGGTAGATGCTGTTGGGTGAGCATGTGTACTGTGTTGCCATTGCATTCAAAATAACTGAGTGAGTAGAACGATGACTCTGCATCAAAGTTTATGTTAAGCTTGAACAGTCCTCTGTGGAAACTACTCAGATGATTCAGAAGGCTACAGCTATGGGCAACTGGTGGTTGGCAACATCATCACAACAACTCGCCCGCTCATGCATCACCATGTGTCATGCAGAGTTTTATTGGTGAAACATCAAATCGCCCAGGTGATTTCAGCTCCATCACAGCCCAGATTTGGCACCCTGAGAATTCTGGCTTTACTCAAAACTAAAATCTCCTTTGGAAGGGAATAGATTTCAGACTATTGATGAGATTCAGGAAAATACGACAGGGCAGCTGACAGTTACTGGGAGGACTATGTGAGGTCCCAAGGTGCTTTTTTCGAAGGGGACTGAGGCATCATTGTCCTATGTACCATGTTTCTTGCATTTCATATCTTCTTCAATAAATGTCTCTATTTTTCATAGTACATGGCTGGATGCCTTCTGGACAGACTTTGTATTCTGTGACCTAGAGATGAGTTGGCTACCTCCGTGCTTTGTGTTTAAAAGGGAGGGCTTTAGGAGGGAAGAGGTAACAGAAACGCCAGATTCTGTTGCAAAAGCATTATGAAAAATATTGACTACTTAATAGAAAGTCTAAAATATTTTAAAACTGAAGTTTTCCATTGTACAAATTAAATAGAGTTTGAGTAGATTTTATTTTCCCTAATTACTAAAATATTGAAGGTTTTGAAAGTCTATCTCTCTACAATGTAATAAATCCATCCACCAGTCTATCTATTGTCCTTGCCCTCTTCAAATTAGCCGTATCCAAATGATTATCAGACACATAGAATTTAATAATATGACTTATTTTTTGGTTTCAGTCCTTAGAAACCCCAGATTTCAATGTCACTTTCTGTTTTGGCTTGGCTTAACAATTTCCTAGGTTGTTCTTCTGAAAAGGGAGATATGCATGAATAGTTAACCTCATTAACAATTGGCTTTGAGTTTAAAAGGTTGAATGGGTTGTTTCACTTTGATTCAGAAGTTGGTTTGTAGAGTATTCATTTATATACAGAACCAATCTGGTAATGATTTTTTAAATTTAGAATGTGTAAAGCATGTTGATAATAGCGGAAATATTTTGAGAGGTTAAAGATGACTCTAGCAAATTCTAATATTTTTCATTCTCATTTTATTTTTTAATTAAATTTATTGGGGTAACATCAGTTAATGAAATTATATAGGTTTCAAGTGTACGATTCTATGACACATCATCTGTATGCTGCATTGTGTGTACACCGCCCAAAGTCGGACCTCCTTCCACCCCCATGTATTTGATCCCCGTTACCCTTTATTACCCTCCTTCCCTCTTGTAACCACCATACTGTTGTCTACCTCTATGAGTTTTTGTTTGTTCATTTGTTGCTTTAAGTTTTATATCCTATAGATGAGTGAAATTATATGGTCATTTACCCTTCGATAGCTTAGTTGGTGGTGCCAAAGACTCTCATTTTAAAAATCATTATTTCCAAGGACAAAGACATGTCATATTTATCATGTGCTTACATAATTCCAAGGTAAAGAATAGTCAGTCAAGTTTAACTTGGTTGACAACAGTGCCCACAGCCCTTACTGGGAACTAGGAGAAATTAAAAGATTATTAACACACAGCTAGTTCATCATAAGGTTGTACGGTCAATGACAAATTTCTAGAAGGGGAAGTACAATCTCTGAAAAGAAATGTTGGTTGAAGGTGTGGCAGTTACCAGGGACAGAAGTGAAAGGGAAAAGACCTAAGGGCTGCACATAGGGGACCATGAAGAAATCCCACCTATTTGGTAGAGGAACACAAAACCAGCAAAGAACAAATGAGATTTGTCAAGAAGGAGAAGGCTATCACACTCAAATATGTTGTGGCCAGAGTCTTCAGCATGTGGAAACATAACTTGGAAATTGGTAGATAGCAGGGCAAAGATGAAGAGAAGAGGATAATCAGATATCGATTTCAAAACAGGAGACATTTTTTAGTTTAGGAGGTAAAAAGTAATGCAAAGATGATTTGGAAGCAAATGGACTAGAGGGTGAGGAGAATATGCTCCCTTGACTCTGAGATATAGAAAAACGAGGAAGGATGCAAACTCTCCTGAGAAGGTGAAAAGTTGGTTAAAGGGAAAATTAGGTTTTCAGCAGTGAAAGGAAATGGAAGCGGGAGGATAAGGTGGGAGTGTTCAGGGCAAAGGTCCAACATCTAAAGGAATTATTGACAACGCAATGAGAGTTCCTAAGGGTACAGTAGCAAGGTTTAACCAGTCAATACATTCTCGATGAGTCAAGTAAACCTAGCATCACAGTGCATCTCACCAGCTATCTGTCCCAGGAATGTAAATTATGGGCCTCTTAACTCTTATCATAGTTAATTACATATTTCATAAAGATGACCATTAATTAGTCATTAGCATTCCTGATTTTTGTTCTTTTAGAGGCCACTCTCCTATTATTTTCTCTAAATGGACTCATTATTTTCTTATCCTCATTCTAAACAATAATGTCCTTAAAATCACTAGTTCACATTTATGTTTTATACACTGTGAATTATATTCTTAACTGTTTAAATAGAAAAAGTTTATGTAGATAGAATATGGGGTCTGACGCCTGGCAACTTGAGCCAAATCTCATCTCCACCACTTACGAGCTGTCTGAACTAAGGCAACTTACTTAAACTCTCTATGCCTCAGCTCTCTCTTGCATAAACTGAAGATGTCCCTGGATGCTCCAGCCCACTACGATCTCTCTGTTCTCTCAAACTTTTTGGCAGTTTTTTCTGTCTTATTTTCTGTGTAACTTATTTGTTTCTTGTCATACACTAACTTCACTCTTTTTCACTCCAGCAAAATTACTGAACACTTGCAATGTGCCAATCACTGGGGGAGCATAATGGAAATGACCCAGACCCCTTTCAAGGAGCCCATAGCCTACTTTAGAAAGAACTGATAGGCTGGCAACCTGACCACTGTGGTACAGAGAGTGTCTTTTACACAAACCTCAGAGAATAGCTGTGATCATAGGAAAGTCCTACTGGAGTAGTGATACTTAAATTCAGGCTCGGAGAATGAGTGAGGGTCAACTGCACAGACATAGTGGGTAGGATGTAGGCTTAGGGAGTGGGGATTAGAAGGCATGGGGTTGGAGGGTACACTACATTCAGAAAATTCTAAGTGGTTTCTAATGGTTGGAGCATAGAGTAGGGAAGAAAGTCAGAGCAAGTAGGATTGGATTGTGAGGAGTTTTATAAGCCATATTAGACACCCAGACTTTATAAACAGAATAAGATTAAAACCACAGATTCTAGAACTGTATTTATAGAATTCAAATCCTCCTCATGTTACATACTGGCCAGTATCCTTGGGTAAGGAACAAATTCTCTATATTTTAGTCTTACCATCTTTAAAATGGGGATTATATAAGTTATTATACATTTGCCTCATATAAGTTACTATATGTGAAGTGCTTAAAACAATGTCTAGCACGTAGTAACTGTTATAAAATGATTATAATTTGTTATGGAGGAATCATTGAGAGACGTAAGTAAGTGAGAAAAATGATCAAATTTCACTCTTACCAAGATAACTCTGGGACTTCCAGTGAAGATGGTGGGGTGTAAAGACATGGCTCACCTCTTCACACAACCACATCAAAATTACAACTAAAATGTAGAACAACCATCACTCAGAACTGTCAGAAATCAAATTGAGTAGAAGTCTGACAAGTATGAAATTGAGTTGAATGGATGGCTGGCAACTATGGAATTAAAGAAACCACATCCACCCAGACTGATGGGAGGGGTGCAGACACAGATCGGGCTGACCCCTGACCCACCTGGAGTGGATAAAAATTTGGGAGGGATATCTTGGGAGCTAGGGGTGCCAACTCCACACCATGCCGCCAGTTGCTTATTTACTTATTTACTTCCAGTTGCTTCTCTCTCTCTCTCATATACGCCCAGTCCTGGGTTCCAGGGCTAGGAAGATGAGTTAAGTCCCCACAACTTGTAGCTGCAAAAACCAGTGGGGATTGAGTCAGTGGAAGAACCTTCTGGAGTTCCAAGCAGTTCTTTAAAGAACCCACACATGGACTCACCTACTCAGACTCACTACCTCTGAACTCCAGCACCAGGGTAGCAGCTTNACAAGTATAAAATTGAGTTGAATGGATGGCTGGCAACTATGGAATTAAAGAAACCACATCCACCCAGACTGATGGGAGGGGTGCAGACACAGATCGGGCTGGCCCCTTACCCACCTGGGGTGGATAAAAATTTGGGAGGGATATCTTGGGAGCTAGGGGTGCCAACTCCACACCATGCCGCCAGTTGCTTATTTACTTATTTACTTATTTACTTATTTACTTATTTACTTCCAGTTGCTTCTCTCTCTCTCATATACGCCCAGTCCTGGGTTCCAGGGCTAGGAAGATGAGTTAAGTCCCCACAACTTGTAGCTGCAAAAACCAGTGGGGATTGAGTCAGTGGAAGAACCTTCTGGAGTTCCAAGCAGTTCTTTAAAGAACCCACACATGGACTCACCTACTCAGACTCACTACCTCTGAACTCCAGCACCAGGGTAGCAGCTTGAAAGTCACCAGGGGTATACTGAGAGAAATGAAAGTGTCTGGCATCAATGTGAGCAGTGGCCATTGTCCCTTTTATAAACCTTCCCCCAACAGAGCCAACAGGCTGGTGCCATATCTGAGACCCCATCAGACTCGCTAACACTGTTTGACCCACCTTGGACACCCCTGGAGGCTCCATCAAACCCAATTTACTGGCCCATCCAAGCTGCTTTCCCATATGAATGACTGTTCTTGGCTCATTTTTCACATCTTCCTAAATTCTATCAAACAAGCAACAGCGGGCTTTGGTGAGCCCCAGGCCCAGAGATAGCAGCAGCCAGCTTAGATTAACAGCTTGGCTTCACCTGGGAATCTCCAAGTCCACCACAGTAGCAGCCACCTCAGATTGCTTTATAGCTCTGGCAGGGTGCTCTGGGAAAAACACAGGTGGGGCTGACCTTGGCCTGCACCACCCAGGGCTAACACACCCAATGAATAGCTACAAACCACAGTGTACCACCACCCTCCTCCTGCACAACTGATCGTCCAGGGAGAGTGGAGGTTGGTGGTCAGTGGTCAGGACCAGGCTTTGCAGCTAACTGGCCTGGGTAAATACCTCCCATTGTTCTTCCAATGGCAGCCAAGGCTCAACTACAAGAGGAGGGTGTACTCAGCCCACACAGGATGCACCTCAAGTATCCAGCTTGGGTGATAGGATAGGCAGTGCCACTGGACCCTACAGGACACCTACAGAACACTACATTAGGCCATAATACTAAGACAGGGAATTATAGCAGTTCTACTTGATACATAGAAACAAACACAGGGGGCTGCCAAAATGAAGAGATAAAGAAATATGGCCCAGATGAAACAATAGATCAAAACTCCAGAAAAAGATCTAAACAAAGTGGAGATAAGCATTCTATGAGATGCAGAAGTCAGAACACTGGTTATAAGGATGCTCAAGAAACTTAGTGAGGACCTCAATAGCATAAAAAAGATCCAGTTAGAAACAAAGTATACACTAATTGAAATATAGAACAATTTACAGAAAAACAACAGGAAAGTGGATGAAGCCAAGAATTAAATCAATGATTTGGAACATAAGGGGAAAAAACAACCAATCAGAACAAAAAGAAGAAAAAAGAAACCAAAAAAAAAATGAGGATAAGATAAGCAATTTCTGAGACAACTTTAAGAGGTCCAACATTTGCATTATAGGAGTGCCAGAAGAAGAAGAGAAAGAGCAAGAAATTGGAAATCTATTTGAAAAAATAATGAAAGAACACTTCTTTAATTTGGTGAAGGAAATAGACATGCAAGTCCAGAAAGCACAGAGAGTTCCAAACAAGATGAATGCAAAGAGGCCCACACCAAGACACATCATAATTAAAATGCCAAAAGTAAAGATAAAGAGAGAATATTAAAAGCAACAAGAGAAAAGAAGTTAGTTAGCTACAGGAGAGTTCCAATAAGACTGTCAGCTGATCTCTCCAAAGAAACTCTGCAACCTAGAAGGGACTGGCAAAAAATATTCAAAGTGATGAAAAGCAGGGACCTACAGCCAGGATTGCTTTATCCAGCAAGGCTATCATTTGGAATCAAAGGGCAGGTAAAGAGCTTCCCAAATGAGAACAGACTAAAGGAGTTCGTTATCACCAAGCCATTGTTATATGAAATTTTAAAGGGACTTATTTAAGAAAAAGAAAATCAAAACTGTGAACAATAAAATGGCAATAAATACATATTTATTAACAATATAATCTAAAAATCAAACTAAGCAAACAAGAACAGAGGTAGAATCATGGATACAGAGAATGTTTTGATGGTTGCCAGATGTGACAGGGTGGAGGAGAGAATGAGTGAAGAGGAGAGGGAATTAAGAAGTACAAAGAGGTAGTTACAGAATAGCCATGGGGATGTAAAGTACAATTTTGGAAATGGAGTAGCTAAAGAACTTAGACTCATCACCCATGGCCATGAACAATGGTGGGGGTATTGCCTGAAGGAGTGTTGGGGCTGGTGCTGGGTAGTTGGGAGCAAAGGGGAAAAATTGGGACAACTGTAATAGCCTAATCAATAAAACATAATTTTTAAAAAAAGCATGATAATTGAGAGGAACATAGAGGATCAATTGAAAAGCCGTGAAAACTGGAGTCGGGAAAATGACAGGATGAAACTGTAGTAATTTGACAGTGCAGTGTTAGGAGTGTTGGAGAGGCAGAAGGAAGAGGGACAGGGATAAATAAATTACGAAGAAGGCATCGTAAGACTTCTAATGGGAGGTCTGGTGGGGGGAAGGAGAAGGAGGAGTTAGTGCTCCGTGTTCTGATGTGAACACTTGGATTTGTCTTGGTGCCACTAACCAAAATAGGGAAACTTACGGGTTTTGGCATTCAGGTGGACCTGGGGCCCAGTCTCCCTTTTGCTGAGTTAATCATGAAACTTCAGCTAAGTTATTTGACCAGGTTGAGGTTTGATGCCTTCCCTTAGAAAATGGGGTTGATAAAATCAACCTTGTAGAGTGCCAAGGGTTGACATGGGGTCAGAAGTGGACCCCACACAATGCTGACACAGACATAACAAGCACTCAGTGAAATGGAGTGATGAGGATGGTTCGAGGTTTGAATGTGCTAAATCCCAGATCCCTGAAGAACATCCTTGTGGACAAAACATCTGCCCAAATAAACAAAGGCATCCTGGAATGTGTCCCTTATGGCAATTATCAAGAGCAATACTTTTAACACAGAAACCCTCAGGGCATTCTTATTTTGATTTTCTAGCTCACTTCATAGGACTCGAGACTATTATTGCCTTGCTTAAGCTCCAAAGCTTACCTGGATGCATTGGCAAGAAAGAAGCCACTGAGATTTGGGCAAGTGGAGACTGGAAAAGGGGGAGGAACAGTAAAGAAGGGTGAGGAGTACTCGTAGTGCCCGAAGGAGCAATTGTTCAGTAAACAGAAGGAATGTCCCTATCTGTAGCTAGGACTCAAGGTGCCTTTCTTCCCTGGCTGAGACTTGTCAGAGAAGCAAGATCTTGGTTCACATTTCAAATTTCAGCCCAGAGAATTTCAAGAAAAGCACTCTCTCCTCAGCTCTGGTGGATAGAGGAGAACCAGATACCATGCTTCCTGTCAGTGGGTTGGGTGGTTGCCGTCCTTCTCCCCACTTGTGGAGGGTTTCTCCCCGGGGCTGCAAAGTTCGCAAGCTCTGAGTGAGTCAAAAGCAGTGCATCGAGGGCTTTGATGTTTGTTGAATGGGATTTGGTGAATTATAAGGAGCCCCATTTCCAGTTCATGCTCAGGGCAGGTCCTGGATTTTGAAGAAAAAGGGGTGAAACTCTTCTGGAATCTGTGGACTGCCTGGTTAATCAGATAAGAATCAAAAGGGAATTTTCTGAGGATTTCAAAGTTTTTACTATAAACAGCTGAGAAGCCTGTACTTGAGTGTGAACTTTCCTTTGACTCCTGGCCTCCGTGTTGCCTTTAGGATAAACGCCAACTACTTCCACAACTTATCTGTGAAGTACAAAGAGCCTGCTGAGGGTCTCTATTGCCTGGCTTCCCTAAAGGAGAACGTGGTGTAGGCTCTTCTTGGAATTCAGGACCTGGATTTCAACATATAATGAGTTGATGTATTTTCATTTTATTTTGTATGTTGATAACATACACAGCAAGGTTAAATCAATACTAATCAACAATATGTAATTATAAACTTGATTCAAATCAAGATCTAATTGACCATTACTGGATATCTGTGAGAAACTATGTCATTTCATACATGTCATCACATTTAATCATATTAATCTTCATAACAAATCAGTGAGATAGGTATTATTTAATCCTGTCCTAAAATGAAGAAAATTTAAGGTCACTTACTAATACCTTGCTCAAACTGTAACCATAAGAAAATACTTTAAAAAATATTATTTTCACAGAATGAAACTCTTCTGTTCATNTCAACAATATGTAATTATAAACTTGATTCAAATCAAGATCTAATTGACCATTACTGGATATCTGTGAGAAACTATGTCATTTCATACATGTCATCACATTTAATCATATTAATCTTCATAACAAATCAGTGAGATAGGTATTATTTAATCCTGTCCTAAAATGAAGAAAATTTAAGGTCACTTACTAATACCTTGCTCAAACTGTAACCATAAGAAAATACTTTAAAAAATATTATTTTCACAGAATGAAACTTCTGTTCATGAACAAATGCAGAAAAATTTACAAACAACATATTTTGAAAATTATAAGTTAAGGGTAGTGAGATGAACTGTAACTAGTTGAGACCTTAAGCTCTGTCTTGTTTTTCTGTTTTTCCCTCATGTCCCAACATGATAGAGATTTAATAGATATTTATGGAACAACATGGACAAATAATAATGATTTCCCTGGGCCTTGGATAAGTGTATACATTTGCAGGAAATAGAATTCCAGAACTGGAAGGGATCTTAGAACCACTCATAGCAGCAGTTCTCACACTTGAACATGCAAAATCAGAATCCTCTGTGCCCCATCCTCCCAGAGTTTCTGGCTCATAAGCCCTGGGATGGGCCCGAGTATTTGCATGTCTAACAAGTTCCCAGGTGAGGCTCCTGCTGCTGATCCAGGGACCACATTTTGAAAACCAGTGATTGACAGCAATAATAACTAACATTAACAGATTACTATATGCCAGGCACTGTACTAAGTGCATTACTTATATTATGTCATTTGGTTGTTATAATAAGCCTAAGGATGGTGACATTATCATCCCTATTTTAATTATAAAAAAATGAGAGATGGAGAAACTAAGTATTTTGTCCCACTTCCCCTATCTACCAGCGGGTCGGAGCAGGGTTATGAACTCAAGCAGTCTGATGCTCAATGCAGGACTCTCACACCGTTATAGGATCTCATGGGGTGAACAGCCTCTTGCAGCAATCCAGGTAAGGAAAAAAAGGTTCACAAGAAGTGACTCACTGAAGGTCATGCAGTGAATCAGTAGGAGCGTGAGAATGAGGACGCAGTCTTCCCAATTAAGCATCTTTTAGTCTGCCTCCTCTTGACACAGAGTGCTATGGGTGGGCAAGTGGTCTAGTGCCTCTTCCAGTTTGGATTCCTAAGGCCATCACCTTCTCATCGGTTTGAGTGGAGCAGATGTCCATACCATGCACTGACATTTTAAGTCTCCCCTATTTACCTGCTATTTCATCTGACTAAGAGAGGTGGTGGTTACCATGGAGGACAGAGTAGGGGCTGCAGGATGAGCCACAATCCTGGAGACTAAGCCCCAGAAAGCAAAGGGGTTAATCAGGCTGATGGATGGCTAACGAGTGGGTGGAAGAGAATGTGTCCGTGTGTCTTGGCAAGTCCTCAGTTGTGTCTCTATTGACACTTAGAAAATCCAGCTCTCGGGGACTTTAGGTCACTAGACCTCGACCTCCCAAGTCTCCCAGGGATGCTGGGAAGGAAAATTAAGATTGTTTGGTTAGCAGAAGAATGGGCCTGGGAGGGCTCATGATATCCAAAATTCAGTTTCCCAGAGGCTCTGTCCTTAGATGTGCTGTACCCATTGCCCCAGAGAGAGCGTGTCCTCTCTTGAGCCAGCTATTGGGCAAATGTTTACAAAGAGAGGCTGTGCTCTGAAGTGGACAGAACACTGTTCTTGGCCCAAGTCCACTGACTGCTTCATGCACTTGAGTGGAACTATTATCTTCCAGAGCTGGCTTCCTCATCTATAAGAGGGGAGTAAGCAGGAAAATGTCCTCCCCCAAATAATCCTGATCCTTAGAACCTGTGAATATGTTACCTTCAATGGCAAAAGGGGTTTGCAGATGTGATTAAGGGTCTGGAATTGGGTAGATTATGTTGCATTAATCAGATGGGTCTAATGTGATCTAGGAGTCTTTGTGAGTGAAAGAGGCAGGAGAGTCAGAGCCACAGAAGGAGCTAAGATCACCGAAGCGTAGGTCAGAGTGACGTGATTGCTGTCTCCGAGGATGCAATGGGGTCGCCAGCCTAGGAGTGCAGGTGCCATCGATAAACTGGAAAAGGCAGGGAGCTGATTCTCCCCTAGAGCTCCCAGAGGAGCCTAGCCCAGCCAGCACTTTGATTTTCGCCCCTAAGACCATTTTGGACTTCTGACTGTCAGAAAGGAAAGCTAGATGTGTGTTGTCTTAAGCCACTAAATGTGTGATAACTTGTTATAATGGCAGTAGGAAACTATGTAGGAGGCGCAGAATGACTGCCCTGTCTACCTCTTAGGGCAGCTGTGAGAGTCCAGTGAGATCATTTATGTGGTTCCACTTTCTTTTCTTTTAAAGATTTTATTTATTCATTTCTAGAGAGAGGGAGTAGGAGGGAGGAAGACAGGGAGAGAAACATCAATTGGCTGCCTCTCGCACACCCCCAACCTGGGGACCTGGCCTACAACCCAGGCCTGTGCCCTGACTGGGAATGGAACCAGTGACCATTTGGTTTGCCGGCCTGCGCTCAAGCCGCTGAGCCGCACCAGCCAGGGCCATGTGGTTCCACTTTCAGTGCTGTAACCTACTATCCAAACATAAGGCCATCATTATTACTTGAAACAGGAGCATGGACAAATAAGCGGAGTGGTGTGCTGGTAAATATTTAATAACCTGTTCTTGGGACCAGATGGGGCGGGAAGAACCCTGATTTGGAGCATTTACCTATTCCCATGATATACATACTGCCCCCCATGGCCCATTTCAGGCTGCAATGTGAAATCACTGACCCAGAAGTTGGGGAAAGATACACACACCAGGTCTCTCCACTGTGAGGCAGCTCCAATACATCATTGCAAGAAGCTCAAACCCAGTCTCACTACAAAACAAGCAATGGGTGGACTATGTTCGTTCCGGTGACTCTCAACATAGTCCTCACACAGGAGGGCCAGAACATTACTGTAAGTCCAGAAATAACATGAGGAAAGAAGTCTTCTTTCAGAATGTGCACTGAGTTGGAGTTTGTAATTTTCAAAATGAGGGTATAGTTATTCTCTGCCTCAGATAAAGACAGGTCAAGGGAAGTGATCAAAAGGTAAACACTTCCAGTTGTGAGTTCTGGGGATATTAACGTACAGCACAGTAACTGTAGTTAGTGGTACATAACCACAATTTTTGCATATTCAGAAATTGCTAAGGGAGATCTTCAAAATTATCATCATAAGAAAATAATTAAAACTGTGTGAGATGATGAATGTTAACTGAACTTACTGTGGTCATTTCATGATATATACATTTATCAAATTATTATATTTTATACTTTGGACTAATTAAATGTTTTATGTCAATTGTATTTCAATAAAACCCAAGGCAAAAAGGAGTGAATGGAGTCCTTACCTAGTCTCAAGGAAGAATTCAAATTCAGTTGAAGAAAGAGTTTCCTACATAAAAGGATTTTCCCTATCCGGACAAGTTTTTATAGCAAAAACCAATCTGGGGACCTGGGAAATAGATTCTCCTGAAACCTGGCTCCTTGCCTGGGGTGGCAGGTTGGTCCCACCCAGCAGGAACAGATCAGACATGTACTGTATCCCAGTGCTGGGCTCGTGAACCCGTGTTATAACAAGTAGACGTGGTCCCTGTCCTCGAAGAGCTGATGGCATAGTCCAGTCTTTCTTAGACATCAGTCACATGTGTCTCATACTCATGTCTTTTGTGTGACATTTCATGTGTACTTATACTCAACACATTTTTCTTTCTTTCTTTTTTATTGTTGTTCAAGTACAGTTGTCTTCATTTCCCCACCACCACTTCCTACCGCCCCATGCATCCCACCTCCCACCTGGCATATAGTAATCTGTTAATGTTAGTTATTATTGCTGTCAATCACTGGTTTTCAAAATGTGGTCCCTGGATCAGCAACAGGAGCCTCACCTGGGAACTTGTTAGACATGCAAATACTCGGGCCCATCCCAGGGCTTATGAGCCAGAAACTCTGGGAGGATGGGGCACAGAGGATTCTGATTTTGCATGTTCAAGTGTGAGAACTGCTGCTATGAGTGGTTCTAAGATCCCTTCCAGTTCTGGAATTCTATTTCCTGCAAATGTATACACTTATCCAAGGCCCAAGGAAATCATTATTATTTGTCCATGTTGTTCCACAAATATCTATTAAATCTCTATTCATGTTGGGACATGAGGGAAAAACAGAAAAACAAGACAGAGCTTAAGGTCTCAACTAGTTTACAGTTCATCTCACTACCCTTAACTTATAATTCCTACCAACCTTTGGCCTTGCCTTTGTGTCCTTTATACATGTTCCTTGATGACCCTTCCCCTTTTTCTCTCCATTATCCCCATCTGCCTGCCCCTCTGGCTACTGCCAGTTTGTTCTTTATTTCAATGTCTCTGGTCATGTTTTCCTTGCTTGTTTGTTTATTGATTAGGTTCCACTTATGGGTGAGATTATATGGTATTTGTATTTCACTGCTACTTTTCAAGTTGAAAATTTTAAATGCTCTTTTTTTTTCAATCTTCACCCAAGGACATGTTTATTGATGAGAAAGAGAAACATCAGTGTGAGAGAGAAACATGGATTTGTTGCCTCCCAGATGCTCCCTTATGAGGGCTTGAACCTGCAACCCACGTGTGTGCCCTGATGGGGGATAGTATCAGCAACCTTTTGGTGCACAGGATGATGCTCCAGCCAACTGAGCCACCTGGCCAGAGATCAAATTGGATATTTTAAATACAAAGTGCTAGAATTAGATTTGGCTGGATATACAAGAAGCCCAAACACAGTGGCCTAACCAATCTTGGGAACGGTTTTTCACGCAATGAAGAGACTATTGTAAAGAAAAGCAGCACCAGGGCAGCTGCTCAGGAAAACAGCCTGTCTCATCCTTCTCTACCACCCTCAGCACCTTCACGGCTCAAGGGGTCTTTATCTCGTCCAGTCATTTCACTCAGTTTCGAGGCAGAAGATGGAGTGTGGTAGTGGAGAAGGGAAATCAAGAAAAATTGAAAGAAAAAGGCATCTGCTAGCTGTCTGACCCTTTTTATCAGGAAAATAATAGTTTCCCCCGTATTTGTATCCAGTAGACTTTTGTTTACATTTCATTGGCCAGATTTGGCCACACGCCATCCATAGCCGCAAGAGTCTGAGGAGATAAATATTTTTAAATGGGAACAGGGCTACCTGAATAAACCTTGGGTTCTGTGAATAAAGTTAAGAGGGTGAGATAATCTAGGCAACTAGCAAAAGTCTATCACAACATTTATTTACTCAGTCCTATTTAAAAACTATCTCTACAATCAGAAAACGTATTTGAAAAAATAATGAAGGAAAACTTTCCTAATCTCTAAAAGGGAACAGACTTCCAAAAAATCCAGGAAACCTCAGAGAGTCACAAAGAAGTTGGACCCAAGGAGGAACACACCAAGGCACATCATAATTACATCACCCAAGATTAAAGATAAGAAATATATTAAAAAATGAAAAAATAATTACCTGGAAAAAAGATAAGGAGAGAATGTTAAAAGCAGCAAGAGACAAGGAGACAGTTACCTACAAAGGAGTTCCTATCAGACTGTCAGCTGATTTCTCAAAAGAAACCTTTCAGGCCAGAAGGGGCTGGAAAGAAGGATTCCACATCATAAAAGGCAAGGACCTCCATCCAAGATTGCTCTATCCAGCAAAGCTTTCATTTAGAATGGAAGGGCAGATAAAGTGCTTCCCAGAGAAGGTCAAGTTCAAGGAGTTCATCATCACCAAACCCTTATTATATGAAATGTTAAAGGAACTTATCTAAGAAAAAGAAGGTTGAAACTATGAACAGTAAAATGACAACAGTCACAACTATCAACAACTGAACCTAAAAACAAAAACGAAAACAAACTAAGCGAAGAACTAGAACAGGAACAGAATCACAGAAATGGAGATCACATGGAGGGTAATCAGGGAGGGGGAGGGGAGAATGAGGAAAAAGGTACAGGGAATAAGAAGCATAAATGATAGGTACAAAATAGATGGGGGGGGGTTAAGAATAGTATGGGAAATGGAGAAGCCAAAGAACTTATATGTATGACCCATGGACATGAACTAAAGTGGGGGTTGGGGAGGGGAATACTGGTGGGAAGGAGGCTACAGGGTGGAGAGAAATAAAGGGGAGGGAAAAAATGGGACAACTCTAATAGCATAATCAATAAANCAAACTAAGTGAAGAACTAGAACAGGAACAGAATCACAGAAATGGAGATCACATGGAGGGTAATCAGGGAGGGGGAGGGGAGAATGAGGAAAAAGGTACAGGGAATAAGAAGCATAAATGATAGGTACAAAATAGATGGGGGGGGGGTGTTAAGAATAGTATGGGAAATGGAGAAGCCAAAGAACTCATATGTATGACTCATGGACATGAACTAAAGTGGGGGTTGGGGAGGGGAATACTGGTGGGAAGGAGGCTACAGGGTAGAGAGAAATAAAGGGGAGGGAAAAAATGGGACAACTCTAATAGCATAATCAATAAAATATATTTTAAAAAAGAAATATGTCTACAATGACATACCTATTACACCAGTTGGGGGATGCATGTTAAAATGTAAAACAAACATTAAAACACAAAACCCATAGCTGTAAAGGATTTACATATCAAACTTTTGAAATAAGATTGTGACTACCATAGTTTTCTGGGGTGCTTTATGGGTATGAGGAATTTGGTGAAGTCCCTTCTTAGGTCACAGGGCTTGTTCAGGCTCCAGTGAGAGATGATTTCCAAGGACTCTGGGCTGTAGAATCAGGGAGCAGGCATTGAAAAAAAAATTTAAATTGGGGTGTAATATACAATGAAATGCAAAGATCTTAAGTGTACTGATTGATGAGTTGTAACAAATGTATTCCCTTTGAAACTGGCATCCCAATCAAGACATGACTCTTCCCGTCACCCTGGATAATTACTTTGGGGCCCTTTCTAGTCTACCATTCCTACACCCTGGGGGAAAAACATTATTCTCATTTTGATCCCCATAAATTAGTTTTATGGTACCCGTGAGCCACATTCAGTGTGGACAATGTAAAACATTTTTAAGTGAGCTTACTCATAATTACAGAAGAAATTTGCCCACTTTTCACAGCTGTGCAGCACCTGCCAAATGGCAGGTACAGACAAGGACAGCAGTTGCTTTTGCTGTGTTGGTGGCCAGGGCTGCCCTTTCTTTGGCCCCAAAAAGCTCTCACTCTATGCCCTACAGGACTCTGCTCCCCGAGTGTGCGTCATTTACAAAGCTCTTTGATATTGAGATCATGGGTGTGATCATAAATGAGCCCTGCCTCTCCCCAGAGCCACAGATGGATACATAAACTGGTGAGTGCCTGGGTGGTGGGGGATTTGCTCTTCAGGATGATGGGGACACGCAGGCCCGAGAGACCAGGCACTCTCCAGTGAGTCAGTGGTAACCGACAGGGCACAAGGCGTGTTTACCCACTTTTACTGCCCATCCCCACTCCAAAGTCTCTACCAACCTCGTCCTCCACAAGAGCAACAACTGGTTGAGAAGACATATTTTTATAAACAAGATAAGGTTAGAATGGCTGTTGCTATGACCCAGCTACTCACCTTGAAAGCATCTGCAGAGTCAGCACAATCGTGGGTGAGCTTGCTAACCCGCTTTTCTCTTTTTCGCTGACTTACAATGGAGATACACACTTTTGAAGCTTTTTTTTTTGTAAAGACAAGATAATTACATTAGCCAAGATTAAAATGAAGGAGAGAATTCTAGAAGCAGCAAGAGATAAGGGGACAGTCACCTACAAAGGAGTGCCCATCAGACTGTCAGTGGATTTCTCAAAAGAGACCTTACAGGCAAGAAGGGGCTGGAAAGAAGTATTCCAAGTCATGAAATCCAAAGACCTACAGCCAAGATTGCTTTATCCAGCAAAACTTTCATTTAGAATGGAAGGACAGATAAAGTGCTTCTCAGATAAGGTCAGATTCAAGGAGTTAATCATCACCAAGCCCTTATTATATCAAATGTTCAAGGGACTTATCTAAGAAAAAGAAGATAAAAAATATGAACAGTGAAAGGTCAGCAAACTCACAGTTATTAACAACCACACCTAAAACAAAAGTAAACTAAGAGGACAGCTAGATCAGGAGCAAAACCATAGAAATGGAGATCACATGGAGGGTTGGCAACAGGGGAATGGGAGGAGGAGAAGGGGGGAGAAGGTACAGAGAATAAGTAGCATAGATAGTAGAAAATAGACGGGGGGGGGCAGGAATGCTATGGGAAATACAGAAACTAAAGAACTTGTGACATGTGGACATGAATGAAAAGGGGTGAATGGTGGGGAGGGGTGTGCAGGGTGGCGGGGAGTGAAGGGGGGGAATAGGACAACTGTAATGGCATAATCAATAAAATATATTTAAAAAACAAAAACAAAAAACAAGAACAAAATGGATGTGGTGCCTGGAACTCTGATAGCTACCTGAAGCTGAATGCATCTTTGGCCAGTGAACTGCCACGGGCCTCTTTGGTTCCCAGTCACACTAAGTTACATGTGCTGGGGATTTCCACACAGGGTGTGGACTTGGGATGGTGGGGACAGCATCTGGCCAACTGACCAGTATTGGGACCCCTGCTGCTCTCCTCAACTCAGTCCCAAAGGTTTCTGTAGTCCCTCTGTTAGTTATGGCTTAGGCATGAAGTGTCCTCAAAAGGTTGTAGCTTTCCTCATTATTTTTAACTTAATTAAGCCCATAAGACACAGCCTGGCATTCTAGTCCCTGGAGAGTTTGTTCTCAGCCAACTGTTGTCACTGGCTGCTACCCTGTGTAGACCTCATTGTTCTGTAATTAGTAGAGTTTGGTAGTCATGGACTCTTGAGACAGAAAACGCAGGGTTCTAATTCAGCTCAATTCATTATTCTTAGCTAGATCAGCTCTAACTTAACCCTGCCCTTGCTCACACCATTACTGTGGCCTGAAATGCCACCTTTCCTCCTTCACATGTAGGCAAATTCTATTTACCT
Source organism: Sturnira hondurensis (assembly GCF_014824575.4). Lineage (NCBI taxonomy): Eukaryota > Metazoa > Chordata > Mammalia > Chiroptera > Phyllostomidae > Sturnira > Sturnira hondurensis. Next base: position 7,795,151 of record NW_028073511.1, on the reverse strand, counting down.
TCTTAAGGTCAAGTACAAATATCACCTTTCAGCCCTTCTTAACTACACAATCAGGTATGATCTTTTCTTATGAGTTATTTCAGCAGTCCATCTGCCTGCCATATCTTGGTTTTAATTATTTCTAGAACTCTCTCTCTTCTGCATTTCTACCTAGAATGTCTCATAAAACCTGTTATGCAATAGGGTTGCCAGATAGAATACAGGACATCCAGTTAAGTTTGATTTCAGTTAAAGAGTATGTAAATTTATTTGGTATAACTATGGTCCAAATATTGTATGGGAAATATTTAAGATTAATATTTTACTATCATTTTTCTGAAATTAAAACTTATGGGAGCCCTCTGTATTATGTGTGTGTGTGTGTAACAGGGGAATAATAAGTCATTTTGGCATCTCCTAGTTAAGCAGGCACAGTTGGATGGGTGGCCATCAGAAAAATCACCCAAATTGGATATGTACTTCCTGTTACCAGGCAATATGCAAAGAATGCCCTCACTCACTGCAATCTGGCCTCAGTGCTGTACCAGGCACTGTGCTAGCTACCTGACTTATATCGTCTCACTGAAAACCACAAGAGCTCTATGAAGTACACATTCTCATCTCAATTTTGCAGATGAGGAAACAGAATGAGGAGATTAGTAAATTGCCCTAAAGCCACAAGACTGGCAATTTATAGCTGCAATTCAAACCCAGTTTCCTGACATCAGCCCTCAGGCTCTTCCTCCAGTGCCCACGGTTCTTCACTCTGGTTGCACATTAGAATCAACCCAGGGAGCTCTTCCAACATACTGATGTGTGGATCCCAACCCCAGAGACTCTGACTTAATTTTTGCTTGTAATCATCACAGTTATGTTGCTCTCCCATTCACTAAGACACAAAACAAAAGAATCCAACACAATCTAATTTGATTTCCTATAGTCCCCACTGGTGAACTTGTGTGCGAACCCTTTCCTACAGTGCCTACTCAGGACTGTTTGCCTTAATTGCTGCTATGGGTCCTAGGTATAGGTGGAAATGTGGGTACAGCTGCTCAGAAGCACCAAAGCAGAGACGGCAGCCGGCCCTGCTCTCCTGCAGTCTAAAACGAGTTCTTTAAAAATAGTCTCTCATCTCTCTGATAGCTAGTGATATTGAGCATCTTTTCACATGTCTCTGGATCCTCTGTATGTCCTCCTTGGAGAAGTGTCTGTTCAAGTCCTTTGCCCACTTTTTAATTGGGTTTATTGTCTTCTTAGAGTGGAGTCATGTAAGTTGTTTGTCTATTTTGGAGATTAAACCCTTGTCTGAAGTATCATTAGCAAATATGTTTTCGCATACGGTTGGTTCCTTTTTTATTTTAATACTGTTTTCTTCAGCTGTGCAGAAGCTTTTTATTTTGATGAGATCCCATTTGTTTATTCTTTCCTTTATGTCCCTTGCTCTAGGGGACATATCAGTAAAAATGTTGCTGCATGAAATATCTGAGATTTTCCTGCCAATGTCCTTTAGGACTTTAATTGTATCACAGCTTATATTTAAGTCTTTTATCCAACTTGAATTTATTTTGGTGTATGGTGTAAGTTGGTGCTTGAGATTCTCACCTTTAACAGGAACCTAAACAACAAAACAAACAAGCAAGCAAAATATAAACAAAGACAATGAAATAGAGAACAGGCTGATAGGGACCAGAGGGAAGAGGGGAGGAATTTCAGGGGAAAAGGTGAAGGATTTACAGGAACAAGTATAAAGGACACATGGACAAAAACTAAGGGGGGGGGTGGAAATGGGAGGGAGGTGGGGAGCACTGGGGGGGGTGGGCTAAGATGGGAGTAAAAGACAGAAAACTGTACTTGAACAATAATTAAATTTTAAAAAAAGTCTCTCAGATCCCTCCCCCACCCCCGCCCCCAAATTTGCTTTCTTTGGGAACCTTTTGATGCATGGTACTCAGTTTTCAGACACATGTTTCTTCTTTGATGATCTTTACTCAATGGATGACTTCATCTTTCTCTAGCCAGGACGAATACAAGGTAAGGCTATGCAATTTGTTGTCCTTGCTCAACTGAATTTTTTGTTGTTGTTTCCATTTCAGTCTAGGAATTTTTTAAGAGTTTATTTATTTATCTTTAGAGGGCAAGGGAATGAGAGAGGGAGGGAAATGTCAATGTATGGTTGCTTCTCGCGCGTCCCCTGCTGGGAACTGGCCTGCAACCCAGGCATGTGTCCTGACTGGAAATTGAAACAGGCCCGCGCTCAGTCCACTGAGCTACACCAGCCAGGGCTCAGTCTAGGAATTTTGAGGATTGTATTCACCTTTTTGTCTTCACTATACCTGAGAAAGTCTTCCCCACAAAGAAAATTTTCGTGTGCTGTTAATGTTGACATTTGCAGTTGGGCTTTGTTTCAATATTGCTGACTTGCTTATTAGAACTGTGATCTTTGACCAATCTTATTCTAGGGAATTTCACTTTTTTGTCATTGTTAAAGGGGGCATAATAAAATCTGCCACTCATGATTTCCACGGAAATTCATTTACTGTGCAAAATCGTTGTGTGTATGTGTTTAACATGTCTCCTCTAGGAAAACTGTAAGCTCCTCTGGGCACCGAGTCTGTTTTGATTGCCACTGTGTGCCTGGTGCCTGGGTTGTGGGGGAGTTAGCAGGTGCTTAGTAAGCATGTGTTGCTGGAATGTTGACTGTTGAGTGGGTTTGGGAGTCAGACGTGCGGGTTCTCAGCTCCTGTGCCCCACTTACAAGCTGTGTGTTTGTGACCTCGAGCAAGTTTTTGGACTTCTCTGGTCCTTTTTTCCTACATTTGTAAAGTAATAATAATAACAAAAATGATTATGACCATCATATGGTTGTTGTGAAGATTAAATGTGTGCATATAAAGAAATTTGTTCAGTGTCTGACATGTGGAAGGTTTTTACAAGTGCTACTAAAGATGGGGATGTTACCTAGGAATATTGATTTGCACAATAATGTTGTTGGGAATCAAAAATATATTCCAAAATTAAGAGCTACTTACTACAGCCCTGGCTGTTCTGGCTCAGTTGGTTGGAATATTGGCCCCGTAATCAAAGTGTTGTGGGTTGGATTCCCAGTCAGGGCACGTGCCCGGGCTGTGAGCTTGATCCCCGGTTTCAGCGCTGACGAGCTCTGGTCTGGGTGTATATGATCCTGGGACTGGGTCCCTATGGGAGGCACCTGGTTGGTGTTCCTCTTTCACGCCAATGTTTTTCTCTCCCTTGCCCCCTCTCCAAAAGCAATGAAAAAGTGTTCTCATATTTTTAAAAAAACTACTTCAAGAAATAATAGCTATTTATCTCCAAATAGGCAAATTAATGGAGAAGATTTTTACTCTATTTTCACTTTATATATATATATTCCACCTGTGCATTTCTCTTTATGAAGAAGAAAAGAAACAAGTTAGTTCAATTCGTGCTCAGGCATGAGTGACTTGAAGGGTTATTCTAAGGCAGGGGGCCGGGAGAATAATTGCATTTTAAGAGTCCAAAAGTAAGACTCATTGACACATTCAAGATCTGTGCTTTTCATTTTACATGCATAATACATTAAACAGGGAACTGTAAACAAATATTGAACTCTAATTAATGGTGAGCATGCTGCAGAATTTGGGGATGAAGTGCCCTGATGTCTGTCTGCATGTTACAGAACAGACCCGGGGAGGGGTGAATAATATACTATTACCAAAAGGACCCCCGTTTTTCTCCAGGGGAGAAATGTTTTCCTAGAGGAGACATGTTAAACACACACACACAACAATTTTGCACAGTAAATGAATTTCCGTGGAAATCATGAGTGGCAGATTTTATTATGCCTCCTTTAACAATGAAAAAAAAAAGTGAAATTCCCTAGAATAAGATTGGTCAAAGATCACAGTTCTAATAAGCAAGTCAGCAATATTGAAACAAAGCCCAACTGCAAGTGTCAATCATTAACAGCACACAAAAACTTCCCACTAGGTTCGCTATGCCTGTTGCCAGAAAAAAGATGTCTCTCAGTGCCAGAGATTTGTGAAAAGGAAAGGAATTATTTATGTAAAAGCTATACAGACTTAGAGTAGTGACTTAATGACTTTATTAAAATACTGAAGTTCTTTAGAATACCCACAGACACACAACAGTCCTTCCTTTACCCCTTTTCCCAGTCCGGGGCACCGTATCTCAGGAAAAGAAGTAGAAGTCCATGATTCAGGCTCCTGGCACCATCAGCTGTGTCGCTGCCACAATCTCCAGTTAATTCAAAGCCATGTGGCACTGTCTCATGGCCCATCAGCAAGAGTCCTTTCGCCCTTCCTTCCTGGCAAAGTCTCTCCTGCTTCCTAGGCCATGTGGCAAAAGGGAGCATCCTAAAGTCGTGGGGTCCCCATTCTGCCAAAGCCATGTGCTTCTCCTTGGTATGGCTGCCGTGCCTGGGTTCAGATCCCCGCGCCAGTCTTCCTCTGCAGCCCGATTTCTGATTCCTCCTACAATCAGTTACACCTACCAGCATTCCTGTATTCTTCCAGCTTTTTGGGGCTGCCACAGTGAGTCTGGGTAGGTGTGGCCCCATGGCATGGAGCCAATCATCTCCAAGCTCCCACGCAGGTGCTATAACCAGGGGGACTGGAGTCTCAGTTATATCTTGGGTGAAAGTCGCTTCCATTCCCTGGCTCAAGAAGCACACCACAGCTATTTAAGACATCCATGAAACCAGTTAAAGGTTATAGATAGGTTAAATGACTGTGCCAGAAGTTAGCTGCAAAGCTGTTGCTCTATAACACAGCTCTGGATGGCCCTGCTCCATGTGTCCCATTCCCCCAGCTCAGACTTGTGGGGTGAGGACATCCTATATATATATTTCTAATGTTTCTTGGATACCTTGAATTATGGACCCCATTACGAATCCTTATTTGGGGCCCCCTCTTACATGCCGTGTACTCCAAAATACATTAAACTATACAATGCAGCCCTGTCTGGTGATGTTCAGTGGGTTGAGTGTCATCCTGTAAACTGAGAGGTTGCCAGTTGGATTCCCAGTCAGAGCACAAGCCTGGGTTGTAGGCCAGGTCCCTGCTTGGGGGATTGTGAAAAGTAACTGAGAGACGTTCTTCTCTTGCATCAATTCTCTTCCTCTCTTTCTCTCTCCCTTCCCCTCTTTCTAAAAGTAAATAAATAAAATCTTAAAAAGATAAGATGCCTTGATGGGTGGTTAGATGCTTAGATACGTGATAAAGCAAATATAGCAAAGATGCTCATTGTAGAATCTAGAGTTTAGAGGTGTTTACTGCACAGTTCTATCAATATTTATGTATGTTTGACATGAAGAAATTTTTAGTTTGGTCTCCTGACATAATAATATTAGTTATTATTTTTTGTAATAAAATGTTGGGGGGGGAGAAATTGGGGGACCCTAGGGAAAGTTAACACCTAAAAGCAAGGAGGACTCATTCATGTTGGACTTCAGACACGTGGTACTTGTTAGTATCTATATTTTTGGAAGACGTTCCTGATTTTCTTTCAACCATAGCCCATAGGAAACCTCCAACACTACCCCTGTAAAATGTGGACCTAGATAAAAAAAAAAAACAAGGTCTGGAATGGACAAAGAGCAATGAAAGAACATGTAGACACTGACAGACAGAAGCAGGCTGTCCCTAGGCCCTTTGGGGACCTAGTCATCCAGGACATGAGATTCTGATCCTTGGCTTTTAGACCTTGTATCATACCTATTATTGACCTTGTGAATGAAACATATTATATGAATAATTGACAATTAGGTAGAGAGTTATGAACAAAATATGCATAGGTCATTGTTTTTAAAAAGTATTTAAGATCCTAGCTGGGTTTTTGAAATGGCAGTTTTTTTCTTGTTGTGGAAAGTCATAATAAGAAATGATATGATAAGTTTGAGAATATGTGTCGATTTCCAGCAAGTTAGAATGGTTTGCAAATTTGGTTACAAAATAAATATAGGCTTTAGGTTTATATATATATATAAATAATCAATAACATGGTCTGGTGATTAATCTAAAGAAACATGAATATCTTCTCTCGGCCATAGGAGGGTGTCTAGGAGTATTGTAGACTTTATAAAGAAGACGGAAGGGAGTGCCTATACTATTGTACGTTTGGACAAAAGGACCATGCTCTCATCATGAGCTCATTCAAGTGGCTGTTGTGAGGCCCATTGATTTGACTTATTCTTCCGTTTGCACAAATGGAAACACCCTGCAGGGTTTATTTAAAACAGATGTTTAAATACCAACACTGAAAACTTGTTTAACCAGGAAACAAGAAACATTAAAAGGCACCAAAAGAAGAGAATGACCAGGAATCAGGCAGAGAGTTATGCGGCAACCTGCAGAAATCCTAGCCAGAAAAACAATATCCGAATCAAGGCCATAGCCAGGGACCATCAGTCACCAAGGGAAGAGAGCAAATGACATTGACTTCTTCACCATTTGCTCAAGAAAGAGAACCGGCTTTCTACTGGGGTTATTTGATGAACTCAGAACTCCTAGCCACAGAGCCCAGGGGCCTGTACTTGAGGGCGGGTTGCAGCCAGCAGGACCAGGTCACTTTACACTGTGAAGTGTGCAGGGTGCTGCTAGCACAGAGAGCACCCCTGTGCCTGTTACACAGGTCCCCTCTGGGTGTGTTAATTACAGAAATGTGCAGGCTCCTCTGGGGTGACACCAGATTTGGGGAGGGGAGTGGCGGCTGGATCTCAACCCCCATCACCCTCAGCTGGGACCCTTTGTGGAGGGCACACAGTGTAGCTGCACCTGCTGGCCCTGGGAAGCTCCCACTGCAGGGGCGTCCCACTTCCACCCAGGAGGAAGCTGAGTGCTCGAAGACTAAAACACCTTACTTAAGGCTGCAACCTAAGTCAAAATAGCCCTTTTGGGGAGGTAAACTACCATATTTTGCTGTGTAATGAGCACCTATATTTTTGGCCTAAACTTTCAGGAAAAAATCTTTCATTTTAATTTTTTAATTCAATGTTTTATTATTTATATTTAAATGCTTGTTTTTTGTATTATAAAGGGATTTTAGCATGTAGTTTTGAATGTATTATGATACAAGAAATTTTACGTAACAAATAATTAAAACACAAGAACAGAGAGATACCAAGTATTTCAGGTACTGCCCTTGTATAATGCACACCCTTATTTTTCCCTCAAAAATTTGGGCAAAAAAGCGCACATTATACATGACAAACTACAGTATTCCCAGAGTGGGCCTTCATCAGCATCATTGTGCAGAGCAGGTTCTAGGGTGTGGTGTAGGCTACAAAGATGCCTAGGCATCTAATTTTGGAGGTAGGCAGAGCATGCTCTGTGCTGCCATTCACGGGGGGCCCCTCTTCAGAGCGGTCTTGACTGCAGACCTTGGCACTCTCTACAACAGAACTTGCCCAACGCGTGTCCTGGGTGCCCCAGCACTGTTTCCTGAGGGGTGGTAACCAGTTATGCAAGAGAATCTTGGGTTAAGTATTAATGTTAACTCACCCACGTAACAGAGAAACAAGTGAGGAATTCCTGGGCATGTTGCCATAAAATATTTCTAAAACTTTTAGAATTACAGGTAGATCAGGAAGGGTTTGTATTTGGTATCTATTACTATGTAATAAATTCTCCCAAACTTGGCAGATTTTAAATAATAAACATTGAACTGTTTCTCAGGGTCAGGAGTTCTGGAGCCTCGTAGCTGAGTAGGTCTGCTTGGGGTCTCTTTGAGGTTATAATCAAGATATTGGCCAGGTCTGTGTCATCCGAAGGACTGGGGCCGAAGGATCTGCTTCTAAGCTCAGGTGCGTGGCTGTGGGAAGGACGCCCAGTTTCATGGGTCACCCCTAAGTGAGTGTTTTCCCAGCGTGGCAGCTGGCTTACCCCAGAATGAGGGATTGAAGAGGGAAAGCATATGCAGTATGTAAAATCTTTTTACATATTACAAAAGATTATAGTATGTAAACTACACGCAGGAACCGCAGTGCCTTTAACGATGAGGTTTCTGACAAAGCACCTCCTCGGCTGTATTTTACAGGTCATTCAGACCCTCCTCGATACAACGTGAAAGAGAATTATAGTAGGGGGCAAACACTGGGGACCATCTCAAACGCTGGGGTACCATTGAATCCATATTTTGAGGAGACTAGAGCTTTAAAAACACATACCAGAGGTAACATGTGACCTGGATATCCTTAAAACTGTTCTTCTTTAAGACACCTGAAAACCCTGAATTAAATGTTTTGAAAACTATTTTTAAGTACATCACTATGCCGACTGGAAAGTAAGAGGCAAAATAAACAAACAGTTAAGGAAGCACAAATTCAGAGAGATAAGTGTTTGAGCTGAAGGCTCCCCTGGGATCGCTGTCTTCCTCCAAGTGACTCGGAGAACTGGTTTTAATATCTGCATGGCCAATGTGCAATAAAGCCTAGGGCAGGGTGAAAAGTCAGACCTGGGACACTCCTGTAAATACTTTGGGCCCCAAAGGAGAGCTCCCCAGTGACAGTTTAAACTAGAAATTTTGCAACTCCATTCCCCACTGACGAGGATCAAAAGGAAACTTGCCTGTCTTAACCTTGGCTCCAAATAGCGGGAGGAAATGTCCGAGAATTTATAACCACAGGTTAATCTTTATGGAGGCTTGCAGCCAAGCTGACATTCTCAGTGTGGTTTGTAAAACCCCAGTGGATAATTTGTTTTCATGTGGCCTGGAGTTGGTAGCACTCTTAGTCTAGAAGTAAATCCTATCTTTGCTAAAAGAATCTGCTTTATCGCAAGCCTCAAAGATTCTCAGGTAGAAACTTCTATTAAACTGGAGTTCGCAATTTAAAAAAAAAAAATCCCAGTTCATGGGAGGAAAAAAGTATAAGACAGAACTGGCAGAAACAACAGACAACAGACAGGCTGACAAGCACTTCAAATATTTGGTTATTGATAATGGAATAGATGTAAGTGTATTTAATATGCTTAACAAAGAAAAATGTTATCAGATGGATGAATAAAAAAATAAGATGATCAAAGATGACTAAGACTATTTGACGAGAGTTGAAAATCAAAATTAATAAAAGTAAAAGAAAATATTTCATTTTAAAAGGTTAGGCAAATACCTATAGGATATCTTTAATTTTGTCTCTTGGTCCAGAAAGTCTAAAATATTCACTATCTAGCCCTTTACAAAAACCCTTTGCAAATCTCCGCTGTAGAGACACTAGCTTGCACAGGAGACCCTTGGTCAGCCTGAGGTGAAGATGCAGGAAGTAGCCACAAGGGCGGGGCTGATGCTGTGGAGTGGAGGGCGTGAAGGGGTTGAATGAGGAAGGCCAGGCAAGGCTCAGTTGGATGCAGGAGGGAGGATGGTGTTATGTGTCCGTAAATAAAATATAGTTGGGTGGAAAACTTGAAGGACTCCAGGGGAATGTTAGAACCCAGAAGCCTTGCCTTCTTAACTTTTATGTATGGGGTGAGGGAAATAAATCTTAGTTACCTTGGAACCTCAAGAGCTTAACGCATGAGTGTGGGCAAGTTGGTGCAGAAAGGTATTAGTCTATGAATGAAATTATTAAGCAATTATGGACGGCCTTCTGCAAATAGAACAAGCTAAGAAGGAAAGGGGGAAAGGGGATTTTTTTTGCCTGAATCACATGCGTCAGCTGCATATCCTCAGAAGCTCTCTGACTGCCAAATGCAGATCAAGACCAAGTGCTTTTTTAATGCCACTGGCCGTGCCCCAATAGGCCTCTAAACTCTGTTTTTGAACAGCAGGTACTAGCATGTTTGCTCTGGGAGGATTAAGGGAGGGGCAAGGGTGCTGGTAGGAACCTCTGAAGTGACTTGAGGGTGGTTTGAGCTGCAGGAAGCCAATAGGGGAAGTGATTTGGGGAAGGGAAAGCAAGAGGCTTACCACGCCCCGGGGACCTCCTCTGAGGATACGCACCCCACCCAGTCTGTACCAGGGCACTTGCGTGTGTGTGTTCATCTCCCCTTGTTCCCCAGAATGAGTCAGCCAGGATGCAGTCAGAGAACAACCATTTTTGGAGCCTCTATTATGTGCCAGATGCTTTTCATGTCTGGGGGAGGATATCTTCCTCCCTTTTTATAAGATTGGGGGAAACTGAGGCCCAGATAGAAGCATTAGAAGCAGTGCCCAGGGCCACAAAGTAAGTCAACCATGAATTCAGGTCTCACTCCAATTGGTAGGTCTTACTCCAAATCTCAGTTCTTTCTTTCTTACCAAGAGAGTGTAGTCAAGAGTCAAATGGAAGGAACACCCTCAGTCCTCTGGCAAGAATAAGAAAAAAACCCAGGAAAGTAAGCCCCACTGTCCTGAATTCCTGCATGACCTTGTCTGATGTCCATGGTCACTCTACTAGGGTTATTTGCCTCAAATATCTCTCTTGATCTATATGGCTCTTTTTGTCTGACACATTAACTCTATCTTCAGGGTAAAATATGGGTAAAATGAAAAAATTAAAATAAAACAAAAAAGAAATTAAAAATGTTCTGTTATCAGGAAGTTGCTGTCGAAAAATGTTATGAAATGGATGAGTAAAAAATAAGATTATCAGAAATGACTATTTGACAAGAATTGAAAATCAAAATTAATAAAAGTAAAATAGCACTTCCGCCAAGATGGAGGCATAGGTAGAAACACTGTGCCTTCTCTCACAACCAAGTTTGAATACAACTAAGGTTGGGAGAACAAAGACACAGCCAAAGGACACAAAATTGAATTATACGGAAGTCCAACTACATCTAACTGTTCAACGGACGGTAAGAGGGGTGGGGCCAGCAGCGAGCAGGATCGGGCAGGACAGATCCCCCGACCTGGGCGCGCAGGCAGCCCGGAACCAATTGGGGTGCGGGGCAGACTGACCACGGTCACACATTTGCGCACAGTGAGACGGACCATGCAGGCCCCAGGGGGTGAAGGCTGATGGGCGGTGGCACACTCGCATACAGTGGGATGAAACAAGTGGGCCCGGTGACGGTGGCAGCTGCAGCACCAGTGGGGGCCACGGAGGCAGGCGGCAGACAGGATGCCTTAGTCCCTCTTTGACACCGCCCCCACATACAATGTCACAACCCAGCGACTTAGTTGCCCTGCTCTAGTGAACACCTTAGGGCTCCGATCCTGCTATGGAACAGGCATGAACAGCCCAAAAGATGGTGCAAGAAGAACTCAAAGTCCCAGAGCCAATAACTCTAAGCGACCAAGAAATTGCCAGCCTCTCAGAAGCACAATTCAAGACACTGTTTATCAGGATGCTCACAGAACTGGTAGATTATAGTCACAAATTAGAGGAACATATGAAGGCTAAACTAATTGAAATGAAGGGAGATGTCCAGGAAACCAATAACGATGGAAAGGAAACTGGGACTCAAATCAATGGAATGGACCAGAAGGGAGAACGAAACATCCGACCAGAATGGAATGGAGAAATGAGAATTCAAAAAAATGAGGAGAGGCTTAGGAACCTCCAGGACATCTTGAAACTTTCCAACATCCGGATTATAGGGGTACCAGAAGGGGACGTGGAACAGCCACAAGTGGAAAACTTATTTGAACAAATAATAAAGGAGAAATTCCCCAGTCTGGCAAAGGAAATAGATTTCCAGGAAATCCAGGAAGCTCAGAGAGTCCCAAAGAAGTTGGACCCAAGAAGGAACACACCAAGGCACATCATAATTACATTAGCCAAGACTAAAATGAAGGAGAGAATCCTAGAAGCAGCAAGGGATAAGGGGACAGTCACCTACAAAGGAGTTCCCATCAGACTGTCAGCGGATTTCTCAAAAGAGACCTTACAGGCAAGAAGGGGCTGGAAAGAAGTATTCCAAGTCATGAAATCCAAAGACCTACAGCCAAGATTGCTTTATCCAGCAAAACTTTCATTTAGAATGGAAAGACAGATAAAGTGCTTCTCAGATAAGGTCAAGTTCAAGGAGTTCATCATCACCAAGCCCTTATTATATGAAATGCTCAAGGGACTTATCTAAGAAAAAGATGAAAAAATGTTAACAGTGAAAGGACAGCAAACTCACAGTTATTAACAACCACACCTAAAACAAAAGCAAACCTAGAGGACAGCTAGATCAGGAGTGGAACCATAGAAATGAAGAACACATGGAGGGTTAGCAACAGGGGAGTGGGAGGAGGAGAAGGGGGGAGAAAGCACAGAAAATAGCACAGAGGGTAGGTAGAAAATAGATAGGGGGAGGGCAAAAATAGTGGGGGAAATATAGAATCTAAAGATCTTGAGACACGTGGTTATAAACTAAGGGGGGGAGAGTGGTGGGGGAGGGAGTGTGTGGGTGGAGGGGAATGAAGGGGGGAATAGAACAACTGTAATGGTATAATCAATAACATATATTTTTAAAAAAGTAAAATAAATATTTCATTTTAAAAGGTTAGGTAAATACCTATAGGGTATTTTGAGTTACATGTTGGGAACGGAGAGATGAGAAAGGGTCTGCTGAGATTTCCTGCAGGGATAGACATACCAAGTAGTTAGGCACTGGGATCTCCCAGAGGTCCCCACCCTGACGCTGGAGGGCTTGATGGCCAGTGCAGAGCCGGAGGAAGGCTCTAGAAGGGCATAGAGATTGGATCAATATGACCACTCCTGAGTAAGGAGGCTGCTGTGTGCAGACAGACTTCCTTCACAGGCTTCACAGTTATCTTGAAAGCCCAGCCTAGATCACACTTCCTACTGGAGGGTACTGTAGGGGTTCAGAACAAGTCACCCCAACGTGTGGTATGGGAATCATTTGTGCTGAAGGCAGTCAAGACCCTGTAGGCTCACAAGGAACTTTTACCTCTCCCTTAAAGAGTATAAATTAGGGGCCTTGCCCATAATGAGTTATTACCAGAAATAACTCTTTACGACTTATCGATAGGGCAGGGCAAACTTTTAGCTAATAAACAGCTGCTCTTCTTATGGTCCTGCAGTGACCTTCCCTCCACTCTGAAGTCCCAAGATGTCTTACCGAATCTTTAGTTCAGAATGTCAGATACCTCATGCTGCCTCTGAACCTTTCACGCATGTGAGGACTCTCTCATGCATGTGGGGTTCCCATGCATGGGTATGGTTGTTATCATGTCAATCTAACTATTAGGCTAGCACAAAGAACATTGAGGGGCAGAGGGAAGTTTCTTCTTTGCCCACAGATCTACGGTGAGAATTCTAGTGAAGGGCAGAGGGAAGGGAGAGGAAGAGCATTGTGACAGTTAATATCCTGAGGGTTCATGCTCACTGAAGTAAGTCCCACAGAGAAAAACAAATACCATGTGACCTCATTTGTACATGAAACCGAAAAAATAGAACTCATAGAAACAGGACAGAATGGTGGCTGCCAGAGCAAAATGTGTGAAAATGGTCAAAAGGTGCAAACTTTCAGTTACAACATAAATACATTCCAGGGGTATAATGTACAGCATGGTACTATAGTTGGCAGCACTGTATTGGATATTTGAAAGGTGCTAAAAGAGCAGGTCTTAAAAGTTCTCATCACATAAAAAAATTGTAACTCTGTGTAGTGATGGATGTTAATGAACATATTGTAGTAATCATTTTGGAATATATTGCATATCAAATCACTGTGTTGTATATCTCAATCTAATACAATGTTACATGTCAATTATATCTCAGTAAAATTGGGAAAATTAATATGTAATACATACAGTTATTATTACATACTTTTTATATGCAAGTGTTGTATATTATGTTATGGGTACTATAGTCTATATATTTATTATATACATTATACAGACATGCTGTGCATAATGGCATTTTGATCAATGATGGGCCAGACCAGAAATGATGGGCCTGTAAGATTATAATGGGGCTGAAAAATTCCTATTGCCTAGAGACAGTAGCCATTCTAACATCGTAGCATAATGGATTACTCACTTGTTTGTGGCGATGCTGCTATTAACAAAAGTACTGCACTGCCAGTCATAGGAAAGTATAGCATATGCAATGATATATGGGACATAATGCCTGATAATGATAATAAATGATTGTGTTGCCGGTTTATGTATTTACTATGTGTGTGCTATATATAACCATAGTTATATATAGTTTACTATAGTATTAACTATACAACATTTCCTTTTTAAATTTCTAAAAATATATATTTTATTGATTATATTGTTATAGTTGTCCCAATTTTTTCCACTTTGCCCTCTCCACACATCACCCCCCATTCCCTCCACCATTGTTCATGTCCATGGGCCATGCATATAAGTTCTTGGGCAACCCCATTTCCTGTACTGTACCTTAAATCCCTATGGCTATTCTGTAACTACCTACTTGTGTTTCTTAATTCCCTCATCTCTTCAACAATTTCCCTACATTCTCCTCCCATGCAGCAGCCATCAAAACATTCTCTGTGTCCATGATTCTATCTCTGTTCTTGTTTGCTTAGTTTGTTTTTTAGATTATATTGTTGATAGATTTGTATTTGTAGCCATTTTTTTATTGTTCATAGTGTTGATATGCTTTTTCTTAAATAAGTTCCTTTAATATTTCATATAATAATGGCTTGGTGATGATGAACTCCTTTAGTTTTTTCTTGTCTGAGAAGCTCTTTACCTTGTCCTTTGATTCTACATGTGAGCTTTGCTGGGTAGAGCAATCTTGACTGTAGGTCCCTGCCTTTCATCACTTTGAATATTTCTTGTCAATCCCTTCTAGCCTGCAAAGATTCTTTGGAGAAATCAGCTGATGGTCTTATGGGCACTCCCCAGTAGCTAACTAACTTTTTTCCTCTTGCTGCTTTTAAGATTCTCTCTTTACCTTTAACCTTTTGCCTTTTAATTATGATGTATCTTAGAGTGGGTTTCTTTATATCTATTTTGTTTGGGACTCTCTGTGCTTCCTGGACTTGCATGTCTATTTCCTTCACCAAATTAAGGAAGTATTCTTTTATTATTTTTTCAAATAGATTTCCGATTTCTCATTCTTTCTGTTCTCCTCCTGGTACCCCTATAAATTGAATGTTGGGCCTTAGTTATGTCAGAGGCTGCTTATCCTATCCTCATATTTTTTTTGGTTTCTTTTTTCTTCTGTTCTGACTGCTTGTTTTTTGCTTCCTTATGTTCCATATCATTGATTTGATTCTCAGCTTCATTTACTCTACTGTTGTTCCCCTGTAAATGGTTCTTTATTTCAATTAGTGAATCCTTCATTTCTGACTAGATCTTTTTTATGCTGTTGAAGTCCTCACCAAGTTCCTTGAGCATCCTTATAACCCGTGTTCTGAACTCTGCATCTGATAGATTGCTTATCTCCATTTTGTTTAGCTCTATTTCTGGAGTTTTGATCTGTTCTTTCATTTGGGCCGTGTTTCTTTGTGTCCTTGTTTTGGCAGCCTCCTGTGTTTGTTTATATATATTAGGTAGAGTTGCTATAACTCCCTGTTTTGGTGTTGTGGTCTAATGTAGTAGGTATTCTATAGGGTCCAGTGGCACAGCCTCCCCTATCACCCAAACTGGGTACTTGAGGTACACCTTTCCTTTGGAGCTGAATACACCCTCTTCTTATAGTTGAGTATTAGTTGCCATTGGCATATCAGTGGGAAGGATTTACCATGCCAATCAGCTGCAAGGGTTGGCTGTCACTGCTGACCACCAACCTCCACCCGCCATGGAGGGTCAACTGTGCATGTAGGTGGTGCTCTGACATGGTGTCCACTGGGTGCATAGGCTCTGGCATTTCCTTGGAGGTGCAGGGCCAAGATCTGCCCCAACCTGTGTTCTTCCTAGGGCCATGTTTCATGAGCTATCAAGCAATTTGAGATGGCTGCTGCTTATGCTGGGCTTGGAGATTTCCAGGCAAAGTCAAGCTGAGAATCTAGGTTGCCTGTTACTAGTGCTGGGCCTGGTGCTCGCTGAGGCCAGCTGTTGCTTGTTTGATAGGATTTAGGAAGTTGTGAAGCATGAGCTAACACCAACCATTCATGTGGAAAAGCATCTTGGGTGGGCAAGTTATTTGGGTGGGGCAGAGTCTCCGGGGATCTCCAAGGCAGTCCAAACAGTGTTAGCAAGGCTGATGGCATCTCAGATGTGGCACCAGCTTGACAACTCTGTGGGTGCAGTGTTTAGGAAAGGGACAATGGCCTCTGCTCACCTTGATGCCACACACTTCAATTCCTCATTGTATAACACTGGTGCCTTTTGAGCTGTTACCCCAGTGCTGGAGCTCAGAGGGAGTGAGTCTGAATAGGTGAATCATGTGTGAGTTGTTTAATAGGAACTGCTTGGGACTCCAGAAGCTTCTTCTACCAACTCAATCCCCACTAGGTTTTGTAGCCAGAAGTTGTAGGCACTTATATTTCTGGCTCTGGAACCCTGGGCTGGGGGTCCTGGTGTGGGTCTGGTAGTCCTTACTCCTGAGATATCCTTCCCAATTTTTAACCACCACTCATGTGTAAGGTACCAGCCCATTCCGCATCACCGCCCCTTGTATCAGGCTGGGTTGATGTGGTTTCTTTAACTCCATCGTTCTCAGACTTCCCATTCAACTCTGTTTCTTATGGTTCTGAGTGACAGTTATTCTGTATTTTATTTGTAATTTTGATGTTGTTGTGCAAAGAGGTGAGCCATGTCTGCCCATGCCACCATCTTACTTTACTATACTATTTATGTTTATTTTATTTATTTTTTAAAGATTTTATTTATTTATGTATAGAGGGGAAGGAAAGGAGAGAAGGAGAGAAACATCAATGTATGGTTGCCTCTCGTGAGTCCCCTGCTGGGAACTGGCCCACAACCCAGGCATGTGCCCTGACTGGGAATCGAATCGCGATCATGTGGTTCGCAGGCCCGTGCTCAATCCACTGAGCTACACCAGCCAGGGCTATTTATGTTTATATTAAAGTGTAGTCTTTTTACTAATAAAAAACCCCAAAGTTTGGTGTAAAACAGTATGCTGTGTTATGCAGGCAGCAGCCTCATACATTCTTTTCTTACTGCATCTTTAAAAAAATAGTTTTTAAAAATTATAGTTGACATTTAATATTATTTTATACTAGTTTCAGGTGTACAGCATAGTGGTTACACAATTATGATGTACAAAGTGATCCCCTCTGATATTTCAAGTACCCACCTAGCATGTAAACAGCAAAAGAAATGAACAAACAAAACAGAAAAGACTCATCGACACAGAGAACAAACTGACTGTTGCCAGATGGGAGGGGATTTGGGGGGATGTGCAGAAAAAGTAAAGGGATTAAGAAATACAAATTGGTACTTACAAAATAGTCATAGGGAGGTAAAGTTCAGCATAGGAAATATAGTCAATAATACTGTAATTACTGCATCTTTTGCATGCATCATTTTCTCTTCTGCTTGATTTAGTTTTGCGGCCCAGGCTTATAGCCCAGGAGCAACAGGTTTTGCCACATAGCTAAGGTGTGTAGTAGGCTATGTACCATGAATGTTTGTGTGAGTGCACTCTATGATGTTTGCACAATGACAAAACCACCTAATGATGCATTTCTCAGACAGTATCCTCAAGACTGTGTATATGCAGTTGTAAACAGATACAGGCCAGGGAAAGACCAGAAAGAAAGGGGCACCAACAAGTAGTTTAAACATGGGCAGTATAATGACAAGTGGGCCGGAAGAAACAGACATGAGGTCAGCTTCCCGGGCCTGCAACCTGTGCCCGAGGGCCCTGTGCTAATGAAGGTCTGTACTCGGTTTATGCTCTGCTGTTGCAGTCTTAAAATTCTCAAAAAGTTGTAAACACACGGCCCCACATTTTCATTTTGCACAGGCCTCCACAAATTATATAACCAGTCCTGAACAAATAGATATAGTTGTGTCCTTTGGAGAAATACTGTTGAATGGAGTGGGAAATAGCAGTGACAGTTATTGTGACATGGAAACCGAGATAATACACCCCAAACGCCCCCAGTCTTCTTCTGTCTTGACTGACCTTAGAAGCCAGGGACTCAAAGTTTGGCTCTAAGCAGTTACATAGAGGAAGTGAGGAAAGTGCTGATTGCACAGAGTTAAAGAAGCTGGCCAGTGAAAACAGTATCTGTCTCATTTTAGGCCCTCAGGCTAAATTTCATTACCCTTTGTAACATAAACCCTTCTCTCCAGGGCTGACTAAGAATTTAAGTAATGTGAATATTCTGGCAAGGCCTTCCTTCCCACAGAGAGAATGTGCACCTATAGTGGATGAACTCCCCAAGGCATGACAATGAGTCAAAGGCTCCTTGGAAAGGATCATCAGAGGTGACTGAGCTGGTGTGTCTGTGCTGAGGTGACACTTACAGCTCAAGGACTGGGCTTGGCCAAATTGTGCATGTCGGTGCCAGATGTAGAGAAACTTACAGGAGCTCATGGGTCTCCTTGCAGGACAGTTTTGAGCATATTATTGTCAGTATTCTAAGCATATTGCAACTTTATGTAGCCCTATCCCCCTTTCTCCAGGAAGTCCAACACTCTCCAGTGACAAAACTTCCCGATTTGCAGTTTTTTTCGGTGGTTGGTACAAGCCATTGGCTAGTGAAGCCTGGAAAACGACCCCTTTCAACAGTCCCCTTGCTGGCTTTATTTAGATACAAGGACTGCTCCTGTGATTTCTCATGGCCTGCAACGTAGATGGTTTTGTCAACAGATTTTTTTCTCCCCATTTGCAATGCACACATGTGCACACACACACATGTTGTGCACTAGCATACTCAGGATTCTTTCCTTTCATTTTGAAAGAGCTCCTCTTTTGAGGGAGAGGGGATTTTTTCATCCCCATTTCATGTGGTCTGTTTGATACTAATGATGCCCATGGTACAATGTCATCCCAGTGGTAGTCCCCTGAATAGACTGTCCATTTCCCCCGGTTACCGAGGTTCCCAGAACTGCTTTCCTTCCCATCCTTCTCAGTATACAACATTATTTTTTATCCTGTGGGCTATCTAGGATATAATGCTAAACTTTAAAAAAACTTACGTTTTTCAGGGTCAAGTTATATTGTTTGTGATCAAAGACACCTGTTGATGTGAGAGGGAAGACCAGTTTGGAGGGCCTAGACCATCTTGACCCAATTTCCTTAAAAGTGATAATATCATAATCACTGTCCTCAACTGTCTATTGGAATTCCCTTAGGGAACAAAAGATTATATAGGGTATTAAAAGCTTACTGCAGTTAGAAATCACCTAATTCTCCTTACTTTGAGAATTCAGGTTGTATAAGCAGCAAAACTCCTTAAAATACTACACAGTTTCTCAGATGCTGGTACAATTAAGTGGACCAGTAGAACTGATGGAATAGCTTATAGCCTCGGTACTTTTGGGGGATTTGTGAAGCAAAAAATAAAAGCATCCAGGCACTTTGGTCAGAGCTGGCTGTGGCAGGGTGGGCAGGCAGCAGGAATCACTACCAGTGTGGGCCAGGGGCCGGTGCACAGGCAGCTCTGAGGCAGGACTGTTGGTGACTCGATGCTAGGAAAGCAGGAAGGGCGGGGAGCGTGGACGTCACAACCAAATGGTATTTCTTTGGCATCGATTGGGAGATTGTTCTATTCTTCATCATTTTTAACAAGCAATAAAAAATGAAAAGTCTTAATTAAATAGTGCAAGATAAGATAATGTGATTAATATTCAGAAAAACTCAAGTGAACTAAAAAATGAACTGGAGTAACTGAATGGTCTTATAGAAACTAGTTGGTATTCCTTTGAAAGAAAGATTTTTCCTTTCAAAACCTTAAAAGTATTTCAAGGATTTATTCATTAATAGGGGAGAAGGAAGATAGCACATTATACAAGAAAGAGTAGGGACTTTGGAGCCACTTGCATTCAAGCCCAACCACACTATTAGTACTATTACCACAGCCCAACCATACTGTTAGTACTATTACTACAGCCCAACCCCACTGTTAGTACTATTACTACAGATGGTATGATGATCCCGAGTATTGGTTAGGAATGCTTTGGACTTCAAGCAACAGAAAGCCCAATTAGCAGTTGACTTAACCATGAATAAATGTTCTGTTACCTCTCCTAACAAGAAGCCAGGGCATAGTTGATTCCAGTGTATATGCAACACCTCAATAATATCAGAATACTAGGTTGGTGTCTTTATAAATTTCATCATCTGCTCCTCATACATTCAAGATGGCTTCAACAACTCTAGAATTACATCCTCATGTGACAGCTTCTAAAAGCAGGAAGCATGAAAGGAAAGGGTGGTGGCAGTGACAAAGAGGGTTTTCTCGACATCTCTTATCAGGGAGGTGTAACATTCCTAGGACCTCCCAGCAGACATCTCATTGGTTTGATTCCCAGAAGAGTCACTGGCTTAAGAATATGTATTTCCATGACTGTCGTGGACTACTGATGATTCATGCAGTGGGGTTGGGCACATTGCTGCTTAAACAAAATCAGGGTTCTGTCAGCAAAGAAAGTAAGAATGGCTGACAGGTATAGAATCAACTGTGACTGACATTACAAGTCACTCAGTGTTTTTTTTAGCATCTTGGTGCATTTGTCTGAAATGATATACCAAGTAAAATAATTTAATACTAGAATAATATCTCATTGTATGTATATACCACATTTGGCTTATCTATGCATTCATTGATGAACACCTGGGTTGCTCCCATGTATTAACTATTGTAAATAATGCTGCTATGAATATGGGTATATGAATCTCTCTAAAACCCTGCTTTCAAATCTTCTGGGTATATACCTAGAAGTGGAGTTGTCAGGCAATTTGGTAATTTGAATGTTTTGTGGGGCTGCTATAATGCTTCCACAGTGGCTGTACCATTTTTACCAACAGGGCACAAAGGTTCCAATTTCTTTATATTCTCCCCAGCTCTTGTTATTTCCTGATTTTTTGGTAATTGCCAACTTAACGGGTCTGAGGTGGTATCTCATTGTAGTTTTGATTTACATTTTCCTAATTACTACTGATATTGGGCATCTTTCCATGAGTTTATTGGCAATTTGTGAATCTTCTTTGGATAAATGTATATTCAAGTCCTTTGCCCAATTTTCAATTAGATTGGGTTTTTTGTTGTTGTTGAGTTTTAGAAGTCCTCTGTATATATTCTAGATAATAATCCTTGCCCGATATAATATTTGCAAACCTTTTCTCCCACTCTGTATAGGTTGCATCCTTTCTCTGTTGATAATTGTCTTTGATGCAAAAATTTAAAATTTTAATGAAGTCAATTTGTTTATTTCTTCTTTTGTTCTCTGTGATTTTGGTGTCATATACAAGACATTATTGCCAAATCCAATGTTGTGAAGCTTTTGTCCTTCTATGAGTTTTATAGTTTTAGTCCTACATTTAGCTCTTTGATCCATTTTGAGTTAATTTTGGTAAGTGGTATTAGATAAGGGCCCATATTCATTTTTTTGTACATAGATATTCCGTTTTCCTAGCACTGTTTGTTGAAAAGACTGTCCTTTTCCCCACTCAATGATATTGACACTATTGTTGAATATCATTTGACTATATACATGAGGGTTTATTTGGAGGCTGTCTGTTTTGCTCCATTGGTCTATGTACCTGTCTTTATACCAGTACCACGCTGTTTTTAAGTTTGTAGTAAATTTTGAAATCAGGACATGTGAGTCCTTCAGCTTTGTTCTTTTTCCAGATTGCTTAGCCTATTCACAGTTCGATGAGATTCCAACTAAATTTTAGAAGAGATTTTTGTATTTCTGCAAAAATTACCTCTGGAACTTGATAGATATTCATTGTATCTGTAGATCACTTTGGGAATTTTGACATCTTAACAATATTAAGTTTTCTAATTTATTAATTGATGGTCTGTTATTAGGTATGTAGATGTTTACATTGTTATATCTTTCAGTTGTATTGAGTCTTTAATTAATATATAATATCCTTTTTGTTTCTTATAAGCTTTTTTAAAAAAGATTTTATTTATTTATTTTTAGAGAGGGGAAGAGAGGGAGAAAGAGAGGGAGAGAAAAATCAATGTGTGGTTGCCTCTTGAGCGCCCCCTACTGGGGAGCTGGCTTGCAACACAGGCATGTGCCTTGACTGGGGATTGGACTAGTAACTCTTTGGTTCTTGGGCTGGCACTCAACCCACTGAGCCACAGCAGCCAGAGCTCTTATAAACATTTTGATTTAAAGTCTATTTTGTCTCATATTATTATAACAACCCCTGCTCTCTACTGGTTACTATTTGCATGGAATATATTTTCTGTCCTTTCACTTTCAATCTATTTATTTTTTCAGATCTACAGTGAGTCTCTTAGAGACATCATATAGTTGGATCATGTTTTTTTAAAGCCATTTTGCCAATTGCAGAGTTTGATTCATTTTTGTTTAAAATGATCACAATAAAAAGGGATTTTTAATTTTGCTTTATTTATTTAGTTAGTTTGCTTTTTGTTTTCTATGTGCTTATGGCTTTGTGACTCATTTTCTAAATTACTGTCTTCTTTGGTGTGTGTTTAGTTGATATTTCTTTCTTTCTTTATTTAAAATTTTTATCCACAGATATGTTTATTGATTTTATAAAGAGAGGAAGGGAGAGAGAGAGACACACACACACACACAGAGAAACATCAGTGTGAGAGAGAAACATTGATCAGTTGCCTCCTATAGGTGCCCCAACCAGGGATTGAACCCACAACTTAGGTATGTGCCCTGATTGGGAATCGAACCTGTAGCCTTTTGGTGTACCAGACAATGCTCCAACCAACTGAGCCAGCCAGTCAGGGCTAGTTGATTTTTTTTAATGTCACAAAATTACATTTTAAACATTGTATGACAAAAACATAAACCAATAAGTCCTTTAAATGTGTTGTATTAGTCTCTTAAAGTATGTAGAAAACAAAATGTGGAGCTACAGAGCAAAGTTCAATAACACTATCTCCTAAACCAATAGTTGTTTATGTTTCTTAGAAAATGTACTAGTCTTTTAAATCACATGACAAACAAAAAGTGGAGTTACAAACTGTTGTTACAATAATACTAGCTTTCATAATTGTCCATGTATTTACCTTAAGTAAGATGTTTATTTCTTTGTACAGCTTTGAGTTACTGTTGAATGTCTTTTCATTTCACCCCGCAGGTGTTCCTGGAGCATTTATTTCAGGGCAGGCCTAGTGGTAACAAACTCTCTCAGCTTTTGTTTATCTGGGTGCATCTTAATTTCTCCCTCACTTTTGAAAGACAGTTTTGCTGGATACAAGATTCTTGGCTGACAGTTCCCCCCACCCCCTCCTTGCAGTACTTTGGATATGTTAGTCCACTACTTTCTGGCCTCCAAAGTTTCTAAGAAGAAATTTGCTGATGATCTTACTGAGGAGCCCTTGCAGGTGAGACATCGCTTCCCCTTGCTGTTTCCAAGATTCTCTTTGTCCTTTGAAAGTTGAATTATAATGTGTCTCAGTATGGATCTCTTTGAGTTCATCCTACTTGGACTTTGTTGGGCCCGTTGGATGTTTATATTCATGTGTTGGGAACATCTCTGCCTGGTTTCAGGAGTTGTAACTGCCCCCCATGGCTAAGACTGAATGAGTGACCTCTGGAATGCTAGCCACTAAGGAGGCAAAGCTTGTCCCCTGCCCCTAATGCTTGGTCGGTTAGTCTATGTCAGGTACAATCTCTCAGAGGGGGGCAACCTAAGCCAGACACAATCACTTGGGAGGCCATCATGGGAAGACTCGGGGGGCTATGACAAAGAGGGAGCATTGGACCCTCACCCCCCTGGGCTATTCTGACATAGCCTTAGTCCCCATTTCCATCTGGGAGAAGCACTCTCTGGCTCTGATTCACTTAAGCCTAAAAACCTATGATGGGGACAGCAATGAAGCCCTGTGCCAGAAAGGGTGGATATCCAGGGTAAATCAGGCATAAGAAAGAATATGTAAAAATCTTGTGAAACCTGCTTTGTTTAGAATGCTCTCATTTAAATGGTAAGGGTCCAAGCAAGAAGTTTGTTCCTCAAAGTTTTATGGCTCTTTCGCTATTTGACCCTGACTGAGAATAAGCCCTCATAGTTCTTTGAATGCTATCTATTGTTTGATCTTTACCTGTATTCTTGTGCAAATGAACCCAATAAAAGCTTTTGGCCCTTTCCCTTTGAGGGATCAGCCACATTTCCTCCCCAAGCAGATCAGGTCTTGGTAGATTCACTTTCATCCGTGGTGGATGAGGGGACTTTGTGGACAAAGTTGACCCCACATTCATGTGTTTCATCAAATTTGGGAACTTAGTAGCTATCATTTCTTCAAATATTCTTTCTTTCCTTTCCTCTCTCTTTTCCCTCTGGGACTCCCACAATGCACATGTTGGTCTCTTTGGTGGTGTTTCCAGGTCCTTTAGTCATGCTCACTTTCCTATATCTTTTTCATTTCCATTCCTCAGACTCAATAATTTCCATTTTCCTATCTTTAAATTTACTGATCCTCTGTCTTTTCAAATTTGCCTTTGAATCCTTTTAGCAAATTTATCTATTTCAGTTATACTTTTTTAGGTCTAAAATTTCTTTCTTTTTAAAGATTTTTCTAGCTTTTTTAATATTTCCATTTTTTTCATATACTGTCTTCTTGACTTTCTCCACATCTTCCTTTAGTTCTTGAAGCATATTTTAGGCAGTTGTTTTAAAGTCCTTGTCTAGTAGACCTGTCATCAGGTCTTTTTCATGAGTCTTTTTCAGACAGTTTCTGTTGACTTAGTTTTTTCCTCAAATTGGGCCGTACTTTCCTGTTTCTCTGTATGCCTTCTGATATATTTGCTGAACACTGAACATTTGAATCTAATAATGTGGTAACCCTGGATATCAGATTCTCCCAATTCTGCAGGGTTTTGTGCTTTTTGTTATTGTTTATTGGTTTATTTGTTTGTTTATTTTTGATCACTGTAAGCTGTCTCTGTGCCAAGGATCAGCCTGAGATATAAGCTTAGAGTCTCTGAGGTTTTTTTCTGAGCCTATGGCTTTCCTTGGGCATGTGTGATCACTTTCTAATTTTTCCTGTATATGCAGTTACTTTGGAATGTCCTTGTCTGTAATGTCTCCTTCCCAAAATGGGGAAACATGAAAAATGAAGAGGGAGAAAAGAAAGGGCATTGGCTCCTTAAATTCCCAGGAAGTCACTTCAGCTGAGGAGGAGGTGACAATGACAATGGAGGGAAGTGCAGCGATAATTGTTACCTGCCTTTTTGTTTACATCTCTGTGACCAGAAGCAATAATTAGAGATGAGAACACAGATCCCCAATATTTGGAGGACTGGGTTCTCTCTGCCTACCTTGCTCCCACAACATATGTGCAAGCTGCCCTAGGAACATATGCACAGTTGCTGGCCTTGGGACTGGGGGTGGGAGATGGTTGGCTGCTACTGTGCTAAGAGCTGAAACTGACTAAAATTAACCACAATTTACCTGCCCAAGCCTTTCCCAAATACTGAGGAGACCTAAAACAATTGCATTAGATAACTTTTGGCAGTGCAGTTGTTGTCTAGGAGGTAAGACAGATTCCTGGTGCTTCCTACTTTACCATCTTCCCAGAAGCCTCCTAGGTTTGTGGTTTTAACATGAGAAAAATATATAAAGGATTTTTTTCTCCATGGGAATGTGTTCTGTCTTCTAGATCATTATATATAGTTGCTTTGAAAACTGGAGAGTAAAGAAGGTATCTGAGAATCTTGAGAAACATAATGTTAAAATGGTACTCTGCTAAGAATAACAACCAAAAAGTTGTCAAATTTTTCATATTGTAAAAGGAGATGTTAGATATCTCATCATGGACAGTTTGATGGGAGCCAGTAACTAAATCAAATAGGTAAAACATATTTTGACCAGGGAATAACAGTAATCCTTGGTTAATTTTCTTTCATTGATCTCATTATAGTATTTTTTACATTATCTTTAACCTTCAATATAGCAGAACTTTTTCATGTTAGGTTAAACTTCTTGATATGAACAAAAAGTGTTTCCTTATTTCCCTTCTATTTTTAGTCATTTAGGGATCTCCCTTGCATCAATACCCTTTTCCGCTTTACAATAAATAAAGTTAAAAAAAAAAGCACATTTGTGTAGAAAGAATTTTCTATTCAACTGACAGCTCTATGACCTTGGACAAGTTCATTCCCCTCTATGATCTCAATTTTCCTACCTGTCAAATGAGCTGGTTAAACTAGACAGGTTCAAGGTCACTTTTGGTTCTGAAGCTCAATGATTCTAAGGCATGCATGATCTACTGAGTGAGCCCTCTCTAACCCTTGTTATCTAATTCCAGTCTCCCACTCTTCTTGCTCATCCACCTTGTTTTCTTCTTCTCTTTTTGACCCATACCTGTTCATGCTGTAGTTCCACTGAGCAATTTTCTCCTGACACTTCCATGAGGCCCTTGTGTCCCATTCCAAGCCCTTTCCCAGAAGCTGTAAACAATATATCTGAGATGCCCAAGACATAATCCTCTCACAGACTGTGGAAGTTGACTTGTTCCTGATGGAGATAAAAATGAGCATGTGTCTGATGAATCACGTGATTAATATGGTAACTGCTTCATCTAAATCTCATCTGTGCTCTTCAAGTCCTTCCGAGCTTAGAGGAAACTGCAGAGTTCACAGCTCGGTGAACTGCAGAGCAAGTTGCACATGCCTAAATCTCCAAATAGCAAGGCTGAATGCATGTTTTGTCCTGATACAGGAGAGAAATTCTAGCAGTTTTCATAAAGCTATTGAAAGGGAATCAATAATGAATTCAATAGAGGAACCTGACTTTGATGACTGGTACAGCTCTACAAGGTGGTGGAGGAATTTTGAATAGAAATTTAGAAAAGAAAACAGGCAAAAATAGAAAGGGGTAGAAAGTATCTTCACTAATTCTGTGAGGTTGTACTTATTTCTGTACTCATTCAACATTTATTGAGATTTGTTGCAGGTTACACCAATGTTCAGCTTTAAGAATAATGCCAAGTTACTTCAAATGTTGTTTGTGTTTATACTCAAACTGAATAGTTTGAGGAGAAAAAGAATAAGATCAGCATAAGCTATTTTGAGCATTGGTCGGTAAGTTCCAAGGTGGCAGTGTGATTGAAGGGGAAAAATAGAAATGACTCATACCCTGGACGAGTCAGAACTGTAAGGGAAGGCATGGCTCCAGGGTGGGTGGAGTGAAAATCCTCATTAGGTGTAGTAATAACCATGAGCAGGCAATGTCAGAGTGGAACCGTCCTTTCAAAGGGATGGAAGGGGAAGTGTGACTCTTGAGTCACAGATGATTTAGGCATACCTGGAACTCAGCTGAAGTTTGGTTGTTCATTATGGGGATCTCCCAAGGGGAAATTAGAAAAAATGTTAGAAAAGCAAATATCTGGGCCCCATATTAATGGAAATGAGTATATAACATATTTAGCCGAGGAGTCAAGAGCACTTGAATTATGTACTAGACCATAGCGCTATTTTTCTGTAAGAGGACTGAAGAAAATGCAACAGTAATAAAATTTATACAGCACTTACACTGTTTTAAGCCCTTTGGATTTATTAGCTTGTTTACATGATATCATGTCAACAGAAGACTACATGTAGAATGACTCATCTACTTGGGAATCGAAGGCAACCTGAAAGATGGCAGGGCATGATGCAGACAGGAACACGGTGGGCCAGGGGTCAAAATCCACAGTGATGGAGAAATCATCAGGAGACTTGTAAGGGACAAAAATAGAAAGAGGTAGAAAGTATCTTAACTAATTCTGTGAGGTTGTACTTATTTCTGTACTCATTCAACATTTATTGAGATTTGTTGCAGGTTACGCCAATGTTCAGCTTTAAGAATAATGCCAAGTTATTTCAAATATTGTTTGTGTTTATACTCCATCAGAAATGTGTACAAGATCCTACTGGTGCTCATCACTCCAACATGTGATCTTGATAGACTTTTCAAATTTTGTCATTTCAAATAATTTTAAATCTAAGGATATCTTATTGTGTTCTCATTTTAATTTTTCTCATCATTCTTGCAGATGTTTGCTACTAGACATGTATGAGAAAGTTATAACAACACATCATAATAATAAAAAATGAGGTAATTCAAAGACTGTTGATAGAAGAATTAATGAAATATTGGAATACTCATGGAATGCAATATACAGCAGAAAAAATTAAAGAATTACTGCTATGAATAGGAATATGGATGAATTAGATTGAAAAAAATGCAAGTTCCAGGAGATGTATACATATATTTTTATAAAGTTTAAAAAACAAAACAATATATTGCCTAGGTCTACAAATATACAATAAAACAGATTAACTTTTTTCAACGCAAGGAAATGAGAAACAGGAAATTCAAGATAAAAGTTATCCCAGTGCGGGAAGGCAGGAGAATTGGGTAAAAAAGAGCATCCTTAGAGGAGGTTGTTGACAATACTTTCTTTCTTGGGCCGAGTGGTATGTTCATGGATGTTCATTATAAAAATAATCAAACTCAAGAGAATAAATAAAATGTAAGAGGGAGATGTGTGGATGACTATTGATATTGTTTCATGAAGTACAAATTACAAATGGTTCAATTCTGTGGCACAATTCAGGAAAACAAAATAAAACATTGTTGAGCTCCTAGTGGGACCTAGACCTATGCTCTAGATTTATTCTGCAATAACAGGCAACTCTAAACTCTCAGTAAGTTAGTTACAAAGGTCTGTTTCTTTTTTTCTTTTTTTAAGATTTTATTTATTTATCTTTAGAGGGGAAGGGAAGAAAAGAGGGAGAGAAACACCAATGTGTGGTTGGCTCTTGTGTGCCCCTGCTGGGAACTGGCCCACAACCCAGGCATGTGTCCTGACTGGGAATTGAACCATGATCTTTTGATTCACAGGCCTGTGCTCAATCCACTGAGCTACACCAGCCAGGGCAGGTCTGTTTCTTTTTTAAAATTTTATTTTGTTTTATTTTATTTGAGAGAGAGAGAGAGAGACAGAGACATCAATTTGTTGTTCTACTTGTTTCTGCATTCATTGTTTGCTTCTTATATACGCCCTAATCAGGGATCAAACCCACAATCCTGGCATATGAGGACGATGCGCCAACCCACCAAGCACTTGGCCAGGGCACAA
Organism: Sturnira hondurensis; assembly: GCF_014824575.4. Taxonomy (NCBI): domain Eukaryota; kingdom Metazoa; phylum Chordata; class Mammalia; order Chiroptera; family Phyllostomidae; genus Sturnira; species Sturnira hondurensis. The sequence goes on along the minus strand of NW_028073511.1, from coordinate 7,766,103 downwards.
AGGTCTGTTTCTCACTCAACTGTGGGCCAACAGAAAGTCTTCACTCAAGGACCTGGGTTGATAGGAGAACCAACATCCTGAATGTTGGTGATTATTATATGTTTTGATCTCTTTACCATTCAAAAAATTCTCAGCTTTTTCTCCTACAGGCTCTAGCCCTGTGTTTAATAAATGGGGAGGGGGAAAAGGAGTTGAGAAGAGACAGTTATGAGATACCAAATGCAATACCAAATAAAACATTACAGTTAAATATTTATGTTGAAATGCTATTAGATATGGATTTTTAAATCTCTAACCGTTATCCACAAACACACACATCCTCTTCTGTACATTAGTTTCAATGGTTTATTTAGAATTCTAGCTTCGGTCACACTCAGTAAAAGGCTCCTCACCTGGTGGTTCCCATTGAATGCAATCAAAATGACCCTCAGTTCTCTTACACCAGATCTGAGCGTCCTTGAGTGTCTATGTGGATCTGACTTCTCTTTCACAGTCCCATCAAATCAATTAGTAACTGGCTAAAGCCAGGTTTACTGGAGCTTTGCAGGGTTTCAAGCCAATTTAGAGACCTCTCAATATAGGTAATTAGAGGATTATTGTTCATTTTTTCTTCAGCCAGACTTATTTTCTGATAAATGTACACATTTTCTGTTTTAAACTTAATAAGACTCCCTTGTACTCACTCCCTCATTGATCTGTTTGCGTAAGTTCAGTTGGCAGTTTCTGATGATGGCTACCTGTTATTGTTCAATCACTCTTTAAAAACTTAAAATAAAAAAAATATTTGCACGTTTCCTCACTGGTATGGCTCAGTGGTTGGGCATCATCCTGCAAACTGAAAGGCCACCGGTTCAATTCTTGGTCAGGGCACATGCCTGGGTTGCGGGCCAGGCCCTGGGTTTGGGGGCTTGTGAGAGGCAACTGATTGATGTTTCTCTTGCACACTGATGTTTTTCTCCTTCTCCTCCTCCCTCCCTTGTCCCTCTCTCTAAAAATAAATAAATAAAATCTTTAAAAGAAACATGTGCATTAATGCTTTTCTAGAAATTACATGTATAAAAACTTATAGTGGCATGATACTTAAACTAGTATGTGCTCAATAGACATTAATGTCAACATTAAGTACAATTGGGATTATACTTAGAAATCATCACCATTGATCACTGCTGCAATAAATTTTACAAGCTTTCTCAATCCAACATTGATACTATTTGTCCTTAAGTAGCAGAAATTGTGAAATAAAACCAAAGGAGTCAACACAGAGTTTAGTCTGAACCAAGGGAGACTGGCTAGGAAAAGGAGAAAGTCCCTTGAGAGTTTGTTGCAAACCGAGACCATCTCTTAGCCCATTTCTGTCCTTACGAGGTGCCCACCTGTCAGGACAGGTGATGCACCAGGAAAATAATCCTCCACTGATGTGGGGAGCAGCTCTCCTGGCTGTTCCAATCATTCTTCCCTTTTTGAAATATTGAAAATTATCAATAGTAAGGCTAAGATGCAACAGGAAAATGCTCCTTATATCCCTTCAAAATAGACGTTTAGGTTGTGACAAAAGGAAGAGAATGCCTACCTCTCATTTCCCACTTCCAAGGCTCCTATCTCAGGGGCCAAAGCCTGAGGTCTCTGTGTTGTCCAAACCCCAGCTCTGACCTGATTTGCAAGCCCCTAGACTCTCTTCTGCAACTTTCCCGGGTGAAGTTATTTATCTTCCCTAACAGTCAACTGAATTTACTCTGGAGAATGCTCCTCCAAGCTCTGTTGATAATCTGTTGCAGTGCTGATTTATTATCGTAATCACAAAGTTCCTAAAATATTTTAGATTTCCCAGGCAGCTGCAATCTCCTCTCACTCTGCCTAAAGCCCTTCCTTGTCTTCCCATTGCTCTTGAGCTAAAGTCTAAAGTCCTTGACCTGGCCTTGGAGACCCTGCATGATTCACCTTCTGTCTGCCTCTCCAGCCTCTTTTTGGGTCCTTGTACTCCTACTACTCCTGCTCTGGACCCCTCACTTTAATGGCTCCTCCTGCAACTGTCTCTTCCTGTACTCATAAGTAATCCCTGTTCTTGTGTGGTCTCATTTTGCTAATGACCAAGGAGCATGATTGCTGGATCACACAGCATAAGTATGTTTTGTTTTTTGTTTTTCAAAGCGGCTATACCATTTTGCATTCCTGCCAACAAGGAAGGAGAGTTCCTGTTGCTCCACAAGCTCCAAATTAGTATTTGATATTGTCGGCATCCTGAATTGAAACCATTCTAATAGGTGTGCAGTGTTATCGCCCTATTGTTTTAATTTGCATTTTTCCTTGGTGCTTTGATGTGGAGCATCTTTTCATGTGCTTATTTGCCATCTGTGTAGCTTCTTTGATAAGGTGGCTGTTAAGATCTTTGGCCTATTTTTAAATCAGGTTGTTTGCTTTCTTATTGTAGAGTTTTAAGAGTACTTTTGTACTTTTCGGATAATGGTCCTTTATCAGATGTGTCTTTTGCAAACAGTTTCTCCCAGTCTATGACTTGTCTGCTCATTCTCTTGACATTGTTATTCATGGTGCAGAAGTTTTTATTTTGAAAAGCCCAGCTTATCAATGATTTCTTTCACAGATCATGTCTTTGGTGTTATACCTAAAAAGTCGTTGCTATACCAAAGGTCATTTATTTGTACATTTTTTCCTATGTGGGCCTCTAGGCACCTCTTTCATATTCAGATGAGGAAACTGAGGGACAGAAAAGTAAAGTGATTTCCCAGTCACTTAGTAGCTGAGAAAGAAAAGGCCAAAGTCTTTGTGTCCTGAATCTCCATGCACTGCCTTTAACACAGCTCACTTCAAGGTCTCCCTAACTCAGCAAATTATCTACGATTTAGTCCACACAATTTTTCTGAACAAAACAGCACTTTTCTGAGAACATAACCATCCAGTGTGAGCTGTCCAGACCGGGTCCTCTCAAGCTTCTTAGCCTGTGTTAGTTATCCCATCTCCTCATACAGTGAAGAGAGCATCTGTAGTGGATGCTGCAATGTGTCACCTTATAACAATGAAGGACTCTGTTCCACCAGCTTCAGGGAGTAGTGTCCACAGAACCTTCAGCTGTCAGTTCTTTTCAGTATTATTTAATAAGGGTCACCTTATTCCAACTGAAGACCCCTTCTGAGTCAGCCTGCATCCAGTAACTAGTTAATGTAGAGATAAAAATGCTTGGCCCTTCCCCCAACTCTGCACAACTCTATTGGTTATCCCAGACTCATAACTGTGCAAGGAGTCAACTGAAGCTTTGTTGAGATTGCCTTTAGCTTAGCTTCTTTCACTGTGCAATCTTGCTTCCTTCTCTTTTCTTCCATAGGTATTACTTTCAAGAGGAACCTGTAATACATTTCCTGCATGCTACACTGTTTCAGAGTCAACTTCCTGGGAACTCAGCCATGATGGTACCAGGAGTAGTTTGAGAAACTAGATTCTAAGATGAGATTTTGTAGCTGGATCCTTACTTCTCAGCTGGTAATGAAGACCTCCACCAACCATCAGTTACACCTGGCACAAGATAGCAGTGCTAAGCACCAAAGAAGAATCACAACACAGAGCTTAGGATTCTGGAGCAAGAATGAAACTGGAAAAAGTTGGTGTTCATGCACCTGCCACTACCAGAACCAATAAGTGGAGACAAGGATTGAATTTGTATGAACACTTTATTCAGATGCCAGTGATCTGAGAAGATGGCAGGTTATGTACCCTCAGAAACCATCTTAACATCTCATCTCAAGCCAACATTTTTATAAGGAGAAGAATGAGTATGTAAGGGATTTGGAAGAAGGTTTAGATGGGTAAGAGTTGCAGCCTAGCAGCAATTTTCCTAGTACTTTATTGGCTGATCAACAATTCTTTATATGTGTCATGAACATTTCCTCCCTAGGACACAGTGACTCACATACCATCTGCAATGCTTGCAGGCCCCCTGGGGCACAAGGCTGAATTGCTTGTTGACCTCCTGGAGTCATGTGGTCATGCCTTCCAGTTGCTGGAATACAGCTTTCCACATCCATTAATCACTTCAGCTTATCAACTGTGACTGAAGCTAAAACTTTTAATTCTTGAGTTCCCCCATCAAGACCATCCCAACTCTAGCAAATGATATCCACCTTTTGAAAAACAGCTTCTGGTGTGCTACTGAACCATAGTAGAGGTTGATTGATTATGGGATAACAAATGGTCATGGGGTCAAAACTGTCCCTCCTGTACAGAATTCTGTCAGACCTACTAAGACATAAGGTTGGACAGGCCCAGCAACAACCCACTGAAAGATGGAAGTAGCACATGAAGGATTGAGCATGAGCAGGGTCAGAGGACAAAAAGCAAGGTAACTGAGCAAGTAGGCCAGAGTCCCATTCCATCATCACTTTTGCAACAGATCCTCCCTGTCAACTCATGCCTGTGGCCATGGATCCCTAACAACTGGCTGATGGATGAGGCAAAAACCTGACTTTGATTTAAGGATAAGGTGACTGCATATGTGAACTCAAGTCACAATCCTAGCAGGAGTACTTCTGTTACACAACAGAGGCAGAAAAAAATTATATTTGTGATCCAAGTAATTCACTTGGGTGCCTCTTGACGCTCCCTTGTCTAATGAAAAAGAGGGTAGCAGCCATAGCCTGATAAAGTCAGGTGACCAGGGGTGAGATTCCTCAGGAATGAAGATATGGGTAATGCTACTGAGTAAGTCACCAAGGCCCCAGGAGTGCTAGCCAGGAGAAAGGAGAATCTATGATGGTTGAAAAGGAAGAAAATAATGAGTCAGATGTGACTCTGAAACCAGCACTAACCTGGTTAACCCAAGGCTATCCTCCTTTTTCTAAGTTTTCCTCAAGAGAATCTCCTGAGCCCTCCCAAGCATCCCTGGAATCCTACAGTACATTCTTCTGGAACGTAAAGTAGTGGATCCACGTGGTGTAATGGAAGGACTAGTGTGTGTTGTGATACACTGCCCAGATCCCCCTTCCATGCTGAAGGACTTATCCCCCACCTGCTGGGAGAGCTGTGTGCAGATACGCTCAGCTGTTAGCCCTTTGCAATATTTGCCTTGGCCAAAGAGAGCCGCCTTGCTCAAGGCCACATGCCTCCTGTCTGCAGCAGCCCACACCCCAAGACTGAGCAAAGTGTCTTTTAAAAAAAAAAAAAGATTTTATTTATTTATTTTTAGAGAGAGAGAAAGGAAAGGAGAAAGAAAGGGAGAGAAACATTAATGTGTGGTTGCCTCTCGCACACCCTGCACTGGGGACCTGGCCCACAACCCAGGCTTGTGCCCTGACTGGAAAATGAGCCAGTGACTCCTTGGTTTGCAAGCTGACACTCAATCCACTGAGCCACACCAGCCAGGGCATGAAAGTGTCTTTGAAGAATACTAATTCCTTAATGATTGCTGTGTCCTCAGAACACAGGAAGTATTTTGCACGTGGTAGTTTATTAATACATTTCTGTTTATTTGGACTGGAAGATAGTAGTATGAGTGTCTGAAGTCTTTATGGTTGATATGAAAGCTTGGTGGCAGCTGGCCTGGCAGAGAAGCCTCCAGGCTTGTGGCTGACCTTAGGGAAGGAACACACTGAAGCTAAGAAATGTAATGAGCCCGATTCTAATTTGCGATCACTTTTTTCCATGAAAGTATCGAAGCTTTTTCAACAGAAGGACCAGTTTTAAAACATCTCAATTTTCTATAGCACCTGACATGGTACTGAGACAAGGGTGTCCACACTTTTGGCATCTCTGGGCCACACTGGAAGAAGGAGAGTTGTCTTGGACCACACATGAAATACACAAATGCTAATGAAAACTGATGAGCAAAAAAAAAAAAAAGGTCTGTGCATAATTTACGGTTTCGGGTTGGGCTGCATTCATAGACATCGTGTGCCACATGCGGCCATAGGGCCACCGATTGGACATCCCTGATGGAAGATGTGGATCAACTGACCTTTAATCTAGTTAGTGGATACAGTTTATATTCTCAGATTCCCAGGTGTGATAGCAAAGCAGGTTTTGCTTTAATTTACTGAGTAACTGTCATATCGAAAAACATTGGGGAAGAAAAATGCCACAGACGGAGGGGGAAAACTTTGACCCCAAACATGGCATAGTTCCCTCTTAGTCTCTCTCAGTCTCCCTGTTTGAATTTCATCACAGGGAGTAAACAGTTTCTTTGTTCCATTTCTAGATCTGGAGTGAGTCAGCACTGAGGTTTTGTTTGTTTGTTTGTTTAACAGCCCCATCTTCCACATTCCTAGAATCATGAGACCTTGGCAGGAAAAAAAGGGAGGCTTCCTCCTCTATTTGCTTCTCAGATTTTTTTTTTATCCTCCTCTGAGGACATGCTTACTGATTTTAGAGAGTAGGGAAGGGAGGGAGAGAAAGAGGGCAATAAATATCAATGTGCAAAAGAAACATCAGTCTATTGCTTTTCGAATGTGCCCTGACTTGGGACTGAACCTGCAATAGAGGCAGGTGCCCTGACCTCCTGGTTTACAGACGATGCCCCAGCTGAGTCGCACTGATGCTGACTGCTTTTCAGGCTTTTGAAATCCATTTTGTGTATACTATTTAGTGGGAGTCGTTTTAAAGTCCCTGGTTTATGCAAATAGAATAATAATCAGGGAATCTTGGGGGCAGAACTCTGGAATTCCCTGTGTTTTTCTGGCTGCAGGATTTTCATTTGTAGTCCATTAAAATGTTTCCTCAAAGGTTATGGCCTGACAGTGCAAGAAATGCGCTTCACTTTGCTCCACATTTTAAGTCCATCCTGGGCTGTACTGTACTTTCCTATTAGATTTTGCTGGTGGTGTCACGGTAAGGTATGTTACAATGAATGAGGTGAGGCTGTGCCCGAATCTCTAGGAGTGTTAGCTAGGGAAACAATTTTCATGTGAGGTTAAATGGAGTAAACCAGTGTAAGGGGGGGAGCAACCAGCATCTGTGATTTTCTGAATACCCCAAAGCACACACCCTGGACTTTAGAAGATAAAATCTTGGTTTATCTGCATTTTGTTATCCTCTGTGTGCTCTGAAAAGGCAGGCCTTGTTCATAAATGTCACTTTACTGTGGTGGGAACTTTGGAATCAAAAGTTCTCGGTTCAAATCAGAGCTCTGCTAGGTACCAGAATTTTGATACTTGGTACTATACTTAGGTATTATATAACTTTGATTACTTGTTTTCTTGCAGGCTCAATATTCTTATTTATACAACCAAAACAAAAGATACAATATTGCATGGTTATAAGAGAAAAATGTAAATTGTCTGGGGCACAGAGCATAGCAGAGAGTGGGAACCTACATTCACTTGAGAGCAAGGTCTTCAGTTTTGCAGTGAGGAGGGCACAGGAAGAAGATGAAGGAGCCCCAGGAATAGTTGTGAGCTGGGGAAAACCGCAGAACGTACCTCTCGACCCCTCGGCCTGAGGAATGCTGAGCTTGATTCACATGGTTGGGAATCTTTAATCTCAAAGTTAATTTTCTTCTTCTGTGAGAGGCTAGTGCTAGTTTTAAGGGCAAGCAGAGGCAGTCACGTGATGAAGTCCACTAAATAATTAAGCTTGCTTTTTAGCATCGGCCTAGTCCCCACTTTCATTCTTTATGTGAACATTGGAGTGTAATTCATAAATTGTGCATTGGTATGTAAGCCTGGTTACAGAGAAATACTCTCTGAGAATCCAAGCCCTGCCTCTGTAACCAGCATCTGACTGGGAGGCAGGGAGGGGAAACCCAAACTGTTCTCCAGGAAAAGAAAGAGACCCTGACACCCACCTGTGGCACCTGCTTAGTGAAAAGCAAATATATTGTTTGTCTCACTCTTTCTTTTGTCACCATATGAATAGGGGCTGCTGAGATTTCACAGGCTGGCCTGGCTCTGCGGTGAGCAGAGACAAGCACAATTCCCATGGGCCTAACTGACTGAGTTTTCCTTTCCATCATTGTTGACTAAAGCAATTGATGGCTTTTGGTTCTATTTAACCTCATTTTTCCCTCTACCAACTCTCCAAACTTCCCAGTGCCCTATTTGGAAATTCATGGTTCAGCATAATTGTGCTGTAGGATTTGGAGCCAAAGTAAAGTTTGTATAGCTGGTGTTGCCACCTTAACCTCTGTCCTGGGCTCCGTCTTGGCACCAAGCTGACATCTGACACATGTCTAGAGTAAATGACAAAGAGTTAGTGTGACCTAACCCTGCAATTCCCAAATGCCAGGCTCTTTCAGGCCATGGTAAACTGGGTCACTGTTCCTGGGTTGGAGGCTTTAGGGAAACCTTGAACTTGTCTGGGGCCCTGGCAGGAGAAGGCAATGGCTGACATTGGGGAGGGCATAGAAAGGAGGAAGCTCTACTGGCCAATGTGAAAAAGGTATATAGTGTTATATACTCATGGGTATATAACAACCCCTCAAACTGCTCAGTTAGGCAGACCCAGATGGGCTGAATGGCACACCATTTTCTATTCTCTCCAGGCACCCCAATGAACTGCATCTTTCTACCGTGATTTGCCTGCCCATCACGCTGCCACTGTGATCTTTTAAAGGTCTCAGCTGCTAATATTGTTTTAAAACGCACACATAATTGATTGGTTCATGCTTCCCTGCAGAATCTCTGCCCTTTAGGGCCCCTTTGCTGGATTTTCTGTATTAAGGATGGTGAGTATCCTCCCTTGAGCTCTAAAGCCACTCCCCCGTTCTACGTTCTGCTGAGTACAAAGGGACAGGAAGTTTTTACCTTTGTGTAACTACTCCTGTGCTCTCTGTTTTCCGGGGGAGCTGAGAATGCACATACTGTTACTGTTACTCATGGGCCCTTGGGGCAGGCTTCTGCTGGACTATTTTTAAATCAGGACAATAACATCTGTGAACATACCAGTCGTTACTGTGCCAACACTGACCACGGATTCCTGGTAGCAATGTGGGGTCCTTCCTGAGAAGCACTTCAAAAAAAATGTTGTTCAAGTACAGTTGTCTCCATTTTCCTCCCACCACTCCCCCCACCCCACACATCCCCACCTCCCACCTCATTCCTACCCCCATTTGGCTTTGTTCATGTGTCCTTTATACATGCTCCTTGGTGAGCCTTTGCCCCATCCCCACTTCTGTTACCCTCTTTCCCCTCCCCTCTGGTTACTGTCAGTTTGTTCTCTGTTTCAGTGTCTCTGGTTATATATTTTTCTCGCTCCTTTGTTAGGTTCTACTTATAGATGAGATCATACGGTATTTGTCTTTCACTGACTGGCTTATTTCACTTAGCATAATGCTCTCCAACCTCACACTGGTCAGAACGGCTATCATAAGCAAATCAACAAACATGTGCTGGAGAGGATGTGGAGAAAAAGGGAACCCTAGTGCACTGTTGGTGGGAATGCAGGCTGGTGCAGCCACTGTGGAAAACAGTATGGAATTTTCTCAAAAAACTAAATACGGAACTGCCTTATTACCCAGCAATTCCACTACTGGGATTATACTCTAAGAATCCTGAAACACCAATTCAAAAGAACCTATGCACCCCAACGTTCATAGCAGCACAATTTACAATAGCCAAGAGTTGGAAGCAACCTAAGTGCCCATCAGTAAATGAGTGGATCAAAAAACTGTGGTACATTCACACAATTGACTACTACACAGCAGAAAGAAAGAAGGAGCCGAGGAAGCACTTCTAAGACTGCTTTCCATAGTGGAAGAAGAGAGGCTAGGAAACTAGTCACTGTAAGGTTAGAGGCCCCTCATCGAGTCTCCTTGAGAACAATTGGCCGCATGCACTGGTTCTCAAAATCTGCCGTGCATCACACTCACAAGGAAGACATATTAAGACACAGACTGCTCTGTGGGCCTCCCCCCCAGAGTTTCTAATTCAGTACATCTGGGTGGGGTCTGACAATTTGCATATTTAATTAATTTCTGTTAAACCAGTTGCTGCTGCTGGTTTCAGGACCACACTTGGAGGATTGCTGACCTGGTGCAGTGTTTCCACAATCTGCTGTTGTGAGAACAAAGTATAATGGAAAGACCAGGCTGTGGGGTTTGGAACAAGAGAGGCATTAGATCAAAACTTGTTCCCATTCCTGGTCACCTGTATGAATTTGCATAAATTACTTAACTTTGCTAAGAAGTAGTTCTCTCATTTGTGTTAATACACCAATGTGGACTTCCAGTCATGATGGTAGCGTAAGCAGACATGGCTGCCTCTTTGCACAACGACATCAAAATTATAACTAAAATATAGAACAACTATCACTCAGAAATGTTAGAAATTGAGTTGAATGGAAGTATGACAACTATGGAATTAAGGAAACCACATCCACCCATACTGGTACAAGGAGCATAGATACAGATTGGGCTGGTCACTCGCTCATATGTTGTGGATAAAAATCCAGGAGGGATATCTCAGGAGTGAGGAGTTCGAGCCCCACACCAGGTCCCTCAGCCCAGGGTTCCAGGGAGAGGATGGTAAGTCCCTACAACTTCTGGCTGCAAAACCCAGCAGGGATTGAGTTGGTGGAAGAAACGTCTGGAGCACAGAGCATTTCCTCTTAAAGAATCCACACATGGACTCACTCAGACTCAATCCCTCTGAGCTCAAGCACCATGGTAGCAGCTTGAGGGGCACCAGTCGTGTGCAGAGGTAGGCTCAGTTTTCTTGTACCAAGGTAAGCAGAGGCCACTGTCCCTTTTCTGGACCCTACCCAATGGAACCAGGCTGGTACTGTATTTGCAACTCCATCAACCTGGCTAACATGGTTTGATCTGCCTTGGAGATTCTCAGAGACTCTGCCCCATCCAACTTAGGGGCCCACCCAAGCTGCTTTTCCACATGAATGTCTGGTCTTGGCTCTTCCTACACAACTTCCTAAATCCTATCAAACAAGCAACAGCTGGCTTCAGTGAGACCCGGGCCCGGCAATAGCAACAACCAGCCTAGATTCACGGCTTGGCTTTGCTGGAAATCTCCAAGCCCAACACAAGTAGCAGCCATCTGATTGCTTTATAGCTCAGGCAGGGTGGCCCTAGGCAAAACACAGGTAGGGGCTAACCTTGGTCTATACTACCAGGGAATCCCCAAGGCCAGCACACTCAGTGGACAGCTACAGGCCACGTTGGAGCACCACTACTGTGTGCCTACACAGCTGATGCTCCCTGGAGGGTGAAGGGTGGTGGTCAGTGGTCACAGGCAGTCGTTGCAGCTAACTGGCCTGGGTAAATTCTACTGATCTGCCATCGACACCCAAGGCTCAACTACAAGAGGAGGGTGTACCCAGCCTCACACAAAGGGTGCAGTTCAAGTACCCAGCTTGGGTGCTAGGGGAGGCTGGGCCACTGAACCCTACAAGACACCTACTACATTAGGCCACACTATCAAGACACAGAGTCAAAGCAGCTTTACCTAATTACATAGAAACAAACAGAGAGGGGCTGCCAAAATGAGGAGACATAGAACATGGCCCAAATGAAAGAACAGATCAAAACTCCAGAAAAAGAGCTGAATGAAATGGAGATAAGCAACCTATCAGATGTAGAGTTCAAAATACTTGTTATAAGGATGCTCAAAAAACTTAGTGAGGACCTCAACATAATTTTAAAAATCCAGTCAGAAATGAAGGATGCACTAATTGGAATAAAGAACAATGTACAGGGAAACAACAGTAGAGTGGATGAAGCCAAGAATCAAAGCAATGATTTGGAATATAAGGAAGCAAAAAACAACCAATTACAGGGAGTGGGAGGTGCTGGATAGAGGGGGCAGAGGGACAAAAATGAGAACAACTGTAATAGCATAATCAAAAAATATAATTAAAAATAAATAAATAATGTAACAACCTGAGGTAGTTTATGTAAGTCCCCTATGCACAGTGCTTGGCAAATGGTAGGTGTTTAAAAAATATTATCTCTTGTCAGTCACCCCTTTTCTCTCACTGTGTTGCTAATACCATTTGAAAGTTCTTCTTAAAGGGGAATGCTAGGCTAGACTGCTGCTTCCAAGCCCTAACTATGCATCGGAGTTCCTGGAGAATGTTTAATCATGCTTCTGTTTTCCTTTTCACTAACCTGGGTTGGGAGTGGAGGGGTGATGGGCTCAAGAAACCAGATCCTCAGAGCTCTGCGAGGATTCTGAGGTGCATCCTTGCCGATCTGTCCAGTGCTGTCTTACTGCAGGGTTTCCACCCACATGGCTCAGTGACTTCTCCTGCAGCCCTTCAAGAGGATCCTAGCTCCTACCTGACAGTGGCCTTTGTAGAAATCATTCCCTTTGCCTCTTAGGCTCTTTTCTCACCTTCTGTCTGGTGAGAAAACCCCTATCCTATTCTTTCTTCAGCTCTCACCTCAATTACTGTTTCCTTGGGGAAGCTTTGACCATCTTACTAGGCCCATCTTACTAGGCCTAACTATTACATGCTATAAACAGACTGTGCATACCTCCTTATGAGACAGAGTAGTAAGAAGCTAGGAACAGTCCTTGGCAAGTGGAATAAAGAAACTGAGACAGGTAGCTGAACACAGTGGCTGAGCAATTTACAGCCAGATACAGAAGGTCACCTCCCTAGAGATACCTTCTAGGCCTCAGTTGTGCTTCAGCTCCAGGCCCAGAAAAGCAGCAAAACTGAGCAGGACCAGCTACAATGACTAATGACCCCCAGCCTCGTCACTGGCCAATCAGCGAAGACCATGACCCTGAAAGAGCACACCTGGAGGACAGATGAATATTCTGCTGAAACCCTCTCCTGAGACTTCCCCTAAGATTCCCATCTGCAAGAAGGAGACAAAAGCCTTGAGACAAAGAACCAGGGCAAGCGCACTCCCTCTGGGGAGCTGCCCCAGCCATTCCCTTTCCCTTCTCCCTCCACTTCTTTCTTCACAGGCATGTTCCTCCTAAACCCTAAATGGGCAGCTGGCAGCTTTGTCTGAGGCCTATCCCCTGAACCTGCCCCCCAAGGTCCCCTTTGCTCTGACTTCCCATTGAGCTAAGGCAGCCCAGCCCAGGCTCTCCTGTTGCTTCTCCTATGCTGAGCCTTTCCTCGTTTCACTGCCCCCAGCTTTAAGAAATGGATCCTCACAGTCACTTGGGCTCCTGTCGTGAAATCTTTCCTACACGAAGTGGAGAACTTGCACACTGCAGTTGGCCCTAGGCAGATCTGCTCAGGGTCAGGTTCCTTGCCCAGTAATACTTGTACATTTATATTTGATTGAATTGATTAATGAGTATCTCTACCGAACTATAAAGTTCCATGAGGGTAAAGTCCATGTCCACTTCTCCCTCATACCTGGGTAATAAATATTTATCATGTATTGTGGTCATCCAGTATTTTAAACCGCCTTCTTAAATTCAGCTAATTTTCTGTATTACGGATCCTGTGTCTTTAAGAAAGAATTGAGCACTAACTTACACATCTTTCCTTGCAACTAGAGTTCAGGCAAGGTGCCCAGGTTCTACACTAGGTCAGCCACACGAACCTGTGTGAGACGAATCGAAAATCAGTTATGTGAAGAAGCAGGTACCATGGGGAATCCATCTTTTGACCAGGATGGTGGTGAAGGCACCCAGGTTTTAGAGGACAGCAGTGGTGAAGGCTCTGGCACCTGACCTACCGACCCTGGAACCAGCTGCTGTGTTCACCACGCCCATCATGGGACAGTGGGTTCTGCCCGAAGCAGCCTTGTGGTTTGACTGTGCATTACTCACGGGGCAGAAGCCTCCAACCCGGATTCTCTACCGCTCACATGCCCCACAGATTCCGGAAGAGAGCTAAGATACATTAATCATTCAATTCTTCTGACTAAACCGGCTAGAATGGGTTTGTAACTAAGAGCCCCTACAATTATACCACCTCCCCAGTGCCTAGCATATCATATAGCAGGGTTTCTGTGATATTTGTTGAATGGAATAACTTAGTAAGTTTTTGCTCTATGTAAGCACTGGGCAGAGGAAGTAGTGTAGATTGGTCCTCACAAGTTTATTAATGTCATCTACTCTGGTGGACTGTATAATCCCTTAAGATACTTGCCGTCTCTCCTTGGGGAGGATTCAATTTATCTGTCTTACTGACACAGGCGTGGCCGTGTCTTGCTTTGGCTGATGAAATCTGATCAGAAGTGATGTGTATCACTTCTGCACAGAAGCTTTAAGAGCCAGCATGTGATCCTCTGCATCCTTTTCTTTTGCCTCTCTGCCAAGTGTCAGGCGACATTCTACAAAGAGGCCACTTGGTTTAGCTGGGGGCCTGGAGGGAGTGGGACGCAGAGCCAAGATGAAGATGACCTGCAGTTAACAGGCTGCATGACGAAGCTGCAAGTCACTGAATTGTTGATACCGGGTGTTTGCATGGCCCAACCTAACCTGTCCTAATGGGTGAATTCACTGATAGATGAGGACACTAAGGACAAATGGTAATTAGGACAGGATTTCAGTCCGGGTCTGTTTGCCCCAGAGCCCATTACTTCTTAACCATATGCACATCCCTACCCAGCTTAATTAAGACAAAAGAAAAAATCATCATCAATCATTGCATAATTTTGAAGTTAGAGAAGTTAGGAAGAGCCACCCATTCTGAAGGTAATTAAAGCATTAATTAAACTGCACCTTGCAAGACAATATGCAAATGTACTTGGAGACTTAGACGAGAGGGTAATTTTCTAAGTAACTAAATTAACTTCAGAAGATATACAGACATAAAATAGAACTACCACAAAAGAAATTGAAAAACTTATTAAAAATCTATCCACCTCCATCTTCTATACCTGTGGGCCACTGTTGAAAATGTCAGGCCGAAATTGCTTTGTATCTTTGTAACAGATAATTCCAGTTCTATTTAAACTGTTTCAGAGCATTGAGAAATATACAAATCTTTCAAACTATTTTTAGAAAGCCAAAGTAACATTGTACCAAAACTTTACAAAAATAGCACTAGAAAAAAAAAACCACCCTAGCATCCAATCTCATACAAGACTAGGGATGACAAATCTTAAATTAAATATTAAAAATGCATACTTCAGCATAACATTAAAATACAGCAAGTGGCTTTGCTTTTAAAAAGTAAGGATAGCTCAGTACTTGACATAGGTTGTGATAAAGCCCTGCACTAATATAAATGTTCATCTCAATAAATGGCCAAGAGACATTTAATAAAGTTTGATATTTAGTTCTGATTTAAAAGCACAAATACACACATACATAGGAAAACTATAGTAAATGGATACTTTTTTTAAAACCAAACAATAACAAAAAACATTTTTTCAGTCCTGTCGGCATTAGGCTTAAGGGGAAAACACTAGAAGCTTTAAAAAAGGTTTTCCACTCTTGGCACTATTTCAAGACAGGATTGCTATGCACAGTCTATTACAGCTAGATAAAAGTATGGATAAGAGGTATAAATATTATATCAAGAGAACTAAAAAGATACAACTTTAAAAACTATTAAAATAAGAGATCTAAAAAATGTATCTGCCTTTGCAAAAGTAATAAGAACACACACACACACACACACACACACACACACACACCCCTTGTTTCTTCCTAAAAAGAAATAAGAGGAACTGAATATATCTTCCTAACTGAAACAATCAAACCCTCATGAAATATGGGAAGCAACCATTTGTGAAACAATGGACATCTGGCAGCGAAGGACAGTGATTCCTGAGAGACAGAAAAACAAATGTATCCAGTCCTGCAATTGTTCCAGCTTACTGCCTTTGTAGAGTTTGTAGGCTGTGATGGGGGGTGGGGGAGGGAAACCAGGCAGAGCTCATATGACTACCTGAGTTAAGGAGATTGTTTTGGAAGGAGAGAGAGTTCAGGGACTAGAAAAAAACATTTAAAATCTATTATTAAAATCTTTAAAGCGTCCAGAGAATTTAATGCATCCATAGAAGGAGATCAAGATACTACTGAAAAAAAAAGCTGTCAAAGACAAGAAAAAATTCTTGGAAGTTTGAAACATGAAGGAAGGTAAAGTTAGAGAAATCCTTTTGGCTATAAAACAAAGAGATCCCCCCTCCCCCCCAAAAAAAGCCCCACAGAAAACCCACTCTAAAAAGCAGAGAGGAAAAGGTGGAGCACCTTCAGGGGCAGGCATCGAGTGAATAATGAGGATTCCAGAAATAGAAACAAACACCCCCCCCAACCAATAACAAACAAAGTAAAACAATACAGAAATCCTGAGAGAAAGGGAGAAACATTAAAATGACACAAGTAGTCATCTCAAGAACAGAAGAATTCAAGGTTTCTGATAGGAAGAACCCACTAAGGATCCAGAGGAAAGAAGGGGAAAAAAAAGACTCCTACCAGTGTGCTTCGTCATGAAATATCCATAAACCAGGAAGGAAAAGAAAAATCCTGAAAGTTTCCAGGAGGAAAATAGATCATTCCAAGAACAACAAGAAAAAGAAGGGTATTTGTCTTCTCAGTATGAAAATGGAAAGTAAAAAAAGATAATGGATGTGCACCTCAGACACAGGGGACCGAACAAAGATAAAGGAGACCGTGGGACTAGAAGTACGGACACTGAAGGGAAAGTGACAGGACTATAATGGAGCAAATAATCCTCAGTGGAAGAAGAGGAGGATGGGCCAGGTAAAATTTCATCAGGAAAAAAAATTCACTGGTCTATTTTTTGAGGGAAATGACCACATGGAACTGGAGTTCAGCGGGACTTTACATTTCTTTTGGAGGGTTCTTTCGTTTTAGCAGTCTGCCGTGCTAGAGATAAGATGGTTGGTCTTGTGGAAGCCTGGCTCCCAACGGTGAATCCGCTTTGCAAGTTTTCCTGTGTAGTGTGTCCTCACCCTCTAGCTAGTCACCGTCTGAGCCCTTTCTTGCACCCACCTCTCCTTTTGCACCGTCTGTGCCGTTTGCGACATTCTACTCAGGCACCTCTCAGGTAGCTTGGAACCCTCTCAGAAGTCGTCTTTCTTTTCTGCCTTCTCATGGCACTTACAATTGACTCTAGTTTTCATTTGGCATTTGTGTCCTGCCTTCTGTTAAGTGTTACCCTTCCTGCAGTTCAGGTCTTGGATTCTGAACCACACTGTAAGCCCCCCGAGGAAAGGGATGTTGTCCTAAGCCTCTCTGAAGGACTCTACTTCAAGTATAGGACTTCGCACAGAGCAAGCAGGTGCTCAATAAATACTTGTTAAACACATTCATGAATTAAAACCTTCCCATGTATTTCCCTGTATCCCTGTCTCCACTGTTAATACAAAAATAACATACATATTGCATTAGAGTTCCTGCAAAAGGCATAACTTCTGGTAAATAAAAAATTTCCAAGATATGAATGAGTAATCAAGATTTAATTTATTTCCACATTTCCGAAAACAGCTCTCTTGCTTTCTACAGGAGTCTGCATTTTCGCTGCTATAGAAATATGTGGGGATTTCACAGCACGCTAAAGGGGGAACTGTTTCACCCCAAAATGTGTCCACTCCCCCTGTGGGGAAGGCTGGTAGGGACCACAGTGCTCAGTGGTTCACATAGCAGGACTGTCACGATGGAAGCCGCCACACTCGCTGCGTGTCTTCTCCTTGGTTTCTCAGTACCACTGTTCTCCCCACTTACATACACCCTTGTTTCTTTCCATCCCTGCAAAGTGAGAACATGTAGGCCTGGCCCAATCCCAGCACCCTTACAACCTTTCCCCAGAGTGTTCCCAGAAGAGGAGATTCACAGCCAATCTCCCTTTTCCTCCACATGCCTCCAATACTGGCTGACTTGGCTGTCAATTCCGGGTATTTTCCCACAACACAAGTCTTCAGGGTAACTGCATAAAACCCAGGTCAGCCTCTGCAACCGAGATGTTCCACTTCATTAACTTTAGTTACATTCCCATCATTTCCAATAAGTAGCTTTGCAAAATACCACTTACAAGATGTGTAGCTGACTATCAGTTAACAAATTGTTCCACTTATTTGGTCCCAGGAATTGGATTTCCTCATGAGAATCATTGTCCAACTGTATGTCTAACTGATTTAAGACAAATCTTTTCAATCTAACATGATGGACTTCAAGACAACAGGTCCCAGTTTTCTGTGCAAACAGTCTGAGATACCTGCATCACACTGCTTTTCAGGCTTCCATATTCTAGAAACATGAGTGATTGAATGAATCTCTTGGCCCAATCCTCAGGGCTCAGCTCTCCCCACCCACAGCTTTGTAAATTTTGCAGTTACTTGCATTTTAAGTCTCAAACCATTCATAGAAACATCCTTTTTTTGCCTTTTAAAAACCAAGTAATAATGTTCGAATAATTTGGCAATAAAGTGTCTTTCAGCTCTCTTATTTAAATAAGAGGAGAAGGAAAGCTCTTAGTCTCATATTTGTTTTTAGGGGGGGAAGTGAATCTTTAAGAAATTATGGGAGAGAATAGTTCCATTTATAAACCATTCAAGTTTCTTTCTGACATGTCATGCTTATTATCAATGATCCATTTCCCCTTTTCTTTGTGCTATCCCCAGAATTCTTCCTGACTGAGAAGCTAACTTAAATCTTCTGCTTTGTCTCAAGGCCTGTATTAGATTAATGTCTTTTTTTCTTTCATTTTGGAATGACTGATTAACAAGCAGAAATTAAATTAAAAATGTTAACTTCTCTGGACAGTGGATTTTCTCAAGCCTGTTAGACCTTGCTGGCAATAGGAACAGGATCTCCTGTAAACCCTTCACCTGGGGCTACGATGTGGTGGCCAGAAAGACAAAATGTGGTTTGGACTAGTACTGAATAGCAGATACCAGGTGCTATCAATCTATTCCTTTTCCCCTGCAGGGTGAGCATTCAGTGTCCCTGAACTCCAGGCTCTTGGAAAGAGCACAAGAAATCTCCAAAGTCCAGGGAACAAAGGAATTTGATAGAATACTTCTGATAATTACTGAATGCATTTTAAAGATTAGGAGAATGAGATGCAAAGTTAACTGTGGGTGAAGCCTTCAGGTCTATACAGGCCTGGTTAGATTTCCCTGTGAGTACTTTTTTGGATGCACCATCCTCTGAATACAGGCACTGGTCTGCAGGATCCGGTTTCATTCAGCCTGCTCTAAATTTCAATGAACTCCTCCTTCTTCCAGGGTGTTCTCTCAAGTGTCCTCCAATACCACAGTTCATTCCTTTCTGACCTCTGTTTTCTTCTGTCATTCTTTTCCTCCTATCTTTTATTTCCCTTCTCTCTGGTTGTTTTTATTTATTAAAATCACTGATATGTAATTCAGGCAAAGGTCTGAATAAAGAGCAAGGTGACAGACTTCAGGTTGGCGATTGTCATGTTGCTGCTGCTGCTGCCGCCACTGTGACGACACTCACATCCCCACTGTTCCTTCCAGTAGGCAGAGCTCTTCCACTCTGGTTTCTCACCCTGTCCTCACAACCCTGGGAGATCAGGTCAGTGTTATTATTATTAAAATAAATTTGTTTTTAAAACTTCACCCCAGGATATGTTTATTGATTTGAGAAGAGAGAGAGATGTGAGGGAGAAACATCTGATCTGCTGCCTCCCATAAGCCCCTGGACCTGGGATCGAACCCACAACCTTTTGGTGTGTGGGAGGATGCTCCAACCAACTGAGACACCTGGCCAGGGCTAGGTTGGTATTACTTCTGTCATCTTCTGTGGAAGCCAAGGCCTGGGTAAGTTGACTGATGTGCCGAGGGACCCCACTCTGGGAAGAGGTGTGAAATCAGGGTTCAAATGTATGTCTTAGGACTCTGAGCCCAGGATGAAACTGCTCGTCTGGAGTGCTGCACTGAGGAGAGGCTGCCTCAAAAGATCCTTCACTGCCAGGTAGTACAAGGAGATTAAATTATCACAAAGGTTTGGATAAATGTAATGGAAAAACAAATGTTGACAGGTCAATAAAACACGGAAATAGTTCACAAAAGGAAGCTGTGTAAACTTCCCCGTAATAGAGGGTGTGCCTGCAGCAGCAAGTTCCCATGTAATTCCCGCAGCATTCCACAATGCCTTTCCCGAAGACAGTGTGGCAATATGCATCAAAAAATTAGACGTGACTAATAGTGGTTCCGGGTTACTGAGAATCTTTGGTCGGTTTTTTCATCTGTAAATAATAGGGCTTGGGGAGGATTAAATAAAGTAATGTGAGTGCCCTGGCACGGAGAGTGTACTCGGTAAATACTGCCAATGTTTAATGATGATAGTGTTTTCACTTGTATGAGGGAATAACAAACACAGAGACTCAGTGATAAACACATTTGTAGCTGTGTTTCTATAAATAAGAGTGAAAAATTGGGACAACCTAATGTCCATCAATAGAGAATCTGTGGAACAGGGCCTGCTAGCACGTCTCTAGGTGCTAGATTGTTACAATTGTACTTAAGAGACTACAGAACAGACTGACCAGTGTGGCTCAATTGACAGCGTAATCCAGCAAAGCAAAAAGTTGCTGGCTCAATTTTCGATCAGGGCACATGCCTGAGTTGCAGGTCCCAGCTGAGGCACAAATGAGAGGCTACTGGCTGGTGATTCTCCCTCACGTTGAAGTTTCTCGCTCCCTTTCTTTCTCTCTTTCCTTCTGTCCAAAACATAAATACAATCTTTAAAAAAGATTTAAAAAACTAAAGAAACCTCACAGACAACAGTATGGTCATTACCAGAGGGGAATTAGAGGGTGGGAGGGAGGGAGGTGAAGGTGAAGGTGAAGGTGGGGTAATAAGGGAGGACAGAGCCCTGAGTTGGGGTGGTGAACACACCGTGCAGATTCTGTCCTGTAAAGTTATACGCCCTAGACCTGTGTAATTTTATTAACCAATGTAACCCCAATAAATCCAATTTAAAAAAGGATACTAAAAGAAATAAAATAGAAAAACGATGATAAAACATTATTACATGATGAGATATTTGTGCTTTATTGAAAAAGCAAACTATAAGTTAAGAACAGTGTAATTTTTTGGTTAAAGTATATCTGTAATAAAAAGAGAGATACAGACCTACACAAAAAGAGAGATCTAGACATGGATAGAAACCTGGATGGGTTTATGTCACTATATCAACAATCGACTGGGGACAGAATTACACTGTTTTCAATTTTGTCATTTAAGTGTTTTTCCAACAATAAATATGTCGTCCATGTGAAAAAAATTCTTTTTATTTTTAAAATTCCAGGTTTTCTTGCCTCCTCTTCCTCAGTTTTTCAGACCTAGCCTGAAGGGCACTAGAAACAGACAGCTAACCAGCTTTTTTTGGGTATCCACTCTCGGCCAGACACCGATCTAGGCACCGGAGTTAGAGGCACACAAGATGGACAAAGCCGCCCTCCAAGAGCTTACATTTTAAAGGAAAGCCCCAAATACATACATAAGGAAGGGGGAGTAGACCCCACATCCAGATGAGGTGGGTGCAGTTCCAGCAACATGCATCGCCTGCTCCACCAAGCACCCGGCAGTCTGAGGTCCAACAGCAGTTGCTACGATAAGGGCTGCTTATCTCTGGTTAAAGTGCTTGATCTCCTTGGGAGTGGCATAACGGTAACTTGGGCCTCAGTCTGAGTCATTTTCCTAGAGTAGATTATCTGACCCTGAGGGGGAAAGAGGAGGGAGTGAAAGTATACTGTCGGGGAAAGGCCTAAGAAGGATCCGTTTCACAGCCTTGCCACCTTCAGAAAAGAAGCCCCCTGAAGCTGGGCCGGTGGGGGTGGGCTGGGTGTGCCTCTGACACTAAAGTGGAGAGTGGGCCTGAGAGTGGAGTCAAACTTCATGCATGTTTCTAGGTTCCCACCAACTGGTGTTGGTTCTAGCATCTTTCCCAGAGATCTGAAAACGGATGTCACCTTCCCTTCTCTCTGCTTCTCCCAGTGCTCTCCCTTCTATTGTTCAGAAGTGATTCGTTTTTTAAAAGTGTTGTTTAAGCATTACCTATGCCATAGGTCTTGATAAGTATTTATTGGATGAATTGAATGAATGACCACATATATGTAAAATCTGCTGCACATAGGGGCTACTCAGTCATCCACACCGGGATTTCATTCAACAGCAAAATGCCATGGCAACAGCCAGATGGGATCCCTTGCCATCACTGCCCTTCATCTGCACCCTCACCTCTGGGTCACAGCACTTGGAAAAGGTGGAGCCTGGAGCTGAACTGCTGGGGCCAGGGGACTGGTGTTTAGCCAGAGAGTGAAAGGGAGAATCTAGCTGCCAATCTAACTGAGTGGGTGGAGCCAATAATGGTGGGATACTCCTGTACAGATCAAAACAATCTTTGATTTTTCTGAGGTGAGGGAGTGCCAGGAGAAGGATAAATATGCTTGGATGGCAAAAATTTTAAATACCCACCCTGGTGGGTAGCTCAGATGGTTAGAGCATTGTTTTAGTACACCAAGGTTAAGGGTTTGATCCCCAGTCGTGGCACATACAAGAATCAACTGATGAATGTATCAATAAGCAGAAAAACAAATCAATGTGTCTCGCTTTCCTTTCCTCTTTGTCTCTAAAAATCAATTAAAACATTTCAAATACGAACTAGAGGTTTATCACTGAGTTGAATTTTATATTGTGCATTTCAGTTGAATGCCTGGAAGAGTGTTCCTCCCACCCCCAGCCAGACTCAATTGTTTTGTAAGGCTGTTGAGCTCCAGTAACTAGAGAGGCCTGAATATTTATAGACCATTAGAGACATGAGAACAATCACAATAATTCTTGGAGTGCATATCCTCCCCCCACCTGGATACCTAAATAAGCTTCACCCAGTAGTGTGGGTATTTTAACCTCCTCCTCACCCAAGCCACATCCGCCCTTTATTGTTTCCTTAGCAACTTGACCTCATGTACATGATGGGAGGCTGTAGTAAATGCAACTGTAAAATGAATTGTAGGTTGAAGGTGTATGGCTGACAAAATTGGCTTAGTATAGGGCCAATGACAGTACAGTACAGTAAGAGGGGCTTGATCTTACATGAACTCTTTTGTATTTCTCATGTTCATCTTTCCTAAGACCCTGGCCTATGTTAGTTCTCACATCAGTACTAGACACAAAGAAAAGCAGAGTGAAGAGTGACTTTTCCTAAATCATGAGGTTTGACCAAAATTATTTTTAGATACTTTGCATTTTTACTCTATTGTTATTATTATTATTATTATTATTATTATTATTATTATTAGTTTTCAGCATTGCAATGGTATGACTGGTACCAGGCAACACTGAGAGAACATGCTGTTATATTTTGAAAGGTGTGGTCTTAATGTATGCTGTAGTTGAGGCATCAGTTCTACAATTTCCTCGTTCTTCTCCACATGTCAGACTTTATGTCTGTCAAGATCCATTTTTGCTGTTCTTTTTTTCTTATTTATTTTATTTTTTGTTAGCAGGTCTGTGCTCAATCCACTGAGCTACGCCAGCCAGGGCTTTTATTTTTAAATATATTTTATTGACTATGCTATCACAGTTGTCTCATTTCCCTGCCTTTACTCCCCTCCACCCTGAACACTCCCTCCCACCTGCATTCTCCCCTTTAGCTCATGTCCATGGGTTGTACATAGAAAACTTTGGTTTCTCCATTTCCTACACTATTCTTAACATCCCCCTGTCTATTTTCTACCTGCATTTGTGTTACTTATTCCCTGTACCTTTGCCCCCCTTCCCCACTCTCCTTCCCCACTGATAACCCTCCATGTGATCTCCATTTCTGTGATTCTGTCCCTGTTCTAGTTCTTTGCTTAGTTTTTAAAAAAATTATTTTCGGTTTGGTTGTTGATAGTTGTGAGTCTGTTCTTATTTTACTCTTCATAGTTTTGATCTTTTTCTTAGACAAATCCCTTTAACATTTCATATAATAAGGGCTTGGTGATGATGAACTCCTTGAATTTGACCTTATCTGGGAAGCACTTTATCTGCGCTTCCATTCTAAATGATAGATTTGCTGGATAGACTAATCTTGGATGTAGGTCCTTGCCTTTCATGACTTCAAATACTTCCTTCCAGCCCCTTCTTGCCTATAAGGTTTCTTTGGAGAAATCAGCTAATAGTCTTAGGGGAACTCCTTTGTAGGTAGCTGTCTCCTCTTCTCTTGCTGCTTTTAAGATTCTTTCCTTCTCTTTAATCTTGGCTAATGTAATTATGATGTGCCTTGGTGTGTGCTTCCTTGGGTCCAACTTCTTTGACACTCTCTGAGCTTCCTGAATTTCCTGAAAGTCTATTTCCTTTGCCAGGTTGGGGAAGTTCTCCTTTATTATTTTTTCAAATAAGTTTTTCATTTCTTGCTCTTCCTATTCTCCTTTTGGCACCCCTATGATTTGGATATTGGAACATTTAAAATTGTCCTAGAGGTTCCTAAGCCGCTCCTCATTTTTTTGAATTCTTGTTTCTTCGTTATGTTCTAGTTGAATGTTTATTTCTTCCTTCTGGTCCAAACTGTTGATTTAAGTCCTGGTTTCCCTCCCTTCACTGTTGGTTCCCTGTACATTTTCCTCTATTCCACTTGTCATAGCCTTCACTTTTTCCTCTACTTTGTGACCATACTCAACCAATTCTGTGAGCATCCTGATTACCAGTGTTTGCATCTGATAGGTTGGCTATTTCTTTATCACTTAGTTGTATTTATTCTGGAGCTTTGATCTGTTCTTTCATTTGGGTCATTGTTTTTTGTTTTTTGTTTTTTTTGTCTTGACATGCCTGTGATGTAGTAAGGGATGGAGTCTTAGGTATTTGCCAGGGTTGGACAACTCACGTCACTGCATTGCGGCACTATATGTGGGGGAGGGGTCTGAGAGGGAACAGTGCTGCTTGCTCAGCTCTCTGTTGGCTTTCAATCAGTTCGCTCACTATCCACAAGCAAATTAGACCCTGCTGGTGCTGATTCCCAGATGGGTGGGCTTGTGTACATTCTAGGACACTGTGGGTCTCTCCAACAAACTCTCCTGTGAGGTTGGGAGTTTCTCTTACCACCTCAACCCTCACAGGTTTTTTCAGTCAGAGTTTTTGAGGTTTTGTTTCCCTGCACTCGAACCCTGGGTTGTGTGGTCTGTCTTGTTCCCCAGTTGTTCCTCCCAGTTTATCTGCATGCAAATATGAGACCGCCCACTCAGCCAGCTGCCTCCTGGCCCATCCTCTCCACCCAGCTGCCGATCTCTGCCCTTCCCACTAGTCTGGATGAATGTTTCTTCTTTAACTACTTGGTTGTTGGACTTCCATATAGTTTGATTTCCTGGTAGTTCTGGTTGTTTTTTGTTTTTAAATTTGTTGTTGTCCTTCTTTTGGTTGTGCGAGGAGTCACAGTGTGTCTACCTACAACTCCATCTTGGCTGGAAGTCTTGTTGTTGTTCTTTAGTTCTACATCAAGAGTGAATAAATTATAGAACACACACCTATGGAATATCATGCAATACTTTTCAATAATTATGGAGAAATAATTGTTTTAATCATTCAACATTTATCGTGCATGAACTGTGTTCCTGACACTGATCTAGGCCCTTGAAATAATGAACAGATGAAAACCTCTGCATACATTCTAGTTGGGGGAGAAACTATAAATTAGGAAAATTACACTCTATGTGAGAAAGTGACCACTACTGTAAGCAAAATAAAATGGAGGCAAGAGG
Organism: Sturnira hondurensis; assembly: GCF_014824575.4. Classification (NCBI taxonomy): domain Eukaryota; kingdom Metazoa; phylum Chordata; class Mammalia; order Chiroptera; family Phyllostomidae; genus Sturnira; species Sturnira hondurensis. Next base: position 7,740,567 of record NW_028073511.1, on the reverse strand, counting down.
GAGATAGAGGGGAAGGCATAGCATTTTAATTTTAAAACAGGGTTTGCAGGGTGGGCTACACTGAGAAAGTGACATTTGACTGGAAGGTTGAGGACAATGAGGGACAGAGTCCTTTTGAGATCTGTGCAAGGGCCTTTCAAGCACAGGAGGCCAACTCTAGCTAAGGTCCTTGGGGGCAGTGTGACTGGTGCATTTGAGGAACATGGACAGGGGGCTGGGGCTCAGGCTGGACCACAGAATGCACTGGAAAAGGAGTTGGAGTTCCCAGATGAGGCAGGAGGGCAGGGCTTGTGAGGTGGGATGAGGACTTTTGTTATGAGAGAAACTCCCTTCTTGCCAACACGGTAGAGAATTACAGATTAGCAAGTCTATGAGTGTGTAAGCAGGGTTTATTGGTGATGTGTTCTCATGGAAAAGAATGGGCCTTGCTGAGGTGGGAGAGAAAGGCAAGAGCAAGGGTGGCAAGGGCATAGGTGGCAAGAGCCTGGGGGTGACCAGAGAAGAGTGAGTCCTTTGTTCTGAGGACTTAAATAGTTGGCAGGATGTGGAGTGAGGAAGTTAATGTGTTTCACTGTATATAAAGCTCACTTTTTTGTCCAAATTTTTGAGGGAAAATAAGGATGCACATTATACATGGGTAGTACTAATTGTGTATCTGTATAAATGTTTTTAATTCTTTAATTTATCCTTATGCATTACAAGTATAATTATAGAAAGCAAAAATTATATAACATGCAAAAATACCTTGGAATATGGTAATTGGTTTTGTTGAACTTATGATGAACTTGCAGTGAAAACAGTTTTAGCCAATGAGTCAACAAAATGAAACATATTGTTATCCACAGAGTAAGATAGATGATGTGGATTGTTATCCACTTGAAAAGATAGGTGATGCCAATTTTACCACCATAGGGTGAACAGCATGACATTTCCCTTCATACACTTTAGGTGGGAGAAATTATTGGAAAACCCCTTGGAAAATGTTGAAATGGTTTTTGTACACTGTGAGCTTTAAGCTAAAAGTTATTCAACATGCTAAAAAGCATGGCAACAAAGCTGCCGAGGGGCACTTTGGGCCTCCTCCCACAGAGAGTCATCAGACTGGAGGCAACAGGAAGAAATGCTCCTTCAGATGACAAGACAGAAGAAGGCAATGCCAGGGGAACCTCCAAAGAGGCTGGGGGTGGAGCAGGAGGTGAAGACCGGGATTCTGGAGCAGCATCAAACGGAGATCTCTGCTTCAACCGAGATGATACAAGAAGGCAAAAGGATGGCACGAGAAAAAAACATTGATGACTTCTCAGGGACACCCAAATGGTGCTTTAACTTCATGAAGAGAGAAGGTTTGAGCATGAGGACGTGAACAAAACTTGCCCCATGTCTTCCAGCAGCCTATGAGAACCAAGTTTTGGAATCTCATTTGTATGTCATCGATCTTCAGAAGACAACTTTGAGCTGTCCCAAATCGCTAATATGGATGAGGTCCCGCTCACAGTTGATGTGCCATCTAACAGAACTCTGGACTTCTAAGGAGCAAAGACTGTGCCTGTTAAAACTAGTGGCCATGAGAAAACACATCTCACTGTTGTTCTAGCCTGTTGTGCAGATGGAACAAAGTTACCACCTATAACCATCTTTAAAAGAAACATGTTTCTGAAAGAAATGATTCCAAGTGGAGCTAATGTCTGCGCGCATGAAAAAGGGTGGATGAAACAACAATTAAATTTAAAAATATATATATGTTAAAGAAAAAGAATAAAGAACAATGGATGGATGAATGAAGAAGGCATGAAAATCTGGTTTAACAAAGCCTGATCACAAAGACCTGGAGGATTACTTAGAAAACCAGCTTTGCTTGCTTTTCTTCACCTCAAAGTGCAAAAACGACCGCAAGGACTTGAACCCCAGCTTGCTGTGGTACCTGGTGGGCTAACCAGCCAACTGCGACCACTGGATATGTCAGTAAACAAGCCCTTTAAGGCCCTAATGAAGAAAGAGTGGACATCAAGAGTCAGCTGGTAGGGATTGAACACTTGCTAGCACTACCAAGAAGCACCCTTCGCCCAAGTTTGTGATTGGATCCTAAGATCACGGAATGATGTCAGGAAGGAAGTGGTTGTGAAATTGTTAAAAAAAATATGGCATCAGAGATGCTATGGATGGAACGGAGCACAATGGAATTTACCAGGATAAAGAAAGCGACCCTTCAGAATTCACGAGAAATGTAGAAATTGAAGAAGATGATGCTTTTGATGCTGAGTGACAGAGTTCTTGGCCTTCTATGATATGTAAATATCATAAATATTACTGGTACATAAACTTTCTTGTACCTCGTACCTGTTCTTGTGTTTTGTAATTATTTGTTACATAAAATTTCTTATACCAAATGTTCAAAAATAAATGCTAAAATTTCTTTATGATACAAAAAATAAATATCTAAATATAAATACATCAAAAATTGAATTAAAGTATTGAAACAAATTTTTTTCCTGAAAATTTGGGCCAAAAATGTGGCTGTGTATTATACACAACAAAATACGGTACACATTGACTGACAGGTAAAGGGGCTGCCAGCTTTGGAGGCGGGGGATGAATAACCAAAGGTCTTGATGGGATTCTTCCTTTGGACACTGTGGGCCCTTTCCCATTTTTCAGGTCTTGGGACAAAAGCACAGTTTCAAAGCCTTTCTTTCCCAGAGAGTGGACATGATTCATAGAATTTCAAGGACTGCCCTCCTCCCATGTTAGCACGGTGTTTCCTGTGCTGTTGGAACACCTGGCAGTATTGCCGGGCCAGGCTCAGGACACTGAGTCAGTGGGTGAGACGTGTCTCCCTCCTCCTTCCTGCCTTGGTTGGCTGTCTATCATACCTAACACTTCAACTTTGACTTTGAGGCAGAGGAGACTATTTAGGTAATTTAGGCAAAGAACGGACACACATCTTTTGTTTTAAAAAATCCTAAAGAGCAAAGGAAGACCATTTAGGAGGGTACTCTCATAATCCAGGCCAGAGATGCTGCTTCTCAGACCAGGGCAATGACCTTGCAGTGGGGTCAGGTTCTGGATGTATTATGAAAGTACCACTAATAGAATTGGATATGGAGTAAACTTTTTAAAAATCTCAATACGATACAGATGTGCTTGGTTGGTTGGTTATACTGAAGTATAATTGAGAAAATACACACTATCCCTGACCAACGTGACTCAGTTGGTTAGAGTGTTGTCCCATGAACCGAGAGGCTGTGGGCTGAATTCCTGGTCAGGGCATACGCCTCGCTTGCAAGTTTGGTCCCTGTCAGGGAGAGTAGAGGAGGCAGCCAGTCAGTGTCTCTCTCTTACAATGATGTAAGAGATGAGAGATGAAGAGGGAGAGATGATGTCTCTCCCTCTCTCTGTCCCCACCTTTCTCTCTGTCTGAAAGCAATTAAAAAATGTTCTCAGGTGAAAATAAAAATAATAAACTGTTCATAATAGTCATAATTGGAGGGCAGGGAAGGCGAGGAGGAGTGGTGAGTTTGGACTTCACAGGTGTGCATTTCAATGTTGCTTGGCCTGTAGCAAACTACACTATTGCTTTTTGCAGTTTGAAAGAAAAGAAATCAATAACTTATTCATACAAAGATTATCCCAGCTGCTCCTTTGACTTGTGTCTAAATATTGTTGAGGCTCACTGAGTGGCTTGGCCCCGGCCCACTCCCCAGTGCCCAGAGCAAGGCTTTGGCTGTCCATGTCGGGTTTCTCTCACCGCCTGCCAGGTGCTCAGCGTTGCAGTACTGTGTACCCTTTGGCCCCACATATATTAAACACAAATAAAGAGAAGAAACTATCATCCTTTAACACTTTTGCTCTCTCTAATGGCTCTGGGAGCTACAGGGGACTGACTCAGGCAAGTTGGGTGGCTTTATGCCAGTGGCTACACAGTTGCTTTTTAAAAAAATATTTGCTGTTTAATGTTATTATAATTAAAGAAAAAATAACATTTAAAATTGTTATCATAGCATTTACCATTTATCTTTTTTAAATTGTACTTTCCCCCATTACCATCTATCCCTTTTATACCCGCCCCCCACAATCACCACAGTGTTGTCAATGTCCATGAGCCCTTTATCCTCTATGCTCTATCCCTTCACCTGCTAACCCCCTGCCCCCTGCCCCTTAGCTGCTAGCCTGCTTTCTATCTATCTCTGAGTCTGTCTCTGTTTTGCTTGTTAGTTCCGTTTGTTCATTAGATTCCACATATGAGTGAAATCGTCGCCGTGTCTTCTTATTCTGTACCATCTTATCCTGTACCATTAACACAGAAGGAAGAACGAAGCATGGAGCACCCCAGCCTCTAAGCCAAGACAAGGGAGAAGGGGCGGATGGGCTGCCAACAGCTTTTCCCCTCGAAATTCCTTTCTTTTCCTTTTCTCTCTCTTTCTTTTTAGCTATTGCAGTTCTGATAAGCAGAGATGACAACCTGAGAGACAACTGTGGCTTTGTCCTGCAACCGCCCTCCATGGACATTCCTGCTCACAGAATTATTGTCCTGGTGACAGGAAGGAATGCTTTCTAGAGAGCAAGGAGTTCTGTGGCCTGTGCTAATCCTATTCCATGGCCTCGGGAGTGGGGGGTCAGGGAAGGCCAGGGTGCGCTCCACATTCTGCATAAAAATAGCTCCAATGTGCTTCAAAATATCTGTCACCCACACAGAGAAGCCCGTACACCCTCACTGCGGAGCCTTGGGAAGAAGATGAAAATGACTGCTGCGATGCACTTCCTCTCACCTGCCTGCCCCAACAGCAATTCAGGAGTGAAGGCCCTTGTCTTCTGGGCCAAACCCTCGGCTTTCTGAATTTTCCCATCAGATTTTGCTCTGTGCTCTGCTTCCTCTGCCAAGTGCAGACTTGAATGAAGCACTCAGCATCGCTTCCCCACCATCCTGAGATTCTTCAGGGTGTGGGGCACATCATACCCCAGGGACAGTCCCGACTGCCCTCATCAGCTATGGCCTGGTCTCCATCAAGCCTGCTACACCGTCCCGGGGGCCACTCTGTCAATGTCACTCCTCCAGTGTCTGGGCTTAGGGTTCCCCACAGAGCTCCCTTTAGCATGATTCTTTCCTCCAGCAGTAGCAACTCAGTTTGTGATGAACCAAACATGTCTTCTATGATTGTAAATGACTTCTATTTATATTTGTGTGCCTTCTCAAAGAGGCTGTAGTTCCTGGCTCTGAGGCGAGCACTTCGGAAATCCTCAGAGCTGTGTGTATCTTCAGACTGGAGTTGACGGGGCACACTGGCTTTGCTCGTTCAGAATTGTCTGTGAATCCTATAGCAATGTACTAGTTTTTCTTTTCTTTAACCCCTCACTTCAACACTTAACAGATTCAGTTATTGCCAAATCCCTATAAGCTGTATTTCCCAACTTCTCTGATGTGTGAGGAGACTCCTGATCTCTTCCCTCATCTCTCTTCTGATGTCATTCCTGGTTTTTATTTATTTTTTCTTGTTAACTGTAAACATTAAGAGAAACCAAAGGGTAGGTTCCTTCTCCTACCCATTCTGAGGGCATACTTCACATGTATATAAAATAAAATTAAGTTCTGTTCCTAGAGACTTTCCAGTTTGAGAACTCAGGTCCCCTCTCATATTGCCTTGGTTTATCCACTGATAAACCTTGAACTGTGGTCTGAGGCACACTTGATATTGACTCCAGTGTTTACTTGTTAAACAGTCTATTTGTATTGATCCAAGTCTTATACCACATACCCCTCTGGTTCCCTTAGCTTACTGGTTTTTAACCTTAACTACAGTTAATCCTTGTAGTACCCCAGTCGTAAAATGTTCCTTACTTGGTGGGTATGTAGAAGATAGGTGTGATTTGTAACATGTTATAATCCTCAGACCAAAGGGCCTGGTAAAGTAAAAGTATCACTGTGTTATTATGATAAATAATAACAAATTTGCGTCACCAACATGAATATGCTTAGCCTCTCCCCCACCAGTCTTTTGACTTTTGCTTGTAACGTTTGGCAGTAAGGTAAGGTTTTTCTGCACATCGACTAAATTCACACTCAGGTGGGAAGAGCACTGTAGGATCTAACTTGAGTCGTGGCCCTGCTATTAACGTGTGTGAGGTCAGCCAGATTGATCACTCTTACTTTGCAACCTGTAGGATTCACAATTCAGAACCCCAAATAAGGGAGTTGTGGGTGATCTGCATAACTGGGGTAAAAAAGAAAAATTAAAAGAGAGAGAGAAAGACAGAGACTTCTACCTGTAGAGAAATTTTACCTTTTGAGAGAAGAGGTTTGGGGTCTAATATCCACATAGATTCCATAATGTTAGGTAATTGTCAACTCATTCCTCCTTTTTTTTTTTACAGTGTAGATAAGGACAGCATTAAGTAACTGTAAATTTATTTATAATTGTTTCTGAGGAGCCACGCAAAGGAATTTAAAGGGAATAAGATTATTTTTCTCATTTTAGAGACTATTAAGAACCCAAAATAAAATTTTCAAAAAAATCAGTCTTATCTGAAACGTTCATAAATTCCTAGCATATAAAAGTCCTGAGTACAGTGGTTAAGAGCACGGGCTCTAAAGTCAGAGGGTTTGGGTTCCAAGACGCTCTGCTGCCTGGGTGACCTTGGAGGAGCTGTTTAATGGCTGTTTTTTCATCTGTAAAATGGGTATGAGAGGTTTTCCTAACAATCATCTTTTCTTTGAGCATGTCCTGCTTAGCGAACACTTTCTGTTTCTAAGAGCTTAATTTCCACAACAACCCTAAGAGGGTTATCCATGTAAGTAAATTCAGCCATGCACATCAAGCCTTTATGACTATGCCTGGCCTAACTAAGACTCAGTCAAGGCTACATAGTATTTTGTGTCCCCAGAGAGGGTGCAGAGTGAAATCAGCATGCCTTTGGAGCAAAATAAATAATTTAACGGGGGGAGGATATTTCAATACGAGGCATCTCCATGAATCTTAATTATGAAGTGAGTTCATTGGAATTTGTCAACAAGCTCCTGCTAAATGAGATCAGCTGGAGAGCTAAAATTGAAGGCTGCAATTAAAGGGTGAATGAAAAACAGTGCCAGCAGGGGGGGTGGTGCAGAGAGGCCTGGTGGCGTGCCATGCACACTAACTTTTGCTTCCTATCGGCCCCCAGTGCGACCCCAGAGCACAATGGGCTAAAATGGTGGAAAAGCAGGGAGTGACTCAGGGGTTTGTGCTCCATGTGTGGAGTGTGGAAAAGCTAAATGGTGAGGGGGGTTAAACCCAGGGGAGCGATGACTTTCAAACTTTCAAGTTTCAGGACCTCTATACACTGTTAAAAATTATTGAGGACCCAAAGAGCTCTTTTTCTTTCTTTCTTCTTTCTTTCTTTCTTTCCTTCTTTCCTTCCTTCTTTCTTTCTTTCTTTCTTTCTTTCTTTCTTTCTTTCTTTCTTTCTTTCTTTCTTTCTTTCTTTCTTCCTTTCTTTCTTTATGTGGCTGTTTCTATCATACTTGCCTTATTGAATATTGAAGCTGAAAACATTTAAAATATTTATTACTTCACTTCAAAATAATAAAAACCCACTTCTTGATAGCATAAATAACGTCATTTAAAAATGAAAATAGCTCTGTTTTCCAAAACAAAAAAACTTAGTGAGAAAAGTGTTATTGTTTTACATTTTTACGAACCTCTTTAATGTGTGGCTTTCCAGTAGATAGATGGATTCTTCTGTCTGCTGCAGCATTCAGTCTGTCATGATGTATTCTTTCGGCTGAAAATCTAGCTGGTTACAGATGTACTTGGTTGGGAAAGGGAGAAGTCATTTAATAGCCTTCAGGGAATTATAGAAATTCTTCTTTAATAATATGCCAAATTTTGACAGGTGTTTGATTCTAAAGATGAGTTGCAATGTGAATTTTCAGACTCTATCAATGAACTTTTTATACTCTGTACAAATGTGAGAGAATGAGAGTGAAAAGGGAAAATGAAGTTTTCTTATTCATATTCTTTCTTTCATTATTATTATTGATAAAATAGTTTTGATCTCAAAGTCACTCTGAAAATTTTGGGGTCTATAGAGGTTCCTAAAACACATTTTTAGAACCATTGTCATAGGTAAATAATCGCTTCTCTGCTCCTCTTCTCTGCTTTTTTTTTTTAATTTCACCTTTTGTGTTTGCGTAGAATAAAGACTTACTCAGTTTATCTCAGAAAAGGCAGCTTTATTTTGTGGGTAAAAATGGCCTGAACTTGACCTGTGAAGTCTCTCTGGCTCACTTTTGGGGACTGCATATATATTCTCTTTCTCACGACACCTTATCATCTGCATTCTTTTCTCTGCATTCTCACACTTTCTGCTTCTTCAACTTCGAACTTAACTGTGCCTTCTTTAGCTTCCTTAACATAAAGACATTTTAGCTTTAGCTCCTATAGATTATTGCACATTCTCTTGATGTTTTAAAGATCAGATTTACAAGGGAACAACTCTAATTGCTCATATTTTTATGCCAATTATGGCATATTCACTGGTGACACGGTGGATCAGCTGCCCTTGGGTGGTGGAGTGGGTCACCTAGTACAAAGCATACTTCCCCTGTGTTCTTTTCAAGGTGGCTCAGACTTTAACCCATTGTGATTAAACCTGTACGTTCTTTTGAACCTCCTGTATGTTCAGTATGCTACAGGGGTTTCCCCTAAGACTGCAGCTTACTATAAAGTGCAATGTAGCAGCGGAACAAATACGCTATGAAGAGAGCTTATTGGATTTGAGTCCTATCCTATCTTGCTCCCTGTGTGACCTGGGGTAAATTGTTTAACTTCTTAGCCCTAAAATCTAAAGAGGATGTTAATTGTACCTACCCTTAGGGTTACTGTAAGATGATGGGGTGTGGGGAATTCATGTAAATTGCTCAGAAGGTAGTAGGTAATCACAGAAGGTATGCTCATTCTTAAGGGTTTTTTTGCTCAGCATTGAAGAAGTGAAGACAGTTTTGCCAGAGAGGGTGGAGACCAGCTCCTGAGCCAGCTCGCTAATAGGCCTCTTTTCTCTCGCCCATGGCCTTGGCTGATTCGGGCACTTTTTCCTAATCACAAGATTTGGTTATTTGGAAGCAGTCCTACCCTCAGTCGCTTAAGCCGTAGAAAGCCGAAGCGGCTTTTTTTGTTTTCTTCTCTGTCTAATCCTTCCTCTTCAGCTTTCACACATCTACCTTCCTCCTTTTTATTTTCTCGATTCCTTCTCACCTTCCAATGTATTCCTCTTCTCCGTCTTTTCCTTAGTTGGAGTATATAATAAACTGCTATACCAAGGTACCCCCCCAAATTGCAACTTAAAAGGGGATAATTTGTTTCACTCTATCAAATTAGTCCAGAAGAAATGGTGCAAGTGAAACCCAATGTGTGGGTTCAGCTGCCTGCTGAAACAAAAGCCAAACTCATGTGACAGGTGCTGGTGCAAAGGGAAAGAAGTTTATTCAGGTGCCACAGCCCAGGAGAATGCCATAGCCCTTCTCAAAAACCATCTCATCCTCCTGCTCAAGCCTGTAGTTCTTACAAGGATAGGGAGGGGAAAGCTCCTTTTTTCTAGCTAATTACCTTGCTAGCTTTTGGTGTGCTCTAGCCCTATCCATTTATCTTTCTAGCCTTTGGCACACGCAGTGTAAGAACCTCTCCCTGTGCCATCTTGGCCAGTGGGGAAGACTCCTGGGTACTCCTTGAGTGTCTTCAGTATCAGGGTCAGGGTCAGGGTCAGTGGGGAGGGGGTGCTGCAGAACCCATTATCAGGAAGCCTAGAGATGCCACAGACATCAGGCTGCCTCTTGGCACTGGACACAATGCCCACTGATCCAGGGGAGCTGGTTGGAGTCTGCAGGGCTCCCCTGGGTCATGGCATGACTTGTGTCCTCTTTGCAGCTCCTGCTTGGCCCACCCCTCTGAAGTGGCCTGTTGGGCACATGTTCACCCTGCTGTTGGCTGCCCATGCCCCAACTGATTGGCTATAGTAACAATTCTCCTCTTCAAAGCTCTGGACCCTTGTAATCCTACAAGGGTCAATGAATGGAGGTCTTATCTTCTGTAATTTCTTCCTGTTGTCAAAGGAGAATTTCTTCCTGCTGTCTTACCTATCCCCAGGTCTACAGAGTCTTGCTATCTACTAAAGAAAGAAGGAGGTCAAGAATGAAGGGAAAACTTTATGGGAGGGAGAAAGACTGCTGCTTTTGGAAAGTGGCATACTTGGTGTGTAGAGGATGGCACTGCTGAAGGAGCTAAGCTGGTGGACTGTTTCGTGTTTCAAGAGGCAGCGTTGCAGATGGGCTTCCAAAGTGAGACCTATTGTATAGATAAGCAATCAAGTATTTCATGAGTGGTATGCCTAGTAGAGCAGGGGGAATTGCAGCAAAATCAGAAACTGGAGAGATTAAAGGATCCCCATAATCTAATCCCGAGTGATGCCTTGAGTGGTGTGCCCAACAGCAAGATAATTTTACCAAGGAAGACACTGTCTGAGAAATGTAAACTAAAATAAAAAGTTACATTGTGACTTAGATTTGGGAAATGCTTTTCCTTTCCAAAGGAGGAAATTTTAAATCTCTTTCAGGAGTGCAGGTCCAGCTTTCCTTTGCAGTATCAACAGCAGCAGCAAGACCTGAGCCCTCCATCTGGGACCCCTACTTTATCTGTCTGTGGGGGCTAGGTCTTTAGTAAGACTCAGTTTTCCAGCTGGAATTGGTGTGAGGGCTCATCAGATAGTTATTAGATAGGCCTACAATGAGCAAACTTGTGCAATGTTGTTAGTGTTTGCCCTAAGTGTTGTACATGTTGTTTGATTTTTGATTCATGTCTTAAATCTAAAGGGGGTGTTCCTGAAATGGACACTTGGAAGGGCCATCCCAAAACTATTTCAAAATGACTTAATTTAAGTATTTTAGAGTGCAACCCTAATCTGGAGTAAGGCAAGAGGGAACACCTGGTCCCATTGCAAATTTGTTTCCTGGCATATTTTCACCAAGACTTTCTTTATTGTGTGGTTCATTTTCTCAGTCTTCCCTGTAGACTGGGGTCTCTGATATGCATGCAGTTTCCATTGAATCTGTAGTGCCTGTCCTACTGTCTGGGAAATTTCTGAAGCGAACAATGGTCCATTGTCACTTTGAATGCTGTAAGGGGTCCAAACCTAGGGATTATTTGTTTGAGTAAAAGTTTTGCTACCTCAATTGCCTTCTCAATCCTAGTGGAGTATGCCTCCACCCATGCAGAAAAGGTTTCTCCAAAAACTAACAAAAATTTAAAATTTTCTGTGACTTTAGGCATCTGTGTAATAACTTGCCAGGCCTCAAACAGGCATATTCCTTTATATTGTGCTCCCTTTCCTGTTGGGGCACATTCTATCTTAGGATTGATTTTAGCTCATACCTGATAGGCTTAGATTATCCTCTGAATGATCCTTTGTAAAAATAAGGGTCCTTCAAGTGTGGTCTAATGAGATCCGTTAAAGCAGGGGTATCTAGTCTGTGGGCTGCAGGCAGCCCAGGAAGGTTATGAATGCTGCCCAAAACAAAATTGCTCACTTGCTTAAAACACCATGAGATTTTTTTGTGATTACATGTCGTCATGTATTTAACACATGGCCCAAGACAACTCTTCTTCTTCCAGTGTGGCCTAGAAATGCCAAAAGGTTGGGCACCCCTGCAAAGCATCCCTTCCATAGTGGGTCCCTTCAGGTAAGTGTTTGAAGATGAGATTCACTAGAGCTTCAGGGAGTAAGATTGTACAATGAGTGCTGATCTCCCAGATAGAATCAAGGTCAGTGTTAGAGATTCGCCATTCACGGGCTCATTACTCACCTTGTTTTGTGTAATGGGCTTTAAATTCTGACAAGCCCAGCTGGGAAGCCCCAAGAAGTGGGGGCCCTCAGATGGCTCATCTTGCTGCTTTTTTAACAGTTCGGTTTCCCTGGCTCATTTGGGAACTGTTCTTCTGGTATCTTGGGCTGTGCTTTATGGAAATTTGGTTCTACAAATTCACTGCCTCTGGCAATTAAAAACGTCTTTTGTATGTTGGATATCCTTATTTGACGAAGTTAAGAACCCTCTTTCTTTCCATATTGCCCTCCATGGGCATGGACCTCCATGAAGGCATATCTAGAGTAAGGGTAGATGTTACCATTCTTTCTCTGGGATAATTCTAAAGCTTTGATGAGGGCCATCAGTTCAGCCTTTTGTGCTAAGGTTCCTACAGCAAGGGCCTAGGCTTCTATTACCTTATCCATGATGACTAGCACATACCCAGCTCACTGCTGACCATTCTGCACGAAGCTGCTCCTATCTCTATATAATTCGCAGTCAGGTTCTATCAATGGCTGGTCCAGTAGATCTGGTCTGCTGGAATAAACTTTGTTAATGATTTCTAAGCAATCATGTTGGAAGTCTGAGCTTCCCTCTGCATCTGGGAGTAGTGTGACTGGGCTTAAGGTACTTGTGGTTCGTAAGGTAACATTTGGATTGTTTAATAAAATGGTCTGATATTTTCCCATGTGCCCTGCCATCAGCCAATACCCGCCTTTCTAACATTTCTTGGTGAGGTTTCTATTCTTTTTATTTTTCTTTTTGAGCTCTGAGCAGTCCTTTCTCTGATGGCCCCCCTCCTCGCAAGAGGCACGTTGATTTTTGCCTAGTGGGTCTTTCCCTTTTCCTTCTGAGTCTTGCCTCTCCATCTGGTTTCCCCTTCTGATTTAATTTCTTTGTTTCCTGAGCATGGTAAACTTTAAGGACTATGTCCACCAGCTGGGAAGGATTCATTCCCAGTGCCCTGTGTAAACGCTGGAGCTTTCTTCCAATATCCAGGGCACTTTGCCTAATAAAAGTCATTTTTACCACCTGGACATTTTCGGTGCCTGTGGGTCAGCATCAGTGTTTTCAATGGGCCTGATCCTTTCTAAAAACTCAGAAGGATCTTCATTTGGTTTCTGTTGAATGGCTTGTATCATGTTCAGTCTTTTTGGTTAGACACCCTTTTCTTAAGCCCTTTTGATATGTACCTTTTACAATGTTCTAGAAGGTGAGGCACCTGCCAATCAGGTCCCAATTTGGTTCTCTCAGGAGATTGCCCTGGCCTGGTTGGGGGTGCTGTTGGGATTCTCTTGGTGGAGATGACGAGCCTCTTTATTAGCCTTGTTTGCAAGTACCTGCCTTTCTTCTGCCATTAGCAACATGTTAGGAGCGCTTGTATGTCTGTCCAGGTTGGATGGTGAGTGGCAAAAATGGAGGTAATAAGATCTGCTATGTTTCTGAAGATCCTCCCTATATGAGGTTTTGGGATTCTTCCAATTCAGTATATCCTAAGTGGAAGATGGTATATCATCCCAATAGTAGCCAGTGGTCTTAACCCTCCCGATTTATTCCATGTATAGGGTATTGCCTCAAAGGCAGCAGTCCCAGCCTTTTTGACAACAGGGACTGGTGTCATGGAAGACAATTTTTCCATGCACAAGGTGGGGTGGGGACAGGAGGCAGAGCTCAGGTGATAATTTGAGCAAAGCCCGCTGCTCACCTCCTGCTGCACGACCTGGTTCCTAACAGGCCATGGACCAGTACCAGTTCAAGCCCCAGGGGCTGGGGAACCCTGCTCAAAGGGAACCATCCTGCTCTGGATAGCAATGCTCCCTGGCCAGACTGGATGCCCTGCTAGGTCTTCAAGGGGGAGGCTATTCCTCATCACACAGGGTGGGACTCGCCCCCCTGGGCCCTATTTCTGGCAGTAGGGGTGGTAATGGGAGAAATCTTCTTTCTGCTGATGCTGAGTTCCCCAGGTTCCAGGCACTGAAGAGACTCATCTCCTCGTTTTCTTTTTCTTCCTGTATCTCACTATAAAAGGGAAGGGAATGGAAGCCAGTTCCCTTCTCTGTGTCTTTAGTTTGTTCCCTTTCTTTGCCACATCCTTATTGTGTAGAGACAGAAATGCCTGGACATAAGGGATTTTGTGCCATTTCCCTGACCATTGGCAAAATAATTCCAACTGTACGATGGTGTAGTAATTTAGGGAGCCATTTAGGGGCCATTTTTCCCCATAGGCTAAAGGACAAGTGGCAAACACAAGGCCCACTGGCCAAATCCAGCCCTCTGCCTTCTTGTTTCTGGCCTGGCACCTTGTCTCTACCTGGCGGCAGTGCTGAGCTCTTGCTTAATTGTTAGGGAGTAGTTACATTTATAGTCCTGAAATTACATTCAGCTCTTTGAAGGCAATCACGAGGCTGATGTGGCCCCTGGTGAAAATGAGTTTGACACCCCTGGGCTAAAGTATACACAGGCGAGCAATGGTACAATAGAAAATCAACTCTTTCTTAGTCATTGTATTATAACTGTACATGCACCAATCTGCAAAAATTTGGCCCAATGGGCTCCCTTCAGGTATTGAAACAGAACAATCCCTGTTGCAAAATATACAAACTCCAAACCATAAGCAGACAGAATGGGACCATGTGAACAAAACTTGGATTCATAATTCCGTGGGTTCAAATGAGGCTCACGTGTGCTCACAAGCAAGTCGAGCATCTTAACTCCTGCCGACTGATACAGCAAGTGGTCCTGACTGGACCCAGATGTCACGGAGCCCATGTGGCACAGAGCCCGTTTGGCATGAAGCCCAAGAGGCAGGGATAACCTACCAACTGGTACCACAAACGGCTCTAATCAGACCCAAGTGACACAAAGCCCAACTGGCATGAAGCCCAAGTGGAATGAAGCCAGGTGGCACGAAGCCCAAAGTCAGGAATGCCTGGCTAATCAAAACTTTGCCAGCAGCTGCCCATGATCTCTCAGCTGCAGCAATTTATAAAAGTTAGCAGTGTCCAAGCCATTAATTTCTCATGGCCAGCTCATCAAAATCTTCTGGCAGCTGCCAGTGGCACGAAGCCCAAGCAGTAGGGATAGAGGACCCCTGCTGTGCATGCTCGTTCTACTTACTCATCCTTGGGGTCTGTCTACTACCCAGAAACCTGTTTCCTTTCATGAGCCAAGCATTTCAGGAGGCTGGCACCTTGGGAAGGAGTGCAGGGAAATCTCCCAAGAAAAGCTCTTAGCTGCTGCTGGGAAGTCCCCACAGTCCTGCTCCCTGGGTTGTCCTGCCACAGGCAGCTGGGACCTGAGTCCAGGCCCTCTGGGACTTCCCAAGGTCCATGACCTCTTGCCTGGCTTGCCAAAAACTGAAACCGAGCGAATGGGTTCAGCTGCCTGCTGCTACAAAAGCCGAACTTGTGAGACTGGTGCTGGTGCAAGAGAAAAGAAGTTTTTTCAGGTTCCACAACCTGTGAGAATGATGGACTTCCATCTCAAAGATTATCTCCTCTCTCTGCTCAAGCCCATGGTTCTTAAAGGGGTACTGAGAGGAGGGATTCTTCTTCTTCTCCTTCTCCTTCTCCTTCTTCTTCTTCTTCTTCTTCTTTTAATCCATCTATCTTGCTAGCTTTGGGGCCCTATGCACTTATCTTTCTAGCTTTCAGCCAACTCAGTGGAAGAACTTCCCCCACACCACCTTGGCCAATGGGGGAGACTCCTGGACCCTCCCTGATTATCTTCAGTATCAGGGTCAGTGGGGAGGGACAGACTGTAAGACCCACAGTCAGGAAGCCTGGAGATGCCACAGCCCTCAGCCGACCTCCCAGTGCTGGACATGGTACCTGTACATCTAGGGGAGCTCAACAGAGCATGGGATTTAAGTTTTTTAGCAGCATATTTTCCAAATTTACAGCAACTGAACATGCTACCTGTTCCTTCAGCCTGAAATATCCTCCCCGCTCATCTCATTTTTGGCAAATTCCTCCTTCTCCTTCAGATCTCAATCTAGATGTCACTTTCTTTTTTTAAAAAGATTTTATTTATTTATCTTTAGAGGGGAAGGGAAGGAGAGAAGGAGAGAAATATCAATGTATTTGATATTTCTCTTGTGAGTTGCTTCTTGTGAGTCCCCTGCTGGGAACTGGCCTGCAACCCAGGCATGTGCCCTGACTGAGAATCGAACTGCGATAGTGTGGTTCACAGGCCCACGCTCAATCCACTGAGCTACACCATCCAGGGCTGGATGTCACTTTCTTAACTCTGAAGATAGTTATGCTACTTCCTAAGGTGTTCTGTAGCATTTTTGACAACTAAAATTATGCCCTTACTTCACTGTAGTGCAGTTGCTGGTTTGTCTATCTTGTTTACTGGCCTGTAGGTTGTGTCAGAGCTGGAACTTAGTTATGTTCACCAATGTATTTCTAGCACTTGGCACAGTGCTTGGAGCTGACAAAGAATAATCATAGAGAGTGTGTTTATAGCAAAGATCTAACAAAGATCAGCACATCTGCTGGATTACCAAAAATAGAAATGATAGCAGATGTTAGGTACTACTAGTCAGTCCTGTGCTAAGCACTGTCTATTTTAAGTCAGTTCTCACAATATATGAGGTTAGCCCTATTCTCATTCCCATTTCATAAATAAGAAGATGAGACAATAGAGAAATTGGAATAATTCTTTTTTTAAAATATATTTTATTAATTATGCCATTACAGTTTTCCAATTCCCCCCTTCATTCCCCTCCACCCTGCATACTCCCTCCCCCACCATTCCCCGCCTTTAGTTTATGTCCATGTGTCACAAGTTCTTTAGATTCTATATTTCCCCTACTATTCTTGCCCTCCCCCTGTCTATTTTCTACCTACCATCTATGCTACTTATTCTCTGTACCTTCTCCCCTTTCTCCTCCCCCCACTCCCCTGTTGCTAACCCTCCATGTGATCTCCATTTCTATGGTTCCACTCCTGATCTAGCTGTCCTCTTAGTTTGCTTTTGTTTTACGTGTGGTTGTTAATAACTGTGAGTTTGCTGTCCTTTCACTGTTCATGTTTTTTATCTTCTGTTTCTTAGATAAGTCCCTTTAACATTTCATATAATAAGGACTTGGTAATGATGAACTCCTTAAATTTGATCTTATCTGAGAAGCACTTTATCTGTCCGTTCATTCTAAATGAAAGCTTTGCTGGATAGAGCAATGTTGGATGTAGGTCTTTGGATTTCATGACTTGGAATACTTCTCTCCAGCCCCTTCTTGCCTATAAGGTCTCTTTTGAGAAATCAGCTGACAGTCTGATGGGACAGTCTGACTGTCCCCTTATCTCTTGCTGCTTCTAGGATTCTCTCCTTCATTTTAATCTTGGCTAATGAAATTATGATGTGTCTTGGTGTGTTCCTTCTTGGGTCCAACTTCTTTGGCACTCTCTGAGCTTCCTGAATTTCCTGGAAGTTTATTTCCTTTGCCAGATTGGGGAGGTTCTCCTTTATTATTTGTTCAAATAAGTTTTCCACTTATTGCCATTCCTCTTCCCCTTCTGGTACCTCTATAATTTGGATATTGGAACGTTTAAAGATGTCCTGAAGGTTCCTAAGCCTCTCCTCATTTTTTTGAATTCTTGTTTCTTCATTCTTTTCTGTTTGGTTGTTTCTTTCTTCCTTCTGGTCCACTCCCTTGATTTGAGTCCCAGTTTCCTTTCCATCACTAGTGGTTTCCTGTGCATTTCCCTTCACTTCACTTAGTTTAGCCTTCATTTGTTCCTCTAGTTTGTGACTAAAATCAACCAGTTCTGTGAGCATCCTGATCACCAGTATTTTGAACTATGCATCTGATAGGTTGGCTATCTCTTGGTCACTTAGAAGTATTGGCTCTGGGGCTTTGAGCTGTTTTTCTTTTTGAGCCATAATGTTTGGTCTGTTTGCACCTGTTATGTATGATGGGCGAAGCCTTAGGTGTTCACCAGGGCGGGGTGACCCAGTCACTGGGTTGTGACGTTGTATGTGGGGGCAGGGACAGAGAGGGGCAATGGCATTTGTTCTACTCTCTCAAATTTTGGTCCCCTCTGCTGCTTCCTGCAAGCAAATTGGGTCCTTCAGGTGCTGGTTCCCAGGTGTGTGGGCTTGTGCACCCTCCAGGACCCTGTGTGTCTCTATAATGAACTCTCTGTGAGCCTGGAAGCTTCTCCTGGCACCTCACTCCCTGAAAGTTTTTCCAATTGGTGCTTTTAGGCTTTAATTCCCATCACTGGGGCCCTAGCCTGCGTGGTCTGTCTCACTGCTCACTCCTTTGCCTGGTTTATCTGTGCATGAATGTGTGACCATGGTCAGCTAGCCACCTTGTGCCCTCACTGGGTCTGCCCATTGCCACCCCACACCTAGGATCTTCCAACCGCCACCTATGCTCCTGGGTCAGTCCGGCTGCTTTTTCCTGTGTGACCCCACTCATCCAGCCGCTGACTCTGCCCCTCTTACCAGTCTGGATGAATGGTTCATTGTTGTCGAACTTTCATACAGTTCAATTTTTTTGTGCTTTGGTTGTATTTTTGTTGCCAAAACTTTGCTGTCTTTAAACTTGGTTGTGTGAGAAGGCACAGTGTTTCCACCTACGCCTCCATTTTGGCCGGAAGTCCCAAGAATAATTCTTAACATGGCATTTGGACTGAGGCAGTCTAGGGCCAGAGTCTATGTTCTCACCCACTGTGTTATATGGCTCCTTTGATAATAGATCATAATAAACCACTAACCCTACACACCCTCAGGATTCTATTGAAAGGGGTTGAATTCAATATACTGTGCTTTGACAAACAGGTTTTCTTTTCCCATAATTGTTTGTATTTTAGGGTGAATTAAGAGAAGGAATGTGGGACTTGGATGAACCTCTATAATCTTACTGTCCAGTGTGTATATATGAGAGTGACCAACTCATTGTTTTTTGCCTGGGTCTTCCCTAATTTTAATATGGAATGTCCCATGTCTCAAACAACTTCCTAGTCCCTGGCAAGTGAGGGTGGTTAGTAACTGTAGTGTGAGGTTTCTGTGCATGAATCTGAAGCATTCCTGCTATACCCAGGCTAGGTGTACCCCAGAAAGGGGTAGAAGAGACCTGCATTGGGTTCTCTACCCAGCCCTATGCCCTCTTTCTGTGTCTGTGTTTAACTTTCTTACTGATCTTCCTAGGGCAGGTGGCTCCTGATGCCCTGCCTATAAGATGACGTTGCCATAAGTTCACTGGCCTGGGAAGGCCATAAAAGGGCTGGAATACACATCAATCTCAGCAAGTCAAATCTTGGGATTACAAACAAGCCTGTTTCTTTTATGGAGACTAGAGGAGATAAGGATGTGGGTTAAGCTGGAGATTGTTTCACTGAGGACGTGTGGTTGTCCTTCAGGAATCCATAGTTAGGAAGAAACTCAATTTAATTCACTTGAGAAATTTATTAGGTGAATATTAACATATTTACAAATGTTTCCTTCTTCCTCGTTTATAATCATGCTAAATATGCCACTCAATTACTCCAGTTCTTTAGCTTATTTTCAATGGGAAATAACATTTTAAGAGAAAAATGGTATTTCAAATGGCCTCTTTTTATTACTCTACTTATATTAAGGATGTGGCTTATGCAACCATAAAATAATTGGGAATTTCATTAAGTAATTACAATGTCGCCACACTGCTAAAGTTTGCATAGGAACCTCTTCTAGCCAACTGTCAACATCCACTTTATAGATTCTTAGCTCTCCCTTTAGCCTTAGTCTTTGATCTGGGGCTGGAAAGTTATTCTGTAAGGAACCCAAGTGGGAGCCTAAAGTTGAATACTTTATTATTTTTGTACTCCACTTGATAACATAGACATTTTTCTTATAATGAAATAGCTATTTATATACTTCTTCAATTCAATGAAGTTCATGAAAAAGGCATTAGGAAAATAGTGTATAATTTTTTATTACTTATATAGTAAAATGGCCTATTTTCTAAGTAAGTAAAGTATACATTAACAATATAATCCTGAAGAAGCCAGTTGACAAGAAGAAAATAATATTATATGCCACAGTGAGTTGGTTTCTCACCACCTCCAATTCGATACTTTCATCAAACATTTGAGAGCAATTTTAAGTGGCCTGATTATGACTTTGGGAATGATACAAAGCTGGGAAAAATGGCTAACAAGAAGTCAGAATCCAGATTGAAAGTAGTTTCATTAAGCTCTAATGACAGGCATCTACAATTTATATAATATAATTTAACTAGGGAAAATTTTTGCCTTTAATTAGATAAAAAATACATAAGACAAAACAACTAAGTAAGAATAACAAAAATTTTGGGGGGGAAAAGGATAAGCTGAAATTAACTGACGACGAGACAGTACCAGTGGGCCATATTGCTGCTTACAATCCAGTATGGCATCGCGTTGCATTATGGGGACATGCGGGCAGCACAAGGTGGGTGAGACACCTGCAGTTTTTTTAGATCATCCTGTATTTAGAGAGTTTAAAAAAATTCTAGATGCTACATTTTCAGAGGCACACTGGCAAGCTAAAATGTATTCAAGGGATACTGAGTGTTAAGGATTTGGGGAACAATCATGTATGGAATATTTGATGGAACTGGGGCTGTTCTGCTCAAAAACAGGCTTTGGGAGACTTGGACACTAGTTTCAACTATTGAGGTTAGTTGAGAATTCAGGTTTGACTTTGGGAGAGGGAGTATCATTAGTTTTCCTATAATCTCCCTCATAATTTCCCTTTTCTTTGGAGACTACACTGGAAGTAGAAGAAGGATATTTGACTTTATGTATAAATCTTAAGAAAGTTTTGATGTTCTCTTGTAGTATTTCCTTCCTTTTCTTCTAATTATTTCCTATGAGAAATCATAGTTTCCATAGCAGAGTGGTCTCCCCGACCTCATCGTCAGAAATAGTTTTATTTGTCTAGTGAGTTTCATTCTTCCTGGATTTAGAATTAAGTTCTAAACGCTTTAAAAAAATGACTCATTGCTGAAGGAACCAACAAATCTGCTCTCATTTCATTCCCACACCCTCAAAATTCTTCAACTTCTTGACTTGCTTATACTATGCTTCAGTCACCCCAGCTCAAAACCAAAAAGTCACCTTTAAAGGATTTAAAAATAATCTTTGTTTATTGATGAAAAATGTCGGAGAGGGGGATCAAGAGAGATCAATTTGTTGTTCTACTTATTCATGCACTCATTGAGCTGTGCATCTTCTGACTGCAGATGGAACCTGCAACCGTGGTATAGCTGGACAATGCTCTAACCAGATGAACTATAAGGCCAGGGCTACACAAAGTGAACATTAACTCATCTTCTGCCTCATACCTGTGACATCATAAAGCTCCAAGTTCTGAAGATGCAAGCAGCTTTCTTTGATTATACAGTGGCCTGGGCAACCCAGGAATATTGACTGGAAACTTGCACTTTCTGTAGTATGTGGCAATGATTTATGTATTAGCAAAGGCTCTTATTACAAGGAAATCAGAGATTGTACATGTGAGAGGGAGGCTGGGGAAAATTTGACAGGGAGCTCCTCTCTTCTGATTCTACATCAGAATGTCCCACTCTGTTTGTTATCTGTGAAAGCTTGGTCCTGGAAAGGGTCTGGAAGATGTGTAAGGAAAGTCAAACTCACAAAGTCATGAGTGTGTCTTGTGTCTACAAGCAGTGTAGTTCCTATGAGGTAGGGGGTGGCCTGGATGATCCCCAGAGTCCTTCCCAGTCCGAGAGATGTGACTGTGAAGCCCTGGCATAGAGACCAGCTGCAGATGTGACAGGAAATTGTAGGACATGGGAATTCAGCATGAGACAAAAATGTCTTGTTTTGCTGTTCTCAGACTCCTGGGTCCCCAGGGCTTAGGGCCAAATGTTCTGCAAAAGAATGTTGTGGTATGTGCCTGCAGCTCTAATTACTCAGATAGGGGCTTAGATAATCAGTTTTTAACATTTATATTGTGAAAACTTTTTCTAGATAAGTCTGTTGGGGTTAGAGAGTAGCCAGATGTCACTCTTTATTTTTCCCTCTGAGGGCTGAGGTACAGCCCAAGATATTTGAAAATTGCATAAAGTTGGCCTCAGAGACATCCAAAGTTTTCTTCCTCCTCATTATAGGTGGTCTACCTTGAGCATATCAGCCACAAAGTTACCTTTTCAACAGCCTTGGTGAATTTGGAGATGATCTTCATACCTCCTTAAGGGCCTGTAAGAAGTTTCCAGACACCAGGAAGCCTGGCAGGAAATTCTGGGAGTTGGGGACATGTGTAATCCCTTGCTCCCAGTTCATGTGCTCCCAGCTTGTGGTTTGAGGACATAAGGTCAAAGTTGTGGAGTCTGGGGAAGTCTGGGTAATGTGAAATGCAAACTGCAGCCCCACCTTCCTCCTCCTGCCTCAGATTATCTGCACTTGATAACGGTGTTGCAGGAAACTTTCCCCAAAATGTGGGGAATCTTCAGAGATGCTTCTCCCTTCAGCCTCATTCCATCACTGACAGTACGCTTTTCAGGAATTGTCAAGAAGGGCAGGTGAACTCCTATGACCCTTTTGGCCCTGAGGAATCTATGTGGAGTAGCTGGCTAATCACGGCTGAGGACTCTGAGGATCCATTATAGGATATTTGCTCAGTCACATCTTCTTAGAGGTCTTTCCCGTAGCTTCTGGTCACAGGACTGGCTGTTCTTTGGTGGGAAATTCTTGGTGAGACTAGAAGTGAAGTTCGCCTTCGTTTTGCTGCTGGAGTCCTCCTTCTACCCAGGACCATATAGGTGCTGGGTTTTGTGGGCCTCTTTTTTTTGCCACTTCTGTTTAATCATAAATTCTTTTAAAACATATTTATTAATAACATTATTTAGTTCCTAATAGACACAGATATTACTGAAGCTGGAAAAGCTGGCAAAACCCCCAATTCTTAGTTTTCTCTAAGTCTGTAGTTGAATATTCAGGGTCTCACTGTGATGAGTCTAGAACAGGTACCAAAGGCCTATAAATGTTCCTTTAGCAGCCTCTTTCACTGTTTGATCAGCCAGACTGTTTGCTTTAACCGCTTCAATGTCCTCTTTCTGATGCCTGGAGTAGTGAATAACTGTCACCTGTAAAGGCACCTGGACAGCTTCTGATACTTTTAAAATTTCTGCTGCATGCTTAATTGTCTTTTTATTGGAGGTTCATAGTCCCCTTTCCTTCCAGATGGAACCATATTCATGCAAAATTAGAAAAGTGTACCTCGAGTCAGTGCACACATTCACTCTCTTTTCATGCAAAAATTCCAGTGCCCTCATCAATGCAATCAGCTCAGCTTTCTGAGCAGTGGTTCCCAGCAGTAAGACTGTGGCCTCTGCTATTTCTTCAAGAGTCACCATTGCATACCCAGCCATTCTGTTTCTTTTGTTCATATAACTGCTTCCATCTGCAGATAGAGTCTAGTCTGCCTCCTCTAAGGAACAGTCCTCTAAATCAACTTTTTCACCAACCTGATGCTATATTATTGACTCATTTTTCTGACAAAAAAAGCTAAGGCTTCAGTAGGGTGAAGCGCCTTTATACAGTTACACAGCTACAAAGTAACAAAGGGAGGAAGTACCAGAACACAGGTTATCTTCCCTTTAGGTGCTACCCTACAAATCATGTTATCTTGATCTTGCCTTTAATACTTAGTTCTGAAGACTCCAGCTACAATGAATTCTTCTACACAAGTTTCTTGAAATTTGGAGACAGAAATTTTAATTTATTTCTTAGGCAATTTTTTTACATCACTCATCTCAAAATTCATTGAAGAAAAAAGGTATGGAATTCAGCAATTAGAAGGAAGGAAGGAAAGAAGGAAGGAAGGAAGGAAGGAAGGAAGGAAGGAAGGAAGGAAGGAAGGAATAAATGGGCCCTGGCTGGTGTGGCTCAGTGGATTGAATGCCAGCCTGAAAACCAAAGGGTTGTCAGTTTGATTCCCAGTCAGGGCAAAAAATACCTGGGTTGCAGGCCAGGTCTCCAGTTGGGAGTGTGTGAGAGGCAACCAATGGATGTATCTCTCACACAGTGATGTTTCTCTCCCACTCTTTCCCTCTTTTCCCTCATCTCTGAAGATAAATAGATAAAATCCTTAAAAAAAGAGAAAGAATAAAAGGAAGGAAGAAAGGAATGGAGGGACGAAGGAGGGGAGAAAGGAAGAGAGGAAGGTAAGGGAAAGAGTCAACTTTAAACCACTAATATTTTGAGTCACTTTTTTTTGTAGTATTTAGCTAAGGCAAACTGTTTGAAGATAAAGATCCAAGCAAAAATCTAAAAACTTGAATCTTTGTTTGAAACTCAAATAACTTCCCTGACCTGGCTGAGTGTATGCAGGGAATTGTTTAGAAACTCCATAGAAGGCGAAGCTCAATAGGTTACAGGGACTAAGATTAGAAAACATGTGTGAAATAGAAGTCTGGGGATCTGGAATTATGCAAGTTAGTATCATCTGGCTAGGGACTGTGAGCTGCTGAATGTGCTGAAAACACAAGTGTGGCTCTGGAATACAGGTGGATTCCTGAAACTGGAGTTTGCACTGGAGTCTTGGCATTTCTTTCTCGGATCTCACAGTTCTGATTGTCACACAGGCACGGCCAGGGGATATTGGTTGTTTTGGTCAGTGACAGAGGGAATCATAATTTGGAAAGTTCCGGTGTATAGTTAGAGAGAGAAGAGTCAGGACAGAACAGAAAATCCTAAAATACTTGATGATAAATCATTGGCATCCAGCCCTTTGGCAGCTGTCATTAGCAATGCGGTTTGGGGGTTGGGTGGAAGTAAGAACTGGTAGGACTGCCTGTGTTTTTCTTTGATAGTTTGCACAATATTTCTTCTTTGAGAAACTTTCACATTTTGGTGTAGACCTCAATGGACAATTTTGGCATCTGGTTATCTTCTATAATTTCCTTTATGAAATTTCCTTTAAAAAAACAGAACACTCTGTTCCTTAAATTTTCTGCAACTATAAATTCAATTACACCTAAAACAATTTTCGAGAGCCCGTTAGTTTCCACTATTCTAGTAGGCAATTAAGCAAGATTTTAAGAAAGTATACAAGTTTTTTTTAAGATTTCATTTATTTATTTTTAGAGATAGGGAAAGGGAGGGAGAAAGAAGGGGAGAGAAACATTGATGTTCAAGAGAAACATTGATTGGTTGCCTGAAACATTGGTTGAGAATACCCCCAACTGGGAACCTGTCCTGGAGATCTTTTGGTTTGCAGTACAACTCCAGTTCACTGAGCCACACCAGTCAGGGCACAATTGTATTTTGACTTCAAAAGATATACTTAAGGATGCGAGACATAAAACAAATAATAATTGAATGTGTTATAGATCTCAAAATTCAAAGAATGGTTGTCTTAGAGATAAGAGACACTATGCATCAGGACTTCCAATTTGATGGCCCCATGGTGCATGCTTTTCAATCTGTGAATCTCTACCTTTTAGTGGGTTGTAAAATTAATTGAGCAGGTTATGTTGTGGACAAAAAATGGGCCACATACTAAACCTGAAGAGTTCAGAGAAGGCCAGCATAGGGACCTTAAAAACTCAGAGACTGAAAGTAATCTCATAGGATGGTCTGAAATTAAAACTTTCTAACTAAAAGTAGTTCATGTCCTAGGGCAGTATTTTTTCCTAATGAAGGTCAACTTTTATCTTAACAGAGCCTTTCTGCTGTCTTCTTGCATCTAAGATAACACACCTGTCTTGGCAGGGTGGTTCAGTAGGTTGAAGCTTCATCCCTACATCAAAAGACTGAGTGTTTGATTCTGGGTCAGGGCATTTACCTAGGTTGTGGGTCTGATCCTTGGTCCAGGTACATAGGGCAGGCAGCCAATCCATGTTTTTCTCTCACATTGATGTTTCTCTCTCTCTGTTTCTCTCCCTTCCTCTCTCTCTAAAAATTAATTTAAAAAACCCATAACCTTGGTTGAAGGTTTTTAAAAAAGAAAGAAAGATAACATACTTTTGGAATGTCAAAGTAATTTCTCCCCCACAACCCCTCAAAGCACAATGACCACACCAGAGCAGAAACCACAAATCCCCTCATTGTTATCATTATCATGTCAATTTTTACCAACTATCCTGGACCCACACATGTAAAAGAAGTATGTATCTATCGGCTTACTTTTTTTGCCATCCCCAAAGGTCCCCCCACTTTGCTTTCTCCTGCATCCCTAATCTATTACCAATGAATTTCCTGTAACCCCTTTGTATCTTCCCCTTTGATTCTGATGTATAAAATCAGTGGTAAAATGCCTATTTTGGGGGGTGTTTTCTCAATCTACTGAGATTTTGCTTCCTGGCCATTGTCATCAGTTTGGCTCAAGTAAACTCACAAAAATTCTTACAGGTTTAGATATTTCTTACATTGACAATATCAACCATTTAAAAATATAGTAGAAAATATTACAGTGCTCTACATGTAGGAAGATTGTGCATTATTTCCTGAACATTGTTTTCAGTTATAAGCATACATGCAGGTATACATGATGGGTTCATTATAAAATGTAGTCCTTCTTATGGACTCAATTAAACAAGTTTCAGAGTTGCCTCTAATAGCCAAAGTAATCTAAAACCCAGATATTTATTACTACCACTTATCAAATGCCTAACAACTTCCAGGCCCATTAACAGTAATGTTTAACAAACTTCTCAGGGAGTTATGATGACAGGACTCTTACTATGTGAGGTTGGCCAGAGGTCTCCACGGTAATCACAGCTAACACTTACTGAACACCGCTCATGTGTTAGGCATTGTGCTACATGCTTCTCATACATTATTCAATCTCATAACAACCCTATCAGCTGGCTATTATTATTCTTTCTGCTTTTCAGACAATAAACTTGAAATCACAAGAGTAAAGTAAAGCAGAGTAAGTAAAGATTGCTCAGCTGGTAGAGCCCAGTTGGTTTGGCTACAGAGACAAAATATTTCACCACCAGACTATATTATTTTTCAAGAACAAATCCTTAATGGAAAGCCTGATGATTTGTGGAACCTCATTTTGCTGTCTACCTGTTTGCAAATGTTCCTCAGTGAGCACTAAGGTAATCCAACCCCCTTTGATCCCTACAGTAGATTGCTAAGGGATGTTGCTGTAGTTAGGGGTGTAGAAGGTGGGGTGATGCTGGAAAAAGTTGACTCCTGATCTCATTCTAAAGAACCTTTTCCCTCCACTCTCTATGGATTCTGTCCAGACAGGCCCAGATTCTTAGACTTTGAATAGTGGGATTCCTTCCACCAAGAACAAAGCTTTCTCCCTACCAGAAAACAACAACAGTCCTAAATTTGGGAACTAGAATAAATTAGGTTAGGGATCAGCAAATTTTTCTACAAAGGATTAGGCAGTAAATATTTTAGGATTTGAAAACCATATGGACTCTGACACAACTATTCAATTTAGCCACTGTACTGGGCAAATGATATGGCCAACACATAAAACGAATGAGTGTGACTGGATTTAGATCCTGGGCTGCTGACTCTTCTCTTATGGCCAGGTCAGGGAAGAAGCATAATTTTGTTCTTTTTGTTTGTTTGTTTTAAATTCACCTGGAACATTTTCACTGTGCCCTTATCTTACAATATTCAACAGCCCCCTACCAGCCATTCTGCAACAAGTCCTAGTAATCTTCAGAGTATGGAATATATCTGGGTTTTGTTTAAGAGATACTCACATCTTTGTAGGTTCACCTGTCACTGGATGTGTAAATGTGGGAGATGCTGCTCATTCAGTTCCAAAAAAAGGACCCCTGTGGGGCACTGTGTCCTTAGGATTTCATCCTCATTTACTCAGGAACAGAACTTCAGAATAGTCCCCACCAAACGAAATCAACATCTTCTACAAATAACTGGTAGTAAAAATGACTGCTCATACCTAGTCACTAGTAAAGTCTGTGTCAAATGAAGCCAGTGCTCTAACACAGGAGATGTCCTTCAACTTAGAGAGCCCTCTGCACCGCAAAGCCCACCAGCACCAGGGGGCTGGGTTGCATTTTCACTGTCTGATCCCATGCCTTAAGTTTCAGTTTAGCTTCCAATTATGTATATTTATCTTCTTCCCTCTTCCCTCCCTCCCTCCCTCTTTGCCCCTTTCTTTTTTGTACTAACATATTAATAATCTCCTACTACTTTCTAAAATGGTCTAGCTCAGGAACCAGAGGGTCCTTTTCCCTCCTAATTAGAGGATAGGTGTGGGAATATGACCTTGAGGGAGTAAAAGGTAAGCAAAATTGCTCTGCCAGGACAGGAAACACAGAACAGCTGGGAGAAAGATCTGGGCATGGGGAGGCTGTTCCAAGGGAAATGGAGTTGAGTAGAGTTGAGAGGGAGGCTGAGGCGAGGAGCTATATTGAGGTGGGGACAGTGATGGTGAGAGCTCTGGGTGAGCAAGGTGAGAACCCTCTTCCCTCTCCTCTGTAGAATCTTCAGGAACATTTTCAGGCTAATGCATTGTGGGGCTGACTTTTTATTCTTGGAGTATATAAAGAAGCGAGTTAGTGCAGTGTGAAGACAGTTCTCTCTACCATGAGACAGTCAATATGTGCTTTCTTATCATTCTTTCTGCCCCATACACATGTAAGGTATGTGTACTTATGAAAACATTGTCCTTATATAGCTATGTAACAGATGACAATACATGTGAAAATCTTAACAGTTGTTAATCCTTCATGTAGGATTACCAATCATTTTTATTTTAATGTCCCCCTTTTCTTGGTATTTTCTAAATTTTGTATGACACATGTATTAATTTTATCGGAAAAGTTAAAGCAAATAGGCCTTTATCAGGTATTTTTATCTTACTATTCATATAGATGGAGAAGAGAGGGAGAAAGACTTTTGAGAACATCGAGCATATGAGAAGAGTTACGTGGGGACACTAGAGGGGAAACTGTGGATCCAAAACCTTCCCATACTCCGTTTTTACTGGGGAAGGTTGGTGAGGAACAGCAGAAAAGTGTAAATATAGCACTGCATTTCCTTTTTGAAATTCCTCATGGGAAAAGGCATGGAGTGGGCGCAGATGTGTCAGGCTGACGAGACTTTCCCACGTTCTGTGTTCAGGGGAAAAAAGATTGCTTTACATATTAGAAGGCAGAAAAGTGGATATTTAAAATAAGCTCCTTTTGCATTTTTGTTTTACCTTCTTTAAAAATACCAGTAACATACTGTCACATCCCCTAGCCTATGCTGATTTCTGGTGGTCTAATTCTCTAACCCTCACACTGGCATTTTACGAAGGGTTTGTTCCATGGTATGTTTTCTTTTTGAGAAGTGGAGATGTTAAATGAGAAGACGTTCGGAGAAAAGTAGAGGACAGATAGAGGGCCTGGGGTCCTTCACCCAGTTCAGTGAACACTTAATAAGTGCTTACTTGAGGCTAGGCACTGTTTGAGGGAGAGCAGATCAAGGCCTGAGGTGGAAACCCAATCCTTCGGGAGCATTGTATATAATCCAGTGGTTCCCATCCTTGGGAGCACGTTAGAATCACCTGAGGGTCTATGGAAAAACACTGATGCCAGAGCCCTACCCCAGACTACCTGATCAGAATTTCAGGGGTAGGGTCTGAGCGTCAGTACTTTAAAAATCACACCAGGCAACTTGAATATGCAGCAGAGACTGGGCACATCAGTCTAAAAGTAAAGGCAGGGCAGGCAGGTAGCTGCAACTAACATGCTGTGTGCTGTGAGAGGAATGTGTGTGTCCCAGGTGGTCATGGCCAAGGAGAAAGATTAATTTTGCCTGGGGAAAGGATATTCCATGAAACAGTCACAGAAGAAGGGACATTCAAGCTAAATCTTAAAGGTCAGATAGGAGTTTGTTAACTCAGATAAAGAGAGGGGGGGTGCATTCATGCAAAGACATCAGCATGGAGGTATGAAATGTGGGGTGACTCCTGAAGCTATGTAGGGAAGGACAAGCAGCACCTTAGTTTGCTGGGGCTGCAGTAACATAATAGCACAACTGGGTGGCTTAAACAATGAAAGCTTCTTGTTCATGTGCAGTAAGCCTGTGGCATGCATGGATGAAGGTGGAGGGAAGGGGGAGAAGGGGTCCATGGGCAGTGGATTGTTCTCTGGCGCTGCAGGCCTAAGATGTGGGCCATGAAAGAAAGACTTGATAAGACCTGGGGACCAACTGACATGCCAGGTGGGAGTGGGAGAGGAGAACTGGATCAAAAAGAAGCTCAGAATAGTAGTGTTTTTGTGTGTGCGTGTTTAAACAGAAATGAAGAAGTCTACCTTTCANGGGAAAGGATATTCCATGAAACAGTCACAGAAGAAGGGACATTCAAGCTAAATCTTAAAGGTCAGATAGGAGTTTGTTAACTCAGATAAAGAGAGGGGGGGTGCATTCATGCAAAGACATCAGCATGGAGGTATGAAATGTGGGGTGACTCCTGAAGCTATGTAGGGAAGGACAAGCAGCACCTTAGTTTGCTGGGGCTGCAGTAATATAATAGCACAACTGGGTGGCTTAAACAATGAAAGCTTCTTGTTCATGTGCAGTAAGCCTGTGACATGCATGGATGAAGGTGGAGGGAAGGGGGAGAAGGGGCCCATGGGCAGTGGATTGTTCTCTGGCGCTGCAGGCCTAAGATGTGGGCCATGAAAGAAAGACTTGATAAGACCTGGGGACCAACTGACATGCCAGGCGGGAGTGGGAGAGGAGAACTGGATCAAAAAGAAGCTCAGAATAGTAGTGTTTTTGTGTATGCGTGTTTAAACAGAAATGAAGAAGTCCACCTTTCAGGGAGGAGAATGAGTTCAGTTTCAGGTTTGGTGAGTATGAGGAGACAGAGGACATCCAAGTGGAAAGAGAACAGACAACCTGGAATTAGGCTGGAGACCTAGGGAGGCAGCCAACCACCAAGGGAGACTGGTTGAAACTTTGAGGTTTTCACAGCCCAGAGGCAGCCATAACAATGACACAAAGGGGAAATGGCACTCCTCCATTTTGCTTTCCTGACCCTTACCATTAAACTTACCCTCTCCTTCCCAGTCATTGCACAGGGGCCCGTTCTGGAGGCCAGAGGTGAATGGCATTTTGGCTTCTCCCGGGCCAGCTAGGAGGGCTGTGACCACCAAGGCACTGACTCTCCTGAAGGCTACAGTGGACTCTGCAAGTGTTGGGAACCAGTATAGCCGGGCTAGCAGCTGTGCTGTCACTGGGGGACTGGAATTTGGGTTGCCATGTAAAGCATGGCCATTTAGTTACCCCCTAATCTACTCCAATATTTTGCTGGGCCTTTAAGAGAAGACAAATATGGCCTCCGGAAGTACTGGGTTCCCCATGGGGGCAGAATAACTTTGAGGCTTCCTTGGGAGTTTTCTATAAATATTGTCATTTTACTGTTCCCCACTTCTCCCAAAGTGGATTTAGTCTAAAGCCTGTGTTCCATAATTTGGGACATTAGGCCAGAGAAAAAACAAACCCGGAATGACATGTGATACTGGTTAGCTATTGGGAGACCCGAGTTCTAATTCTGACTTGGTTTCTGAGACATTCAGCAAGTCACTCAAGACATTGACAATGAAAACAGTAGATGATATCATCTGTAAAGCCCCTGGAAGCTCCAATAGTCCACAGTTTTTGTGTCCTAACTGGAGCTCAGAGCAAGGATTTTTAGCACTTGCTGAATACCCACGTGAGACCAGCAGACCTGTCTGAAAGCAGTGTATTTTGTGGGAATGTTTCAATGAGTTGGTTTTCTTTTTATCCTTTTTTGCCTCTTCTGGCCCCAAAGCTGGTTTTCTTCCCTGCTGTCTTCTATCACTTAATGTTTACTCAGAGAACTGTAATCAACAAAAATTGCTCAATGCAAGCAGTTTTGGCCTCATTGACTTCTCAGCAATTACACCGAACAGTTGCTCTAAGGCTATGTTTGCCCTTCCTAGCCACTGAGTGGCACCAGGGACAGGCTTCTCCTGCACCATTGGGCCCCATCCAGCAGTTCATGCAGGTAACAAGCTGTCCTTGGCCCTGGCAATGGAGATTTTCTAGCTACAACACGAAAGGAAGGCATGGTCCAGTTCATTATTATTTCTTAATGAAAATGTTTTGAATCACTTGCTTTATGGCTTGTCTTCCAGAACTGGCAGGGGGGCGGGGTGGGGGCAGTGATGTGAAATTAAGAGAAGGCCCTATCAGGCAAGCAAGGCCTTTGCTAGTCATGGGAGGACTTTTTTTTTTTCTTGAACAGCAAATAGGTTTTATTTGCTTGATAAATTCTAGGCAGCCAAGGGACAATCGTTCCATGTTCCCCTGCTTGAATTTTGGTTCTTGAGATATGACCATGACATTAGAAAATAATAGACCCATGTTTTGCAGAAGGAAGTGCAACACTGAGAGTGAAGTAATGTGCCAAGAACACTTAAGAGTTTGTGATAAAAGAGATAAGATTAGAACCTCAGGGGCCCAAACTGAACTCAAGATGCCATACTTCTTCACATGTGAACACATGCATTTGGCATCTTGTAGAAGATGCTGAGAACCTGGCCACACCCTCGTTCTCCTAATTTTTCATACTTCCTCATCCTGGTTTCCTCCTAATTTTTCATACTTCCTCACTGTGTAAAGCAAAGGAGTGACTCAAGAGATAGTACCAGCGTAACTGAGTCAGGGTGTTTCAGGGCACAAATAATTCCAAAGTCCAGAAATAATATTATATTTTTAAAACTCTGAATTCCATTCTTCCTATTTCTCCTAGACAGTAGATGGTTTCACTTTTCCACAACACTCCAACAAAACACAAACCGTGAAAGAAATTGGACCTAATTGTGAGCCTATGGACAACATACCTTAAACATGTGTAAAGTTGTAAGAGGAAGATGGGGAAAAACCGTGTTTCTTAATCGCAAGGTCAGATAGAAATTTGAGAACCCACAGCATTCATTGCTCTGTCCTCAGGCAGGAGTACATGTAACTTTGCTGCATCGTGCCAACTGTAGAGGTCACAGCACTGGTTATTCCACAATTCCCTCGAAGGGCTTTGTCAGTAACCTTCTCTGTCATTTTTTTCTTTATCTGTCCTAAATCTCATTTTCTGTAATCAGAGCTGTATAGTCTCCAAAAAATAACAAATATTTGAAAAGCAAGATCCAATCATTCATCAGGCTTATTTCTAAGTTAAAGAGCACACATTCTTAATCTTTTTATAAATCTTCAAAAATATTTTTAGACATCAGTTTGTTGCTAATTCCTAGAAATTTCTCCTTTCACAACATCCTTCAGATTGTGAAGATTCCTGTCAGATCAGCTTCTGCATAACTCAGGGCACAGGGATACATTTGCATAAAGGCCCCGAGCGGCCCCCGCCCTCGTCAGAGAGGTATTCGTTTGGCAGCTGCACCTTCGGGAGCCAGCCTCCTGATAGCAGCCAGCCACAGTCAGTCATGGATGTGACAGAGAGCCATAAGGAGCAGGCAAAGGACCGAACAAATGCATCAGACCTGGGCTTAGTTATAAAAGAAGCAAGTCGCTCTCTCTACCTTCTTGGTTCCTAGGCAGCCATTGGGTTTAAAGTATAAAATCAGCAATGATTTTCATAATAATAATCGGGAGTCATTTAGAAAAGATGATATTCACAAAGGGTACGAGCCATACACTCTGTTTCAAGAGTTGGAGAAGTGTGTTTCTTAACCTAGAATGCATTTCAACCAAATTTATTCAAGTAAATTTAGTCTTGGCATACAGAGAGGTAAATTGGATAGAAATTTTTACCCATGTATACTGTCAGAAAATGTGAGCCAAGAGATTTTTCTGTTAGCAACTCAAACAATAGGGATAGTGGGAAACTAAGGGAAGGACAAGTCCCTTTAGGCAAATAGGAACTGCTGAGCAGGTAGGGGGACCAGGCAGAGGGTAGGAAGGACCTGTCTGGCTACAGGCTTTTAATGTGCATGGAAACGTATTTTGAACTGAGTTTGTAAAGTATAGCAACCTGTGGGTTAAAAACAGCACCCTGAGTGCTCCGACTGTGTAATAGTGTGGTATAGGGGAAGTTCAGGTTGGGTTTTTGTGTCTCCAACAGCCTTGAAGGATGTCTATAGCCACTTCCTGACTGGTAGCAGAGACACCCTGTCTGGTGCCATGTACACCAAACCTTGAAGCACAGGTGGGGAGATATTCCAGGAAAGCCACTAGTTTGAAATTTTACCTATATTCAGCAACTAACCTAGCTTGGGTGAGCAATTCATCTTCCTCTGTCAGGACCACTTTTTGTTTATTTAGATCTTAGGTCATTTGTTCCTGGAGGTCATAGACTCGAGCTGATCTAAGCCTCGCAAAGTCCTGCAAATGTTCTTAGTAAATTATCGATTCGACCTTCACTTGAATATTTATTGAATGCCAAATATGTGCCAGGCAATGCTTTAGACCTGAAAAAAATAGACCAAAATTTCTATCTTTGTAGAAATCAGCTTTACGGAGGATGTACATATTTTTGTATGTGCTGTATTATGGTTTTTTGTCTTTAACCAAAATGAAATTGAAAACAGTGAAATGTGAAACAAGAAGAGCAAACCGGTGAGGAAGGAGAGCCCTGGTGCAGCAAGGGCCCCAGCAGCAACCTCTCTTCCGATCTGGCTCTGTGGCAGAAATGCACAGGGTGAGCTCCGGGAATCCATATTTTCAAAAAGCTCTCTAAGTGCCCGGGCTGGTGTAGCTCAGTGGATTGACCACTGGCCTGTGAAGCAAGGGGTCACCAGTTCGATTCCCAGTTAGGGCACATGCCTGGGTTGTGGGCCTGGTCCCCAGTAGGGGGACATGTGAAAGGCAACCACACATTGATATTTCTCTCCCACTCTTTCTCCTTCTCTTCTCCTCTCTAGAAATAAATAAATAAAATATCCCCCCCCCCAAAAAAGCTCCCTAAGTGATTCTGATGTGGCCCAAACAGAACTCTTCCCAATGTTTGGAAATCACTGGTTCTCTTGATCTTTGTATCTGTCAGCATTCCAGCAGAAAACAAAAGGAACATTCAGTGGAATAAATTGAGGAGTTTACAAAATGATGATTTACAACTGTGTGGTCAGGCTGCTGGGAACCCCCAACAGATGGTGCAGAACCTTGAGATTGGTCACAGGGGGCAATCATTGACATCACTAAGCTTGAAGGAGTGGGACCTCCAAACCTAGAGGGAGGAGAGGGCTGGATGTGGGGGGGCCTCTTCACAGGAGCTGTGGCCATCAGTGGAAAGAAGCAGCGAGCAGATTGCACCAAATCCAGTGGAAACCCAGAGGGCCAGGAATGGTATAGACCACACGGGCCTGGCTCCAAGGGCACAAAGATGGGTGAAGGAAAAGGTGGAGGGAGAAATGGAAGGAGCACATGAAGATATTCAGCCCACGGCCTTCTGCAGCTGCAGGAACACGTGAAAATATAATGGTGTTCAAAACTGATCTAAAACTATATTCCTAACACGTCATGACAAAATTGTTTTCACAAGCTGTCCGACTCTTAGACCCTTATTAACTGTACTTGGTACCCCCAAGGCAATAAAAGGCCAGGGTTTTTTTTTTGCTATTGTTTTTTGACAGCACTTAATATTTATTAAGTCATCATATTCCATGTACTGCTATACTTGTATTTTAATTTATAGAACAGCATTTTAAAGTAGGAACTATTTTACAGAAAAGGAAATCAATGCACAGAGAGGTTAAGAAATTTACCTTGGGTCACACAGGGTGCAAACTTAAAACCATGATTTCAGGTCAGATCTGTCTTATACCAATGTCCATGTTGTTCACCCTTATGCTTTTTGTTCAGTCTCCCCAAGAAAAAGTAGATTCCAGTCACTCCCAGTAACTTGTAAGGCTATGCTCTAATTTTGTCAAGAACAAGAAACCACAATTTCTTATATTCTTGAATATTCTTGAAGATGCTCTCACATTCATTCATTCTTTATTGGTATTTGTGCTTGTCAACTATTACCTGTCTTTCCATCTATACTCAGGAAGCAACTTGGGCTTTGTGCACAGACTGAGCTTTTCTGCATTCTTGGCTCAGGGCTGAAGCCCTGGGTTGGCGCCCTTCTCTGAGTTCTGCTGGTACCTCTGGGTTCAGAACAGAGCTAGGATGACCACCTGTCCAAGTGAGGCCAACTGGACTGAGGGGTTTCCCAGTCTGTGGGGCTTTCAGTGCTAACACTGGACAGCCCTACACAAATCAGGATGGTTGGTAAATGACAGTTTTGGTTTTTTTTTAGGTAGTTGTAGTTTTGTAATGAGAGCCTCAGAATAAATTTTAAAAACACATTTTTATTTCCTTTTACTTATTTTTTGTTATAAAATAGTCACAGTGATGTCAAATATAGCATAGGGATACAGTCAATAATATTGTAATATGTATGTATGGGTGTCAGATGGGTACTTGAACTATCAAGGGTATCACTTTGTACATTATAAAATTGTCTAACCACTATGCATACACCAGAAACTAATACCAAATAATATTGAATGTCAAGGGTAACTGAAAAATAAAATTTAAAAAGAATGAAAACATAACAGAACACTTTTTAAAAACCCACATTAAAAAAATTAGTCTAATTGTGTCCCCCACGTTTTCACTCTTTTCAGGTTCTAGTTAGATTTGTCCCTGTAGTATCAACTCTAGTTTTTGACCTTTCCTTAAGACAAATAAGCTGAAACACGGAAGTCACATGATGGGAGCGGGACAGGGTGTTTCATGAAGGCTCAGCCCAGACAAATCATTTTGGTGGCCAAAGGTGCCAGGGGATGAGGATGTGGGTCATCCTCAGTATAGCCTGGATGCCTGTCTCTTACACTTGCAGTCCTAGACACGTGATACTTGGCCACAGGCACATAGAGCTTATCGGATGATGCTGTCATCACGTGTTTATCGCTTGTCTCCCTAGGTAGCCAGATCACTGAGGACAAGGGCCCAGCAGTGTCAGGATTTAGAACTGGTCCTGTGACTTCCAGCCAAGATGAAGGCATAGGTAGATAATACCCTTTGCCTCCTTGTACAACCAAAAGTAGGACAATAACAAATTTAAAAATAAAAAAAACAACAACCAGAACTTGCAGGAAATCAAACTGTATGGAAGCCCGATAACCTAGTGTTACAGAAAAATGAAGCAACCTGACACTGAGGGGTTCAGGAGCACAATCTTTATTTACGTGCACGGGCCCAGAGGAGAAAGATCTCCAAATTCTGAGCTCTGAACAAAGGGTTCTGTATAAAGGGTTCTTTATACAGCCTGCAGGAACTTCCTGTCTACGTGGCAAAGCGAGTTATAGAAGCAGAATGCGAAAGTTATGTCTATTTCCTTGTTTGGGGATATCTGAGGTGCTGTGGCTCTCATTGGCTGCTCGGCAGAAGCAGGTTACAGAAGCGGAATGCGGAAGTTAGACTCTCCTACGGGGCATTCTTAGGCTAGCAGAAAAGGGGCTTTTCTCTATCATTCCCCCCTGTGGGTGCTTAGACAGCACTTTCGTCCGTCTTAGCATCCAATAACGGGACTCTCTGCTCTCGTTGTTGCTGGAGCATGAGAATGCGGCTAGTGGTCTTTCGTACTAGTGCTCCTTCTAACTGGCTGACTACTGTTCTGATGGCCCAGGGTCCTACGGTAATGACTAGGATGAAGATGATCAGGGGTCCTAGGACGGGGGCTAGGAAGGAGAGAAGAGTGTCCTGCCACCAGGAGGATGCTCCCGTCTCGGCCCTGGGCCGTAGTCTGTCTTTAAGTTCATTTATGCGTTGTAAGTTTTCTTCAACTAAGCCACTTTCATTAACAAAATAGCAACACTCTTCTCCTAGGGATATACAGGCCCCCCCCTTTTTCCTGGATTCAGAGAATTAATGAGGTTTCTTATCATTTTTCTCCTCTTGTGATTAACTATTAGGAGGGGTTCTGAGATTCCTTTCTCCTTCTGGAAGCATATAAAGGACAATGGACGAAGGTCTCATCTTCTTATAACTACTTCAGGCTGGACATAGACATCATCCTACCTACCCTTGGGTCAGGGGTACCCTGAAAGAGGAGGAGGTGGGGTGCAGCATGGAGGGAGTCCTTCCTGCAAGGGGAAGGACCTTACAGGGTCCTGGTCAGTTGGCCGTCACCAGGAAGTCGGAGGCTTGGTGTCCAAAGGCTGGCATTATTGGACCGTTGGCCTTCTGGTCAGGTCATATTCTGGAGGTGACAGATTAAGCAAGAAATTAGAAGCACAATTAAATTATAACTATTAAATGGCAAAGGCAGGGACTTCTTTTGTGACATCACAAACCTGGTTTCAACTCTTAAACGAAAATAAGACAGTTTTAAGACAGTTAGCTGCGCCATTCTGATATCCAATACTGAGCATAGTGATTTTCCTTGAACTGTAATTTTTCTCCTTAAGATCACCCTTACTGTTATTACAGGGACTACTGTGGGTCCCACTTTTGATTTTGACTGTTCATTTGCATAAACACCCTAAATGCAGCCTGGATCACTTATGATCTTTAAGTTTGCTTTGCTGGAACTCACACAGGGAACCTTCAGATTGACTTCTCAGGCTGCCCCTCAGGGCACAGAAGCAGAGCCACACATCCACCATCTGGCTTCGCCTGTACCAGTCATTTCACTCAAATCCTTGAGCCTCCATTGTGCCTATAGGTTCCTTTTAGCCATCTTTCAGGAAAACAACCTTTGTTCCTTCCCTGGAAAGGCTGGCTGGAACCACACAACCAACCAAAGTACCAGGATTTTCTCCTGGGCTTTTGCTAGCTTCACAGGTCAATCCCAGTTCCTCTGAGCTCTCTGGTAATGACCAGAACCCATACATGCCTCCTTCAGGCATGACATTCCAGTCAAAATCCTGGTTATCAAAACCACTATTAATGACTGGTCTTATTGGTTTTATGCAAAGAAACCTTACGTCATCATTCATTCCTTCAGAATGCCAAATTCTGGAGGGATCAGGTAGGGAGAAAAACAAAAAGCTTAAAGGAAAATCTTTCTCCTTCTAATATCCATCAAGATGCATCTCCATGCCTTATACCTTCTATTACTAACACCACATAATTTCTTTCCAAAACTTTCACATTTCCATTTATTTTTATAACTTCCCACAGACTTTCTGAAATATTCACAAACCTTCTATAGCCTTTTTACCTATCCAGATTTATCCATAATTCACTTTTAATCCCTGTTCCTTTCCCACACTGGGAAGGACTGTACTTAAACTCAGTATCTGGCAGCTAAAAGTCCCTAGATTCACAGGGACATTTTTCACCTTTCTGAAGCTTAGACCTTGCAAACACCCTATAAATCAGATGGTCAGCCTTGGACCTCAGTTCATGACCTTCAAAACCAGAGCCATTCCTATCAGAACTAGTTACACAGAGAATCTGACTGCTGTAGCGTCCACACAGCAGCAGCACACAGCTAAGCAGGTTTACAGAAGCAAGAAAGCAGGGCTGCTGATAGGGTCATATAATGTTCTTTTGTTCTTACTTCTTAATTACTCAGTTGTTTACCCCTCCTTATCTTAGTGGCTCAGCAAATGGACCGAGTTCCTCTGACTTGTCTGGGCTTTTCTAAACAGGTCTCCTGCTACATCTCCCCCCCCTTTATCTATTCTGAGGATGGGAGGAGGTCTCCTGAAGACTTAGGGGCATTCCTAATTCTAAGTAGTGCCAGCAGCAGCAAATCTGTCCAAGGTCGTCCAGTCTCCTTCTTGGTGAATGATTTTAGATCTCTGGCCAGGGCCTCTCCGAGGGGAGTGGGAGAGTTTCTGAAGCTCTGTGGCAGTCTGGTCTGGGTCTAAGCCAGCTAGGCTGAGGGCTGTAGGTGCCTGTAACCCTGGTCTTTGTTGCCTGCCAGTGGGCTTTTTCTCTTCCCTCTTCAGAGCAGATACAGAACAAAATCCAAAACACAGAGTTCTGAAACAACACACAGGCATTCTCTTGCACCAGTGCATCCACTGGTGCCTCGCAGAAACATGTTCCTTCCGGACCAGTCTCATGGCAGAGACATGTTGCTTTGCCTCAGGCTGAAGCACTGGTCAGCCCCAATTGACCCTTCTTGGGTCCCAGGTGGCAAAGGCATTCTCCCCAACCGGCTATGGGCGACCTTTCCTAGGTCTTACAATACAGGTTTCTGATCAGAAACAGAACCACATGTGAGAAATTTGCTCTATTTCCATGAAACCAGAAAACAAGTAGTTGAAGTTTCCTTTACTACAGGTTTAAAACTTTCACATCCTTTATACATATTTCTACTTATCTAAATTTATCTATCATTCTTTTTTTTTTACTCTTGGTTCCTTTGCTTAGGCAACCTGGTGGCTCCCTGCTCCCAGGAGGTATCTGGTTTCCTGAAGGACCCACTGCCAGGCCACCCTGCTGTGACCTCAAAACCTCTGGCTGTAAAAACCTGTTTGGGTTATGGTGGCAGGAGAAACTCCTAGCCTCACAGAAGAATTCATTGGGGAGACCCACAGGGTCCTAGAATGTACACAAACCCACCCACCTGGGAATCAGCACCATAAGGGCTCAATTTGCTTGTGGATAGTGGGGGAAGTGACCAAAAGCTGGTGAGACCTGAGCAAGTGGCATTGTTCTCTCTCAGACCTCTCCCCCACATACATTGCCATAGCAGCAATGTGCATTGCTACACCCTGGCTAATACCTAATGTGCCACCCCTTATAATGTAACATGTACACAGAGACAAAGAAATATGGCTCAAATGAAAAAATAGATCAAAACTCCAGAAAAATAACTAATTGATGAAGAGATAGCCAACCTATGAGAGGCATAGTTCAAAACACTGGTAATCAGGATGTTCACAGAATTGGTTGAGTATGGTCACAAAGTAGAGGAAAAAGTGAAGGCTATGAAAAGTGAAATAAAGGAAAATGCACAGGGAACCAACAGTGAAGAGAAGAAAACTGGAACTCAAATTAACAGTTTGGACCAGAAGGAAGAAATAAACATTCAACCAGAACAGAATGAAGAAATAAGAATTCAAAAAAAAATGAGGAGAGGTTTAGGAACCTCCAGGACAGCTTTAAATGTTCCAGCATCCAAATCAGAGGGATGCCATAAGAAAAAGAACAAGAGCAAG
This sequence comes from Sturnira hondurensis, assembly GCF_014824575.4. NCBI lineage: Eukaryota > Metazoa > Chordata > Mammalia > Chiroptera > Phyllostomidae > Sturnira > Sturnira hondurensis. The sequence goes on along the minus strand of NW_028073511.1, from coordinate 7,699,678 downwards.
AAATAGAAAACTTGTTTGGAAAAGTAATGAAGGAGAACTTCCCCAATCTGGCAAAGGAAATAAATAGACTTCCAGAAAGTCCAGGAAGCTCAGAGAGTCCCAGAGAAGTTGGACCCAAGGAAGCAAACACCAAGGAACCTTATAATTACATTACCCAAAATTGAAGGTAAGGAGAGAATCTAAAAAGCAGCAAGAAAAAAGGAGACAGTGATCTATGGAGGAGTTCACATAAGACTATCAGCTTCTTACTCAAAGGAACCTTACAGGAAAGAAGGGGCTGGAAAGAAGTATCTGAAGTCATGAAAGGCAAGGACCTACATCCAAGATTACTCTGACAAAGCTATCATTCAGAATAGGAGGGCAGATAAAGTGATTCCCAGATAAGGTCAAGTTAAAGGAGTTCACCACCACCAAGCCCTTATTATGTTAAAGAGATTTATTTAAGAAAAATAAGATCAAAACAATGAACTGTAAAATGACAACAAACACAACTGTCAATAACCGAACCTAAAAACAAAGTAAGCAAACAACTAGAACAGGGACAGGATCCCAGAAATGGAGATCACATGGAGGGTTATCAGCAGGGAAAGGTTGGAGGTGGGAAATGGGGCAAAGGTACAGGGAATAAGAAGCATAAATGGTAGGCAGAAAATAGATACGGGGAGGTTAAGAATAGTGTAGGAAATGTAGAAGCCAAAGAACTTATATGTATGACACATGGTCATGAACTGAGGCAGGGAAGTGGGGAATGCTGGTGGGAATGGGGTGCAGGGTAAAGAGGAATAAAGGGGAGAGAAAATGGGACAACTGTAATAGCACAATCAACAGAACATACTTAAAAAAAGAAAGAAAGCACTGGGCCTGCTCCATGGCAGCCATTCAGTGATGTGTTGCGGTCATCTGGGATACCAGGGGGAGGTAATGCTACTGAAGAGCTGTTTCTAAACACCCTCTGTTCATCAAGGAACTTACAAAGCACTTGAAGTAGGGGCTGTCATCCTTGAAACATATAAGGCACTTCAGGTGGGGAAAGAAGAGCAAGGTGCCTCACATTACTGGAGTATTTCCTGCTATGTATGGTTTCCAATCTCATTCCTCCCAGATGGATCTGTCTTGGGGATCCTGCCGACTTTCCCTAATTCCACAGGCATCTGGGTACAGAGGCAAAGACAGCCCGGGGCCACTGGGTTAGCTGGCTTTCTGACTCTTTCATGGCCTTCCTCTCCCTGGTTGTTTGGGGGATACCAGACAATGAAAAAAACATTTATTTATTTTTTAAAATATATTTTATTGATTATGCCATTACAGTTGTCCCATTCCCCTCCACCCTGCACACCCTCTACCCCACCATCCCCCCTTTGGTTTATGTCCACATGTCTCAAGTTCTTTAGATTCTATGTTTCCCATACTACTCTTTCCCTTCCCCTGTCTATTTTCTATCTACCGTCTATGCTACTTATTTTCTGTGCCTTCTTCCCCCTTCTCTTCCTCCTACTCCCCTGTTGCTAACCCTCCATGTGTTCTCTGTTTCTATTGTTCTGCTTCCAATCTAGCTGTCCTCTTAGTTTGCTTTTGTTTTAGGTGTGGTTGTTAATAACTGTGAGTTTGCTGTCCTTTCACTGTTCATGTTTTTTATCTTCTGTTTCTTAGATAAGTCCCTTTAACATTTCATATAATAAGGGCTTGGTGATGATGAACTCCTTAAATTTGATCTTATCTGAGAAGCACTTTATCTGCCCTTCCATTCTAAATGATAGATTTGCTGGATAGAGCAGTGTTGGATGTAGGTCTTTGGATTTCATGACTTGGAATACTTCTTTCTAACCTCTTCTTGCCTGTAAGGTCTCTTTTGAGAAATCAGCTGACAGTCTGATGGGCACTCCTTTGTAGGTGACTGTCCCCTTATCTCTTGCTGCTTCTAAGATTCTCTCCTTCATTTTAATCTTGGCTAATGAAATTATGATGTGCCTTGGTGTGTTTCTCCTTGGGTCCAACTTCTTAGAGACTCTCTGAGCTTCCTGGATTTCCTGGAAGTCTATTTCCTTTGCTAGACTGGGGAAGTTCTCCTTTATTATTTGTTCAAATAAATTTTCCACTTGTGGCTGTTACTCTTCCCCTTCTGGTACCCCTATAATTTGGATATTGGAATGTTTAAAGATGTCCTGGAGGTTCCTAAGCCTCTCCTCATTTTTTTGAATTCTTGTTTCTTCATACTTTTTTGTTTGGTCATTTTTTTCTTCCTTCTGGTCCACTCCCTTGATCTGAGTCCCAGTTTCCTTTCCATCACTATTGGTTTCCTGTGCATTTCCCTTCACTTCAATTAGTTTAGCCTTCATTTGTTCCTCTAATTTATGACTAAAATCAACCAGTTCTGTGAGCATCCTGATCACCAGTATTTTGAACTATGCATCTGATAGGTTGGCTATTTCTTGGTCACTTAGCGTTATCAGCTCTGGGGCTTTGAGTTCTCCTTGAGCCATAATATTTTCGTCTGTTTGCGTCTGTTACATATGAGGGGCAGAGCCCTAGGTGTTCACTAGGGCGGGGCAACTCAGTCACTGGGTTGTGATGCTGTATATGGGGGCGGGGTCAAAGAGGGGCAATGGTGGTTCCTTCTGCTGCTTCCCACCCCTGGGGCCTGCATGGTCTGTCTCACTGCTTGCTCCTTTGCCTGGTTTATCTGTGCGCAAATGTGTGACTGCGGTCAGCCTGCTGCCTTGCGCCCTAACTGGGTCCACCTGTTGCAACCCCCGACCTGGGATCTGTCAACCGCCGTCTGCTCACCTGGGTCGGTCCAGACCGTAGGGCCGAGTTTTCCTGCACAACCCCACTCCACCAGGCACTGGCTCCGCCCCTCTTACCGGTCTGGCTGAATGGTTCGTTGTTGTTGGACTTCCATATAGTTCAATTTTCTGTGTTTTGGTTGCATTTTTGTTACTAAAACTTTGTTGTCTTTAAACTTGGTTGTGCAAGGAGGCACAGTGTTTCCACCTATGACTCCATGTCGGCCGGAATAAAAAAAAACACTTATTTTTTAAGGGGGCAAGAGTTGAGTTCATTTAAGTGACTGAGGCTTTTCTAGGGAAACTTGCAGAAATTTGGCCATCCCGTATGGTATTATTAAGGGTTGAAAGAGGAAGGATGGTGGAGAAGGAACTAATAATAATTACAAAGCACTTATTTTGTGTCAGGCAAAGTGTTACCTTTTTACATGTCCAAAAGAATTTATTCCATGCCAAAAATTAGAAAATTAATTATCGTTTCCATTTACTGTTCATGCTAAGATGTGGTCGTGTAAGTTATCCAAAGTCCTAGAGCTAGTAAGAGGCAGAGGTGGGGTCTGAAACCAGGTCAGCTGAACTCTCAAATGGTCCTTGTTTGCTAACAGGTAGTTCCAAAGCATCACAGCTGCCTCCTGGTGGCCCTGAAAATCTCTGGACTGACTCCTGGGCCACCAGCTCTCCTCCAGTTGCTGATCTCTAAACATGACCAGGAAATGTTGGGTTATTTCCAGAGAAAGCCTACTAGACACATGGAGCTAATAGTGAAGACTAAAAGGAAGACACGAAGAGCAGCAGAAATCATGGCTTTGGGACTTCCTTACACTATCTGGGGGAAGACACACAATTTATGAGTGTAAGTAAAGTCTCTGGTTTATCACCAGGATCAATCATTCACAGAGGACGAACAGCTGCTGAGAATCTCTCTTTCCTGCAGGGTAAACAGCAGGAGACCTGCAGGGCTGGTCTTGCTATTTGGGTTCAGTCTTTTGAAATCAGTGCCCTCTGGAGGTTGAAGTCAGAGAAGCAAATGTAGGAGAAGGGACAGAAAAATTTCCACCTCCGCTTCTTGTCTACGTCCCTGACCCAAAGAATGTTAGAACCAAGGCGGGCGACATTGTAGGACCATTTTTTTTTTAAAAATGTGATCCTGTGCATGAAATATCATGACTAGTCATAAGAAACTCACTTGGTTCCTCAGATCTATGCTCATAGGGCTGGTTGGTGTCCTATGGTGGATCCTCAGGGACTATTTTAACTCACTGATTTCCCTAAGAAGAGGACACCTATCCTTTGGTTTTCTTTAAGTCCTTGGCTGAGTTTATTTTAAATGACTAACCTGTCCCCTAACTAGATTGGCCCTCAGTCGAAAGAGCTGCTTCAGGTGAGAGCAAAGGAAGGGAGTGGGAGCCCAGTCCCAGCGTGGTGGGCCAGTGAAACCTGTGCCTGTGGTTAGGGCTGAAAGGCAGGGGAGAGAACCCCTGCCTCCAAGCCGCCTCCCTTTTCTTCCCAGCGCGAGTGCTTTGGGAAGCTCAGACTTAACATCAGGTCTAAGAAGCCTCTGTTGCTAGTCTGGCCCTGACTTGGGTTCCTGTGAGCATAGCTGTGCTTGGATTTGGCTCCTAAGTCTCAACTGCAATCTTGTTGCCATGATACTGATGAGTGGATCTCTGTCTTCCTCCTGTGTCGGAGGCCTTGGCTTGCTAACTTGAAGCAAACACTTGATGTCCCCACCCATATCCTCTCAGCCAATATCATTTCCGAGCTCAGCAGTTCTCCTTGCAACCACCAGCACCTGTGTCCACTTGCCTGCGGCTTTCTCTGAGACAGGAACCCACTCTAGCCCTGGGTTGCCAGGGAGTCGATGTTTATCTCTCTAGTAGCCTTTAACCAACAACCAGTGGGAAGTTCAACAAACATTGCCTGCAAAAGTGAGGAAAATGGGAAACCCAGGATGTTTGTAAGTTCATGCTCAGAAGCAATGCTTAGAAGCCTTGTTTCTTTAGAATGCCCACAGTGTTTTAAAGCACTTCAAAACCCAATGCCAATTTCAGGCAATAGTCCTCTAAAAATCATTTGGTATGGTACTGGGCAAGATGGTGTAGCCTGCCTGGAAATCTGTGCTGCATCTAAAGAGACTCAAGCCTGGTGGGCTCGGCAGACTATAGTCTCTTTCATTCAATCCTCAGAGTAGTTTGTATTAGTTATCTCTTTCCATGCAAAAAAGTATCCCAAACTTGGTGCTTAAAACAATAATCATTTATTATCTCTCACAGCTAGTGTGAGTCACAAATTCAGGAGTGACTTTCCTAGGAGTCTCAGCATCTCTCAGTAGGTTGTAGTCACATGGTGGCCAGTGCTGCAGTCATCGGAAGGCTTGGCTGGGGCTGAGGATCCACTTCCAAGGATGCTTGTTTACATGCCTGGCTATAGGCGAGATGCCCCAACTGCCCTTCGTGTGAGCCTTTCTGCAGAGATCCTTGAGTGTCCTTATGGTGTGTGGCTTACTTTCCCCTACCAGAGAGCAGTCCAAGAGGTCAAGGTGGAAGCTGCAATCCCTTTTCTTACTTAGCCTCCGAAGTCACGTTTCTGTTCTATGCTATTGCTCACACAAATCAACCCTGGTTCGGTGTGGAGAGGACACGCAACAGCAGGAAGAGCGTGAGCTGAGGATCACTAGGGACCATCTCGGAGGCTGGTTACACAGGTTTCTAAGGAAAAGCTCATTCCATATAGATTTTAGGTGAGAAGAACACCAATTCAAATTACATTGGAAAGTTGTCTGTTGGATGGGCAACTGGAAATTAAAGTTTGGCAGAAGTAACACCTGCTTGAGTGTGGTTGGTAGGGTAATAATATGGGTGTAATAACTTACAGGTTTAATCTGAACACTTCACCTAAAATGTCGTATCGTGTGTTTGAATGTGATATTATTATGTTACAGAATTATATGCTTATAATTTTGTAATAAAAGATCTTCTAATAAAAAAGGGGTGTTACTTGTGGCAGACCCTGTGTTTAAAATGATTTTCTTATTCTATATTTTCCCATGAAGCTATTTATCATGATGATCTGTAACTTTTTCGTCCAATATTCGCTAACCCACAGTAAAGTTTTGTGCTGGTATCCAGGAGAAAACTTCTTAGAAACATGTATGTTTGTCACAATTCAGTGAAACAGTGAGTTTTACTTCTGATGAGGTCAAGTCAGCTTTCCGGTGACTGGCTCTGTTCTAAAACCCTGAAACCCGTAGACTCTCAGAGATGTAAATCAGGATTTTGCACCCAAGTGTCAGGCTGGGGCATGGTCTGGGCATTGCTACCTGTGGGTGTTTTTCTGGGCCAGGACGTGGCTGCACAGTGGAGCCCTTTGTTGTGCGCAGGGCAGAGGGAGTCCGCCGGACGGATGGTTTCAGGGCTCGTTTCCTGAGCGGGGAGGTTCCACCACCTGGTGACTGGATCTCTCCAAAAAAAACAGGCCTCACGCCTCTAGGCCTTGAGCTCAGTGCCGAGCCCCTTGCACTGGGGAACAGAGACAAACCGTGAAGTCCTCATCTGTGACATCAAATACCAGTGCTTCTAAGAAGTTTTTATATTTATTAAGTTTCTGCTACCAGAAGTCAAGTCCCTACTGCAGAATCTGGGGGGTGGGGGGTGGGGGATTGAAAACCTGAGAAGTCAACATTGAAAGGAACCAGGGAATATGAAATGACAGAGTTGGTGTGCTGAGATTGATTCTCTTTTTTAAATCCTCACCCGAGGATATTTCATTATTGACTTTAGAGAGAAAGGGAGGGAGGAAGAGATACATCCATGTGAGACAGAAACATCGATCAATTGCCTGCTGTATGCTTTCTGACTGGGGATCAGACCTGCAAACTTGGTACGTGCCCTAACAGGGGATGGAGCCCGCAATTTTTTGGTGTACAGGGTGACACTTCAACCAACTATCCGCTCAGCCAGGGCACACTGAGCTTTATTTCCCAGTCTTGGGAGTAGCTTGAAAACTCCACTCTTATCTTATGGAAAATAGTCCTTTTAGCCATTCAAAAAACCAACAATAACAACAATAGGAAGAAAACCAACGGTGCCATGGTACTTTGCTTCCTGATATAAAATGTTAAAATACATTATCTTTTACCTTTCTCACAATAACTTTTTGAGGTTACTATTATTTGCTTCTGGCCATTCTCACTAAAACGGCTAGCCCTCTCTCTTAGGCCATCCTGCTTTCTTCCTTTCACCATAGAGCTTGCTGCTGTCTGACATAACATCCCTTGTCGACTTATGTGTTTAGTTTCTTATCATCTATCTCCCCTTCTAAAAGGTAAGGGCCATAAGAGCAGGGATTTGATGGGTTTTGCTCTTTGCCATATATTCCCAGAACCTAGTAAATGCTCCATAAATATTTGCTGAAAAATAACTTTTGTACTGAGTCAACTATGAGAAGTTACCTATCTTCCTGCAGGCCCTTTGAGTCCCAATTTGATGCACTTTTCAGTATGATGCGCTGCCTTGCTGTTTTCTGTATCAAGAGCCCCAAAGCCCAGATTTTTGGAAATTGAGGCCACAAAGTTGCAAAGCTGACTCATGGAAGAGCTCACATTACAACCCAAGTCTTCTGGTATTTAGTTACTCGGCCTGGTTTTGCTGCCATGGACAACCTAAGGATTTTGCTCCAGGCTGTCAAGTCAATGCTTCTGGGAGAGACTGTCCTCTTGCTTTTTTTCCTTGTGGCGGTTGGCCTCTCGGTTTGCGGTTCTGTGAATGCACTTCGCATGTAACTCAGCATTTCTACATTCCACCCTTACGCCCACTGCACCTGTATTATCAGCGGGATGTACAAAGGAGTAGCCTGCCAGCAGTTACACATAGCTGCTCAGATGTACATAAATAAGTTTCTACATGAGTAGGGCTTACGACTAAAGCTGTAGCAAATCATCTGAATCGATATAAGGGTTAAGTCCCATGAAAGTTCAAGACAGATCTCATTTGTCTTATTTATGTATTTTCAGGGTCATTTGACAATTCCTTGCCCATCTGTGTCTGGCTTGACCTAGGTTTTCTTCTTCATCCACCACCTGGCTTCCTTCCTTGCCTCTTTTGCCTTTGTCTCTCCTGGAGCCGAGAGCAGCTGTCAGGATTGAATGTGCCCAGTAAACACCCAGAAGCTTTGGTTGCCAAGTTGAGGAAGACACAGCAATCACTCACTTATGGTCATTTGCTTGTAGAGCCAAGAACAACCAAAATACATCAGCTGGGAGTTGACCCTCACAAGAAAAATGACTGGTCCAGCTTGTATCTCTGAAATAGCTTGTTGGAGGGGTCTGCTTCTATTGACACGAAACACATGTTTATACCCAAACGACTCAGTTCAGCATGTTCCTCCTGAAAACAGTGTTGGAGCCCATGAGTCTTTGGCACTCTTGTGGACCCACCTTGTCCATCCCAGCTGGGCGAACTGTCTTTCCAAGCCCTCCCTTCGCTCTGCACATTGGGGCTAGACAACACCAGCCCTGCCTGAGAAATTGCTTGAGAACTGCAGCAATTGGACAGAAAACAAACGAGGGACTTCTTGTCCCCTGAATACATTGCATCAAGCAATTAATTGTACAGTGTTGTTTTTTTCAATAATTTGTCACATGCTATTTCAATAATTTTCTATGCTATTTTTTTTTCTTTTGGAAAGATAACGTGAAGGGTAAAGAATCAATGGAAAGAGCATGGGTCTTGGAATGTGGGTTCAAATCCTAGATTGGCCATTTACTGATTGTGAGTCTGCTGAATTGGCTAACTTTTCAAAATAGCCTTCTTTTTGTTTTGTTTTCATCTGTAAATCAGGTACAACAGCTATCTAACAGAGTGGTTGTTAATGTTTGTATAATGTGAGCATAGAAACTGATAGTGCCCAGCAGAGAGCAGGGTCTTCCTACGTAACAAGGAATATCAGTATTATTATTATTTGTTAAGTATCTACTATGTGGTTTAGGATTAGGGCAGCCGCAGTCTAACCAAAGGTATGGGAGAGGAAACCAGGGGGAAACTTTATCAGTGTCAGTTTTTCTGTTCCTTGGACAAGTCTACCTGACTGGGCCTTAGGTTTCGCATCTTAAAAAGTAGGCAAATGTGCCATTCTCCTCCTCACGTAAAGACCAGTGAGTGAGTATTTTGGAGAGTGCACTGGACCAGACTCTGAAGAGTAGTCCCTCTTTGTCTGCAGAGGACCTGTTCCCAGGTCCCCAGTGATGTGTGAAGCTTCAGATAGTACTGAACCCTAGGCACACCATATATTTTTCTATACATACATGACTATCATGGGGTTTGATTGATAAATTAGGCACAGCAAGAGATTTAACAACAACAATAAAATAAAGCCATTATGACAATATACTGCAATATAAATTATGGTCTCTCTCCCCCATCCTCTCTCAAAGTGTCTTACTGGGTTACACCTATAAGGTAGGTGTGCTGCACAAAGAGACAATTCACGTCCTGGGTGGGACAGAGCAGGACGACTCAAAATTTCATAACGCTGCTTCGTTGCAATTTAAAACTTATGAATTGTTTATTTCTGAAATTTCCCATTTAATATTTTTGGACCGCGGTTGACCGCAGGTACCAGAAAGTGCAGGAAGAGAGACTGCGGATAAGGGAGGACTGCTGTACTAGGCTTTTCCTGACTCATAACTGCGCTCCTCACAACCCTGGCTTTTTGCTCAGGTTTTACGTGGGAGAAAGCCGAACCCCAGGGAGGTTAAGTAATTCGGACAAACTCATGACTCTAGTAAATGGCAGGGTTGGAATGTGAACCTGGATTTTTCGACATTTGTTTATAGACCATTTATAAGGTGAGATATTATATTAAAACTTAATAAATAGTGTGTTTATTGTCACTATTTCTGTCAAGTACCAATTATGTTATAAATACAGGGCTAGATGACTGGGATACATAGAAAATAAGAAACAACCCCTGACACTGAGGGACTGAGGATCTCTGAGGGGTCTTGTGTTCTTTGGCACATAAAGTTGCATTTCTATGATAGAGATAACATTCCGGTTTTAAAAAAAGACTTTTAAAAATGTAATTAGTGTTCCATTTGGAGAAGGAGAATGGAAGATGACGGGCGACTCCAAAGTGTCACGCAGGTCACGTGAAATAGTGACTAAAAACAAGCTTGAGAAACAAAAGGCCCGCTTTAGAAAGGGGTGTTGTTGTTATTGCTTATTATTACTAAATTTATTATTATTAGACAGCAGTGCTGCAACTAAGGGCTGCAGTTTTTGCAGAGAGACTGAAAGGTCATGTGTACACTGGAAGGTAGTCAGTAAGATATGCTGAGTAAGGGCTAGAATGGGAGGAGCCACTGGAGTGCAGAGAAACTCACACCCGGAGTGACATTTGCAGTTTGCACGAAACTCCGAGATTTCTAAATTAAGGCAGAAGACTCTAGAAGTGATTTATCCTTTGTGTCCTCAGTAAACACCTGAAGTGTTTGAAGGGTCCTTAAATCATCTGGTCTATCATGGAAGGCTGGGGTTGGGTCATTACCTTTACAACAAGAAATTTTAAGTTTCCTGATGTGTTCAGAATCAGGTAGGAAGGGTGAGGTAGAGACAAGGTATTTCCAACTTTGGTTAATGGAAATGAAAAGAAGCCAGTAGAGCCAATTCCTCTCTTTCTCTACTGGCAATATAACTTCAAACAAGTTGCACTGAACAGTTCAGAGCCTCATTTTCCCCATCTGTAAAAGGGGGAAGAACAGAACATCGATGAGAGTATTGGGTTTGCATGGGGGAGGAGTGAAATAGCAGGAGAAAGGGTTTATCTGGAAGAGAGCTGTTTCTTTTTACCTATCTGTTAGGTGTGGTCGTGAATTTAACCCCTTCTTTTCCCAGCTGAAGCCAATAAAGTGACCACATTTTGCAGGCAGGCAGGCAGGCAGGCAGGAAGGAAGGAAGGAAGGATTGATTTTCCATTTCTCTTAACTGAAATGAAAGTGTAAACTGTTTGAAAGGAAGGGCTGGTGGACTTTATTTATCTTTGTATTCTCAGTAAGTGTCACAATGCCTAGAATTTAGAAGTCCCTCCAAAAATATTTATGAGGCTGAAAATATCACCAGATTGTTAATAAAACTTCAAATTACCCCCTCCCACCTACCCCTCCCATCTTGACATTAGAAGAAATATCAGACCGATAGGGTTGAGGGGGTTCAGGACTGGTCACAGGAAGCATCTATTGGGCCAACTTTTATATAGGTGAAAACTATGAACTCTGAGCAAAATGTATCTAAAAAACCCACATTTCTTGAAGGGACTAGAGAGTGAATAAAAGCTCCTAAATACTGGAAAATAATTGATTTATGTATCATGGACACTGAGTACACCCCCTTCTTTTTTTTTATAGCTTTTTTAGCCTGAGGGTAGGCCCCAATCTGTGGCTCGTGGGGGTGGATAAAGCCACTGAAAAATGGTATCTTACTGGCCTGAAGAACCAAAAGACAATTCAGGGCAACCCAAACTGCTGGAAAGGGGAAGGAAATCCTGAAAAGGGGAAAAAAGAAAGCCCCAGAGACAGAAAGCCCCAGATTCTTTCTAAACTCTGCTTAAATCTCTGAATGATTTCTGAATCATACATTAAAAATTAACAAAAAAAAAATCAATACTTTTGAGAGGAACATAACAGAACCCAAAGTTTCTATAAATTATTTTTTCATAATGTCTGAGATATAATTCATAATGAATTGACATGTAAACAAACGGAAAAGCATCATCTATACATAAAAATTATAATACTATAACAGACTTTATAATGTATATAGTAGTAATATGTGAGTATATTAGAACTATAGCATAAATGATGTGGATAGCTACATATCACTTATCGTAGTACAATATTAACTCTAAATTCTCTGTGAAATAGTAAGATTGTATATTGCAATTCACAGAGCAAACATTAAAACCATAATGCAGTAGGTATGACTAAAAAGTTAATAAATACATTATAATGGAATTCCAAATCATCTCCATTTGATTCGGATATAGACAGATCCCACTACAGATTTTTAGGCCCACCCAGAGCATCTCAGATTATAGTCACAGAACAGAGGGTAGACATTCCAGATGTGAGCCTCCAAAACGGCTCCCCAGTGACCCCACTGGCCTTAATGAGAACAAGAAGAAAAGAAATAGAACTCAGAAGGGACTTCCCTAATTTAGGGATGGGAGAAAGAGTGGGGAGATACATAAACAGAAATGGGCCAGGTCCCTGGAGTGGAAGCATGGGACATAATCGAGAAGCTCAGGGGCCTGTGTGTTGAACATACTTCCTGCAGCTGATTGCCCAGCACTGAGAAGAGGCTGGTAAGGCTGAGGGTCGGGAGTGCCTGCCACCACCAACCACATCCAGCACTTTGGACTAATTTGGGTAAACAAGTGGTTAAGCATGTTGCTAACTACACTTCCCAGATATTGCAGAAGGAAGGAAAAGAGCAAAGCAACACTTCTGTCCCTTTTCAACCCAGTGTTTGCACTAGTATTGGTGTGTCACAAAACAAGGGAAGTTGCGTAACTAATTGCCGTCAATCCTGGTTTTTCACCTGCCACCTACTCCCCTAGGGAGTCGGTGTTGACCAAGTCAAAAGCAAGAACTATGAGGGAATGAGGGTGCCTGAAAAGTCCCTCTGTCAGCCCCAAATCCACATTATTTTTTTCTGAATAAAAACTTGCAAAGACTGAAGACATTTTAGGGATACTTTAGGGATGCAAATTGAGTTGGGAACCCCAAATCATCTATGTACATGATGGAAATGTCTTCATACAGTTTTCTGGCACCTGCATACCTGATTCAGTCTTAAAGGTAAAGTTCGGTGTCAGCACCCAGGGAAGGAGAGATTGCTAGAAGGAATAAGAACAGATCACTTTCTAAGAGGAATTATGATTTGAGGGAGCACACCTAATTCGGAGCTGGGTGAGGGACAAGGGATGAGAAAAATAATAAAATAACAATTGGAGGCTTCACGGTTCTGAAGGATGAACAAGAGGTAAGACGCTGGCTGGCTCTCTGAGCGATTGTATCTGCGGTTCTGTGAACGACTGGACAGGGTCTGGGAAGCTCTATTGCAGCGGCAGCAGCACTGGGAATAGGCACCGGTGGGTGAGGCACAAAATTTAAGGGAGTGCCCCCAAATACTCAGAAATCTAGAATTTGTTTTTTAAAATAAAAAAATCCACGTTTGCCCTGGCAGAGTGGCTCAGTTCGTTGGTGCATTGTCCTGCACACCAAGTGTTTTGGGTTCGATTCCTGGTTGGGGCACATGCCTAGGTTGTGGGTTCGATCAATGTTTCTCTATCACATACATTTTTTTCTTTCTTTCTCTTCCTTCTCCTCTCTCTTCTAAAAGGTCAATAAACATATCCTCGGGAGAGGATTAGCACAATGAAAAATTCATGATGAATAAAATATAAAAATTTTACACAAAAGCAAGCTCTTGCGGTTGGCCCTGTGTTATTGTGTGGAGGGACAGCTGCTTCCCCATCAGTCCTTGGTTCTGGGGCTGCTCTGCCGTGTAGCCCCTGGAGGACTGGGTGTATGAGGGGTGACAACGGTGGGCAAACATACCAGACACCACAGGAGTTAAATACAGATAACTTTGTTTGTTTTTAATTGTAGACTTTTTACGATGTTTCCACTTGGTTCAAAATCTGGGAGGATGCTTTGCTAAGTGTACAAAGGTACATAGGTTTATCCTCTACCTCAGGCTCCAATAAGGCTCAGCCCGGCACGCCTCTGAGTAGGATGTGCTGTATGAATGAGGCAGAGTAGGGAAAAGCCAGGAACACGTAGTGAAAGCTTATTTCATACAAGGGCTTTTGAGAATTCAGGGTGAGTTAATTCACAGCTAGGATCTGAGGCATAACTGGCTGCAAATTCAAATAAGAATAAGGGTCAGGAACAAAGGAAACAGCAGGACTGGGTGTGGTGATAGAACCCAAATAGTGGAGGGACATTTGATCTGGGGGCTACTAATCTGAGTCCTCCCACTAACTTCCCGTGTAATCTGGCTAATCAAGTTCTTTCTCAGCCTCCGTTCCCACTCCAGTAAAATGAAGTGGTTCTCAGACTTGTTCTCTCCAGGAGCCCTTTCTTCCAACACGTCGAATGTGGAAGCCATAGATACAAGTACCGCTGATTTGGTTGAACTTGGAGTATGAAACCAAGACCTGATCCCCTGCAGGTGCCCCTCTGGAAACCTCCTCCACAATCACAGGGCTCCTCAGAGCACAATTTGAAAACTGTATTAGGAACCCTCCGATGTCAATTTTAGTTCTGGCATTTTATTCTAGCCCAGAAGAAAGCCCTGCCTGTATTTGCATGTTGACAATTCGACAATGAAGTGTTTACTCATGTCCAAAAGCCGGAGGAGCCTCCAGCCTTTGGATTGCACTTTTGGGTGTGCCCTGTTCTGTTTCCGGGCCTTTCTAGCCTGCAGGGCCTGTGGAATTAGCAGAAGCATCAAAAGGATTTAGTCAGCCTTACTATGACCGGTGCAATTATACAGTGGAATGAGGCACACCGCCAGGATTTTAACGTGAAGCAGGCACCCCTGGGGAACATTGACAAATGACCAGATTGTCCACACATGGCCAGGAGCCAGCGGCATCCAGCTGGGCCTCGCTTCCTGATGAATGTGACAGTTCAAGACCTGTGAATATTCTGGGACCTAGTGGAATGCAAAACAACAACAATGTCTTCTTCATCTTCATTAGGGTTATTGGCCTCTCAGTTATAGTGGCTGTTATTCAATTGTTATGGATCTTCAAGGACCTAACAGCTTGTTCTTAAAACACAGGTGGAAGCAAAAATCGAAGCAACAGGAGCAATAGAAAGGGTAGGGACTCCAGGGTCTGACAGATCCAAGGTGGAAGCCCAGTCTGCGTCTTCACGCGTCCAGTGATCTCAGTCTGGGTTTTAAACTTGTCTGAGTGTCAAGTTTCTTAGCTACACAATGGAAATTGCCTGGCAGAGTGGCTGTGAGGACCAGAGATGTGATCGTGTGAGTGAAACACAGGGAGCAGGCACTCAGTCAGCGTTCCTCTCCTCACTTTTTCTGCAACTCTCGTGGCTTATAAGAAATAGGTCAAAAAAAGTTTTATCCTTAAATCAGCATTGAGGTCTCTTCTGTGAGATTACATTCATTATTCTTTCTTTTTCCATTTTCTGAGCTTTTAATAGTAAACCTGTATCAGAATATTTGAAATAGTATAGTCTCTGAACAAAATTGGGATTTAGAAGCAGAATGAGACTCACATATGTTCAACGAAGGGTTAATTTTTCTAACATATAAATGGCTCCCAGGAATTAATAAAAAGACCAATGACCAAATAGAATTATGAGTAAAGAAAACAAATAGGCAGTCAGAAAATGGAAATGCAAATATCTCTTAAACATGTAAAATAGACAGAAAACTGTACTTGAAAAATAATTAAATAAAAAACTTAAAAAAACATGTAAAATATTGTTAATCATTCCAAATATATTTAAATATATAAATGTAAATTCAAATTACACAAAGATAACATTTTTTTTTAACCAATCCGATCTGCAAAAATACTGAAGTGTGGAACATGTTCTGTGGGCAAGGCTCTATGGAGAGCAATTCAATATGTTTAAATGTATCACAGATATATCCGTATCTGTGAACTGATGTAGAAAGATCTCCAAGGTATAAAGTAATAAAGGTAGAGTGTGTAAAAGAGTATGGAAGTTAACTACCTTTTCTTTTGTAAAAAGGAGACAGAAAGGAATATCTGTATTTGTTTTTGCCTGATATGTAACACATTTGGGAAATTATGCTAAGAAAAGTGATGGGAACTTGCAGATGACAGAGATGGAAAGGTTTTCACTTTATACATATTTTGTACTTTATTCTTTTAAATGTAGTCCTGATTTTAAAATACTTTTAATAAAAAAATAGAGTATCCTTGAAAAGAAAAGATAGGGAACTTTGTAGAGGCAATAATGACTGCTGTAGCATACACTAATTTCTAATCAGGTAAAAAACAATAAAATTTTCTTAAGGTAACCATCTCCCAACATAGGACACTTTATTTTTGGCTACAATGGGTAGAATTCAGATTCTGTTTGAGAGTTTACGCATTATTTTACCAACGCCAGATTCTATCAGTGCATCTTATTTATTTACTTACTTACTTATTGTTTTATCCTCACCCAAGGACATTTTTTTTTCATTGCTTTTAGAGAAAGAGGAAGGGAGAAAGGAAAGGAGAGAGAGAGGAACATCGATGTGAGAGAAAAGCACCATTTGGTTGCCTCCTGCATCCACCTGGCCCAGGGATCAAACCTATAGCCTAGGTGTGCACCCCAGCTGGGAATCAAACCTGCAACCCTTTGGTAATGGGATGATGCTTCAACCAACTGAGCCACATTGGCCAGGGTAGTGCATTACTTTTAGAATATGGCTTTTCTAAATCTGTGCACTCCATATAACATATAAATACTCATAAGACTTCCTATTATTATTAAAATTAATAATGAATCCATACCTCCATCACCCAAAGATAGTGGTGGCTTCAGACTTTCTGTATAAGAAGAGCTTAAGGACAGCAAACTAGTTGAAAGATGACAACTAGGGAGACGTGTTAAAGTTTCATTTGCAACAATTTTATTTAAATTGAGATTTGTGCTTCTTAAAGATCAAGGGTAGAACACTGAAGTAGACACTGGTGCCCAAGGCAGACCGTACATTCCAAAGATGGTCCCACGATATATCCCATCCCACACACTCTCCCTACAACATGTCATTGTCGCCTGGTCCATTGATGGTGGTTTCTGTGTCCCCCTGCCTGTTATGGATTGAGTTATTTCCCCCACCCCCACCAGTCCTAATACCCAGTACCTCAGAATATAACCTTATTGGAGACACAGTCTTCAAAGAGGTGATTAATTTAAAATGAAGTCTTTAGGATGGACCTCAAATGACTTACAAAAGGGAATATTGACACAAGCACACACACACACACACACACACACACACACACACGCAGCCACAGGAGGGTGCTGTGAGAAGAGCCATCTGCAGACCAAGGAGAGAGGCCGTAGGAGGAAACAATCAGCCAGCATCTTGATCCTGAACTTCCAGCCTCCAGAACTATGAGACAACAAATGTTTGTTGTTTAAGCCATTCGGTTTATAGTATTTTGTTACGGGAACAAACTAATGCATCTCCCATTTCAGTTCAGGCTGCTATAACAAATTACCGTAGATGGGATAGCTTAAATAACAGACTTTGTTTTTTCACACTTTTAGGGACTGAGAAGTCCAAGAACAGGGTGCCAGTATTGTGGGGTTCTGATGAGAGCTCTCTTCCTACCTTGCAGACAGCTGCCTTTTTTATGTATCCTCACATAAGTGTGTGTGGTGGGGAGAGAGAGAGAGATTGGCACTGTTCTAATAAGGCACTAATCCCGTTATGGGGCTCCATCCTCTTGATATCATCTAAACCCAATTCTCTTCCAAAGCTCCCACCTCCAAACATTATCACACTGGGAATTAAGGCTTCAGTGTTCGTCCCATGGTACTTCCCTTTGAACTAGAATGGACCTCAATGAGCATCTCAGTGAATAGATGAATGGAGTATGGCAGAACTGATAATTTGTGATTTTCAAGGCCAGGTCATAAAAATGCCAAGTCTTTCTTCTCCTGAAATGCTTGCTCTTGGAATCAGAGCCATAAGGAAGCCCAGAAGTTCCGCGGAGAAGCCAGGTGTAGGTGTTCCAGTAGACAGCCACCACCAACTGCCAGCTATGAGTCTTCAGATGGTTCTGGAACCTAGCCAAGCACCCTTTGTTTTTAAGCTACTCCACGTAACACATAAAACTACCCAGATAAACCTTGCTCAAATTGTACATTACAAAGGAAAATGATTGTTACTGTTTCTCGCCACCAAGTTTGGAGTGGCTCATTAGGTGGAGCCCAAATTCCTTCTACCAAGTCAGGGTGTCCATCCTGCAGCTGTTGTGAGTGTGGGCTGCTAACAGACAGCTCACAGCTGCTCCCTGCCCTGGGCTGGCTAGAGTCACAAGGGATGCTGTGTCCACCACCCCACCCAAGGGCAGCCTGCAGCCAATGACTGATGGACATAAATGGTTCCCTTTCCCCAAGACAGAATCGACTCCGTGGTACAATTCACAGCCCTGTGCCCCCATGGGCTTAGGCTAAAGCTACATCCCCAGTGAGACCACAACCCTGTCTAGCTCTTTTCCTGCTCCACCCTCCTCTCACACGTTCTTTCTCCTGAGAACTCCCTGTGCTGGAATCCCTGTCTCAAGCTCTGCATGTAGGTAGCTGACCTGGAGCAGTCACTAATGAAAGTTTGGGGCAGTATCGGGGAGAAATTTTCCCAAGTCATCTCTTAATGCCTCTACTACCCGGAGATATCTGTGTTAATATTTTGGTGTACATGAAATTATCTGACACTTATAGAGCACTTAGTACTTTCCCTGGAAAATAGTAAGCAGTCTGTAAGTGTTAGGCATTATTATCACATCCCCCAGTACTTTTTTCTATATTTAATAATTATATCTAGTTATTGAACACATACTGAATGTCAGGTACTGTCCTAACACAGCTCATGTGGCACTCACTTGGTCCTCACAACAATCCTATGTAGTGGGCACTATCATTACAAATGAGACAGCTGAGGCTCGGAGGTGTTAAATAACTGATCCAAGGATATAGAGCGGTAGAGGTTCAGAACAAGTCACCCCAAGATGTGCCTGTGGGGTATGCCGATTATTTTGAGCTAAAGGCAACCGAGACCCTGCAGGCTCAAGATAATACTTCTTACCCATCCATCCCTTTGACTACCAAGAAGAATACAAATTAGGTTATCAGAGATAACCTTATGTTGGCCCACCTACAATGGCAGGGCAAACTCCTCACTACTGGACATCTGCTCTTTTTATACCCTGCCTTGACCCACTGAAGCCCCAAGGTGCCTTGCCTCATACTTAGCTCAGGATGTCATACATACTTCATGTTCCCTTTCTGTCTCTGACCCACTCATGTGTGGGGTGTTCTGTGTACATGGCATTAAATTTGGTTTTCTCCTGCCAACCTGTCTCATGTAGATTTGATTATTCAACCAGTCAAAAAGAACCAGAGGAGGAAAGGGAGATTTTTTCCCCTTTCCTTATAGAGAAAATAAGGAACAGATCTGGAAGAATTATGTGCAAATCCACATTATATTCTAATCATCATTTAACCTCTTTGTAGCAAATTGGTTTGGGTGGGGCTGGATACTTGGCTACACTCTGAAGAGCTGTGAGTTTGCACAGCGGTGCACTCCAGCCTCTTCCCTGTCCTGGGAATCTTCAGTGGGTCTTTCTTCCTGGAATGACCTCACCTCTTTCCTCTAATTATCCAAATCCCAACCATTGTTGAAGAGCACATCAAACCTTATCTCTCCATGTAGTTTTCCCTGGTCTCGGCTGTACTTGCTCATCTCTTCTGCAATGAACTCCTACAGCATTTATTGAACGTCCAAATCATTTCTGCCCCTAACCGTGACCCTGACGTGTTCCCTGTTAGTAGGGCTTGTGTTTACTGATGGGTCTGTTTCCATCTGCCCGACTGCAAGCTTTTTAAGGACAGGTCTAAGCCTTATTTATTTGTTATTTATCCAGTATCTTGTATAGTATCTGGCACCAAGTAGATATTTAAAAAAAATTGTTGATTGAATCAATCAATCTGCCAACTATTTCATGGGTATGTGTATTTTCTGTCTTTTGCCTGGACTGTGAAGTCCTTGAAGCCCATTCCTGGTTTTCAGTTTCTTTTGTGACCCTCATGTTTAGAAAATGGTAGGTCCAAGGACAGGTTTTCATGGGGCTGCACTGAAATTCTCTGACCACAAATTGGTCTTGCTCTGGGAAAAGCACAGCTTTCTGTCAAACAGGAGCAGTCCCATGTGAAATCCTACACGAAATCAGAGGAATTTTTAATCTCTAAGTTTGTTGCGTGGTTGGTCCTACATGTGCTGTTTCCATAACTCTGCGTGTGACCAAATGTCCTTGACTTGACCTTGTGGGAATATGTAAACCACAAGACTCAAGGAGGGACGTGTGTGGGAGGAGAGGATCACATGATGTGGAGCAAACTTTATTTGCAATGCCCTGACTCAGGAGTGATTTCTGGGAAGTGGCAAGAGGTGACCCCACAAAGAGCCTTGCTGGCTTCTACAAAGACAAGACTTTTTATGGGGGTGGCGCTCTGCCAGCCCGACAAGAAATGGAAAACAAAGGGAGAGCTGGCTCCAGGTCCCATCCTGACTAGTACCAACTTTTTTCAGACTAGGTTTTAGCATAAAGCTTCTCTTTCAGGAGCTGAAAGTTTAGCTAAAAGAATACTGGTATGCCCCTTTGTACTGGAAGAACAAATTTACTTATCTCTATAAATATAAACTAATTTTATATTATATATTTATATATATATAAAACTAATGTATTAAGGATCTTGTAATTAAGGGTATCCCAATTCATACTTTTCCAATGTGAATTATGTGACTTGCCCTTGCACAGTTTATCTATTTTGTAAACATACATGATCCATATCAGAGTTTGTTCAAAGAAATACATA
The DNA here is from genome assembly GCF_014824575.4 of Sturnira hondurensis. NCBI lineage: Eukaryota > Metazoa > Chordata > Mammalia > Chiroptera > Phyllostomidae > Sturnira > Sturnira hondurensis. The sequence continues at coordinate 7,679,242 of NW_028073511.1, read as the reverse complement.
TTTATCTTCAAAGAATAGGAAAAACGCTGCGACATGCAAGAAGTTTAGTGAACCCCTTGCTTTTATGTTTTTAAGGATATTTTAATAATTATTTTAATATTTACTCTCAAAGGGGGCACCCAGATAGCTTCAAGTTCAACCTCAAGGTCACTATGTGTACATAGGTCACTATGTGTACATCCTTTCTGCTTTAAGACAGAAAGGATGAGGGATCCTTGGGTTGGGGTCAGGGTTGGGATAGGGTAGGGAGAAATTCTGGGCATCCACAGCTGTAGGAAGTGCTTGTTCTTTCTTAATTTTGTTTACTTAGAAAGAGAAAAAAGGAGTCCACATGTCTCTTTGAAGCCCTGTGGGACTGTTTTCACAGTGAGCACACAGAAAGCTTGTGATTGTTCCTGGAATGCTGGCCTCACCATTTATTGTCCTTGGATTTAATGCCTGCTTTGCATTAGGGATAAAGATCTATTCATTCCTGTGCCCCAAAATAAATAAATAAATAAATAAAGAGCCCTATTGTCTTCCCGTCCAAACTGTTCCAGGACCATTTTTTTTTTTCCTGAGGCTGACAAGTGCAGATAGCATCTGCACGGTGACCATGGCCTGGTCACCAAAGGAAATGTTGTGCCTTTTTATCAGAAATTTTCCACCAGAATATGGCTACACAGAGCAGACCTGTCCACCCAGAAGCAGGAACTTTGCCCGATTCACAGGGAGCCTTAACAGCCTGTACGGTGGCCGCCCCAGACTCACTGAAATTCTGTGTAAGGAGCTGTGTCAGGGAATAGACAGGGTGCTGGCGTGACCTTGGTGGCTGCTAACTCGTTCCACAGGAAGAAATGAGTGTAGCTATTTGGCATGCTGTGACATGCTTCATCCCAGAATATCCCTCAGTTATTTACAAGAATATAGGATAATTCCATTCAAATGAACACAGAAGTTGGAAAAATAAAGGACAAAAGAAGTTCCGAGTAAGTTGGTTATCTCTTCAGAGGAAAGTCACCTCCAGGGATTGCAGCCTGAACAAATTCCTTTTCCATTCTAAACAGAATGTTCTTACTCTTTAGGGGGTTTCATTCCAACCTTCATGACAATGGTCATGCTGTCTGTTCCACATCTGCCCTCCTGAACCTTCCCCGCCCCCTGCAAGCCTTCTTTGCTGCAGACTCTCTGGCCTCCAACCCACCAAAGGAGGTTGAGGATCCCGCACCCATACTTCCCTCTTTTCCTCCAGTTTCAGACAAAACCAGCCTTTCTCTAGTTGGCCACTGGACCCTCCTTGTGGGTTCTTAATCCAAATGTCTCCCCCAGGATCTCGTTCCAAGCTATTTCTGTTCTGTATTGTGCCATCCTAATCTCTATCCACTGGCTTAATTGTCACTTCCAATAAAAGTGCTCAGGTCTCTCTTATCTTGTATAAACACCCTCCCTTAACCTGTGTCTTTCTCTCCTTTGTCCCCAATACTTCCTTTCTCTTCCCAAATAAGATCCTTCAAAGGATACTTTATATTTGACATCTCCAGTTCAATCCAAACTCTGCATGCTATACTTTTTAAAAAATTATCTTTTTATTTATTTTTAGAGAGAGGGGAAGGGAGGGAGAAAGAGAAGGAGAGAAACATCAATGTGCGGTTGCATCTCACATGGCCCTCACTGGGGACCTGGACTGCAACCTGAGCATGTGCCCCGACTGGGAATCGAACTGGTGACCCTTTGATTCACATCCCACGCTCAATCCACTGAGCTACACCAGGCAGGGAGCATGCTACACTTTTTATGACTGTGACTTTTTCTTTAATCTCTCTACCAAGTGCTTTAATGCTTTTTAATATTTTGAAGATAAAGTTACAGTTTTGGGTTAGAGAACACTTTAGTGATTTGAATGTATAAGTTTTGCAGATGGGTTTGTGTTTGACTTTTATGTACTAACAACACAACAAATTTGGATGTGTGCTCTGCTAGTTTGCCTCTGGCAAGCACAGCTCACTGCTTAGTCACCATGAAGACCATATTCTCAGGTCCATGTATGTAGAATATGCACCTAAAGGGTCAGAGAAATAAGAGAGATTATTATTATTCGATGTTCTAAAAGTTCTTTGGCCATTGTTTTTTGTTGCTGCTACAACAAATTACTCTAGTGACTTGCATGGGTCTTGTTGGGTTAAATTCAAGGCATTGACAGAGTTGTGGCTTTTAAAGGAGATCCTGGGGAAGAACCCACTTCCAACTTACCTATGTTGTTGGTAGAATTGTTGTTGGCCACGTTTCTCGTGGCCGCAGCCCTGGCTCTCAGCCAAAGGCTGGTGTGACAGTATCTCTCACACCTCACTCTGCTCTCACTTCCTGTTCCGCTGCATCTCTCTTGCTTCTTAATCTGGCGAATGTTCTCTGATTGTAAGCATTTGTGTGATTAGATTGAGCCCACCCAGATAATTCATGATAATCTCCCTATTTTAAGTTCAACTGTAAAACCGACCTTAAATTGAATTACCACTGCAAAGTTTCTTTGATCATGTAAAAAGTAATGTACTCACAGGTTCTGAGGATTAGGGCATGGACACCTTCTGGGTGGGAGGGGGAGTAATTCTGCCAATCCCTGGTCAATTGAAAGGAAAATAGAACTCAAGTATGCTAGCTCTCAGCATTAGTCTCTGCTAATCTCTGTGGGCATAGCTAAATAACCCCTTCAAGTTCTTTCTGCTTAGGGATTCTTAAATTCATCCTTCTGAAGTTTTCTGCCATCTCCCAGAATGACCTGCCATTAATCCCAAGGCTAAAAATAAAAAAATTAAAAGACTCTATTCTAAATACAAAAACTTTCTTCTCTGTGGCTTCCTTCCACTTTTACCTGTCCCCTGTCTTCCAGAGTATTTCTGAGGATTTAGGGAATCTGGCCACCCAGCATTTGACCATAGATTGGAAGCAAGGAAGAGGAGAAAGGGAGAGGATGAAACGGAAGGGATGGGAAAGGGGAAGAAGAAATGGAGAATGACTGAGAAGAGGGGGAGGAAGAATAAAGGATGAAGGAAGGAGAGATAAGTCACAACACCAGGAAATAGGGATACAGGAGGTTGTAAGGATGCTCTTCTATTTGCAAAACACCTGCATGGCTGTCAGGAGGCACAGACACAAGAGTGTGCACAGGGCTCTGGCTACCCCTTATGTGGCCTTTGTAAAAATTAGAAAAGGCAGTCCCTCTGGGCAGATGTGCCACAGGGCTTGGCAAGTGGAGAATGAGCTGGATTATTCAGACTGGGCTGTATTAGCCCTGACTGGCCAGATGCCCTTAGGAAGGCACAGCCTGATAATGCCTCCATGTGTACCTACCTTCCCACTGTGTGGCAGGGACAGCACTGGCCTTGGGCTGCTGGTTACTCTTACCAGGATCCTCTCCTACAATATCTAGGGGAGACCTGGAGGCAGACAGACCTTGCCTGGTTACATATTGGGTCAGGAATCTTGGATCAGAACTCTTTAATCAGAAATCTCCACCTCTTCTCCAGTCAAAAGATGTCTGCAGTCCCCTATTCTGTCTGTTTCTCATTTCTCCTTGAGCTTAGTCACCAGACCAGTACTAAAGGAAGTGGAGAAACTGGCTGTCTCCTGCAGAACCCTCACCATTTACAAGAAGTCTAAATGGCAGGGGCTATCCGGTCCTTGCTGGTTAATTCCTTTGAGACAGCGGCCAGAGGGAGGGGTGGGAGTCCAGGAAGGAAGGATGAATACTGTTGTTGTTTAACACTGCCTGGCTCTGCAGATGACAGCCTGTGGGCCTTTGGCTGAAGATAGCACAGAAAGCGGCAGGCAGAGCCAAATTTCAATCATTCTTCATCAGTGTTGACATCAGCAAGCCCTGGGCACTGCCCTGCTGGCAGCCTGGGTGCTAGTAGCGATTGGATCATAGCCTGATTGCAGAGAAAGTCCAGATTTTGGAGGGAGTGGAGGGAAATGAGAACAACATGTCTTGTTCACCTGGAGGGAGTGGAGGCCACTGGAATGGCCAGATATACAGGTGACCTGGGCTCAGGGTGATGGACCTCCCCACTCCCAAGGCCATGTGTACCAGCAGAATCTCAGAGCTGGAGCTGGAAGAGGTCTTATATTAAGATAAGGCTCATCTCTCTGACTTTAACTAGGGAAAATGGGATCCAGCCCATTTTACAGATACACAACCAAGGCCTGGCCTTACGTTAGGTTATACAGTTAGAAAGTAGAATGATGGAAAAGGAGGGTAAAGTAGACATGCAGTCTCTGGTTCTCTCTGGTCCCCTTTTTGGGACACTGTCAATCTGGCCAGCCTGGACTGGCGTGCGCAACCCTGTGGAAACAGTGCTTGCCTATCTGCTTCTTTACACCTCAGCCCACCTACGTGCCACCACCTCCTTTTCAGGAGTTTCTAGAGTCTAATGCCTGTAATCTAACATCGAAGCATGAGGTATTGATTATTTCAAGGAAGTCATTCTCCTAAGAGCTGAAACAGTTAGGGAGGAAGTGGCCATGGGGCAGAGACCTGGATTTGAGCTTTAAAATCTCCCTAGGATTTGATGAGATGGAGGTGAGGGAAATGATCATTCCAGAAAGATACTTTTTTTTTTAAAGAAAGCTCTCTACATACAGGATTCCATTTAATATTCACAGCAAACCTATGAGGGAGGCATGCATTGGTCTAGGTTTATGGATGAGGTTTGAGAAGTGAAATACCTTTTTCAGTATCATCAGCTGATTGAGTGGAATTGGATTCAAGCCTGACTAGTTCCTTTAGCTCTTCTTCTTAATTCCTACACTATGCTGCTTCTCATGGTGGAACAGGAGAGCCAAAGGGTGTTCGAAGGAGAAGAAAGGGTAAATACAGTTTGACTGGCAGAGTTGGTGCAATTAGTATACATTTCCTGTGGTCAAATGTGGGTTAGGTGCTCAACATTCCTTGTCATCTGCTGATCTAACACTTAGCCATTACATTAATACTAGACAAAAATTCGCTGTAATACTATAAATGGGACCTCCCAAATTCTGTTTTATAGGATGCAAGTTAAGTCATTTGGGAGCTAATGAATGACCTGAAAAAGTCTGCTTATCACTAGTCCTCTTACACCCAAATTCTTGTTATTCTAGTTGAGAAAGTTTTACTATTGTTTGTCGTCTCCTATACTGATCTGTATGTTCCTTGAGGGTGGGAATTGCTAGTACTTAGCTCAGTTAAGTCCACCAGTAATAGAAGAAACTCTCTCCAATTCCCTAGTCTACTCCATTGGCTCTCAAGTTCAGTTAATTAAATCAAATTATTCTGTGGGAATCATTTTACTATATATGTATAACAAATCATCACACTCTACACCTTAAACTCACAGTGTTATATGTCAATTATATCTCAATATAGCTGGAAAAGATGAAAAATTTATTTTTAGCATTATTGCTTTGAACAGAGTCACAAAGAAGCTAGACTTTAAGGCTTCCATTGTGTCCTTTTCAAATAGCTGAAGTCCTTTTAATATTCCAAAGCAATAATTTAAATTTATATTCTGAAATCCAAATTAAACCTTTGAGGTGACATTTCTTCTAACCAATAGGTCTAAAAACCTTTACACACTGGGCAGGTGGTGGTGGTGGTGGGGACTTTATTCTTTGAAAATTCCCAAGACTTCTTATAAAGTTTGCTTTAAACCATATACTTAAGCTGATTTCTAAATGTGGTTAGAGAGGTAATAAGGCATAATTTAAAGATAGGTGAACAGACCTGATTTCCAGAGTCAGTTTTTCCACTAATTATGTGACCCTGGGTGAGCTGACTAACTTTCAAAGCCTTAGCTTCATCACATACAAATTGGGGAAAAAATAGAACCCATCATAAGTAGTTCTTGTGAAAATTAATTGAGAAAATGCATGCAAAGTTCCTGGCACTACTATGTGTTCATAAATGTGAAGTTAGAAGGTGAAATAAATTATTGGAACTGTCTCATGTGTTTTCATTCAAGGCTATTTGTGTCTCCTAGGAAGGAGTAGGTAGCAAAGCTGATGAGTGAGTGGAAGAAATTTTGTGGCATATTTGCCATGGGACAGTGGAATGGAAAAGCTGTGTCAGCAGGTTGAATTTCAATGAGTTGGTGGCGAAATTGCACAGGTATTGTTATGCCTGAAGAAAATTCACTGCCAGCTTTTTCCCCATAGTGAAAGGCGGAGCTTCACATTTTCTCTGAAGGGCAGTTTTCCTTGTTTCTTAGTACAGAAACTTGTTTTGTGAATCATAACATCCCTTTCCCAAAGACCACCCCAAATAGTCTATTGTTAGCAAAAATCTCTTTTTCTTTTCTTTGGATTTTGTATCTTGTAACTAGTATGCAAGCCAACACCTTAAAGTGCCCTAATGACTAGAAGAACTTGTGTTAGTGGCGCTCAGTATAGTCCCCATTCCTAAGCGTTCACGCAACAGATGCTGCCCTTGGAGACCTCATGGGGCGTTAGGTCATGTAGACACAGCCATGATGTTCGTTGTGTGAGTCTGAGGGTCCAGACGTTGTTTTAGCTAGTTAGGGTTGTTGGGGGCTGTTGGACTTCGTATGGGACTCTTCGTGTGTTATATGGCCAACTATCTGACATCTGCCAAGGACCGGGAGTTCTCTGTGGGATTTGGGTAGCCAAGATGATCTAGGTGAAGTTCTAGAAATTTTCCACACTATTGAGAAAGAATGACAGGCTTTTGATCCACTGGTAGCCTCTCTGTAATGCCTAACAGCTCACTGGGTTTTCTCTGTGGTTGATGAAATAGATGGGTTTCAAAAATAGTACAGTTTTATGATTTCCAAAGACAGTGGCGAGAATGATGTGGAGTCCTGAAGAGCAGCATGAAAAAAAAAATCTAGAACCATAGATTAGAGAACTCTGGGCTGGACACTCTATGGCTAGTTAGCTTGGTGTCATGGGTAATTTAGGTGTCAAGTTTATTGGGCCACACAGTACCCAGATATTTGGTTAATCATTATTCAGTGTGTGTTGAAGGGTGTTTTGGATGAAATTAACATTTGAATTCATAAACTGAATAAAGCAGATTGCCCTCCCTAATGTGAGTGGCCCTCATCCAATCAGTTAAAGGCCAAGAACAGAACAAAACAGCTGACCATCCGGTACATAGAGAACATCACCTACGCAATTGAGTGCTCTGGAACACTGGTGTTTTCTGGCCTTCAGATGCAGACTAAAACATCACCTCTCCTGGTTCTTAGGCCTTCAGCCTGGAACTTACACATTGGCTCCCCTGGGTCTTTAGTTTGCCAATTGAGGGTCTTAGGACCCCTCAGTCTCCATAACCATATAAGCCAATTGCTCATAGTAAATCTCTAGCTCTATACAGATGAGATTTAGCACGTTCAGGGTGGTATGGCCGTAGACTCTATCTATCTCTATACATATGTGCATGTATCTTATTGATCTTATTTCTCTGAAGAACCTTGGCTAATACACTTTGTGGATTAAACATATTGGTATGCTCAGGCATTTGATGGGCTACTTAATTTGCTTTCCCACATTTAAGTATCTTACTCCAACCCTGACTGTAAGCTGCTGTTCTGCAAGAAAACCTGAAGAAAAAATACAGATTTAAAAAGATAAAATTTACACCTCCCCTGAAATCCACTACATTGAAGTGGATTTTTGTTTAAAAGTTTTTATGAAAAGGTTTTATGTATGGCAAATTACAAATGAGGTATCTAGCTTGCAAAATGTAGGTGTGAGAATGTGTTTGATCAAATTTATGAATAAAGGCTTACAGAATATGTGAAAAAACTACTAAGTTTGATATCATCATACATAAGAGTCTGCTCTGAGGTCTGAAAATTAAGGTTAAGTCAAACTAAAGAAAGTTTTTAAAGAGAGATTAGAATAATTTACATGAGATGCTGGTACCTAGTGAAGAAAAAGTAAGTCCAGCAAAGGGTTAAATATTTAATATGTGATAGCAATGTGATGGTTTATTAAGTAAGATAAGCAGGAAAACCAAACATGGAACCCTAATCTCTGGAATTTGACATCACTGGACACACTGGCTGTCCCATTACATGTCCCTTTGTGCCAATTATGAAAGTGAGAAAGGACCAGCAAGTGTGACACACCTTAAGCTTTTAATTAAGTCTTTATGGCCATATGGTTATGCCTCTTATGTTGTTTTATTGAATGTAAGCAGGTACTGGGCATTAATTGTTTAATATTGTTCTCATTTAAGCAATTCTATTATTTCTGTTTCCCATGAAACAAATGTCAGCTCCTTACATCCTGGTCCCTGGTACACTTACTGGGTCTCTGACAGCACTTAACATAGTGCTAGTACATACTTGTGGAATAGAATTGAGGTCATCATCTGCTAAAACAGCACTGAGGCACTATAACCCAAAGCAGCGAGCAACAGAGAACCTGTAGGAAGAGTACAGATTAAAACCAAGGACCTTCATACATTGCATTTGTACAACATTGTTCTTCCATAGAGCAGAACGTCCTTACAGGCCCAGGTATCTTGATAAGAATAGTAGAAGTACTATTCTTAGTAGTACTGGAAATAGTGCTTCTACTACTACCTCCAGAGTGGTAGTCCACCGTATGGCTACATCTCAATTTGTTTTTCCTGTTGATGGACATTTGGGTTCTTTCCAACTTTGGGCTATGATGAATAAATCTGCTATGAACATTGCATATACCTCTATATGTGGATATATTATTTTTATCTTCTCTGGGAGAATATCTAGAAGTATAATTGCTGGGTTACATGGTGTTTAATTTTATAAGAAATCGTCAAACTGCTCTCTAAAGTGGTTGTACCAGTTTACAGCTCCACCAACAATGTAGGAATGTCCTAGTTGCTCAGCATCCATGCCAGCATGCCATATTGTTAGTTTGGAAGTTCTTGGCAACATAAGCAAAAGGCTATGTCATATGATTAAAAATCCATAAACTAAGTACACACACATATCTTTAGAAATTTTACTTGACCAGAATCCTAAGTATATGTGTTAATAACACATAGGCAATATACCTTACAGAAGTTGGCCTCTACGTTCATTAGGCACAATTCTATACTGGATGTTTCTTGAAAAAAATATGTTTTTTGGCGTTACCCATTTTATTGTTTGTCCTTCTTTATCAATTGTCAGTAGGAATGCTTACTCATACACTGAACATACGAGGTCTGTCCAGAAACCAGCCATTGTTAATATAACGAGAACAGTTTATGCATCATTGAGGTAACCTGGCAGCAAAGGAGAGTGGACTGGAATGCACATGCGTGAACAGTGATGACTTCACTGTACTAGTCGGGTGGAGGGCGGTAGATACTACTGAGTGAGCATGTGTACTGTGTGGCCCTTGCATTGAAAATGACTGAATGAGTAAAGCAGTGAATCTGCATTAAATTTTGTGTTAAGCTTGAATATTCTTCCACGAAAACTATTTGCATAATTCAGAAGGCCACAGCTATGGGCAACTGGTGATTGGCAGCTTCATCATGACAATACACCTATTTGTGCATGACTTTTTTGGTGAAATATTAAAGCACCCAGGTGACTCAGCCCCTCTACAGCATAGATTTGGTGCCATGCAACTTCTGGCTTTTCCCAAAACTGAACTCACCTTTGAAAGAGAAGAGATTTCAGACTGTTGATGAGATTTGGGTAAATATGATGGGGTAAATAATATGGCGATTGGGAGAACTGTGTGAAGTCCCAAGTTGCCTTCTTTAAAGGGGGCTGAGGGGTCATTGTCCTATGTACAATGTTTCCTGTATCTTGTATCTTCTTCAATAAATGTCTCTTTTTCATAGTACACGGCTGGATACTTTCTGCACAGACTTTGAATATTTTAAAGGAAAGGATTTATTCCTCATCATTTTTAGTACCCTGCCCCCAGTGTGTCTTTGCAAGGCAGAAGGACTGCCTTGGCTAGGAAGAGGTGGAAGGGAGAGGAAAAGAAAGGGCATAACAAAGATAGGCTGATAATTGAGCACGATCTGACCCTGTTTAAATTTCATCTATGGGGAGGAAAATGGAAGTTGCTTATAAACACACACTATACCTCAAAGCCACACAGAAGGGTCAGAAACAATGGTAAGTAGCCAGAGCAGAAAAATTAGTGCTGAAATGAGGGTATTTTATTTATTCCCCTCCTCTTCTCCCTGTCCCCATCCTGCTCCCTTTCTTTATGAAAGAAATTTATTCCTTTTTAAAGGAATATCTATTCCCATTTGTCCCAGAAGCTCCTCTTTTCAAATTCATGGTAAACTTGTAAAGAAATATCAACCTAAGTGAAAATGTTTCTCAGCACCTGGTTCAATTTTATGTGTAGATGATACATGTGATCTTTGCAGTGATGCCTCACAGCTCCTGAGAGTAACTGGGAATCTTCTTCTGTGTTCTTTAGTAGCTTTGGAAAGATTACTCATAGTGATCTCGTATATTTGTTAGGACCATTTCTTAATAGTTTATCCCCAAATTGATTGATACATTTAACATCATCTCAAAAAATATAACAATATATTTTTGGTGTGTATGGCTGGGAAGGAAGAACCAGACAAGCTGATCTTACAGTTTATATGAAAATATTAATAAACAAAAATAGAAAAAAAAGTTCTTTTTGTGTGTGTGTATGGTTCCGCCCCAAATAGCAAACAGGTTTATTGGGATCTCAGTGGTTGGACTTGGTCACACGTGGCAGCTCGTCTTTCTTCTCGATAGTGCAGTGGTTGGAGGAGCCCTTGGCCGCATTGATGAACTCATCTGCTAGGCACTGGGCCACGGTACTGATACTCCAGAAGGCAGCCTTCCCGGTCACCTGTGCCGAGCAGCCAGATTGCTAGATTCGCATGGTACAGAGGAGACGCCTGTACATGTCGCCTCACTGTTCCGCCTCTCCCAAATGTGGGTGGATTCCTCCCAGGGCCACTGCCGACCATGGCATTCACTGGAACCTGCAGGGGTTCTCTCTGGTGAGCAGATGGATGATCTCGAAGGCATGCTTGACGAGGTCCACAGTTAAGCGTTTCCTGCCATTGCCGTGGCCGGGCATCATCAAAGAGTTGGTGAGGTGCTCCCCAAAGAGGCGCTGCACTTTGCTGAAGGGCTTGGCTGCATAGCACCCTGGGTGCTATGGGCTGGTAGTTAGCATAATTCTCCTTCACCACAATGTCATCTCTTACAAGGAAATGTCATTGATCAGCACTTCATTGGTGTTTCACTTCCGGAAGAGCTTGATGTCAGGGGACTTGGTCACCGCAGGTGCAGCGTCTCCCATTCGGTCCTCCTGAGCTTGCCGCTGGTTCTCCTCGATCGCTGGGCATGGAGCACGGGGGGCCCAGGCATAGACAAGAAGAGCAGAAAGGAAAGTTCTTAAAAGGAAGAATGATGAGGGATAATTATTATATTGGAAGTGAAAATGTATTCTGTTGCTACAGCAAATAGTGTTGAGCTAGTTCTTGAATACACACAGATAAATGAAAAGAACACCATCTGTAAACAGACCCAAAGAAACACGGGAATTTAATATTTAATAAAGATGACATTTGAAACCAGTGACGAAAAGATGAATTATTCAATAAATGGTGTTGGAATAACTAGGCAGAAAACTGAAGAAAAAAAAACAAAACCCAACAATCATTATTAGCATGCTTTTGTTGCCATTGGCTAGTTTAGACTCTGTATTGCAAGAAAAAGATGGCTGGTTCTCAGGAGTAAAAAGGGAAAAATAAAGAACAAACATTCCAGGATCTGCCAGACAGAAGATGTAAGTAATTCTTGTCTATAACTAGTAAAATATAAAACTGAGATGGCCTTTGAGTAACTAAGGCCAATTACAACTAAGCCTCATGACAAGTTAGACAAAATCGCTCACAGCAAAGAGACTGGAGGTGTGGCTTTCTTACCAAAGCCAGAGACCTGCTTGGAAAAGAATTGGGAACGTGACTTTCCTAACAGAGTTAACTAGAATACAACAGGTGAAAAGTCAACTATGTTTTTAAGAGAATTACACTGTCAAGAGAGCCACTAATACTAAAATGAATTTTAGCTCCTTTGTCTAAAGCTACCACCCGTTCAACATATTATGTACTACTCGAGTTCTCCAAACGTCTCACTGCATTGCAGGGGTTGCCTCCATTCTAGTGTCCTCTAACAGTGTTCTTGCTGCCCGTGGGCCTGACCAGAAATACATGCCACATGTTTTCATATTTCCCTATGGAAGATTTGTCTGTTCTTGGTATCAATTTCTGTATGAGGCAGCTTAAACTAAGGTACAGGTAGCAACAATTCCAGAATTTCAACTGCTTAAAACAAAAAAGTTTATGTTTTGCACATATAACATGCCTAATTTTAAACAGATACAACCCATCACACCTATTGATGGACTTTTATATGGCCTCCAATCTTCCCATATTGCTAATAATTCTGCATCGGATGTATTTGTATAGATGTCATTTTGTACATGAACGAGTATATCTGTTGGTTATACGTTTAGGAAATAGAATTGTTAGGTCAAAGGATATGCACATTTTAAAATTTGATAGAGACTAACTGACTAGCTATATGTGCGATTGTTTCCCCCTGCCTGGGAAAAAAATAATATTTTATCAATTCTTCATTCTTCATTTTTCAAGTTATACCAGATGTTTTCTTGCTTTATATAGATTTTAGAACTATTTTATTCTTTTTTGTTTATTCATCTCCTTTTGTCCATATGTCCCTTGGGTTGTGTTAAAAGTGATTTTTTAATACTTCATGACACACAGTCTCTATTTGGAGAACTGCAAAATAGGGCAAAAGATAAGTCCCTTTTATAAGATAAAGAATAAAGAACAAGGAAGAGAAAAATAACAAACTATCTGATATGGTGGGGACCACATAGCTGACCGTATTTGGAGGACGGTGAGAAGGAACAAGGAAATAAGCACAGAGCCAGGGCTGCCTTGGTGTTTGGGAACTGGCTGACCGGCCGTACTGCATTTCTGATCAGTGGAGCATTTACAGGGACAGTAAAGGTATCTAAGAAGTTTCTGTTAGCTGACATAGCACCAAAGCCTAGAAAGTTATTTCAACAATAGTGCCTTTTTCTTATTGATGTGCAAGTACAATTTTTGTACTTAAGAAAATAATTATGAATGACACAAATTGAAAAATATTTTTCCAGGTAATTATTTGTATTTGAATATTGTTCATTGTATTTTTTTTACCATGAAGAATTTTTCCTTGTTTTTATGTAGTCAATTACTTTTGTTGCAGTTCTGACCAATTTTTTTCTTTTTATAATGTTTGGGTTATGGCCTTACTTTAGAAAGACTTTGTTATTAAATTAACAAATTATTTATGGAATGCAACAGCAACAACTCCCTCGTTTTCTCATATCTTTATAGCTTTATATTTTATTTTTACATTTATAATTTAGGTGAAATTAATATTGGTGAGGGAGGAATACATATTTATACAATTTTTTAAAAGATTTTATTTATTTATCTTTAGAGGGGAAGGGAAGGAAAGAAGGAGAGAAATATCAATGTATAGTTGCCTCTCATGAGTCCCCTCCTGGGAACTGGTCTGCAACCCAGGCTGTGCCCTGACTGGAAATCGAACCACGATCGTGTGGTTCACAGGCCCGTGCTCAATCCACTGAGCTACACCAGCCAGGGCATATTTATACAATTTTTAACTGGTAACAGTGAGTGCCTTTGTAGATGATGATTTGTTGGCTGTGGAACAAGAGTAGGAGGAGATTAAGTTTTCTTTTCTTTTTTAAAAATTATATTTTATTGATTATGCTATTACAGTTGTCTTGATTTTTTCCCCTTTGCCCCCCATCCACCCAGTATCACCCACTCCCTCAGGCAATCCCCCACCATTGTTCCTGTCCATGATTCATGCGTATAAGTTGTTTGGCTATTCCATTTCCTATGCTGTACTGTACATCTCCATAGCTGTTCTGTAACTGCCTATTTGTACTTCTTTTTTAAAAAAAAATATTTTATTGATAATGCTATTACAGTTGTCCAATTTTCTCCCCTTCACTCCCTTCCACCCTGTACACCCTCTCCCACCCACATTCCTTGCCTTAGTTCATCTCCATGTGTCATACTTATAAGTTCTTGGCTTCTACATTTCCCATACTATTCTTGCCCTCCCCCTGTCTATTTTCTACCTACCATCTATGCTACTTATTCTCTGTACCATTTCCCCTTCTCTGCTTCTCCCACTCCCCTGTTGATAGGTCTCCATGTGTTCTTTTCTGTGGTTCTGTTCCTGTTCTAGTTGTTTGCTTAGTTTGCTTTTGTTTTAGGTGTGGTTGTTAATAATTGTGAGTTTGCTGTCATTTTACTGTACATGTTTTTGATCTTATTTTTCCTAGATAAGTTTCTTTAACATTTCATATAATAAGGGCTTGGTGATGATGAACTTGACCTTATCTGAGAAGTGCTTTATCTGCCCTTTCATACTAAATGAAAGCTTTGCTAGATAGAGCGAGCAATCTTGGATGTAGGTCCTGACCTTTCATGATTTCGAATCCTTCTTTCCAGCCCCTTCTTGCCTGTAAGGTCTCTTGAGAAATCAGCTGATGATCTGATGGGAATTCATTTGTAGGTGACTGTCTCTTTATCTCTTGCTGCTTCTAGGATCCTCTCCTTAGTTTTAATCTTGGCTAATGTAATTATGATGTGCCTTGGTGTGTTCCTCCTGGAGTCCAATTTTTGGGGGACTCTCTGACCTTCCTGGACTTCCTGAAAGTCTATTTCCTTAGCCAGATCGGGGAAGTTTTCCTTTATTATTTGTTTAAAAAAGTTTTCCACTTGTTGCTCTTCCTCTTCTCCTTCTGGTACCCCTATAATTTGGATGTTTGGATATTTAAAGATGTCCTGGAGGTTCCTAAGCCTCTTCTTGGGTTTTTTTGAATTCTTGTTTCTTCATTCTTTTCTGATTGGATGTTTCTTTCTTCCTTCTGGTCCATTCCACTGATTTGAGTCCCAGTTTCCTTCCCATCACTATTGGTTCCCTGTATATTTTTCTTTATTTCACTTAGCATAGGCTTCATGTTTTTATCTAATTTGGGACCAAATACAACCAATTCTCTGAGCATCCTGATTACCAGTGTTTTTAACTGTGTATCTGATAGGTTCACTATCTCTTTGTCACTTAGTTGTAATTTTTTTTAGCTTTGATCTGTTCTTTTGTTTGGGCCATTTTTTTTTTTTGTCTTGACGTGCCTGTTACATGGGGAGGGGCAGAGCCTTAGGTGTTCACCGGGGTGGGGCAATCCAGTCACTGGGTTGTGATGCTGTATGTGGGGCAGGGGTCCAAGAGGGAACAATGGCACTTGCTCTGCTCTCTACTGCATTTCAGTCACTTCCCCTGCTTCCCACAAGCAAATTGGGCCCTTCTGTCACAGATTCTTATGTGGGTGGGTCTGTGTGCATTCTAGGACCCTGTGGATCTCTCCAATGAACTCTCCTGTGAGGCTTGGAATCTCTCTCGGCACCTCAACCCCCACAGGTGTTTTCAGTTGGTGTTTTGAGGCTTTATTTCCCCAAGCTGGGGCCCTGTGGTCCATTTTGCTCCCCAGTTTCACCTGGTTTGTCTGTGTGCAAATGTGGGACCACCTGTTCCACCAGGCACCTTGTATATTGTGACCCTCCACAATCCACCACCTCACTGGGTCTGCCCACTGCTGCCTTGTACACCTGGGGTCCGCCAGCCACCCTGCCTCAAGCCCTCTTTGCCCCGGGTCCCTGACTCTGCCCCTCCTATTGGTCTGGATGACTGTGTCTACTCTAACTCCTTTGTGGTCGGACTTCCCTACAGTTCAATCTTCGGTCAGTACTGGTTGTTTTTTTGTTTCTAAATTGTTGTTGTCCTTATTTTGGTTGTACGAGGAGGCAGTGTGTCTACCTACACCTCCATCTTGGCCGGAGGTCCTATTTGTACTTCTTAATCCCCTCACCTCTTTACTCGTTCCTCCATGTCCCCCTCCCAACTGGTCACCATCCCAATGTTCTCCATATCTATGATCCTGTTTCCATTCTACTTTTTTGCTTAGTTTGCTGATCGTTATGTATTTATTGTCATTTTAATGTTAATAGTTTTGATCTCCTTATTTTACTTAAATTTAAGTCCCTTTAGCCTTTTGTATAATAATGGTTTAGTGATGATGAACTCCTTTAGTTTTGTCTTGTCTGAGAAAGCTCTTTATCTGCCCTTGTATTCTAAATAATAGCTTTGCTGGGTAGAACAATCTCAGTTGTGGGTCCCTGCTTTTCATCACTTTGAATATTTTTTGCCAGTCCCTTCTAGCCTGTAAAGTTTATTTTTAGAAATCAGCTGGTGGTCTTATGGGAGCTCCCCTGTAGGTAACTAACTTCTCTTCTCTTGCTGCTTTTAATATTCTCTCTTTATCTTTAAACTTTAGCATTTTAATTATGATGTGTCTTGGAGTGGGCCTCTTTGCACCCATCTTATTTGCAACTCTCTGTGCTTTCTGGACTTGCATGTCTATTTCCTTTGCCAAATTAGGGAAGTTTCCTTTCATTATTTTTTCAAATAGATTTCCAATTTATTGCTCTTTCTATTCTCCTTCTGGCACCCCTATGATGTGAATGTTGGACCTCTTGAAGTCGTCCCAGAGGCTGCTTATCCTATCCCCGTATTTTTTGGATTTTTTTCTTCTTATTGTTTTGTTGGTTGTTTTCTACTTTTTTATGTTCCAAATCATTGATTTCATTCTTGGCTTCATCCACTCTCTTGTTGTTTCCCTGTAAATTGCTCTTTATTTCAATAGTCTATTCTTTGTTTCTGATTGGATATTTTTTATGCTGTTGAGGTCCTCACTAAGTTCCCTGAGCATCCTTATAACCAGTGTTTTGAACTCTGCATCTGATAGATCGCTTATCTCCATTTCGTTTAGCTCTTTTCTGGAGTTTTGATCTTTTCTTTCATTTGGGCCATGTTTCTTTATCTCTTCATTTCGGCAGCCTCCCACTTGTTTGTTTCTATGTATCAGGTAGAGCTGGTTTGACTCCCTGTCTTAGTAGCGTGGCCTAATGTAGTAAGTGTCCTATAGGGTCCAGTAGCACAGCCTCTCCTATCACTCCATCTGGGTACTCAAGGTACACCCTTTGTGTGGGCTGAGTGTACCCTCCTGTTATAGTTGAGCCTTAGTTTCTCTTGGCAGATCAACGGGAGGGATTTATTCAGGCCAGTCAGCTGTAAAGTTTGGCTGTGACCACTGACCACCAACCTCTGCCCTCCATGGGGCATCAGTTGTACATGAGCAGGGTGGTGGTGCAATGACATGGTCTGTAGCTGTCTGTTAGGTTCACTGGCCCTGGGTTTTCCCAGGTGGTGCAGGCCAAGGTCAGCCCCCACCTGTATTTTTCCTAGGGCCACCCTGCCTGAGCTATAGCGCAATCTGAGATGGTTGCTACATGTGCTGGGCTTGGAGATTTCCAGCAAAGCCAAGCGGTGAATCTAGGGTGGCTGCTGCTAGTGCCGAGCCCAGGGTTCACTGAGGCCAGCACTTGTTTGATGGGATTTAGGAAGTTGTGTAGCATGAGCCAATACCAGCCATTCATGGAAAATCAGTTGGGTGGGCCCGTAAATTGGGTGGGATGGGGTCTCTATGGATCTCCAAGACGGGTCAAACAGTGTTAGCCAGGTTGATGGATTCTCAGATGTGGTAGTAGCTTGCTGGCTCTTTGGGTGGAGGGTTTAGAAAAGGAACAATGGCCTTTGCTCGCCTTGATGCCAGACACTTCAGTTCCTTTCTTTACATCACGAATGCCTTTCAAGCTGCTACTGTGGTGCTGGAGCTCAGAGGAAGTGAGTCTGAGTAGGTGAGTCTGTGTGTGGGTTCTCTAAGAGGAACTTTGTGGAGCTGAAGTTTCTTCACCCACTCAAACTCTACTCATTTTTGTAGTCAGAATTTGTAGGAACTTATCTTCCTGGCCCTGGAAGTCTGGGCTGGGGAGCCAGGTGTTAGGCTGAAACTCCTCGCTCCTGAGATATCCCTCATGAATTTTTATCCATCACACATGGGTGAGGCACCAACCTGTCCACATTTGTGGTCCTCCTACCAGTCTGGATGGAAGTGGTTTCTTTAATTCCGTAGTTGTCCGACTTCCATTCAAGTCTATTTCTGATGGTTCTGAGTGATGGTGGTTCTATATTTTAGTTGTAATTTTGATGTGGTTGTGCTAAGAGATGAGCCATGTCTGCCTACACTGCCATCTTGACTGTTAGTTCTCCTAAGTTTCCAATAAATATATTTTTGTGATTTTGAGTTGTATACCCTGTTCATGTGAAATCTACCCCAAATTCATTGAAATAAGTAAACTTTGGGCAAGAATATGGAAACTGTTGTCAGAGCCTTCCATTTTTCAAAAGAAGCCGAAATCTGGATTTTCATGTGAAATCCCCTGATGTTTAAATGTCAGGAACTAATTCAGAGTTTTGAAAACACTGCGTGGGCCAAGAAAAACACATCTGCGTGCCAGATGGGACTCACAGGGTGCCCGTTTGAGACCTGTGGTTTGGACATGTCTTCCTCTCATCCTCAAAGATTCGTTTATATGCCTTTGCTATGGGCTGCTATACGCTAATGTGGTCAGCTCTTATCACAGTGTATTTTAGCTGACTGCTGGTGGCCTAGTCTTTCTATTAAACTATAAGGCCTTTGAAGATAGATAGTACTTATAGATTTTTGAGGTCTCCAGGCCTAGCAGACTCTTGTACCTAGTAGACATTTAATGAGAATGAATGTTTGTTGAGGGAATAAACAAATGAATGAATGAATGAATGAATGAATGAATGATTAAATTCTATTGAAAGTTAAATCCTTACCAAACAAATGGACAAAGTAACTCAGGGTCTGGGTGGTTACCTGGTTTAGACCATTGGGGGATTTGGCAGGTAAGGTGAGTGATTCAGTAAACAGTTGGCTTCTCCCACAGTGAATCTTGGCCACTAGATGTCTCCCTTTGCTTAAAGGACTTTCTGAGTCCCTGGGGTTCATCGGTGGTTTGCTAAAAAGAAACAAGACTTCAGTAAAAAAAAAAAAAAAATGTCTTAATCTCAGGCCACATCTTCAGATGTTTGTCCTCATGAGGAAGTTGAGAACAGCAACCATGTCAAAGAAAAAGTGCCCAGGGACAGAATCAAATTTATTTTGTTCTGGGAAATCTCATCTGCGTGCCCTGGGGCACTGAGTGACACAGTCCGCTGGCTTTTAGCTTCTTAGCCAACAGACTGATGACTGTCCTCCAGAAGCCTTGTTTGTGTTACTTTTTGTTGCTGCTCTAGGCCAGCTGTGGAGAAATGCATCTCCCTGGTAAGGCTCTGGGACTCTAGAGCCTGTGTAGTAAAAGCAGGTGTATCAGACTGAACTTCTCCATAAAAGCTGCCTCGATACCATGTGAATTCTGTGCATCATCTGAATGTTGGGAATGTGCTTAGTTGCCTCTGGTTTTGAATTTCATGCCACCCCAGGAGGGTCTCAGGAGCTTGGAGAGGTGCTAATAGCCCCTTGGAGTGCTGTTTAGTGCTTCTATAATTCTTATCTTAAAGATAGGAGGAATGAAAACAAAGGATCATCACTTTTATAGCCCACAACTTTCTTTTCTTTTTATCTTTGACATTTAAATACTGTGCATTCTGAAGTGATTAAAGGCAATGGATAGAATCCTGCCTGGCTCTGCTAAATTGATCCAGGGTATTGAATTGAGTGACATTTGAAGTTTACTTGTTGAATAAAATGGAAATGCAGATTCTGTAGAGTTTGGTGGCTCCCCAAATTATTATGAAAAGTTCAGAAGATAATAAGGCTATGCCTTGTTAGTACCTAAGTCACAGCCTTGCCTTTGCCTTTCCTTTGGTTGTTTTGCATGGGCTGGATATTTCTATTTGTCTTTCTCCTCTGTCTTGGAGAAGCAGTAAAACATAGGTTAAGAACACAGACTCTGAAGTCAGGCTGTGTTGGCGCCCTGGTTCATTATTTACTTTGCTGCTCTGACCTTGATTTTCCCATCTGGGAATGGGGATGACAGTTGTCCCTCTTATCCCCACTTTACAGATGTCTCACAGGTTGCTAGGATTATAAAGATGCATGGAAACTTCCCAGAACAGCACTTGGAACACAGTCAGTGCTCAGTAAATGTGAGCTGATACTAAGTGCTTAGTAGTTCATCTCTTTCTCCGATTCGCTGTCCAGGCCAGCTGTCATATTTATGCATCATTACATTTGTCTCCGATAGGGATCAGAAAAGATTCTCTACAGTTTTATGAAATATTCCTTTGTTCACTTGCATGTCCTTTATTTTAATGCCAAATAGCAATACAACTATTATGCAATGCCATCCCTTCTCACTCCCCTAAAAGAGTTTCTATGTTACATTGACAAAGCTTTGCCCTCAAATATTCTAATAATTTTCCATCCACCTCTTTAAGTGCTAGTTAAGCCCTATGTGTTAAGAGATTATATCAGTTTTGCGCCCTGGCTGGTGTAGCTCAGTGGATTGAGCACGGGCCTGCGAACCACACGATCGCTGTTTGATTCCCAGTCACGGCACATGCCTGGGTTGCAGGCCAGTTCCCAGCAGGGGAACGCACGAGAAGCAACCATACATTGATATTTCTCTCCTTCTCTCCTTCTCTTCCTCTCTAAAGATAAATAAATAAAATATTTTTAAAAAGAGACTATATCAGTTTTGATTGTCTTACATTAGTTAGGAAAATCTCACTATAATTTGTTTTGTAGTTAATTCTTCCCCTCTTTACTCCTCCTTTCATGTTTCTTAAAATTTTGACCTGAAATACTTGTTTATTGTATTTATCCATTTCACAATTATGGAATAAAGCCATCTGAACCGGTTCAGAGCCCATCACCCCCTCAAATCACCATATCATTCAGGGTGGCCTTTTGTTTTTGCAGCCCCTAGAATAGAGCTTCTCTAAGGCCAAACTCAAAGAATGCCCAGCATTTCTGAGGATAGACAGTGCCACTCAGGGTCCCTCGACCCAAGTGGGTTCATGTCCTCCCCAAGCCCACCAGCTGATCTGTCTAACCCAGACATTGCCTCACAACCAGCAGTCCCTCAGGGAAACTCGGCTGACATGAGAAGACTGAGAGAACTAGTTCCAATAACATATTTATGTTTGCATTTTTCTTACTTCTTGGGCCTCAGGTTTGTTGCTGTTTGTTCCTGTGACTCTACTCTTCTGCTGGGAAGTCAAGTGATCAGAACTCTGAGGAATCCAACACAAACAGATGGAGTTGGAAGGCTTGAAGCTCTTCCTTAGCCCCAGGCCTTCCTTCTTGTTCTCCTGTGGCACCTGTCAGATGCTGGGCCTGGCCTCAGCCAAGGAAGCTCCGTGGTCAGGATCACCAGAGAAACAGATGGGAAGTAGACCAGATGGACCAAAACACATGCATTTAGCTGCCTTTGTGTGCTCAGGTGAGCACTCTTCTCCTGCTTCACAGGTTAGTGTGTAGGGGTTTTTGTGGCAGAAGGAGCTTCACAATCTCACTTGAGGAGCAAGCGATGCTTCATCACCTCTGCCATGGCAGGAGGTTAGCTCTGTTCGGGCTCATTGCGAAATGTCACAGTGTTGCCACATGCTCAAACCCATGCTGCTTCCCTTTACTCTCTGTCCCCTGCAGTGACTGGGGAGTCCCAAAACCTAACCAGGAAGTATTAAAAAATTCAGCTTTGCATGCATTAAGAGATTATTAGGAGGAAACTAGACGGGGTGAGTAAGCAGCTTATTGGTGAGTCACCAGTATTATAAAAGCACACCCTATTTGTGAAACAACCTAAATATTGGACATACTATGATCTCTTTCTACTAAATATGGAATTAGCAAACTGTTAAATGCATTCAGTTGTTTGGATTTAGGCTGTTACCCCCAACCAGTACACTCATGAAAGCATTGATGTTTACTGGTTGGTTGTTTCATTTTCTAGTAGCTGCTAAAATTTTTTCAGTTTGATAACTGTAGGGATCCCTTTGGTTCTGATGGCCATATGCCAGTCCCTAGGACACTGCTGGGCTTCACAACACAGTGAGCTGGAGGTAAGTGACAGAGCTGCCGTCCAAGTTTCAAGACCTGACCACCGTAAACTCCACGCCCATTAGCCCTTTGGTCTGTCCCACTACTGCCTTTCTCCCCGTCCCCTGGGCCCCCAGCCCATCCACAGCCACTTTTCTCCCTAAGTAACTAGCGAATTATTAGTCACGTTTTATAAACACATTCCCACTAAGGTGTGGGTGACTTCTGTGCTCCTACAGGAACCTGCATTTTAATAGAGACAACAGGAAAGGGGCAGCGCTGAACTGAAGAGATGGCATCCAATCCTGGGACTTTAAGCACTGGATCCACCAAATGAGAGTGTATATTTATTTCAAGAAGCGCTTAAGCCTTTGTACTGAATGGAAATTTGGTCTCCACTTTCAACTGGTAGATTCTGAAAACAGGCAAAACTCAGCAGAAAAGGCACATGAGAAGAATGGAGTTTACCTGACTAAGCTACGGGATCTACTGTCTTCTGCCCAGGCTGGTTGATGGGCAAAGGTGAAGTGGTTGATACCCGTGAACAATTAGGCATTGTCAAGTAGAGTTCGTTCTCTTGAAAACTTTCCACTGGACCAGATACAGACCTGATTGTGAAGAGTTGTGATATAGACAAAGTGGCCTGGCTGGCGCTGGAAACAAGAGGGTTGGATTGTGTTTAAGGCTGCTTGGCATTCAAGGGCTTCAACACGAAATTACAGGCTCCAATCTTATTAGCAGTTCACTCTAAAGAAAGGAATTCCTATTAGAATTTTGTGCTCCAAGGACCATTTTCTCCTTCTTGACAAGATGGATGGACCCCTCTTATCTGATAAGAACAATGTAGCTGATTGGCTTCCCCTTTTCTTTGACTGCTAGGAAGCTCCATTCCTGGAGTTAAGTTTCAAACACATAAAACACTATGGATAACTCATAGGTCTTTATGTGCATTTTTTTCATTGACCCTCCACTTTCGTAGTTTAGTTTTCCTTTTTATAATTGTTAGTTATCTAGAACTTTTATGGTTTGTGTTCCTTTATTTCTATTCTAATATAATTTTATTTTATGCATTAGCTTGTAAGCCACCTCAAGTCATTTGCAGAGGCGGAGTGCTAATTTTCAAATTGGACGACTCCTTAGAAAGGATGGCACCTTTATTAAAGAAGTTACTAAGGTTTAGCTTGAGGTTTTCTAAGGACAAAGAACACACGGAAAACATTCACACTGGGAAAATATGCACGCTGCTGCTCTCTTTTGCTGGCCTTTATCCCATGTGAGCCCACCAGGAAGTTTGAGGTTCCTTTGTCTGGGGAAGTAGCAGGTTGGTTCTTCGGCCTTGAGTGAGAAAGTTGGGAAAGGAAAAATAATACCTACCCCTACCCCCACCCTAGTGGAACTGCCCTCCTCTCCTGTTTGGGATCATGGATTAAGGGCTGCATTCCTTATGCTTTATGGGGTGTGACCCCAGGTATTGGGAGGCTTGTCATGAAGCTCAATGAAATGGCATTTTGTAGAAAAATGATTGAGGAGAGAAGTGTTCCTCATTTTCTCAGAGCATTTTCCTTCTGTGGTTTCAGAAATCTCTCTATGTCTGCTTGGAGAATCACCAAGTCTTGGGCTCTGAGTGGCTTCTTCTTACCAGGCTGATATTGACTCAAAGGGGAGGGGAGTCAGCAGAAAGTATGCATTTCTCTTTTCCTTGTTGAAGGGGGTGTGTCCCTGGGCTGTTGGCCTGCAAGGGCATCAGCCCATGCACTAGGAATTGCTCATGAATCAGAGGACCTGTGAGCATGCCAGAGAGCTGCTGTGGTTCAGATATTAAGATCATTTTCCCAAACAGCTTAACAAGTGATTGAGCCACAGGTACACTGGAGGAGGGGTTCCCTCAGACTGTGATGTGAAGAGAGGAAAATCACCAGGTAAGCCCAATAGATGTGATTTGATTCCTCAGAATGCGTATTACTAGCATAGGTACTACCTGTTAATCTGAGATATTTTTCCTCCCCATGGGGAAGACTCTGATTTCAAGATCTCGTTTTCTGAAGAAGGTTAAATAAAGGGAGAGAGAGTGGAAAAAGCAATGAGCAGAGACAACGATCTCTTGGTACCTGTATAAATTGAGGTATTTGCTGAGGTTCAGACTCCAGCTTTTGGAACTCAAAGTTCAGCCTTCTCTCTATCCATTATAACATACAACCCCCTATTCTTTGGATGTG
The DNA here is from genome assembly GCF_014824575.4 of Sturnira hondurensis. NCBI lineage: Eukaryota > Metazoa > Chordata > Mammalia > Chiroptera > Phyllostomidae > Sturnira > Sturnira hondurensis. The sequence goes on along the minus strand of NW_028073511.1, from coordinate 7,654,982 downwards.
TCTAGAAGGCAGAGCCACTGGAATAAAGAAGGACATTACTTGTTAAAAATATCAATCTTCAGTTCTCAGGCTGGTGACAGCTGTAAGAGATGAGGGAGGAGGTAGGAACTGATAGAAAGAAGGTGAAGGGATGAGTCAAAGAACATGCATGAAGGATCCCTGGACGCAGACAGCAGTGTGGGGACTGACTGTCGGAGGGGGGGCAGGCTGGGTGGAGTGGAACGAAAGGGGCAAAATGGGACAACTGTACTAGCATAAACAATAAAATGTGAAAAAATGAAAATAAAATATGAATCTGAAGGCTTCCACTAATTAGAAAAATATTAACCTTAGCGATCTCTTAAGAAATATGCTTGAGGGAATTAAGTTTGTTTTCACTTTAGGATGAATTTATTTAAGCTTTTATGAAACCAGTGTACATCCGGGAAGTATTTCCCAATTTAACTCCCTCCCTGGACTCTGAAAACCCCAAAATTGACCCTCATAACCATTTTCCTTGACTATTCCCTTCAAATAAATATGAAGCAACACACTAAGTTTTTGACTGGCAGCCCTTGGAAATTCATAATTTTTCTTTTTTTTAAATGGAAAATTTATTTATGTAAACCTGACATCTTATGTAATCCACTCATGACAGAAAGTAAATGATGGGAAGTTACTTAAGGTCAAGGTGGAAGAGGAGGGGAGAAAGGAAGACTGGCTTTTCCATAGAAATATCCATTAAATGGAACCCGATAACAACACACATAGGCTCGAGATCACAGACATAAGGAAACAAAAAATAGATAAAAATACATTTGACGATTTGTCAGAATATTAACACAAACCTTTTGTTATGTTCTCTTTTCTATAATAAAACCACTACTAATTATTTATAACCAAGACCAAAATTAAAAACAACTTTACAATTGTGGCCACATAATACTTTATTTGTTATACCACTAAAAAGTAGTATAACTTTGAGAAAATTATTTCACTTTTCTTCCTCTGCTTAATTAATTTGCAACAGGCATGAAGAGCTAAGACAGGAATGTATACGTGTTGAGCTTTGGAAGCTTGACTTGCAAAAACTCCTATTTTGTGCACAACTACAGTTGATGTTGAGCCGTTGCTGACAAGCCTCATAGCTATGTATGCCTTGCTTCTCAAAATAGATGCTACATTCTCTCCTTTTTGTTTAAAACAGGAGCAGGGTCCACACGACCAAGTTCATCTCTTGCTCTGCTGAGTGAGGGTAGAGAGAGCACTATACTTTTGCACCCATACGTCCTCTGATGTCATTCATTCCACAATTAAATAAATGCAAATGTTCTCCTAGAAAGAAAGTGGACATATGCATTAAAACTAGTGTGCCTACTCAGCGTCAGCTGGAAAACTGAGCTCTGACAAGCTAAGAATGAAAATCCACAAGAATTAATAAGTGTGAAAGAATTAATAAGTGTTGGCATGTCATAGAATTATAACAAATCCCTTGTGCACAGTAGAACAAATCAGATACAAAGAGGTGAGCAGCAGCAATGAGATATGTAGCCTTACAACTGTGCAAAACATCCCTCCGTCATGTTGATGAGGGTTATTTGTTCCTCATGGGCCTCTGGGTCCTCAGGACCAATGTCAGCTTGAGTCTCCAGAGGCCCACAAACTAGAAACTCTAGAATTTTGATTTTGTTTTTGTTTAAGTAAAGCTTTTTAAAATAAAGACTTTAAATGAAATATTTAAGATAATTTACTTCTCATCAGATAAAAATTTTAAAAATCTGAGTTCCTTCAATGTTTAAGGATAAATAAACATTAACTATACATCTGTGGTATTAGAACAGCCTGTCAAAATGGAACAGGCTCATCACACCTTCAAAGTTCTGGGTAAAGACACTTTGTACTGAACTGATTGTATTTTCCATGAAAACCTTTCACACTTAAGTTTGTACTTTAACTGAATTTTGTTTGAAGACTTCCTTATGCTTAAACTCTTAGAGAATCAGGCTAATTCTCTCTAATAAGGAACTTAATGGTACATCTCTTAGAAATAGAACATTCTTCTATGTTTTTGACCAAGAAACCAATTAAGCCAGTAACTAGCAAAAGATTTGGCACATATAGCAGCAGAAATAAGAAAAGTTTTTTGAGTCAGAAGTTTATTACATGACAAAGTGGCCTTTAAAATAAATGAAAAAGCACTAAGATGTTCTTGATAAAGAACGGTTTAGTAAAGAAACATAGTTGGAATAACTGGTTATTCATTGGGGTTAAATGGAAGGTAAACTCTTATTTCATACCTAGACCTGAAATAACTCCAGAAAGACTGACAATTTAACTACATTAAAAAACAACTAAAAGAAATGTTAAAAGAAAATATGAGAGAATATTTTTACAATTTTGTTATAGAAAATGTTTTTTTGAAAAATTTTATTTATTTATTTTTAGACAGGAAGGGATGAAGAAAGAGAGGGAGAGAAACATCAATGTGTGGTTGCCTCTCACACGCCTCCTACTGGAGACCTGGCCCACAACCCAGACATATGTTTGGTTCACAGGCTGGCCTTGAATCCACTGAGTCATACCAGCCAAGGAAAAAGTTTTTAATTCACATAGAAAAATTGGCAGATGTGATTTTATAAATATTTCAAGCTTTTGTGCAGATCAACACAACATTCCCCAAGCAATATTCCAAGAGAAATACTAGATTGGGGACGGGGGGGAATTTAGGGAAATAAATTCAAGTTTTTTCTTTCTGTTTTCTGCAAGTGTAAAAGGGAAAGAATTCCCATGTAATTTACAAGATTGCCAAAATAATAAAACCAAGGCACATGAAAGCATTATGTAAATTAGAAAGAATTATTCTTATTTCATCTTATTATATAACTATCACCACTCTCGAGTTGCTGCTCGGTTACTTTTTCCAGCAAACAATTCAAAAGGGAGCTCAAATTCTCTTGGTTTTATCCACTCTAGGTAAGCAAAGTAGATGAGGAAGGTGAAAATTAAGCCTGACCTGGGAATTCCAGGAAGGCCAGGTGCTAAGCTAAAGGCTTAGCTGGAAGAAAGAGCTTGGCACCTTTTCTGAAATGCCATTAGTTATCCTTTAGGGTTGGCGGTAACTTCTGCTCTATTGAACCATCATTGACAGGAGAAAATCTTCAGCTATCAGGTGTTGGAACAGAGCCAACCCTCAAAGTTGACAGTCAGGCTTTTTAGAAAGGAGCTGAGCCAGACTTGTCCTCTGTTGAGACATGAACTCTGCTAGGACACTAGAAGAAGTACTGGGCAATAAGTTAAGAACAAAAATCATCCTGGGTCACTCCTAAGCTACAAAGCACAGACTAAATAGATTTTTTAGGGGCAGGGAGAACAGAAGGCTGTGCTGGGCTACCAGCACCAGCAGCAGGAGAAATGCACTCAAGCTGAAGTTCTAATGAGTGACAGGACACACAGACTTGTAAAATATGTATCTCAGGTTTTGGATTAAAAAGTATCAGATGAGGAGGTAGGGTCACAGGGAAACATCAGATAGTTTAAGGGAGCCTGGAACAAAAAGATTCAAGCAACCAACACTCATTCACGAAAGTGAGTCTGGATCACTGCTTTGGGGGGTTTTCTTAGTGCGTGGAGCTACAAGGAAGGACCACCCTGCAAGACTCTGGGCCTGATGCAGAGCCTAGGGAATTGGAAGCTCTCATTATATGGTAGTTGAACAAATTAAAGCTGAGCAAATTGGTAAAGTGTCCTGAGGAAGGGATGAGTGAGCTAAGTCATTCCTTTGGTCTCTTTCAACCTTAAAATTCTAGAATTTTAAAAAGATCATACCTGTATTCTCAAAGCAAGGACTTAATTCCTAGTAGGTTCTTAGCTTATCTCAAAATGTGTTCAAGTATTAGGATAACGATAGCCTCATAGATATAGAGAATACGCTGACAATTGCCAGAAGGGAGGGGCTTTGAGGGCCTCCTAAAATAGGTGAATGGATTAAGCAAAAAAAACCCCCAAAACCAAACCCCCCCAAACAAAGAACAAACCTCATAAACACAGACAGCAGCATGATAATACAGAGGGAAAGGGGGGTGGGAGGAAGCAGAAGAGGGTAAAAGGGGAATAAATGGTGTTGGAAGGAGACTCAGCTTGGGGCAGAGAACATACAATACAACATACAAATGATGTATTATAGAATTGTACACCGGAAACCTGTATACTTTCATTAAGTAATGTCACCCCAATAAATCCAATAAAAATACCCCAGAAAAAAGAATTATAATAACCAGTTTGAAGAGAAAACAGGAGTAAAACTCAGGAAAACTTTTAATCTGCCCAGGCTTAGATTTTATGACTGACTGACACTAAATAGTATATAAGGAGAATCAGAAATGGGCATATAACAATAGAATCTGAATGTGAATGGATTTGAGCTCTCCTTGTTTTATAGAGGAGGAAACTGAGTCCAGTGAGTTTTTTTTTTTTTTTTTTTAACTTTCACAAGCTCTAACAGATAAAGGGATAAAGGACAGGCAGATTTGGGATTAGGGTCTAATTCACCTGGGTCTCTTTCTGCTCTGTTTATACTACATAAACATACTAAAAGCATGCTAAAACATAAAATAGGTATTTAAATTTTTATTGTGCACAAATGTTTATATGCACACGCACTGAGATTTTAAATAGCTTTTAATTATAGCCTTTCCAGAAGAAGGTTGTCTAGCTCATAATATTTACCAAACTTCCAAAAAATTTTTCAGATGTAAAATTGCTTATCCTTTCTCCTTTCCACCTATATTTCCACCCGTCTTCTCTGCCTGCTTAAAAAAAAAAACTCTTATCAAAAGCAAATGGCCTGAGGATTTCTGTACAAAGACAGATCCCAATGTAAAGGTTACCAAAACTTAGTAACAGGTAAAATAAAACCAAGATTTTACAGGTCATCTGCCTCTGAAACAATCAACTCTATCTGAGTCATGATTTCTTTCAGATCCTAGCTGGAGACCTGCTCTTCCAATTAGTGTGTGTGTGTGTGTGTGTGTTGTGCACATTTGCACATGTGAGTTCAGGACAGAGAGGAGAGAGACAACTCTATTGGAAATCTTCTATTTATAGAGGAAGAAACATGATCCCATAAATATTGATGCCCAGGAAGTCACCCAAGAGTTCAACTGTGCCTAAGATTAGACTGTTGCTAAAAACGCTGGAAAGCGTAGGTGTGAACTGTTCCAACTAAGCACCACTGTTGATAAGGAGACTGCTGTTGACATAAATAAGTGATATTCGGAGTTCATAAATGCACAACTGGAAGAAGGGGGAGACAATGTCAGCCATCTCCAGGGACTTAATAGCAAATTCTAATGATTGTTTTCTGTAAACTGAAGGACAGGGATTATCAGGAGTGAATTTACTTGAATGAATTCAAGGAAGTGGGGGTGGGGGTTGGTCCTGCCAGGGCCAAGCCTTCCCAGGAAGCCAGTGCCAACTCAGCTGCAGGTCAGCCATCACTGGCCTGGGTCTGCCTTGGGTGAGGTGTCGTGCAAATATGCTTACCCTGATGACAACAGGTCCTGGTCCATGGCAAGGACACACAGATTCTGATAATTAAAAAAAAAATTAAGGCCTAGCTTGAAAGGGAAATGCTGAAAATACCATGGGGTTTGCATCAGCCCAGAAACAGCTTTTATTTGATAAATTATTTTGACTCAGAATTGAAGCCAAATTCTGATACAATCCAACAAGTAACTATAAAAACTGGTAGGGAAGTTGAAATGCTACTGATGCTACTATTAATAGCTATCAGGTGTTGTTCTGAGTACTTTATATGAACTTCATAAAAACAACAAATGATTCTGGAGGATGACTAGTATAATACTAAAAAATTATTTGTTATATATCTGAAAATCAGTCTCCCAACCCTATCCCAGAAGGAACTATAGGTATCAAGGAAGTGAAGAAAAAGGATTGATTAGTTCAGCCTTCAGCCCCAAGCTCCAAATGAGAATTCAAATCATTGGATCAACTTAGGTGTAGAACTCTTTTCTCCTATCTAAGAACCAGCCTAGAATCACAACCCTCAAAGCTACCCGGAGGTCAGCATCATTTGGGTAGCTTAAGTGATGCATAAAGCTGGGCCTGGCCTAAGATTTAGTGGGTTTGGGGTGGGATGGGGCACCTGTATTTTCTAATAAGCTCCTAAATGTCTTATTTTTTGTTCTTCCTCCCCGTTTTCTGCCTCCTCCTGGTCTATCCTTTTTGTTCCCCAAAAGTGATGGCTATTTGTCTCTAGAGCAGTGTTTTTCAAAAAGTTTTGACAAGGCCCCATAGAATTAAATACATATTTACAGAAACACACACACAATAAAACATGCACAGATCATGAAATAGTTTAGCTATTCATGATAGGCCTACAGAGCTGTACCTGGGAATCACTGGTCTGAAACCCTGGTTGTAAATTAAAGTTTCTCATTTCTGCCCATTCTGAAGACACAGCCCAAAATATACCCTCCGGTGTAGGAGGAAGAGGGACTAAGGGGCTGAGAGAATGAGAGAGTTTCCTCACAATGCCCAGAGTTGTCACCAGGCCTTCCTGAGCTGGGTTTGCCGCCTCAGGCCTGGACTGTGTGTGGGAGAAAGAAGATTTTTCGGAGAGCAATAGATCAAGGGAAAGAGCCACGGGAGGGTCAGGCATCCCATTGGGAAGCAGGCCCCGGCACAGAGAGGACAGATCACACCTTCGTGCACTCAGATTGTTCTACCCTCTGAAAGCTCCAGCACCAAGACCGTGGCTCAAACAGTACCCAGAAATTCATATTAAAATTTTTCCCTGAAAGTGGAAGAAATGTGGGCAAGGGGCTGGGAAGAGTGCAAGCTCCCTCTGCAATGTGGCCACACTCCAAGAAGGTATTGGGAAATCAATTTAGTTGGATGTGATAATTTACCAAAAACCCCACAAAGAAACAAAAACCCGAATAGAAAATATACAAAGGCATATCTCTGAGAGAGAATTAAGCTCTGTTTCATAAAACTGTTCAGTTATTTCATGTATACATACACACAGATTTTATAATATGTGTATATATACACACATATAAACATGTATTATGTGTATGTGTGTATACATATATATACACAATGCACATATACATATATGTATGCTTTATTACATGTGTATGTAACTATGTATTTATTTCTATGGGGCCTGGTCAAAAATGTTGGAAAAATACTGCTCCAGAGACCAATAGCCGTCACTTTTGGAAAGCAGAGCATAGGCTGGAGGGAACAGGACACAGAGCCGTTAAGTTTGGGGAGGCAGCCCCAGGGGGATGAGCTCTGGAGCACAGACTGTGCCCAAAGGAAGTCAAAGCAATAGATTCAGGAGGAGTCTTGGCAAGCAGGGAGAGAGGCGGGGCATGAGTGGACTGTTGGCCTTAAGGGAGAAGGTGAATACAAGCAATATGTGTCCCTTTGCCTGTTTTCCATGTTTCTCTAGAAAGCCCCAGAAAAGGTCTCTGCTGACATGTAGGCCATGTCTCTGGAAGTCAGTACCCATTCTCTAATGTTTTTCTCTTTTCTTGTAAATCAGAAAGCAAGGTGTGGGGCAGCTTTGTATGAAGTTTAAAGCACTCCTGGGAAGCAAGGTCAGGCCTGGAAGGGAGGGCCCAACACTGTGTTTCATACTGTCAATCAAAGCCGTTTACTCAATGGTGATTTGTTGAGTTTGGCAATTACAGTTTCTCATCTTTTCCTGTGGAGATGTGAAAGAAACATTGAGAGGCCATAGGGAAATGACTCTTCATGTCCAATAAAACTTTTTTTAAAGTCATGTTAAAAAACTCACATAACATAAAATATAGCATCTTAACCATTTTTAAGTGTACAAGTTCATTGGTGTTAAGTATATTCACATTGTTGTGCAACAGATTTCTAGAACTTTTTCATCTTGCAAAAATGAAACTCATACTCATACACAACTCCCCATTTACCTCCCCCAAGGCCCTGACAACCAACACTCTACTACACTTCCTGTTTCTATTAGTTTGACCTTTTTAGATACTTTGTACAAGGGGAATCATATAGTATTTGTCCTTTTGTGATTTGCTTATATCACTTAACAGAATGTCCTCAAGGTTCATCCATGTTGTAGTATGTGACAGGAGTTCCTAATTTTTTAAGCCTGACTAATAGTCTATGCCTAATGAAACTTTTGGCAGTGATGGAAGAGTTTTTGTCTATGCTGCCTACCACTGTTTTGTTTGTTTTTTTTAAATTGAAACTTAAAAAAAGATTTTTATTTATTTATTTTTAGAGGGAAAGGGAAGGAGAAAGAAAGGGAGAGAAACATCAATGTGTGGTTGCCTATCATGTGACCCTCCATGGGGACCCGGCCTGCCACTGAGGCATGTGTCCTGACTGGGAATTGAACCAGTGACCCTTTGGTTTGCAAGCCTACACTCAATCCACTGTCCTACACTACCCAGTGCTAATTTCACTTTTCTAAAATTAAAATTAAAATTTAGATTGCCACATGTGCCTAGTTGCAACTATATTAGACACAACGAGATTTTTTCATTCACACAAAATAACTTGGGGATAAGTGTCTAATTTTGTGGCCATGATTATATGATGAGTTTTATCTAAATTATTCTGAAATAACCATAAACTTGAGGACAGCTTTTTTGAAAATTACATTAACTATAAAAAAGGAAAATTGCTGGATTGGTTCATGATGATTTTTATGCTTACACACTCAGAGTCTACCCTTATATTAATGGTTCAAAGAGTCCTTGGTTATCTTAATATGTTGGGGTTTTTTTCTGAGATAAAAAAGAAGCCTCAGTGAAATATAAAAGGCTAGATATCAAATACACTTAGTCACATAGTTAAGCAAGTCATGATTTTAAAACAGTGTAACCTATGCCAATGTCTATCCACTGTGCTGTACACCTGGAACTAATATTTAAAAAGCATTGCAAGCAAATTATAATTGAAAAATAAAAATATTTATAAATTTTTAGATTTGTAAAAATCTAAAAATACAGATAAATAGTAATTTTTATGGTTTTTAGAATTATGAATTGAGTTTTATTGTATTGTTTTGGTTTATGTCTATTTTCTATGTTTATTTTTTATAGTAAATATTTATTACTTTGCAATAAACAACAAAATTATTCTTTTGAGAAAAAAAAGAAAAAGTACAAATTCACCCAGGGGAAAAATAAGTTTGTGTTTTGTCAAATTTAATCACCCAGTAGAGAGTGCTTAAGAAATTTTTTAGTAACTTTGTAAAGACAGAAATGTACTGCTTTTCAACAGGAGTGGCCATCACAGTGTTTCAAACTAGGTACATGAAATGGAAAAGTAATTAAACACTTGGAGCTTGTAATTGGTCCAGTTAGGCACTAACATTGAGTGTGCTTAAACATTTTAGTTTGAACCACTTGTTTTGTGCCTCAGCTTTGCATGGTACCCCCCTGTCTAGTCACAGACCATGAACCCAGCTGTTTGTGTTCAGTGCAGGAACAGCAGAGGGACCTACTGAAGATGAGAGTTCAACTGCTGTGGCTCATCTTTTTCTTCCGGGTCACTGAGGGCGGTGATGGCTTCCTGGGGGTGAGTTGGCTTATGTCCTGTTCTTCCTGCATACCATCTCCCCTTTCTCCTCTGGTACTTCAAGAATCCATCACTCTCTAGGCAACTGAAACTACATATGTAATAGGCATGGAATCACAAGTTCTGGGTTCTTGTCTCAAGGTTAGCACCATTAGCTGTGTGGCTTTGGAGCTTAGCTGACCTAACAGCAAAACGAGGATCTTGTACTAAACCATCTTGGAAATCTCTTCTAGCTCAACACATTCACTCCTATAGCATCTTTGATGGAGAACAAGAATAAATATTGGCATTAGCAATCCTCGTACTGTCTGATCCCTGTCTATACATACTTTCTTGATGCTTTTATCTAAGGTCATGGTTTCAATGTTCTCTATAGGCTGATGACTCCCAAATTTACATTTTCATCTCAGACTTCTCCCTTGAACTCCACACTCATGCATACCACCTACTTGGTATTCCAGTTGAATGCCCAGTAGGTGTCTCAACTTCATATGTCTCAGATTAAACTCCTTATTTTTCTTCTCACTAAACCTACTCCTCATTTTCTAACTCAGCAAGTGGTATTGCCATCTCTCCAGCTACTACAACATTTAGTTTTATGCTTGATTCGTCTCATAATCTATAGCTAAATCAGTGGCTCTTCTTTTATTTGTTTGATTTGGCTTTATCTTTAAAATGTTTCCAGAATTTAAATGCTTCTCATCATTCCATGGCTACTAGTTTGATCCACACTTCCATTATCTTTCACAGATATTATTTCAATAATTCCTGAAATAATGCTCCCATTGCTTCTGTGCTTGTCTATTCCCAACATGGCTGCAGGACTGACCTTTCTAAAAAATAAAATATAGACCTGACTAGTGTGGCTTTGTGGGTTGGGTGTCATCCCAAATGGTTCGATTCCAAGTCAGGGCACATGCTGCGTTGTGGGCCTGGTCCCTGGTTGGAGGGTGTGTGAGAGGCAACAGATCAATGTTTCTCTCACATATAGATGTTTCTCCCCTCTTCCTCCCTTCCTTACCACTCTCTCTAAAAATAAATAACTTTTAAAAATTCTTTAAAAGCTAAATAAATAAAGTACAGCACATCTTTCCTCTGTTCAGAACTCTCCTGTGGGTTACCATCTGACTCAAGTGAAAGCTAAGCCCTTGCCATAACCGGTAAAGATCTACACAACCTGCCTCCCCAGAGGTACTCTCTGGCCTCACTTCCTGCCTTCTCCCCTCACCTACTCCATGTAGCTACTCTGGCCTCCTCACTCTGTCTTCACATGCTGGGCGTGTTCTTACTCCAGGGCCTTTGCATGTGCTGTCCCCTTGGCCTGGAAAATTCTTTTCCCAGGGATCCTCATTTGTCTACCTCCTTCAGGTTTGTGTCCAAAACTTGCCATAGTGAGACCTCTTGCCACTGCCCCACTGTCCCTGAGTTGGATTTTAGATGCCTGATTTCAATTTATCTGGGAAATCCAACAGAGCATTACAAAGCCCTGCCATGATTATTCTTTTTTTCTTCTTAACAGAGAAATGATGGCATCAGAACAAGAAGAGGACTCACTGTGAATGAGAAAAAGCATCCAGGTGAGATACTGGTGCCAAGAGAACCGGGTTCAAATCCAGTGGTGCTTCTGACTGGCTGTATGATCTTTGGTACATTATTCAACACCCTGAATCTGTAAAATGAGAATAACAATAAGCCCTACTAGTAAAACATTGGTGAGGGTTAAACAATATAATAAAGGCATAGTGTCCTCCACCATACCTGTCAAGTAGCTGCTCCATGTTCTTCTTTTCCTCCTTTATCTTGATCCCAACAATGTAATTAATGGGCACAGCCTTTAGCCTGTGGTCTGGTATTTCATTTATGGGTCTGATGTTTCAATCACTGAAGGTGTTTTTTTCTTGGAAACAGTGATGCACGCAGATGGTCGTTAGGTTCCTGGGGCAGTTCACAAGCCTTTCTTTGGTGAATTTGCTGAACAATGATGTGCCATTAGTGCCATAGAACTTAGCCCCATGCAAGGCTATAGTTCTTCAGGAAAATGAAAAAAAAATTAATTTGGAATGCCATGAATACATTTTCACTGATAGTAATAACACAGCTAGTATTTATTGACTTGTTACTATGCACCATGCATCATTTAAAATGCATTAGATGAATTAAATCCTCACACTGACCCTCTGAGTTAGATGCAATGGTCATCTATCTTACGGATAGTGAGATTGAGCTATAGAGCCAGGAGGTAGGAGGTGTGATTCAGACCAGAGGGCAGGGGAGGGTGAAGAGAAGGGCGGTGAGGGTTTTCTCACCTCTTCCCCCTTCAGCCTTGACACCTGAAACTCTCCTCTGGATGTGCCCTTTGGAAGTGTGTCAAGTCAGGGGGGTGAGGCAGGGGTGAGTCAGAGAGTGTGGGAACAGCTGGCCTGACAGAAATGACAGGGTGAACATATGTCAGGCATATGTGGGACAGTCTGCCTATGCTTGTCATAGACACTCATTTTTAGTCAATGCCTGGATGAGCGGAAGTCAGTGACAGGCAGTATGGAATCACCCACGACCTCCAGGCTGAATCTGGTGACTGCCCCATGGGCCCTTTCTCTGCAGCATTTCCCTCCTAGACCGAGAAGGAGGCTTCTGACGATCTTTTCCCTTTAGACCCAGTGCAGGAATACGAGCTGCTGCTTCAGGTGGCTTATAGAGATTCCAAGGAGAAGAGAGAGGTGAGGGATTTTTTGAATCTTCTGAAGCCTCCATCGCTGTGGTTGCATGGGCCAATGAAGATTATCAGAGCAAAGGCAACCACGTGTAAGTCAGCTCTTTGGGGACTGAGAGTGGAAATGGGGAAGGTGGGCATATCAGGTGGGGCAGGGTAGGTTATGCTGTGAAAACAATCGTCTCTGCATCATCTGTGGCTTACAAGAATAAATGTTTTGTTTCTTCGTGCTGCATGTCCATTACAGGTTGCAGAGGGGCTGAGTTTGTGGTGGTCCCTTGGGGACCCAAGCTTATGAATCAGACACTATCTCAGATAAACCCACTTAGAAACAAAGAGGGGAAAAAGGAACACTGGAAGGCTTGACATTGGCAGTTCAATTTTCTAACTCAGGAGTGGCACACACTAATTCTGCCCACGACTTACTGGTGAGAACTGGTTTCATGGCCCCAGTCAACCTCAGAGGCCAAGTTATGCAGTCTTGGAAGAGAGCATGTGATACCTGGCAAACAGCACTAATGACCACGGAAGTTCAATCATTTGTAGAAACCAAGGGTTCTCAGAAAGTGTGGTGCCCAGTCCAGCAGCAACAGCAGCAGCATCAGGGCGCCATCCTTCCAGCTTTTGATGAGAAATCCCTGATTCAGAGTCTAAGTCAGAGCCAAGGATCAGAATTCAGCAGTAGTCAAATTATTAAGCAGGCCGCATGAAACCAAGCTCTATTTTTTTGTGTGTGTGCAGACTGCAGCAACCAGAACGGGTTCCTACGGTGCGCCTGTGAGGACGGCTATTCCTGGTTTCCTCCCTCCTGCCTCGATCCCCACGTATGCTATCTTCACACAATTGGATCACTCCCGAGTTGTGACTGTCATCTCAGTAACCTCACCCAGAGTGTCAATTTCTGTGAGAGAACAAGTAAGCACATGAGGATACCAGGAGGGGAGCCCTGGGCTGGGGCCTCTCCCACCCCAACATGTGACAGAAGGGGGGACTCTAGCTCTTCGTCCATATGTTTGTCTGTCTTCCTGGGCAGAAATAGTGTTTGCAGGGAGGCTGAAGGGCGGAGATGACATACCCTGCTAGGTTTGGCTGGACACAGTGAGAGCTGCGCTAGTGCCTAAAATTCAGAAATGCAAGCCAATCTTTGGGCACCACTTCAACCTAGCTCCAGCTCTGCATATCTATGCTTCTTTTGAGATTTAACAAGATTCACTGAAATCCCAGGTCGGGAAACTGCTTGAGTAAATACAGTTTTTCTTCCTACCTTGTTTCAAGTCTTTCATCAACATCAATTTTCAGAAAAGAGAAGTCCAGCAGTATAAAAGCAAGGAGGAATGCATAGTGGTTGTATTGAAGGTGATGCTCTAAATTGCCAACAAATATGTATACTAAATGCAATGCCAAAACGAAAGTCAAAACTATAGCCTTAGTAACCAGTGCAAGCCGAGGGAGCTCCTGTTGACTTAGGTTTATGTTCACTGAATGATGTGGTGAGCTCAATGGCATGGGCTTAGGGCTTGAAAGACTTGAAGAAGTTTTCCAAAAACTAGTCCATTTATCTTGAAGCTCTGGATTTTGGTAGAACTGAGCAAAGAGTGAGGGAGGACCATCAATAGCCCAGTTTCTAAGGGTGGCCCTGGCTCCCTTTCCTTCCCAGGAGTGCAGCAATTCAGGTTAAGGCAACATGTATTTATAAGCACCATCTTTATAGCCAGAGCTGGACAAATTCTGGGAGGTCACAGTGATCCATTTCTCTTGCTATTGATGAAGTAGGTCTTGTTATTGATGAATTAGCAGGCTATGTGGAAAGGCCAGGATGTTAGCACAAGAAAGAAGACCATGTAATTTCTTCAGCAGTGTTGATGAAAGCCTACCATTTGAAAGGTTGTCCATGTCTGGTCCATCTTCTAGAGATACAAAGATGGAGGAGACAAGACTAACACCAATAAGGGGCCTCCCAAAGTAGAATGGGGACACACACCCATGAGACATGTTCACAAATAGTGGTGTAAGTACAAGAAGCTGTGGGGCAGCTATGGATAAAGCATTGCAGGAATTTAAAGGAGGGAGAGACTCTGTGTCTGGAGTCAGGGAAGGCTTTGGAAAGGAGGTGCTTTGACTAGGCCCTGAGTGAAGGGCTGAGAAGACATGTCCACATGGAGATGGGGAACAATGTGTCTCAGTGCAGAAAGGCCCCAGTGACAGGTACCAAGGGGTGTGTTGGAGTCAGCTGGTTGTGATTTTTTAGTTTGCTTTAAAAATGTATATATTTTTTTGTTTTTAAAATTTTTTAAATTTAAGCTCCCTTAGTAGATGGGGATGCATTTCAGCGTTAAGACTGCCTTTTAAAGTCACACATGAGTGGCCACAGGTTTTCTGCTTATAAGGTTGTCTGGGTTCAAGCACTTTCCCATAACGTTCTAAACCACAGCTGAAAATTCTTGTTGTGTGCTTCCTGTATCACTGTAGGTGAACATTTGTTACAAAAATAATTTGAAAGACTGATGTTGAATAGATGGGTTCCAAATTGTACTTCTGTAATTTTATGCTATAATAAAATCAAATGAGTAATTTTTGTATCTACATATTTTTTTATTTCCCATAGAAGTTTGGGGCACTTTCAAAATTAATGAAAGATTTACAAAAGACCTTTTGAATTCATCTTCTGCGGTATACTCCAAATATACCACTGGAATTGAAATTCAAGTAAGCACCTTCTACTTATGGCATAAAAAATTGTTGGCTAAACACAAGTTCAGATGTTTTCAATTCAGCAAGTTTATTTAATACATATTCTCCATTATTCCTTTTCACTGGGCTGTTACGTAGTAGCTAATCACGCTGCCCACAACTGATGCACTTTGGACATTTTCTCTCTGGGAGAGTTTACCAGTTGAATCCCATTCCTTTCTTTTGTGTTCAGTTTTGTTCATTTACTTGAGTAATATTGAGCCAAGGCTTCTTGATTATTTTCTGTCTTTATATTTGTCAAAAGAAATTTTTCATGATCTAAGCTCGAGTGTCAGCATCTGGAATTGGTTCTGTAGAGAAACCTCTCTCGTTAGAGGCTGAAGAGGATTCCTGGGCAGAATCCTGGGCTTCCTCGTGAAGTCACAGAGAACTGGACCGAGCACCTCAGCCTGGGAGGGTGGGTCACCTGCGGGTCTAGCTAAAGATGTGCACAGAGGCTTGGCAGATAGAGTCCATGTAAGCATCTATAAAAAGGCTGATCTGTGGGGAGGACAAAATAAATTTTGGGCGAATTTGTTATTTTATCTGGCACTCAATTCATTTTGGAGTCTAAGCAGTTGATTTTTCATTTTTTATCAGCAACCTCAAAAATAAATCGCATATGTGTGTACGTTCTTAATTGTCATTTTATAATGTGCAGCTACCTCCTGCTGTATCTTTTTTCCTTTGCTTAGAGCTTCTGTTGGTTTATTTATTGTCTGCATCCATGTTTGGCTCAAATGTTTTTCTTGTGTGGGAACAAAGATCAACATATTGCCCCCCCCTTTTTTTGTAAGCTTAAAGAAACATACAAAAGAATTCGAGGCTTTGAGTCAGTTCGCGTCGCTCAGTATCGGTAAGTAACACAATGCCCAAATCCAGGGCGCTCCCAGGTTTGCACACCAGCCCCACAGAATGCCTCGTGCTCTTGCCAAGTGCCTCCGACGGAAAATAGGTCAGACTTGGTCTTTGTAGTGGGATTCTTACCAAAACTGGGCAAAAGTCTGTCATGCTTTAAAAAGGGGGGAAAGGAAAGCCTATATTCTCATGTAAATGAGTTTAGGAACTTAAAATATTAAATGGCATTCTCATAGCTCTGGATCAGAGAATAGAATAGAAAACCCCCAGTGGCAGGGAAGAACTTGGAAGGAAGCAGGGGACCCTGGGGTGCCAGAAGGAGTGAGGGGTGGGGATGAGGGTGGTGGAGGGTTGGACGTTCTTCTTCCGTGACCACAGTGGGCATGCGGTGCAATTGGGAGCCAGAGGGAGGCTTTGGATCAAATAGGGTAGCTTTGTGTGGATACCATGTATATGCCATAGTCCAAAAGGCCACAGTCATTGTCTACAGCAAATAAAGAGATATTTAGTAAATCATCCTTTTGTTTATACTTTAATTCCAAAGTTGCTTGGTTAGTTAACCGTGTGTGCATTGATTACCAACTATTTATAGTCTGCTTGAAAGAGGAAATGGCTTAGAAGTCAGAGAAGTGGACTTCTTATATGATTTTTTTCACACTTAACTTGAACAACAACTACAGGAAGTTTTCAGCATCATTTGCTATAAATATGCTGTCCTGGATATTATCCTTTAGTTACTTATTACCTTATAATGTCTTTATAATCAAGGCAACGTGTATAATTTTCTTTAAAATCCAATGCTAGGAAAAACACTTCTTTTCTTAAATCGAGTCTATATAATTAATAATTTTCCTCTTAGATTTTACTGTCATTGAACTCACAGGCAAAATTAAAACTCAATCACAGTAATTTTTATATTCCATATTCATATTTGTCTTTTCTGTGATCCTGGTTTTCCATTTATACTTCTAATGTATGTTCCATCATATATATTTTATAAGCTGTCTCCAATAATTTGTAGTAAAAATCACTGTTAAGATAAGCAGTAAGTCTATAAAATACAACTATGCAAGGTTTTTAATTTACTATATGATTTAATTTCTCACTGTCTCAACTTACTTATCTATTGAACAGGACTGTTAATACTTGTGGAACCTGATTTAACCTCATTAAATCAAATGAAATAAGTTGGCAGGAAAATACTAGCTCAGTTGATTAGAGCATTGTTCCAACACATCAAGGTTGTGGGTTTGATCCCTGGTCAGGGCACATACAAGAAAGAACCAATAAATGTGTAAATATGTGGAACAACAAATTGGTGTTTCTCTCTCTTTCTCTCTTTCTCCCTCCCTCTGTCTAAAATCAGTAAGTTTNCAGTAAGTCTATAAAATACAACTATGCAAGGTTTTTAATTTACTATATGATTTAATTTCTCACTGTCTCAACTTACTTATCTATTGAACAGGACTGTTAATACTTGTGGAACCTGATTTAACCTCATTAAGTCAAATGAAATAAGTTGGCAGGAAAATACTAGCTCAGTTGATTAGAGCATTGTTCCAATACATCAAGGTTGTGGGTTTGATCCCTGGTCAGGGCACATACAAGAAACAACCAATAAATGTGTAAACATGTGGAACAACAAATTGGTGTTTCTCTCTCTTTCTCTCTTTCTCCCTCCCTCTGTCTAAAATCAGTAAGTTTTTTTCTTTAAAACAAAGAATATAATAAAAGGGCCATATCAATGCAAAGATATTATGACTATCACTACATAAAAAGGTATTTGGATTTATTTATACATTGTGAATGGTAATTTAGTATTTTGATTAAGAATTTGAACTTTGGGGTGTCAGAAATTTAATCCATCAATTAATTATTAATAATTACCTGACTCAACTTCTCTTTGGGACTCAGCTCCCTTATCTTACAAAATGGGGATAGTATGGTGTTTATCTCATGAAGTTACTACAGAATTAACTTAATATATGTAATCTCACTTGCTTTCATGACTTCAAACACCGCCTCTAAGCTGATGGTTTCTAAATGTATTACTCAAGCTTGGCCTCTCTCCTAAACTTCGGACCCAGATGTCCAACTGCGTATCATTATCTCCACGTGACGTGCTAGTAGGCATGTCAGACGTAATGTGTCAAAAATGATGGTTCTCCAGCTGGTCTTAAACCTACTTCTCCCATCTCAGTTACAGTGTTGCCATTTTCCCAGCTGCACAGACCCAAAGCTTGGAGCCATCTTGAAACTTTTTATGGAGGTATAAATTACATCCAGTGGTGTGTTCTGACCTTAAATACACAGATTAGTAAATTCTCACCAATGCTTGTAGAAGCTACCTCCTACCAAGCCAAAACTTTTCCATCCCCTCTAAAGTTCTCTTGTGCCTCCTTACAGCCAATCTCCATGCCCACCCCTACCCCTACCAGAAAGTACCACTGATCTTACTTCAGCCAACACGGGATAGTTTTGCCCATGTAGAACCGCACATAAATGGAATCACCCAGTGCCTAGTATTTGTGCACCTGGCTTCTTTCATTCAGCGTGCTGTCTTTGAGATCCACCCTCGTTTTTTGAGTATCAGCGCTTCCTTCCTTTCATTGCCCAGTATCACCCCAGTTATGAAGTACTACAACAGGTCCATTCCTTGCAGTCATCCTTGACTCGCATCTTTCTCCCCGACCTGAAATCTGCTCCATTAGCAGTTCCTGTCTTCAAACACAATAGGAATCTGGCCACTTCTCCCACATGTACTGCTACCCAACTGGTTCTTGCTATCATCTCCTCTCTCCTAACTAGTCTTTCTGCTTCCATTCTTGCCTTCCTTCAGTCTATTTTCTATGCATCAGCCAGTGTAATGATCTTAAACAACAAATCTGATTGTGTCACTGACTTTTAATAAAGAATCAAATATTTTAATAAAAAATAACCTTCAAACTCTAGGGCCCTCTGTGATCTGATTCCTGGCAATCCCTCTAACATTATCTCCTACCCATCACCCTCTTGCTCACTGAATAGTTATGCCTGTCTTTTTTTGTTTTGACTTCTGACTTATATTGATATATTCAGTTCTTAATTTATTTTCACCTGGGGTTCTTTTTTTTAAATATTTTATTTATTTATCTTTAGAGGGGAAGGGAAGGAGAGAGGGAGAGAAACATCAATGTATGGTTGCCTCTCGTGCCTCCCCCGCCAGGAACTGGCCTGCAACCCAGGCATGTGCCCTGACTGGGAATCGAACTGCGATCATGTGGTTCGCAGGCCTGAGCTCAATCCACTGAGCTACACCAGCCAGGGCTCACCTGGGGTTCTTAAAATCCACATTGAAACCTTTAGGCATTGAGAAGCAATCCCAGTTCTTGACTTGACATCTAGTCTTTAAATCTTTCAAGCTCATAGATATTTTTCTGCCTCAGGCCCTTGCATGTGCTGGCATGTTGCCCCAATGGTCTTTGCACCACAAACCTTTTCTTCTCATCATTGAGGCCTCAGCTGCAAAGACTCTCTGCACAGAGAAGCCTTTCCTGACCAGTGCTATTTAAAAAGAGCCTCACATCTACATGCTATTCTTATCATTGTATCTGTCTCCCATAACACTTAACAAAACACAACATATATATTATATAATTGTATAAACACTTATACACAGTGGTTACTGGCTTCCTATTTGCCTTGCCTTCTCCAGCAGAATGTAAACTGCATGAAAGCAGGGGCCAAATATGTTTGATATATGTTTATGGACTGAATGCTGTGCACAGCCTGAGTAGGCTCTGACTGACTGACTGACTGAATCTCACTTTTCTTTCCGCGTAATCATTACAGAGATGGAAGCATCATTGTTGGGTATGAAGTTGTTGGCTCCAGCAGTGCATCCGACCTGCTGTCAGCCATCGAGCAGGTGGCTGAGAAGGCTGAGGAAGGCCTTCAGAAGCTCTTCCCACTAGAAGATGACTCTTTCAGAGTATTCGGAGAAGGTAACCCTAAACCCACCCTCTGTTTAGTGTAAGGGAGTCCTTTAATTGGTAGCTCATTCGTGTCTTTAGGAAGTAGATTAGAGAAGTTTCTGATACTGAATTATTTTAAGACTAACTTTCAGTAAAAATGGGCCACTGTTTACCATGAAACTAACTTTCAGCTGACTAATTTGGACCCTTGCTAATCAGTGATCTGATCTCCACTACAAATGTTATGGAAGATTGATTTCACTGCAGGCTATGATGGAAACGACTCAGCAAAAGTTTACTGGTACACATGTTGAAATATCTCTGGGGCTGGCAATATTCCTGAGCAATAGTCCAGAAACCAAGGAAAGAATGCATAAATCTCCACATCTTTAACACTCACACAGATACACAAACCCACAGAGACACAAACACACACACACCACTTCCTTTCTTCAGGTATATTTTTTCTCTTTTACTTCTTTACACTCAGTCTTAAGCCTCTCATCAAAATTTGTGCCACTTTCAACAGCACTTATTCAACAAATATTTACTAAGTGTTTAAAGTGTCTAGGCACTTAGGACACAGCAATAGGGGAAACACACAAAAAGAATACAGCTCTTGGAGAGCTTCCATTCAAGGTCCCTTCTTAGTCCCGATCATGGCAAGACTAAAGGCCAGCTGCAAGAGTTACTAGTGTTTTGGTCACACGTGGAAGCTTCTAAAGGGGTACAATGTAGGACATGTCCCCCCCAAATGGTAACTGTTCATCTTTTAACCATATTGTTACTGCTTTGTTCCATAGTGTTTGGAAGACTTTCTGGTTTTCTAGCACTCAGTCCCTTAAAGAGTAAAAATATTTCTTGGGAGGGGTCTCACCCTGTCTTATTTTCACTGAACATTAACACATACTGGTTGATAGCCCACTAAAGGTCAGATTATTGGCACGGATCAGACATCTGGAGGAAGAAGGGCCAGGCTCACAGAGAGTAGGGCATGAGGAAGGAGAAGAGGATGCTGATAGGGATGAAGCTGGCCATCAAAGCGAAGCTTTTCCTACTCTTGAATTTTGCTGGGTATTGTATCTGGAAATATGATTTCTAACGTATAGCTTTATGATTTATAGAGAACGCCAGGATATTCACAGACATTGTTTTCTCTCTGCTTCATTCTTTTCCAGTTCAGTGTAATGGCATTTTTTTTGGATTTGGATTTAAGAATGATGAATATACCCTTCCCTGTAGCAGCGGCTACACCGGGGACATCGCAGCCAAGTGCCAGCCGTCTGGGTGGCAGGTCGTTAGGGAGAACTGTGTGCTTGCTCAGCTGGAAGAACTGAAGAAGGTAAAGCATTTCCACCTTGTAGACTTGCCCTGGTTTTGCGTTCCACCATGGGTGCCTCCCCCTGAGCACGGCGAGATGGAAGCTAAAATACATCGATTTGTCTCATGTATAAATACGCAGAAAGCAAGAGAGACATCAGACTCTTGTAAACTCAAGAAGTGTGGACAGGAGTGACAGAGTTGAAGTGGCAGCTGAGGAGCTCAGATGGTGTCCGAGCGGATGGTTTTGGCAGGGAGAGGGGCTGCAGTTGACGGAAGCAATGCTGAGGAAGTCTGTAATAGATGGTGGGAGTCCAGCAAGCCTGGGAATCGAAGGCCCATGTGAAGGTGTAAGTCGGAAGTCACAGACTTAGTACAAGTGAGAATGTACACATATCAGAAACCAGGGCAGGCGCTGGAGGCAGCCAGAGGTGAGCCACATAGAACGATAAAACTGCAGTGGATCTTAAGGGTCATCTGTCTTATCAAACTCCTTTTATAGATTAGGAGATGAGGGACTAAGTGGCTAACAGTTAGCCACTAAGTGGCCCCTCTGATAGCAATAGTGTTGGAGCAGAAACATGGTCATTTGATTCCCTGTCCAGGGCTGTGGCCTTCACACAATGTTCTCTTTGGAGGGTTCAAGGACTTAAGACAGGGCAGGTAGATAGGAGCACATAGTGAGGAATTAGAACCCAAGTTGTAGAAAAAACTAGTTCACAGTACTGCTCTGCAAATAGAGCTTCCTGTTAGGTGGAACTTCTGTCCCAGCCAGAGGCTCTGCTATTGCAGGACAGAACCTCACAATGGCATTTGTTAAAAGACTGTGGAATGTTCACTTCTCCCTCTTTGGACCTCAGTTTTCTCACCTGTAAACTGGGCAGGGAGATTGGACCAGATGGCTTCTGTGGTCCATCCTTGCTCTTGCCTTCTTTGCCTCAGTTATGGACATGAACCGTGTGTATTGAGGGCCTGAGGGTGAGGGCAGGCAGATCCCAGGTACCCTGGGCAGAGAACAGCACTGTCCGCCAAGAAGAGCAGAAAGGATACCATATAGGATCTGGGTTCCTTGATTGACTTGTTTTGACTGAAAGGGCATTTCCTTTTTTGACAGCCTTCCAAGCTCTCCCAGAGTGGAGGAAGCAGATGGGAGCTTCAAGGAAGAAGTAAAATTCCAAACCCAGTGAAAAAGTGGAGTTAAATCTCCACACATGTCCCTCTATTTTCCCATCCTCAAGCATTTCTCAGCATAGTCGTGTGACTATAACAGGGTTTAGTGCCACTTCCTAGCTGCGTACTGTTTGGAAAGTCACTGAATCTCACTGAACATCAGTACCCATATAATCAGAACAATAACTTATATGAAAATGCCTTTAAATAAATCTCATCAAGTTTCCAGTTCCTTACTGGTGCCTCCCTCAAAGGGTGGTGTAGGGATTAAATCAAGGCACCCCTTGATTTAATGATGTAAAACATGTAGTGCAGAACTCTCTGAAACACAGAAGGCCTTGGTAACAGCTATTGTTATCATCGTTACATAGTATTCCACATTGTAATGTTACAAATAGTAGTGATGTGGCCAAGCAACCTCACTTAAATCTGATGGACCACAAGCATACGTGTTTTTTTTTTTAAGAACTGAACCATCTTTTTCCTAGAATTTCAGTGTGATCGCAAGCAATGCCACTGAGGCAGCTGTGTCATCCGTGGTGCGAAATCTTTCAGTCATCATTCAGCAAAACCCATCAACCACAGCTGGGAATCTGGCTTCGGTGGTGTCGATTCTGGGCAACGTCTCCTCTCTGTCACTGGCGAGACACTTCAGGGTGTCCAATTTGACCATGGAGGTATGGCCTGCCCGTGCGTGAAGGGCCCACTTTATTTACTACTGCTACTATTTAATATTTTGTTTTAATTATTTAATTACAATTGACATTCAATATTATATTAGTTGCAGGTGTACAGAGAGGGTTTAGACATTTATATAACTTACAAAGTGATTTTCCTGAGAAGTCTGGGGCCCATCTAACACCGTATCACAATGTTGTTATCATGACATTATTAACTATATTCCCTATGTTGTATTTTATGTACCTGTGACTATTTTGTAACTGCCAATTTCTACTTCTTAATCCCTTCATCTTTTTTATCTACCCCCACAGATCCCTCCCACCTGAGAGGCAACCCAAACAGAGGCAACCCTCTGTTTGTTCTCCGTATCTAGGAGTTTGTTTCTGTTTTGTTTGTGAATTTATTTTGTTTTTAAATTCCACAAATAAGTGAAGTCATATGGTATTTGTCTTTCTCTGTCTGACTTATTGCCCTTAGCATATTACCTTCTACGTCCACCCGTGTTGTTGCAAATGGTAACATTTCATTCTTTTTTACGGCCAGGTAGCATTCCATTTATATGTGTGCCACATCTTCTTTATCCAACAGTCTCTTGAGGGGCACTTAGGCTGCTTCCATAGCTTCACTATTGCAACTCTTGCCACAGTGAACATAGGGCTGCATACATCTTTTGAATGAGTGTTTTGGCTTTCTTCGGATATATACTCAGAAGAGGGATTGCCAGGTTATTCGGTAGTTCTAGAGTTAATTTTTAAGGGACTCCCATACTGCTTTCCACAGTGGCTGCACCAATCTGCCGTCCCATCAACAGTGCATGAGGGTTTTGAAGGGCCCACTTTAATGCTTTACCTCACGGGAGGAATGACAAAAGCCTGAGTTGGGGGAAACTGTTGAAAAAGACTGAAGAGCCATGCAACGGTCTTTGCGTGATTTTTTTTACTGCATCCTCTGCATGCACGAAGAACTCATGAAATCTATTCTGTAAGTTCAAAGTGACAGGAGCCTCCTCTAGGGGGGCTGGCTGGGCGTCAGGCTGGCTTAGAGAAAGGGCTGAGGCTTTGCACCCGGTGGCGCTGTGGCACACAGGTGCCAGCTCTTTCATGTCTGTTTGCAGCCTGCAATGGTTCTGTCCTGTGGCCACAAACTGACTGTAGTCATGTATATTTTAAGGCTTCCTTTGTTTTGACTGGGAAATTTATACTTTGGTTTGAATCTTTTAAAATAACTTAAAATTGCAGAAATTAGAATTGCTCACTAAAAGAGATGCAAATAAACAAATAGAAAAAAATCTGTAATCTGGTCCCTCTAGAATAGACACGGCCTACATTTTAGATATCCCATCAGTGCCTAGAAGACTGACAAGTGACATGCAGCAGGTGCTCAACAAACATTTATTAAGTAAATGTCCTCTGAAACATTTTGGATGTATGCATTTTATGTTAAAGCATATAATATTTTTCCCTGACTATTGTGGCTCAGTTGGTTGGGTGTTGTCCCACAAAATGAAAGTTTGCAGGTTTGGTCTCCAATCAGGGCACCTGCTTAGGCTGTGGGTTCAATCCCTGGTGGGGTTACATATATGAGGCAACAAACTGATCTTTCTCTGTCACATTAATGTTTTTTCCCTCTCTTTCTCCCTCCCATTCCCTCTCTAAAAAGTATGTAATATTTTGCCAAATTGAATTATATAATGTCAGACATGACATTAAATATGACCAGTTACGCTCCCTGAATCAAATAAAAGATGCTCCGATTATTTTTAAGAGTTTAGCCACGTATTGTTTGCAAGAGCCCAAATAAAACAAAATGACATAAAAAGGCTAAAAATTAATTAAAGAGCAAAATAGAGAGAAAGACAGCAACCAAAAGAAGGCAGAGGTTCCTGAAGGTAGTAGAAGAAAGGAACTAAGGGATTCTGGGCCAGAAGCCATCGAGGGCTCAGCTAGGGTAATACAGGGCCCAAGTGACAGACGTTTGCAGCCACATGCCTGGGAACCAGGCTCCTAAGAAGGACAGACGATGTGAGGGGTAAAGGGATCGTTTTCAAGCACTGGTTTGGAAAAGAAATCTTTCAAACTAAGACTGATTCTTAAATCAATACTTCAATACTTTCTTGTTGCTTGCCTGCAGTTTTTTTAAAGGTTTTTTACTTATATTCTCTCCTCTATTAAACAAAAATAATAAATACACGTGAATTAAAACTCAAAAGTCTATGACATGACTTTAGAATTCCTGATGTCAAAACAAGCCTAACATAGGAAATCTGTAAGCAGTAACGTGCCCCTGTGAGCTGAAGAGCAGTGCAGCCATGTTTGCCGCCGCAGGAGCAGGAAATGCACACTATGCAGCCCAGTCGTGGGATTCTTCCTCGTCCATGCTCACACCCCAGTGTGCACACGAATGCCCTGGGGTGGATCACCTGGGAACCTACATGATCCTGTTGACCCAAGTTTCTTAACCCAAAGGTTCCACTGTGCAGAGCAACTGAGCTGAACTCCACCGATGAGTTTTAATGGGACCCTCAACTGAGCCGATTCTCAAGGCAATTTTCCTGTGCTTAGTACTAATGACTACCCACCGTTAGTCTTCTTACCCATTTACTCAAAACACAAACTGACTCTCATCCTTGCATTTCAGGATGTCATCAGTATAGCTGACCACATCCTTAATTCAACGTCGGTAACCAACTGGACAGTTTTACTGCAGGAGGAAAAGCTCATCAGTTCTCAGTTACTACAGGCGTTGGAAAACATCAGCATTCTGGTGCCTCCAACAGCTCTGCCTCTGAATTTTTCTCGGGAATTCATTAACTGGAAAGGGATTCCAGTGTCTGAAAGCCAACATAAGACAGGTTACAGCTATCAGACTGACATGTTCCCCCCAAATTCCTCCATTCCCATCAGAGGCCAAGTGTTAATTGGGTCAGACCAATTCCAGCGGTCCCTTCCAGAAACTATTATCAGCATGGCCTCACTGACCCTGGGGAACATTCTACCCTTTACCAAAATTGGAAATGCCCAGGTCAATGGGCCCGTGATCTCCACGGTTATCCAAAACTATTCCCTAAATGAAGTTTTCCTGAGTTTTTCTAAGATAGAGTCAAACCTGAGCCAGCCCCACTGTGTGTTTTGGGATTTCCGTCATTTGCAGTGGAACGATGCAGGCTGCCACCTAGTGAATGAAACTTCAGATATGGTGATGTGCCGGTGTACTCACCTGACCTCGTTCTCCATGCTGATGTCATCTTTTGTCCCCCCTGCCCTCATCCCGGTTGTGAGATGGATCACCTTTTTGGGGCTGGGCATCTCCATTGGAAGCCTCACCTTATGCCTGATCATCGAGGCTCTGTTTTGGAAGGAGGTCAAGAAAAACCAAACCTCGCACACACGTCATATTTGCATGGTGAACATAGACCTGTGCCTCCTGATTGCTGATGTTTGGTTTCTTGTTGCTACCACTGTGGACACCACGGTAAACCCTTCTGGAGTCTGCATAGCTGCAGTGTTCTTGACATACTTTTTCTACCTCTCCCTGTTCTTTTGGATGCTCATGCTTGGCATCCTGCTGGCTTATCGGATCATCCTCGTGTTCCATCACATGGCCACGCCTTTGATGATGGCTGTTGGGTTCTGCCTGGGCTATGGGTGTCCTCTTATTATATCTGTCATCACCATTGTGGTCACACAACCTAACAATGGCTACAGAAAGAAAGGCCTGTGTTGGCTCAACTGGTCCAGTGGGAGCAAGCCCCTCTTGTCGCTTGCTGTTCCTGTACTGACTATCGTGGCCGTGAACTTGGTTGTGGTGCTCTTAGTTCTCAAAAAGCTCTGGAGGCCCGCTGTTGGAGAGAGACTGAGTCAGGACCACAGGGCCACTATCATCCGCGTGGGAAAGAGCCTCCTCATTCTGACCCCTCTGCTGGGGCTCACCTGGGGCTTTGGCATAGGAGTAATGGTGGACGGCCAGAGCGTGGCATGGCATGTTATTTTTGCATTGCTCAATGCATTCCAGGTGAGGACAATAAGAATAATCTACTATCATACCACCAGGTAACTGGATTAATTATAGAGAACTGAGGTTGGTAAGACAACTCCAGAGGCTATCTTATTTCCCTGCCTCCCGTGGGACTGTAACCAAAACTACCTGGCAATAGGGAATGGAAAAAAAAAACAGAGGCATTTTCCCAACAGTTGTTGTCATACTGAAGCAGAATACTAGCCTTCTTCAGTAATCCATTCTAAGGTTTTAAATCTGCTGGACTTGACATAGCTAACATTCATCTCTCTTGCTGCTGATTCAGTCCTCCTTCTCTAGTGCAGGCTTACGTAAAAGTGCACAGGGAAAGAGAAATAAATCAAGAGGACTTGCTGACTCTGAATGGTGCAAAGGTTGTCCTCAGAGTGCAATAGAGCAGAAGCTGGTAGACTGCAGCCAGCGCTGATTTGTAAATAAAGTTTTATTGGAGCAGAGCCACACCCATTTCTTTACATCGATCCGTGGCTGCCTTTCTTACACCAGCTGAGTGGAGCAGTTGCAGCAGAGACTGTGTGACCTCTGAAACCTAAATATTCACTACTTGGCTCTTTACAGAAAAGTTTGCCAACCCCTGCTGCAAAGAATGGGTTTTACATGCCACAATCAGAGAGGGTTTGGAGAGTAGGTAGACAAAGTAATCTAGCTTTTGCTGATTCTGGAAGAGAGCCATCAATCCTGGTTCAGTGACGGTTTGCTGGGTCGCCCCTGCACAGTGACTCAGGGGACTGACCACTGATTCAACCTTTGAGCTCAGGACTTAAATAGATCTGGGCTCAAATATGTCACATTATCAACCATGTGACCTTTAACAAATGACTTAATCTTTCGTATATTAGACAGGGATAATGCTATTACTTGCATCAGAGTAAGTATAAGGATTAAATAAGACAGTTTAGCATTTCCCACAGTGCCTGACACATAGTAAATGTTTAGTAGTTGTCTCCTAAAAGTACCTGGCTCTTCACCCACATCAGCTTACCAGGCAAGTTTCACACGGTGACACAGATGGCAACTACGGACAGCACACACCTAATGGGGACAGATTTGGGGAGCTTCTGTCGAGGGCAAGCCCATGGTGATAGGCTGTCTGAACAGGAACACACTGAGGGTGCTTTGCCTGGGCGGGGAGTTTTAAGGTCCAAGAAAGCCTCTGCCAAGGGCTCCCCAAGGGCTGGAAAGGGTGCCTCTGTCATCAGAGATGCTTACCAAATGTTTATTTAATGCCTACCCTAAAGAAAGTCTAAGATATAGAAGTGAATGGAATTTATTTGTTTTGGGTTTAGAATGACACAAAGGGGAAAATGAAGTTCTGTGCACATTTAAAACATTATTCACTTGACAACTTATTTATGCATTCAGTGAAAAAAAATTTGAGTACTTTGTGCAATGCCAGGCATTGTAGAGGTCACGTGGTGTGATTGCCTTCAAGGAACTCACAGTCCAGTAGGGAGATGATAAGAAAACAACTCCAATGTTGGGTGATAGAACAAACTAGTGTTGCATAGAAAAGCTTTCTTTTCTGAAAAAGATAAAACATGCAACTTATTTCTTTTTCAAGGGTTTTTTCATCTTATGTTTTGGAGTGCTCTTGGATAGTAAGGTATGTGATTTATTTCTCCCTTTATTCCCTAACCCAGGCATCTAACCCTTTCCATTCTGTTCTGAGGCCCTTTTTCATACAGAAGAGGCTAGATTATGAGTGCCTTTATAATAAATTTCTATAATTTTACAAAAGGCAGTTTCAGTCAGGAGACAAAAGAACTAAACATTACTGTTGGTAATAAGCTATAAAGAACTAATCACAACCTGTAATGTGACTTTATAGAGAAAAAATGAAAAGTGTTTTTATTTAATTTTTCCATATTATATTATATTATGGTTTGGCAATAATTAAAGAGCAAAAGTATTTTTCATAGGGGCGAGTTTGCTTTTTTCCTTTAATTTATCCATTTACTTAGCATATACTAAAAGATATATCTACTTCTACAGTTTTTCAGTTTTATATAGTAAATAGCTCCTACAGTTAAATTTCTAAAAAGGATGAACAGTATAAGTAAAACATAATAGGAAACATTTAAATAAACTCATTTTATTATTTTTCCCAATACCTGAGCAATTATGTTGAGAGAAGTAAAGGCAATAAGCTAATAGATATAGGCTTTTTAAAAATAAGAACATAAGAATATTTTATAATTAGCACAATTGTTGCACATGCACAAAACCCCTGATTACAAAAAAGCAATTTGTTGTTCTTTATTGGCCTGAATAATTCTCTTGTTTGTACAAATCACATAGTTAGGAAACTCTTCACTTCAAAGATAAATTTCAATTTGGAAATTATTGCCAATTACTAATGTCTAGAAATCTGAATTATTATGGCTTTTGGTACTGCTGTTTTTTATTTAATTCTAAATTTGCTTATATGTAAAAAAAAGAAGTAAAGGAAATAAAAGGCAAAATCCTTTCATCAGATACCCATATTTACAGTCTATTAACTTCCAGGAAAGATTACTGTTAAATAACAGTTTCAGTCTGCAGTTTTTCTCTGGATTTGCCTTTGAATGATTGAATATGTTTATCTCAGTATTTCTTTGTTGCTTTTACAGTTGCGACATCTGCTTTTCAACAACTTGTCTCCTTTAAGCTATTCGAAGCAGCCATTAAAGGTAATTATCTCATGCTGCCATGCATCTAATGCACAAAGTTCCAGTTTTCCATTTTTATTTTTATACAGTTCCATAGAAAGACCACTTTTTCTAACTCTCTTGGGTTTCTGTCACCATTATATTCTGGTTATCTGTCCTGGTTCCCAGCACACAGTCAAGACTCAGCAAAGAGTTGAGTGTGTGAGGGAGGGAATGAGTGAATGAATGAGGAGGCGTGGAAAGCTTCAAGGACACTCAGCATCCAAGTCTGTGGGTGCTTTGTGAGCAAATACCTTTGAACAATATCGTTTGCTTTAGTGTGACTTGTCGCCCAAGGGCTACAGTTGGTAAGGCCCCTTTCTCTGCCTGACTTTTTGACTCTCCTATAGGCCGTTGTTTCTTCTCCAGAAAACTTCTAATGTATAAAACACAGTCTCTGAATTTTCTCTCGTAAGCTGGTATCACTGACTTTGTCCCATGCAGTTTTAGCTTTTACGTCTACAAGCTGTCATTTGTATTGGAAACAAAGGAATCCTGTTTCATTCTTCTCCACAAAAGTGCAATTCATATAAGAGGAATATAGTTAGAAATGAAAATACTTGCACTCATAGTTTATATTTTTGATGTTAATTTAGACTTTCCTCTTTCAGCAAAACAATGAGGAATTGTAGAAAAGCTTCTAAAGTAAAGATTTCTGTTGGATAAAAGTATACTAACTTAAGTGCCTAAAAACCTACACAGATGTTTAGGCATTTTTACAGTGGACAATATAACCTTTTGAAATAAAGAACAGTGAGAAAATTAAGCTCTGATATTAAAAAATTTTCCTGAGTGTGCATTTCATAGTAGACAGAGAACACTGCTCTAACTTAGGGGTCAGTAGCCTGTGAGCCAGCAGACCTGCAATTCCTGTATTTCTTTTTCTCTTCTTTTACTTCTATTATTATTGTTGTTGTTAAGCTAAAATTATTTGGTTAATAACATTAGATAGGTTTCAAGTGTACAATTCTACAATACATCATCTGTGTATTACATTGGGTGCTCACTCCCCAAAGGGGCTCCGTCTAGGGTGATGGAGGGAGACTAGACTTTGGGTGGTGCGCCCTGTATTTCTGACTTGGTAACATCTGGCAGTATGATCTTAGGAAAGTCCGTTCCTTTTGGTTTCAATTTTGTCAACTGTTGAAATGAAGTGTCGGACTAGTTACTCAAAGCAGAAGTTCTACTGTTCTATGATTTCGAGTTTCAGTCTTGAACTAAAATTCCTTGAATAAGAAAATGAGAAAGTATTGATTAGTCCACTACTCTTAAGAAAAGGAGCAAGCAACAGCTTATGTGACTGCATTAAAGAAAAACCTCACTGAGTAAAGTGAGACAGGACACCCTTCACCCCACAAAGCAGGGTGTCAAAAGTTTTCTCATTTGAAGATCAAAGAGAGAAAAACACCCAAAAGTACACAAAACCAAAAGCATGACGGTGTCTTTTTTCCCTGTTTCTAACACAGTGTTGACACTTTTCGAGAAGGACACAGTGGTCAGCCAGGGGTCTCTATCTTCTGGATGTGTCCCCTGTCCCCAATTGTGTTTTCAAACCAAAGGATAAAAATGGCTTTTCGTTTGGTGGTTATGTGGCTCTTTTGCTTTAAAAGTCCATTTGGCAGAAGAAAAGATGAGTATTTGTAATTTCCTGAGGGAGTTGGCATGAACAAAAAGGAACCCAGAGTACAGTGGTTGAGGAATGACGAGAAGAAGTAGGAGAGCTAACCCTGGCCATGAATGCTTCCTCCTGTCAAGATTCTCTGTTGTGAGAGAAAAGAGCAAGGGTGGTGACCAGATGCAGACACAGGACCAGGAGGGACAGGGTATAGCTGAGTTGCCAGAGTGTGAGCAAGTTCATAT
Organism: Sturnira hondurensis; assembly: GCF_014824575.4. NCBI lineage: Eukaryota > Metazoa > Chordata > Mammalia > Chiroptera > Phyllostomidae > Sturnira > Sturnira hondurensis. Next base: position 7,623,402 of record NW_028073511.1, on the reverse strand, counting down.
GTTGGGATCGAGGAACCAGCAAAAAGGAAGTCTAAAAACAAATGAGAGAGGGAGGATAATTGGTGGTAGAGGGTTCCTGGGAAGTCAGGTTGAACAGCTGGACTGCAGGTGGAGAAGTCCACCTCTTCATTGGACACAGGAAGTTTCAGGCTGGCGCAGACAGAGTACCATGTGCACTGCGGACATGATGAGGGACAATTCAGGCCTGGATACTTTTTCTTTTTAAGTAGGAGACAAGGCCATTCACTGAGCGATGGGCAAAAAAGGTGGTGAAGCAGGGGTCTTGAAAACAACAGTGAACATTTGGAGAGCTGGCTGGAGTGAAAGCAGAAACCAATGATGTTCTGAGCAAATATCAGCCCTCAAGCCACCATAACTCTGTGGGGACCCATGATGAGGTTTCTCTTGAAATACTCCCCCTGCTGAGGGGTCAGGGCTTCTTCTTAGTCTTCCTTTGTCTCTAGCCACATTCTCTATAATTCTGAACCAAGAGGCAGACCAGTGACCCCTATAGACAGCCTCTTCACAAAGAAGGGTTTATTTATTCTTATTTCCAATGACTCACATCCTGCTTTCAAGCAATAGCTTAAATGCTTGTAAATGTACATGTCTAAGAGGCTGCTTTTCCCAGACCATGTTGAGTCCTTGAGTGTGTTGCAATCCAAGACTCTTCTTTCCAAATGGGGCAAGATGCAGTTTAAATGACAATGATCACGACCTTAGAATTGTTCTTTAGGGTTTTAGTAGTATATGGTTTATGAACCCTGAATTCTAGAAAATCAATTCTTTGCTTTGGAACTTTTCCAGACATTTCTTATTCCTGCCTCTTTGATAATTTTTTTCAGAGCTTGATGTAGGGTAGCTACCTTTATATTTCAGTGAAAATTAGGAGGCTATCACTAGGCCATCTACTGCATATAATAAAAACTCATTTCTCCTATCTTGATTTAGCTTCCTCACGACATGAACTGTAGCAAGAAACAAAGCTTACTCCTGTCAATATTTGTGGTGTCTAGAATAGTGTCTGGCACAAAACAGTGTTCAGTATGAGATATTAAATTAAATAAGAAATTAATTATCAAGTGAGAAAGGACAGAATACATATACCTTAACGCTTTTACCTTTCCCAAGTAAGTGCATGCTGTTTATTTTACATACTGTGTTTCATTTTGATAACTTAGTTTTCAAAATTTTACATTCTGTTTTGCCTTTGCACCAATGACAAAAGGATTATTCACAAAGAGATTTGAGTACTAAGAGGAGGCAGAATAAAGCAAAGCTTTACTGGAGATCATTTTTACTAGAAATATTATCTTTGCATCATAGGTTCTTCAAGTAATGAATGTGTGAACCAAGAAATGTAATCACAGGCATGAAAAAGGGATAATATCTTCTTTACAACTGTTTTTTTAGTTTGTTGTTAGAAGTTGAAGAATATAAACAAGATTCACTTAGAAATAAGTTCTTAGACTTTTTAAATTGGTTAAAACAGAAGAAAGAATAGGAAACTGAGTAGTCTAATTTCTTGAAAGGAGAACAGCACACTATGTAGATAGAATAAAGGATTGTTGATCACATCAAGAAATCAGGAAATGTGCACTGTCACCAATAGGATACTATCCATGTCCAATGACTTGCTTTTCTTTTGTGCAGCAAAACTCACGAGAATTATCTGCTATACCCAAGTCTTTCAACCTATTGCAACATAAAGGTGAGTCACAATAAGCCAAAGGATATAGAAGGTAGGAAGGGAGACTATAAATACATCATATAAGGAAAACTCAATGACAACTTTTTAAAAATTCATGTGATAAGTGTGAGAGTATCAGTCGGCTGTGAGTCTGGAGTTCATCTGAGTGGTGCTCAAGGATAACACAATAATGCTGGATTTAACACTCATGGAAATCAGTGAGTATCACCTTTAATATGATCACAAATTACTAGCATTTTCTCAATTAGACAGTATATAAATTTGCCACATTGATCATTGAGGCCATGGAGTGTGGTTAGACTAACATCACTGTGTCCTTACTAGAGAGTCATTCCTTTGTGCCAGCTGCTGAGTAGTGAGTATGGGCCAGGAGCTTGTGCCCTACTGTTGGGTGTATTCTCCCCACTAAAGTGTTCCTGGAAAAGGAGGAGCCACCCTCTACTTTGGGGGAAAGAGAACTGTCCCCTCTGCCTATGACATGCTTTGTTCCTATGCTCATACATTGGCCATTGCTGATGTCAATGATATTCAATCACCGGGAGACTGATGTGTAAGCATTGCAAATAGTTGCTGTATTCCTGGAGCAGAAGCGTGCTTGCAGCATGGAGGCTGAAGAAGAGACAGTGCGTTACAAGTTAAGTTGAAGTCATACTTGAGAGTTCCATTTCATGTTAAATCACACTAATACATTATTAAGGTAGGGAAACAGGCAACTCATTTTGGATTCCAATAAAAATTATTTGAATTCCAAATAAAGTTCAAGTGTCTGAACTTGGAAAAAACACTTTCCTCCCCAAATGACTAATGTGCTCATCTACAAGCCTGGAGTCCTGTTATCATGGCTACCAACCAGCCAGAGTGCTTTTTGCAAACCTCTTCACCTTTTTGGATGCTGTTCATCATTAGTACAATGAAAAAAAAAAGACTAAGAGATCACTAAGGTTCCTTTCAGCAATAACATTCTGAGTTCTCAAACCTACTTTGTGTCATTTTCCAGCAATATCTGAAAAATATGGTGCTTCTCTTCTCAAGTGAGAGTTGTCTGACAAATGCAAGTTACTGTGACATTAATGAAATGCTGTTTCTGTTGACTAGCTACATTCTAGATCTTTCCCCACTGTTTTCCTAAAAATGTCCAGAATTGTATGGAATTGCATATGCTTTTCAATTTTGTCTCATGCTGATTCCAACATAGTAGTCAGAATTCTAATATTCTTTTTCCTCTCTTAGGCACTTATGCATTTTCTCATACTGGAGAGTCCTCAAATGACATCAGGCTAACTCAGTTTTTATCAACTGAATAAACCACAAAATCAAGAGAAAAATTTTCTGGAGCAAGTTGGCATTTAGAGTTAAATGTCAGTGAAGAAATTAGCTCAATATTAGATGGAATTTTATGATTTGAAAGTTGGGAATAAAATAAAATTTTCAGTGGATTCATCTTTGCCCTCTTTATCTTCAGTTAAATGGAGAGATAGATTTTCATGTGGTTTGATTCAAAAGAATTGCTACATATATGTAGAAGAGCAGGTTTCAGCAGAAATTATATCAGTTGTACCAGCCCATCACTGCGACAAACTATGGTTTCCTTTTTCATAAAACAGCATTATTCATATGGCATTTCCAGTCATCTGAATCAGAGTAAGAAAATTGCATGAAATTGCCTTAGAAAAATTGAGGGACCATGTTCACTTTCTTATCAAAAAGTCACTGCTATAAATTTTCTAAGAAAAAATCATTTCCCTCTACAATTTTCCAGTTGGATCTTATACTTATTTTTGCCTTTTGGTTTAGTTACTTAACTTTGAAAATTAATCAGAAATAAAGTGAAAACTTCCATTTCATATCTAATGCAGTATTTTTGAGTTTGCAAGGTAGTTTCGTCTGGTCTCCAATCCAGTGAAGTGAGTGTGCTGGTAGACCTAGAGGAGAGAGGAAGAAGTGGAGGCTTGGAGAGGTGGAGGGACTCGCCAAACAGTATAAAGGCAATAATAGGTTATTGGGGACTTCTAGGACTTTTGGTTCCTAGTCCATTTCTACTGCCCTGTAATTACCTTGAAAACTAGCTGCAATCCTAAGAAAGCTTTATGAGGCTACACAGGAAGTTCATTACTCCCAGAATTCTGTGGGTAAGTGGAAAAGTGACGGAGAGTTTGGTTGTTGGCTTCCAGGGAGGTGCCTGAAAACATCCTGGATTTCTTTCATAATACATTGTAGGGACTCTCTGGGAGGTATTTACATGCACCATCAATGCCACTTTCAGGTGAGATACAGAGCAGCAGGTGAAGAGACACTGGGTGAAGTGACATTTTACTTCCATATTTCTATCCCTTTTGGTTCACCTGAGTATCAGCCCTGACTACAGTGCACAGAGCAGCCAAAACCTTTGATTCCTCTTTGTTTTCAGAATATCCTAGAGATTTGCACTGGTAGTTTTTAAGGCAAGAGTTGATTTCTCTCACCAATAATTGTGATGATGATAATGCTGGTGATGATGGTGATGGTGGTGGTGGTGGTGTCATGGTGATGATGATAATGGTAAGATGTCAAAGAAGAATCAATATTTATAGTGCTTACTATGTGCCAGGGAACATATATATATCTTGCATATATTGTATTCTTTTTTAAAAAACTTAAATTGATTTTACAGAGAGGAAAGGAAAGAGAAACATTAATTTGTTGTTCCACTAATTTATGCATTCATTGATTGACCCTTGTATGTGCTTTGAATGGGGATTGAACCTGCAACCTGGGCGTATTGGGATGATTCTCCAACCAACTAAGTTACCTAGCCAGGGCTAGCATATGTTAATTGATTTAATCTTCATAGTAAGTTTGTGTGGTGAGGGATATTATTTTACAGCTGCAAAAACTGAGCACAGAGAGCTTACATAATGTGAGGAGGGTGAAATGGAGGGAAGTGACTGTGCTGGGATAATAGTTATGGATGTGAAATTATAATAAGAAGAGGGTAATATAAGTCAGGCTAGAAGAAAGTTGCATTATTTATTTAATTATAATTTAGGATCCTAGATTCTCTGGTCTATAAGGGATCTGGGCATCACCTAGTCACTCTTTTTACATGAAGTCCTGGTGTCCTAAACTTCAGTAGCCTGTGAAGTCATGTGCACTAATAAAGGCTATCTGTAGTAGTGTATCAGTCACCTTGGACTTCCATAGCAGAATACCACAGACTGTGCAGTTTAAACAGAGATTTATTTTATCACAGTTCTGGAGGTTAGAAGTCCAAGATAAAGGTGCCGTTAGGGTAGTTTTCTGTGAGAGGCTCATCTGGTCTCAGATGTCCTAACATGGCCTCTTCTCTATTCACATTCAAATAGAGCTTTCTGGTGACCCTTCCTCTTCTTATAAGGACACCAATTCTATAAGATGAGGGCCTCACCCTTGTGACCTCATTTAACCTTAATTACCTCCGTAATTGCACTATCTCCAAATACAGTTACATTGGGAGTTAAGGCTTCAACATATCAGTTTTGCAGGGACAAGATTCAGTTCATAACAAGTAGCTAGAATGCGTGCTTGCCTGTTTAATTGAAATTATGGTATTTCAACATGTCCTCCCAGTTATTTCTTGAGGTTTCTAAGGGAATGGTGAGGGACAATCCCATAGGGACAGTGACTACAGTTTTCCAGGACTACTGCATATGGTCACTCAGGCTGTGCATTCCAGAGGATGCCATTCTTACACTCTGCACAGTAAGTGGTGCCACCTAAAGCAGTCCAGGCCATAATCTGCACCATCGTTTGTGGCAGCCCTGACTGGGCCCATGCACCTTGGCCTCCCTCTCCTGTTCTGGCTCTCACACATCCACAGTTGCTGTTTACAGGCTGACCTTGGGGAATTTTCACTCCCATGCCTACCTATCATGGAAAGGCCAATGCTCATGCCAAGAGTACGGATCCCAGATGTTTCCAAAGCTCCCAGTTCTCATGGCATCAGAGTGGTTCTGGGTAGCTTCCTTTCAGTCTCTTCATCAGGAGGAGCCCACAGTCAACAATCAGGCTAGAGAAGTCACGTGTGAATGCCAGCCGTTAGTAAGAGTAAGCCCATGAAGGCTAGACGGTGCCTGTCCCACATACTTTCACCCTTCTCCTACTGACAAGAAGGAAGAGATATAGATGAGCTTTCATGATGCCAAAGCAGGAAGAAGGGTGCAGAGCATGTGGATTTGTGCCAAACATTTGTTAATCAGTCCGTGCTCTCTAACGCAGCACATCCTACTCAGGGCAGTGTACCTGGATTCAATTCCATGAAAACACTGAACGTTAGCACACATGTTCAAGAAGGACATAAAACATATTTCTAAATGGGCTATTACAGAAACTAAAGAGTATCTGATAACCTCCTGACACGAACAGCCTCCATAAAGTGCGAATAAAGAGAGCAAGGGAACTTCTAGTTAACGGTGGTGGATTGAATAAGTGTGCAAACAGCAAATTAAAGTGTAAGGCTCCATGAGGCACCAAGAAGCAGCACACATGAAGTGCCAAAGTAAAGTGTTCAAAGTAATTAAATAGGGACCAGTGGGTTCCATACGCCACAAAGATGTGTAAGTCAAAATAGAATTTTATGAGAAGAATTTCCTTATAGAAAACTTATTTGTGAGTCTCCTAATTCCATCTATCCCAAAGGTGAGATAAGGAGGGATGCTTGTCTTCTGACTTCAAACCTAGTAAGAGAAGATATTTTAGCCTTCTGTGGGACAACAACAGTTAGGGTACATGGCTGACCGGGGTCTGATTTTTGCCTGGAACAGTGGCCATAGATCTAAAGGTGGAGCCCTGAACGGGCTCTGTGATGAGACCTGCCTACATGCTTAGAGTTTGTCAGAGCAAACATGTGTGTGTGTTTCCCATTGACCATAGCGAGACATGCAAGAGACAGACAATACATGGCTGTTTGGGGTACTGTCTAATAAGGCCATCCAAAACAATGAAAAGATCTTAGCAGCAAAAAGCTATAGGAGAAATGAGATTAGGGGATAAAGAAGGAGTCACAGGTGACCACCTAGAATACAGATGAATTTGCACTGGTTAAAGGAATTTCAGGTAAGAGAGGTCAGGGATACAGGAATTTCTGAAGAGTTCTTGAATGAAGCCTCTCTTGTTATCCAGTTATTATCCAGAGAGCCCTGACACCATATGAAGTTGATTACATTCCATAAGATTTGGGATGTAACACCTCCTTTCCCTGGATTTGGGGGTAGGGAAGTCAAAACCTCAGTTCCCAAGGTGGGATGAAAGGAGAGGGAGAAAGCTAAGCAAAAATGTCCACCAGCAAGTGGAGACATGATATTGTGAGCAGCTAACCTAAAGCAGGACTCAGTTTGGGGAGAAGAGAAATTTAATGTTAAATTATTTATAGTTTTCACGTTTACATGAGATTGGACATCCTAATTATCAAACTGAGAACATGTTAGTATTTAAAGTGACCAAAATACTCTATTACCTGAGCACATTTGTCTCATAGCTATAATAGATCTGGCTCTTCCCATTGGATAAATTTTATAAGAATGATGACAGAAAAGAAAAACACTCATTCACCTCAGACTCCTTCCAAAGTGTTAATAAAAAACAAGAAAGTAATAAAAAAGAAAAACATTTAGTAGTTTCTATTGTGCGTTAAAAAACTACCATAAACTTAGTTGCTTAAAACAACACACATTTATTATCTTATGGTTTCCATGGATCAGAAATCCAGACACAGCTAATTGAGTCCTTTGGTCAGATCTCACAAGACTGTAATCACTTGCTGTTCAGGCTGCATTTTCATCTGGAAGTTCAACTGGGGAAGGATTGAATTCCAGCTTATTCAGGTTGTTGGCAGAACTCATTTCCTTGCAGTAGTGGGAATGGGAAATGTGGATTTTTGCTAACTGTTGGTTAGAGATTACCCTGAGACCCTTGAAGCCACCTACACTTCCCTGTCACATGGGGTTCTTCAACACCACCATTTATGCCATTAAGCCCGTAAGAAGAATCTCTTGCCCCAGCCTGCTTTTAAGGGAGTCTTATATAATGTAAGGTGACCGGGGGAGTGATATCCTGTAACTTTTGTCATCTTCTATCGTTAGAAGTAAGTCACAGGTCTTGGCCACAGTCAAGGGGATGATAGATGAAAATAGACCCTCGGTTATGATCTGAATATTTGTGTCTTCCCAAATTGATATGCTAAAATCCTGACCCCCAAGGTCAGAGTAGTAGGAGTTGAGGTCTTTGGCAAGTACTCAGGTCATGAGGGTGAAGCCCTCATGAATAGGATTGATTCTCTTATAAAAGAGACCCTGCAGAGGTCCCTAGTCCCTTCTGACATGTGAGGACACAGCAGGAAGGCATCAGTCTGCTTCTCTGAAGAGGAACTTCACCATGCTGACACTGTGATCTTGAACTTGCAGCCTTCAGAATTGTGAGAAATGAATATCTGTTTTTTATAAGGCACCCAGTGTATGGTGTTGTTGTTTTTATAACAGTCTAAACTAACTAAGACAACATCATTGTAAAATTTCAGGGCATGGCATAAGAAAAGAAAACCCAAAAATTATCAGAAAGAAAAGATAGGTTTTACATAAAGAGTAAAAATCAGAATATTATCAGAACTTTTCACAGTAACTGTGTAAACTAGATAACAGTGGGGGATGCCTTCAAAATATTGAGAAGAAATGGTTGCCACCTAGAAGCAATTAAGTGTGAAGAAGAATCAAGATATTTTCAGACAAAAGTTCTTGATAAGTTTTCTTCCAATGAGTTCTTTCCCAAAAGATCTTGGAGAATAGATTCCACCAAAAGTGCCAATAACCCAGAAAGAGGAAGGCTTGGAACCCCAAAACAAAAGACGTAATAGCAGAGAGAGCGGGGGGAACCTCCAGGGTGGGAGTACAATGAGTTGCTGTCTACGAAACAGCCATGGGGATGGTCCAGACTGGACCTGCAAGTGTGATTGCTCCAGAAGATGAAGAAGATAGGGTACTTAATGTATTTGAGTGCTGTTTAAAGGGCTTTACAAACCTGGGGTGGGTTGGAGAGGAACTTTTTATAAGAACACAGAAATCCAAGAAAATTTTTAGAAAGTTATTAGATTAACAGAAACAAAATGTGCAGAAAAGGAAAAGCAATGAAATATCCTACCTTACTCAGCTCTGAATGGAGTAGCTAGTGTACCAATAATGTAAAAGGATTTCGATATAATCAAATGATATGTTGGGAAAGTGGAGAATAGGAAGTATATTTTAGGGGATGGCAAAAGAGGTCTAAATCTTCATTCTTTGTTTTTGGAAATCAAAACTGAGAAGCCAAGAAGTAGCATTGTGATCATATTGTTTAGCAATACAGAAATAAATATCGAAAGAATAAACTGAATCAGTTAAAAGATATCATCTCTGAGTAGAAGGGAATTATAGAATGATTTGACTCTAAAAATCATATTCGTGTAACTGGTTAAGTATAAGTAAACGTGTGTGTCTGTGGGTGCGTGTGTGTGCTCATACGGGTATAAATTGGAGAGAGCATGGGAGATCCTAGAGTTGGAAGTCCCCTTGATTCATTTGCTTGCACTCAGAAGCTACAATGCTCTTTGAGCTTATGTGGCCTCAGGTAGCTGCTTCAGGTCTTTGCCACACCCCTGAGAGCTCCAATTTGAGATGTCAAGTAGCCACTGGGTATTCTAATCTACTGGTCATGAGAAGATCTGGACTAGAGATACACTCTTAGGTCATCATAATTCCCACAATAGATTATGACAAGAGTTGTGGGATATTGCTCCCCTGATTACCTTATACAAGACTGTCTTCAAAGCAGGCTGGAGCAAGCAACGCCTCTTGCAGGCTTAATGTCATAAGTGGCCATGTTGGAGAATCCCATGTGGCAGGGAAGCCTAGGTGGTGTCGTGCATCTCAGGTAGACTCTAACCAAGAGTTAGCAAAAAGCCAAGGTTCTTAATCCCACAACTGCAAAAAAAAAAAAAAAAAGGAATTCTGCCAATATCCTGAATGAGCCGTAAGTGAATTCTTCCTCAGTTGAGCTTCTAGATGAAAAAGGTGGTGCTTAAAGCCGTGGGACTGGATTTCATGTATCGGACACAGGGAGAGAAGGGGCTCCAAGCACTGAGCCAGGGCTCCCCGTCATCATGAGGTGGGGGAGGAGGAGGATCCAGTAAAGGGGGAGAAGGAATAGCCCATGAAGCAGGTTGGAAACTAGGAGAACATGCTGTCCTAGATGCTGAGAAGAGCCTTTTAAGAAGGATTTCAGGATAGAACCTCAGTGAAATACTGCTGAGGGTCAGGAAATATCAGGTACCTGACCTGCCCATCTCAATTTGAAATATGAAGATCTTTGACATAGGAACAATAGGAACTCAGAGTAAGAAATCTCAGGGTTCCATTGTTTCACAATGGAATGGAATCTGGTTTAGACTTTTGCCTGGCCCTTATCAGATAAGCTCTTCTAGAGCTACTCTAGAGAGATTAATTCCAAGTTTCTCTTATGCTTCCAAAACAAATAAAGGGGCTGAAGCACAGTCACTTGGTAGCACCTAAAATGTTTTTCATACTGACACAGATTTCCACAGCAGCCCCAAATCTATTTCCTTTTGAATGATTCTTAAATGGAAAGACAATTAATTACCTTTGGTTCAGAAGGCAGCAGGACTGTACTGTACTTCCCTTTATTGAACTTCAGGGGGCGGCCTCTGACCAAGAAATGAGTCCCAGGCAAATTGCTGCCAGCTGAAACACACCTGAGACCCACTAGGGGATTTGGCGGTTTGAAACACATTTTAATCCAACTGCTCTAATTAGGAACAATTTACAGTGTTCCTACTGTGTTTTGTGTAGTAAAAAAGATTAGGGAGTTAAGAACATAATAGCTGTTTCAGAACCGCAGATAAGACCTCTGTTTCCTGGGTTATGCCCAGGGTGCAGGTGAGCAGGGAAGGCTGTTTCTAAGCAAAGCAGGAATTAGCCATAGTTAGTATAGAATTCTCACCTGCCAGAAAACCAGTTAATCCAACTACGTGGTGCAAATTAGTTTGGGAGCACTCTGGAATTTTTTTTTTTTAAGATTCATCTCTTCCTTTGGGAGGAAATAATTGGCAAATTTTATACAGTTGCGTCAGACATGAGCCACACTTCAATGGCTGAGTTACCGAAACTCTTCAGGGATCCTGTTTTGTGCCCAAGGTTTTAGGAATGGAGAGAACAGTGCGAAAAACACAGACCTGTGACTGCATGTAGAGCAGAGATTTAGTGGCTCCTCAAAGGTGGTCAGGAAGGGTCAGGGCTGCTTGCAGTTTGCTCCTCGGCCCTCATTATAAGATGAGCCGCATCCTTCACTGATTACCACCAATTTTCCCAGCACAGGTCTGCATTTCAGCTGGCTTAATCCTAACCCATGTGCCTCAATGGCCTCCTGTGGCACTAACGTGGAGGGTTCTCCCCAGGATGGAGTCCTTGGGTGGCCCAGCCTCTGCCTCGCTTCAGTCATTTCTCTGCTTCTCAATTTCCCATCAGTAAAACCACAGACCGGCATTCATTAGATAAACTCGGAGATCTCTTCCAGACCTGACTTTCTCCGATTCTGTGTCTCCTCCTAGGTAACACCCTGGGAGAAGAGAAATTTATCACCGCAGAGTACCAGCCCAAGTAGATTTGGCAAGACCTTATCTCGCTGGGTCGGAATCATAGATAAAGCATTGCCAATAGCTACACTGATGCCAGCCAGATGGGAGGCAACACCCCTTTGGAATTCTGACCTGATGCTTGAAACCGGAGCCAAGGAGCCCCCCAGTGTGATGTGTTGCCAAGGGACATATTGCTTTTGTGGATAAAGTTTCCTGGTTCTTAGATCTTAGCCATGCTGCCCAAGAGGGCATGGGCAAGGCAGCTGGGAATTCCATGACAACACGAGCCGGCACGGCTAAGGACAATGCTTTACGGCATGCAAGCTTCTCCTGGCACTGGTGATAGCGAGATTTTGTTTTTCTGAAGTCAGCTGGGCAGGGAAGCCAGGCCCATCTGTTCTCTATTTCACCTGATTGAAGAAAATATTAAACAGCCCCTTTCCCCATCAATTTAAAGAGAAATAAAAACGGTTGCATTCATGGAATCACTCCCAGAATCTATGCTGATACGTGTTTACATAGTCCACTCTGTACCACATGAGGTGCTGATGCCCTGCTTTCTCTTAGAGTAAGGCCAATATTCTCCAAGTGTATCCCCCACCCCCTACCAGTAGCGTCAGCCTGACGTGGAACTTGTTAGAAATGCCAGTTCTAGGGCCCCACTCCAGACCTCCTAAATCAGAAACACAGGAGTAATGAGGCCCAGGGACTCCTTTCAACAAGCCCTCCAGGTGACTCTGATGCAGTGATTTTCAATCAGTGTGCTGCCAGAATGTGTTTATGTATTTATATTTATCTGAGAGAGAGAGAGACTGAGAGACTGAGAGACTGAGAAAGACTGAGACTCTGAGAGAGAGAGAGAGAGAGAGAGGGAGTGACTGATTTGTTATTCCATTTATTTATGCATTCATTGGTTGATTCTTGCATGTGCCCTGGCTGGGGATTGAACCTGAAACTTTGGCATATCAGGACGATGCTCTAACCCACTGAACTTCCCAGCCAGGAAGAATTTTTAAAGCATGCAGTACCTGACTATTTAGTCAGGGGCACTGAGCTCTTTCCCTTAGACTGTCAAATAAAAAAATAACAACAGCCAACACAATAATCGCCATCCAATGTGAATGAATCAAAATTATATATATATTTTTTCTAAGAGTGACAAAAATCAGGTTATGTGCACCATGAGATGAAAATGGTTGAAAATTGCTGCTCTAATGCATGCCCACATTTGGGAAACCACTGACTTGGAGAACTCAAAGAGGGGCCTTTTCAGATTGAGGGCGGGGGATTCAGCTCACAGGCTCTGGGGCCTGCCCTTCTATGGGAGGGTAAAGAGGGGTGGGAGTGAGGACTTTTTTTTGTTTTATTTTCTATTGTCAACACTTCTGTAAGCCCCAGGAACCAAGACAGTCTATGTGAAGGTTCACAGTGTTCAGAGAAGTTCAAAGCTGGGTGAGTATTCCGGGCAGTGTAACTGCTAAGAAAGAGGGTTTGAGGCCTGGCTCCAAGACTTGCTAAATGTGTTCGGTTGGCTGCATTACCAAAACTTAGTCACTTCATCTGTCAGCAAAGGTAAGAGCTGCTTACAAAGTCATTGTTGGGAGAATATGAGAGAAGCCCAGATATTCTTAGCATACTGCCTGGTAAGCATCCAAGAAATGGTGGCCAATAGTAATATTCTATTGGCATGAATAATAAGGCATGAATTTTATAGGACGTTGTTAGTGGAAATATGCAGTCTTCAGGGGCCACAGACAAGGGTTCAAATGTCAGTTCTGCTACTGATCACCTCAGAGGGGCTATCTTTCCCCCTCAGTTTGTAAAATGGGAATGATGACAATCACCTTGCAGGCTCATTGTGGGGCTCAAATGGAGAAGTAAGTAGAGTAGCTTGTTTAGTGCCTGAATTTTACAGGTATTCAAAGTTTTTTCTTTTCTCTTCCTCTTTTTCAGTGGGAAAAAGCACCCACATCTTCAGGAGTATGGAGGTCCATGTGTCAGGGAGTTGATGAAGCAAAATGTATTGGGATATTTCATTCAGGTGGCTTAGGAAATAGCTGTTAAAAGGTTAGGGAATGACTATAAGGGGCTCTGAAGGAGAAAGGAACCCCTTAATATATTTCTTTTCTTTTCTTTTTTTGTTCACTATCCTGTAGAAAAGTTTAAGGACACTTGACAAGTAGAAAGAAAAATAGCCCAGGCAAAATACCCATCAGTGACAAACCAAAAGAAACTTCTAATTATTTTTTCCCTATCAATATAAAATAGACTTTAAAGTATATCAAAAAACATTGCTGTATCTTCTACCCAGAGCATTTCCAACTGTATGGGACCCTCAGGTGCCTAAATTTTAATCCCTTTGTGGCCTCTCTCTTCCTCTGCCTTTTGTTTTTTACTTTGAGGAAGACCAGCGCCCTGCCCCAGATGTCTTTTTCCGCCGGTCTTCCTCTCTCCCCCTCCACCAGCGTGTTTACATTTCCTCATCCTGGCCTTGCCGCTGCTGGGAGGGCTTGTGGAGTACTTGTAATATACATTTGACTGAGTGTTTAAATGAGCCAAAATTTACATTCCAAGTAGAAGCACAAGAGGTATAGAGGTGTGACTATGAGGTCATGAGACTGACTCTTTGTTTCTCAAGAAGGAATTTTAAGTTTTATTTGTTTATTCATTTGAGGAAGTTTAGTAGAGTGGCCAGAAGTATAGAATCTGGACCCCACACTTGGATGGCAGCCCTTACAGTTTGTCTAATTCCTCTGGCAAGTGATTGAGTTCCTCCAAGGCTTCCATTTCCTCAACGGTGAAGTTGAGACTGCCGGTTTTTGCCCACGGGGTTGTTGTGAAAATTAAATAAAATAGTGCATGGAGCAAAATTCCTAGAACATAGTGTGTGCTCAGTATATCTTAGCTATTGTTACTTTTCACTTGTATTTTATTATATATATAAAAGTATATGAGATAGAAAATAAAAATTCCCTTATACTTTTGTCTCCTCAGTTTCCCTCTTTCAATAAATAATCTTCATTAAACATTTAAAATATATCTTTCAAGACATTGTCCTTCCACATAAATGGGACCCCACACTTTATACATCTATGTACTCTCCCTTGTAAACCTATATTTGATGTTTATTTCAAAAATTTACAAGAGAAATTTGAAATTTTTTTTTCTGAGATTGAACCAGGTATGAAACACAGAGGAACTCAAAACTGGTGCATTACACCTAATTTTCAAAATAAAAACTGCCTTGTTTACAGTCCTACTTCTATACACAAGTGGGTCTGGATGAATTATATTTTGTCAAAAAATGCACACATCTCTCAAAGCTTCTGATACTGTCATGATAGCCGATATTCAAAAGATGCTACAGCTGGTCCCGAAGGTCACTAGAAGACCGGTGTTAATCCTGCGCACAAACTTTCTGCCCCGTCTCCTTGCCAGCTCAGTAGTGCTGGAAAGTCCCAAATCTCAGCGTTAAGTCTGGGATTCTGCCCCCAGTGCAGCCAGTCGAACCAGCCTCACATGTAAAAATACACAGTAGCACAGATGTGGGCAAATGAAAAACTATGTTCAGAATCTGACATTGTCTGTACCTTCACTATTGAATTTCAGCTCTGTCTTTGCAAAGGCTTCTTCCTGCTGAACACAAGTACCATATAATATATGGTTCCTGCACAGGCTTAGTTATCTTAAAACTTTCCCAGGAGGAGGGACGGTAGCAAGGAGTCTAGGAGTTAGCATCCATGTATATCACTTTTGACTATAAGACACAGTCCTGGTTCCTGGTTAAATGTTGGTGTAATTACAGTAATCTTTTCCTTGTGCCACCAATGACTAAATGCTCATGTTTATCATCTCCACCTTGTTCAGGAAGAGTCTACTCAAGGCACATCTTATTGAAAACCAATGCCTTTTGGGCTCAATAAGACTTACATCACAAATCTTCTGTATCTCAGCTACAGGTCTCAGTACTAGATACTTTACACAGAGGATGTCCCTGAATCTTCTTTATAATCACCCTCTCAGTTCTACTGAGGTGGAAACAGAGGCCAAGTTCCCCTAAAAGAGACAAAAGTGAGTAAACCAGGTGTCTCTCACTCCAAATCCCATATTCCTGCTCCAAAAACAGCTCAAGATTCAAGCATCACTAAAAGGCTGGTGCAGGAGGGATTACTAAGATGCCTCTTGGTATCTATCACAGTACTCTACTTTAATTTCTTCTTCTTGGCCTGTTAACTTAGCCCTACCAGGAAATGGCATCATTTAGCCACTAAAATACAGGTTATGAAGTTCATGGTTGACATGTCTGTTGGATCTGCCTACGTCCTTCGCAGGTGGTATAGCTATTTCAGGCATCATAGGCTCCCATCTTTGCTTTCCCAACCTTGACTCCCACAATCTATGGACAGACAAAAATGTCAGGAATGTCGAACACCTTCCTAAAAGTGTGAGTACACACCCTCAGGAAACCAGGCTTCCAGGCTGAATTTCTTGAATGGGAAGATAACTGTTGTTCTTTCTACCACACTCAACTCAAAAGTCAGATTACGGAGAGGCCGCTAAGAAATCCATCATTATCATTCTCAGCTCATCTGCAGGGTAAGTGGGGGTAGGGAAGACCTGTCCAACAAACAAACAAGTTAAAAAAAAACAAAACCTTTATTGGATGTTGCAAAACATGAGGACATGAAAGGAAGAAAAAAAGTAAAAATTGAGAGAAAAAATAATTTCTATTTCTACTGTTACTGAAGGCATGTTGTAGAGAAATTGCAAAGGGTTTTATATTCCTAGAAAGAAAACAAAGTGCAGACAGTAAGAATTACTGTTGGAAGGACACTGAGCTTCCTTTTTTCCTGAAGAGCTTTCAAGAACACATAAGGGAACTAGAGGTATGTACTGAGGAAAATCTCTTTAGTTTCTTCTATTTGTCTGAAGTAAAACTTTAAGATGGAAGGGGTGGAAAGCATGAGAGGAAAGTGCCACTTTCCGAAAAAGCTGAAATATCACAGTTACCCCTAATTATGGGATAAAGAATAGAACATACGCTCCTTTTTATTTTCATCATATGAAATGACATCTCGACTCATTTTTTTTTCTTAGTTGGAACATTTTCTCCTCCTGAATATGTACTGTAATTCCTGGGACAGTTCCTTTCTTTGTTTTAGTTGAAACTAAATCAAGGGTTTGACTAGATTTGAGGCCATTAGGCACAATAAACTCTACCACACCTAGTCATCTTCAGAGTGCACAAATGAGGCAGGAAAAATAAATACCTGCCTTGTTTGTAAAGGGCTGAACACATTTGTGACCTTTAACATTGGTAGTCATGCAAACTTTGGAATGAGCGATCACACTTCACGTCCCTAGGCCTGGGCAGGGAGAGGCTGGGCTTAGAAAAGCACATTGCCCTCATGCACTTCTGAAGGGAAGAAAACATTCCTTGAGTTCTTTCACCTTTACGCTAATGGGGAAATGGGCTTGTATTTTCAGCAAACACCACTGGAGACCAACTTATTCAGGAAAACAAATACAGCATTAGCTCTGCTGATCTCTGAAATGCTTCTGCTGGGAAGTGTATGAGCCTGGGTCTCACCTGGGGCCTTTTCAAGATTCATTCATCTACCAAACAAAAATCTGTTTGGTGTCTCCCAATGCACCAGGTACTGTTCGTTTAATATATTCTGAATTCTTATAATGTACAAGACAATTTGGTACTGTGGAGGATAGAAAGAAAGTTGAAAACACAACATATGCCCTTGACGGGTTTATTTTCTCTTAAATAAACCAAGAAAGACCAAAAATGATCAATAATTTAGATATTAAAAATTCCCTGTTGTAATTCTTGGCTTCGGTTATTATAAATTGCTTGTGTGGACATATGTGTGTAGATGTACACCCATCAGTATATGTGGTGTGTACTAAGTTTGGTTTATGAGAGGAAAGTTCAGCTCTGTAATATTTTTTTTCACTCAGACCCAGTCTCAACTCTCACTAGGTGAGCTGCTGTTGACAAAAAGTGTTACCATCATTGTAGAGCTCTTCAATATTTTAGAGAATTCTTATATTATGTTAAAATTGTCCACAGGAGGGCTAGATGACTGAGTAAATGCTAAAAAGAGATTCAGCTGATCATCTAGTTGTTGAAAATGTGAAGAAGAAACCACCAGAAGATTAACCTGTATTTTCTTAAAAGTTACCAATTAATTTGTGAACTACTTCTAAGTCATCAGTTGTTAACACACATTTTCCTCTTCATGCAATTTGAAACAGGGATACGGCTCTGCTCAAAACAATTTTGCCTTCATTTGTACTTCTGATGTAAGATAAAAGTAGCTGCGGATGTGATAGAGAAAATGTGGTTGGAGGCAATGAGGACACTAAGGCCCATTCATTTAATATGATTTTGTATGTGGTCTGTCCAGAAAAAGACCAGCCATTGTTAATATAATGAGAATATTTGTGTGACATCGATATAATCTGGCAGCCAGGGAGAGTAGACTGGAATGTGCACGTGTGAACAATGACAACTTCACTGTACTAGTCAGTGGGGGCAGTAGACCCTGCAGAGCGAGCATGTGTGTACTGTGTGGCTGTCACACTTAAAATGAATGAGAAAGTAGAGCAACAAATCTGCATCAAATTTTGTGTTAAGGTTGAACATTCCTGTGCAGAAACTATTCAGATGATTCAGAAAGCTGCAGCTATGGGTAACTGGTGATTGGCAGCTTTATCAAAATGATGTGCCTGTTTGTGAATCAGGCCTCATCCAGTGTTTTTTGGCAAAACATCAAATCAGCCAGGTGACTCAGCCTCCTGTGACTGCTGGCTTTTCCCCCAAACTAAAATCACCTCTGAAAAGGGAGAGACTTCAGATCATTGATGAGATTCAGGGAAATACGACAGAGCAGCTGATGGTGTTTGGGAGAATGGTGTGAGGTCCCAAGGTGCCTACTTTGAAGAGGACTGAGGCGTCATTGTCCTACATTTTTTTCAGTTAAGGTCTCTATTTTTCATATTACATGGCTGGATACCTTCTGGACAGACCTTGTATAGACTTCAACACACCATGACCCAGAGCCACTCACAATCTCCCTGTTTTCCTTTTAAACAGACTGAGGAGCACTTCAAGTAGCTTTTTGGTATTTCCCCTTCTCACTTCTCTCCATTGTTCTCCAAACCATTTAGGATAAGCCAAAATAAAATGCACTTCCTTCTTGGTGGTTGTTTGATCTGTGGACCTGCACGTGTGTGCACTGCCTGACTTGAAGGTAGATGGATCTCCTCCACACCCCTGGGCTTTGAATGGAGCAAAAAGTGGGGTTTGTTTTTTCACTTAGTAATAACAATGCTGACTTATGGAGAACTTGAGAAAATACTTAAAGCTGCATCAACAACATCTGACTTATATGTTATACAGAGCAGCTGTGCGTGTCATTAAAATGAAGCCAAAGTCAACTTTTATGGGTCTTTGGACCAAATAACATTGGGGTTAAGACAGATTCAGTGTCCAAGGGGATGAGGAGTAACATTTCATTTCCCTAAGATATGCTGCTGATTTTGTTTCTGTGCTTTTATAATCTTCTTTCTGATGTTCCAGTATTTTCCCCTTTGTGTGTATACCTGTATATATTTAAAATATTTGTAATTTATTCTTTCATTCAATCAATCATTTATTTTGATGGAAAAAATCATATTTTAGTTTTGTCCTTGTTTGTTTTGCTTTACAACAATTGGCAAAGCCAGAAACGGTTCCAGGTAACTACTGCAAAATCACTAAAGTTTAAGTGTGGAAACGTTGAAATTGCCTTAGGTGTTTCCTTTAGATGTCTGTCCTGACATCCCAATGTCTTGAACAGCAATGTAATGGGCCTTTCGAGTATGAGAGTTGAAAGGGGAGCAAGTGGTCAAATTCCAAAGTAAATAGAAGAAAAAAAAAGATAATTGGGATTCTGAATCCATAAGGTGACAGATGCCTGAGTCTGAATCCTAGCACCACACCGTGGGATCTACCTGTGGCCTGGAGGGAGGAAGGAGGAAGGAGGAAGGAGGAAGGAGGAAGGAGGAAGGAGGAAGGAGAGTTCTGTGGTGAATGCTCTATCCTATGGCTCCAGCTAGAGTAAAACTCTCTACTGACTTTCTAAGTTTCTAGGTAGGAATATGCTGGAACACTTTGGATTTTCATGGGTGAGAGGACACCTTTGTCATATACGGTAGCTTACCCTTTACATGTTTCTTTCTGTCTCCAGATTCCCAGTGCTCTGAGTATAAGACCACATAGCTCACTCATCTGTAAGGCCCTATTTCTACTCTTTCTATTCTATTAGGTTTGTTCAGTGAAATTAGGAAAGAAAGAATACATTTAATAAGCAGAGATACAAGAGGATTCTTACTGAGAAATTATTCTTTCTACAACTGACTTTCAAAGGTGAATTTTAATTATTTGATGTTAAACCTTACTACAGGGCCTGCTTTGGGGATAAAGGTAATAAGAAGGAAGGAGAAGCCTCTGTTATTCTGTAAGAAAATGCAGAACCTGAATGAGAGAATAAAAAAAGTGCATTTCATGGGAAATAATCTGGACAATTAGGAACATCATCAAAGCAGAAGAATGTAAATATACCACTTGTTAGCTAAAAGATGTCACACACACATGCACACACTCATAATTTAAAAGAGATAGATAAAACTTTCTTCTATTGTACAAATTTTCCCGTGACATAAGTCAGTTTCAAAACAATTTTAATGAGCTGCATGTTCTTCCATTATTGTATTGTAGTAAATATATTTAATTGATCTCTCACTTGGGGAGCTCTGTAGTAAAGAATTAATGTTACTCAAAGAGAAGTTTGGCTCTTGCCTTTGGCTACTGGGAGGTTATTTTCTTGGCTTTTGGGACATCCTGCCTGATAAAGTGTCTTTATTTACCTTAGGGTCTGTGCCACACTAGACAGTCAGACAGTGGGATTGACAGGGGCGGGGGAGTGGGGCTTTGGGCCACACAGCATCTACTCTACCTCCAGAGGGGTGTAGGATATGACATACAGGCACACAGGCAGTCACCCGTGCCTGTGTGATTGAACCCCAGGAAAAATCTGGACACCCGAGAACCGGGCAGCCCTCTCAGGTCCATGATACTCTGTGCATATTGTCACACATTGTTGCCAGGGGGCTTCATGTTACCCATGATTCTACTAGTTAAGGGCAATGAATGTTCCACACTTAGAATTTTCTGGGACTCTGCCCTATGTGTATCTTCCCTCACCCCATTTTAACTTGTATTCTTTCATTTAATAAATGATAATCAATAGTATAGAAGTTTTCAGTGAGCCCTTTGAGTATTTCCGGTGAATTATCAAACCCGAGGGGATCCTTGCAAATCTCCAAGCTCTGCAGTGGGCATCAGTGTCACAGGAGCATTAATTAATTTCCCTTTATTTTCAGTTGTAAATGGCTTTTAAATAAAAAATAGCATTTTGTAGAATAAAGAACAGCCTACGTTAAGTGTACATCATTCATAATAAGCATTAAATGTGCTTAAATGTGTTAAAATATGGCTCATAGGATGAAAAAATAGAGCAAATTATTTAAATTTTTATAATATAAATAGTATAGTAACATAGAGTATGCATGTCTGTAGGTATCTTTGATCATTTTCTTTTATTAAATTAACTGAGGTAGGATTAATGAGTTAAAGGGCCTGGACATCAAGCTTGAAAGGTGTGCAACATTTGTGTGTGCAGCATGAGATAAGAGCAGTGAGGGAAGAGCCTTCTAGGTGGGCCAAAGAGAAGAGGCAAATGCATGGAGGTCCCGGGGGCATGTAGATATACTTTTTTGGAGGTCAGTGGAAATGATCTAGGGTGAACAAAATGAAATCTTGGACAGGTAAGTATTTGAGGAAATGGATTATGAAGGTAAAATCACCCAAGATACATACAGGCCTTCAGAATAGGAGATACTAAGATTCTGGGCCTTCTATAATGCTCGATGCCATTGCACTCCATTCCACAAAGGATTTGAAAGAAGTGGAACCACTATAAAAGTTTGAACTTAAAAGTCAGTCATCCCAGAGCATCCAGAGCACATGTTACCCATGTCTCTCCCTTGCCCTCTCTTAGTATCTGAATGACTTTCACTGTGTTCTTGTCTAGGTCTGCCTTCCCCTTTCTTCCTTCTTAGCTCTTTTACTTTTCTTTCTTTTTTTCAAATATATTTTATTGATTATGCTATTACAGTTGTCCCATTTTTCCTCCCCTTTATTTACCCTCTGCCCAGTACCCCCCTCCCACAAGCATCACCAACCTTATTCATGTCCATGGGTCATACATATAAGTCCTTTGGGTTCTCCATTTCCCATACTATTCTTAACCTTCCTCTGTCTACTTTGTACCTACCATTTATGCTTGTTATGCCCTGTATCTTTTCCCCTTTCTCCCCCTCCCCACTGATAACCCTCATGTGATCTCTATTTCCGTGAATCTGCTACTGTACTAGTTGTTTGCTTGGTTCATTTTTGTTTTGTTTTGTTTTTTAGGTTTGGTTCTTGATAGCTGTGAGTTTGTCATTTTACTGTTCATACATTTGGTCTTCTTCAATTTCTTAGATAAGACCCTTTAACATTTCATATAATAAGGGTTTGGTGATGATGAACTCCTTTAACTTAACCTTATCTGGGAAGCACTTTATCTGTCCTCCCATTCTAAATGATACATATTCAGCTTTGCTGAGTAGAGTAATCTTGGATGTAGGTCTTGCCTTTCAGACTTCAAACACCTCTTTCTAGGTTCTTCTTGCCTGCAAGGTTTCTTTTGAGAAATCAGCTGATAGTCTTATGAGTATTCCTTTGTATGTAACTGTCTCATTTTCTTGCTGCTTTTAAGATTCTCTTCTTATCTTTCATCTTGGATAACGTAATTATGATGTGCCTTGGTGTGTGCTTCCTTGGGTCCAACTTCTTTGGCACTCTCTGAGCTTCCTGGACTTCCTGGAAATCCATTTCCCTTGCCAGATTGGGGAAGTTCTTCATATTATTTCAAATAAGTTTTCAATTTCTTGCTCTTCTTCTTCTCCTTCTGGCACCCCTATGATTCAGAGGTGGGAACATTTAAAGTTGTCCTGGAGGTTCCTAAGCCTCTCTTTACTTTTTCTGAATTTTTGTTTCTTCATTCTGTTCTGGATGAATGTTTATTTTTTCCTTCTGGTCCAAACTGTTGATTTGAGTCCTGGTTTCTTTCCCTTCACTGTTGGTTCCCTATACATTTTCCTTTATTTTATTTTTCATAGCCTTCACTTTTTCCTCTATTTTGCGACCATACTCAACCATTTCCATGAGCATCCTGATTACCAGTATTTTGAACTCTGCATCTGATAGATTGGCTATCTCTTCATCTCTTAGTCATATTTTTTTCTGGAGATTTGATCTCTTCTTTCACTTGCTTTATATATTTTTTGTCTTGGTGTGCCTCTTATGTAGTAAGGGGTAGAGCCTTAGGTATTTTCAGGGTGGGGAAATCCAGATCACTGTGTCACGGCCCCATATATGGGGAAGGTATCAGTGAGAGAACGATGCTGCTTGCTCAGTTCTCAGCTGGCTTTTAGTTCCTTCCTCTGCTACCCACAAGCAAATTGGAGCCTTCTGGTGCTTATTCCTGGGTAGGTGGGTTTGTGTACATTCTAGGACCCTGTGGGTATCTCCAATGAACTCTTCTGCAAAGCTACAAGTTTCTCCTGCTCACTCAATCCCCCAAAATTTTTTCAGTCAGAGGTTTTGAGGCTTTATTTCCCTGCACTGGAACCCTGAGTTGCAGTGTCTGTCTCATTCCCCAGTTGTTCCTCCCAGTTTATCTGTACCCAAATGTTGGACCACCTGCTCCAACTCTTCAGCTGCTGCCTCTCCTGGTCTGCTAGCCATCACCTTGCCATGAGTCCTCTCCACCACTGACTGCCTATCTCTTCCCCTCCTACTGGTCTGGATGAATGTTTCTTCTTTAAATCCTTGGTTGTCAGACTTCCACACAGTTCAGTTTTCTGGCAGTTCTCATTTTTTGTTTTTAAATTTCTTGTTGTCCTTCTTTTGGTTGTGCAAAAGGCAAAGTATATCTACCTATGCCTACATCTTGGCCAGAAGTCCTTAGCTCTTTTACTTTACTTTTCTTCTTCTCTATCTTTCTGCTTTCAGAATTCACTCTTGTCCTTATTATAGTGATAAAAGTTGTATGTAATTCTAAATTTGAATTTATTAAAAGAAAGTATTAATACTTATTTATTTATATATTCCTCACTTGAGGATGATTTTATTGAATTTTAGAATTATATATAGAGAGAGATAGAAACATTGATTGGTTGTCTCCCATATGCACCCCAACTGGGGATTGAACCCACAACCTAGGTATGTGGCCTGAGTGAGGATTGAACCTCAAACTTTTGGAGTAGAGGATTATGCTCCAACTGACTGACCCACCCAGCCAGGGTTCTCATTTTATTTTTTAAATAAGTAAGTTAGCATTCTATATTTTTATGATTCCACAAAAACTTTAATTATAATATTTTATCATATGACACTCAGCTAGTTTTTCCCTCTTAAATTTGGGACCTGAACTAAAAGAAAAGAAAAACAAAATCAAGCAAACATAAACAATAATAAATATTGAAAGCAAGCTAAACAATCTCATAATTCTTGAAAAAGATGTTTCATTTTAGACCCCCAAATACGGGCTTTTCTAGAGGAGTATATTTGTTAGGGGAAATACATACATATTTTCTCTTTGTATATTGTTTCATGTCTTACCTCTTTTAGAAAGAAAGATACATAAAAATGTGTTATTAGATACGTATCAGTGTTCTATCACTTCATAACACAGTACCACAAATTAGCAGATTAAATGAATACCCATTTATTAACTCATATTCTTGATGTCTGAAGACATCAAGGCTTGGCAAGGCAGGTTTCTCTACTCAGGCTGATACCAAGATCAAGGTGTCAGCTGGATGCAGCCTCATGTTCTTTGAAGGAAAATTGTCATTTTCCTGCTGGCAATACCAGAAGCTACTACGCAATACCAGAAGCTATTTCAATTCCTTGCTGGCAGGCTCCTTCCATCTCACATTCAACTCTCTGATTTTATCTTCTCTTCCAAGCTGAAGCAAACTCTGTTTTTAAGGGATTCGTGCATGAGGTTAGGTGCGCTAGAAAATCTTTCTATCTTAAGGTTGGTCCATGTAAAATAATCTAATCACAGGAGTTAACATGGGGAAGTAGAGATCATAGTGGCCACTTTAGAATTCAGTCTACCACAGGACAGACTAGAACCTATTGAAAGAAGGACCCCAGAGACAAATGTACAAGGGCTGGCAGTGTAAGCCAGAGACTCTCAAAGCACAGTCCAGTTATTAGAGTCCCTGAGGAGTCCATAAGGCCCAAACCATTTTCAAAATAATGTTAAGATGTAAGTTGCCTTTTTTATTCTTGTTTTTGCACATGTGTAGAGTGAGGCTCTCCATAGGCTGAATGGCATGTGTGCGAGCAGCACAGATAGAATATGGAGGCAACTATGAGGTCCAGCTGTCTAGCTGTCTTCTATTACAGATAATACAGAGGTTTGCAAAAATGTAAATGCTACCACCCCAGCCACTCAATTTGTTTTTGTTTTGGAAAGCATTATTATTTTTTACAAAAATGTTATTTTTATTAACAGGTAATAGGTTATTATTGCCATTTAGAATAAATTATTAAATATTGTTTTAAAAATGTCTAACTTAATTCCTAATATGGGTAATACTGTATTTATAAATGTTAACAGTATGATAATATAACATAAACACAAAGAATAAAGAGTTCCTGAGACTAACAAGTGTGAGGAATACAAAAGTAATGTTCTGAGCAAAACTTACTAGAAGAAAATGCATTTTATCACATTGTATTGTTTGGGTTGGTAGACTTTTTCTTTTTTTTTTTTTTTAACTGTTGGCATTATGGGAAAAAAAAGCTGATTCAATTGAGTTTCCCAGAACAGTGACCTATTTGATAATTCCCCACTTGATGGGATAGACAGTAAAAATGTCATCAGCAAACTACACTCTTCCTGGAAGCTGAAACCCTGAGATCCAGGAAGAGACAGCTGGGAGCACATTTGGAACCCAGGTCAAGTTTAAAATGCTTCTACTTTGTGCTCCTAAGTAACCATGGTGAGGCACATTCTCTTCTCAAGCATGGTGTCCATAATCGAGATCTCAGCCTCCTGTCTTGTTTTCATGATCAGCTGTCTCTCACTTGAATTTATTTCAAAGGATTTGAGTAGTGATAGGCAAATGAGTGCTGTATGCAGACAACAACTGGCTCATATGTATGAGAAAGTTTCATAGCCTCATGGTTCCCAATTTCCACTAAGAGTAACAGCATGGTTCAAACGCCAGTTCTGTCTCTTACTAACTGCATGTGCTGCCTTTGGGCAGTATTTAACTTCTCTAAGATGTGATTAAAATGTGCATATCCACACCCATGTTAAAAAGTCATTATGAACACAAAATAAGAAAATGTATGTGAAGTACTTAACACAGTGGCTGGTATACACTATATTAGAACCATTAAATCATAACAACAATTAATATTAAAAGAATACATAGAGCAACATTTTTCAATTTTTTGTTCAAAAATATGTCATTCCAACCTACAGGAAACATATCTTAGCATGTTTTAAAAAAACTAAACTAAGTATTATTGCTCTAAATCTATTTAAAAAGTAAATGATAAGTATAATAACAATACTAAAAATATAGAGCACTTTCTATGGACTAAAAAGTGATCTATGCACTTTACATATAGTAACTCATTTAATCCTCACAATAGTTCCACAGGGAGGTGTACAATGCTTATACTCATTTTATAGAAGAGGAAACTGAGGCATGGAGAGGTTGAGAAACTTGCCCAATAGAGCACATGCAGAAGTGGGGTTCACCTGGTAGGCCTCCTTTTTTTCTGTCTACACAATCCAGTGTACAGTCTTGGTTTTACTTTCTTCCCAGGTAGGAAAGACTTTCTGAGGTCAGGGCCTGTGCCTTACATGAAGGTGCAGGGGACACTATTTGTTCTTGAATAATTGGCTTTTTCTTGACGCTAAGATTAGACTTCAGTTTAGGAGAAAATTTTGACTCCTGAAGAAATATATTTAGTAGTCCCAATAAATGATTATGTAGCCTAAGTTTGAAAATCTTTTACATTTCCCCCCATACTTTGTCCATATGTTTCCCATGGCCCTCCACACTCTATTGTACTTCTAGTCTATTCCACCTTGAAAGTTACCACCATGAGGCACAGTCTGCCCTTTTTCAATGATCTTTTTCATGGTCTCATTTCCTGTTAACTTTGATTTTTCTATGTCTGTTGAACCAGATAATCACTAGCACCCAAACAACAGCTGACATTTCTTCTGAAATAAAAGCATCTGAATCTATCCTTTAGACAGAAAAGGCGGTTCTTATGTTTTCAATTGCATGTGACTAGTCTTAGAATGAAGACCTAGTTCTCTTTGTTTGCTGCCCTATTTCTTTTTCAAATATCCTTCAGAAAATCTGAATGACTGGTTGTGTCCTCCTTAAAGTAATTTTGCTTTTCCTAGTCTTTGAAAATTAGGCCATGTGATTTGGTGACAGTAGCTTCCTCTAACAACAAGGTCCCAGGATGCTGGCCCATGAAGCATCGGAACAATCCAGTTTCACCAGAAGTGGCACAGCTTCCTATGCAAGCCTTGATCTGGGGCACAGGGGGTATATTGCTGAGGTTAAGGCTGAGTACGAAGGTTCTTTTGTGACTTTTTAATGAAGCAACAGAAGACCCAGTTTTTATAATGGGATTTCAGGTCTTGACTTTTTGTTGTATTTTCTTCCCTTTCTCTGTAAATAGCATTGTTTATTCTGGGCTCAAAGCACTTGCTTATGTACTCTAACTTATCAATTTGAGATTAGGTAAATGAGAGAGTTGATATAGGATGCCTTTGTCATTCTCAAAGGAGTGTGTTACCAGCTGATTTGTCTTTAGACAGGCGAAGGAGTAAAATATCTAAATTACCGCTTGTCTTTTATTTTTCTTCCAATTGAAATCATACTAAAATCATCTCATTTGCATTTTTTCCCATCACAGTTCAGTGACTAGCAGGAGAACTACCTTCACCAGGATGCCAGTCCTTTTTATCAACATGTACATGTGAGTATAGTGAAAATAATTAATAGTCAAAATTAACTTTGAAAAGTCCCATGGTAAGGTATAGATAGCTATGTAAGTACCATACTGACAGATCAGACTTGAGACAGACATGACATATTGTCACTTAATAAGTCCATCATGATCCAAAGTTTCTCCGGGTTGTAAGTGTCCTGGTTGGTGTCAAATGACAAAGCTGACTTGCATCTAGGGGCTATGCAGGGTGAGTCTTGTGTATCTCAATCCTAAAAACATACCTAGCGTGGCAAGTATCACTCTCAGTGTGAGAAGAACATGGGCACTAAGCCCATGTGAGGAAATAACTGACTCAAATCTCCCTTCTCCAGCCGTACCCTGAATATATGTGGAAACTGGGACAAAAATACAAATAAAGCTTCACGTAGTCTATAGATTTTGAAATGATAAGTCAAGTAAGTAAACTGTTAAATAAAATGCATTTCATCCCGTTTTTCTTAATCAATAGACTTTCATAGTGGCCTGGAAGGGCAGTTTCAAATTATGAATTTTTCAGACCCCTTGCAGTTTTGTGCCAGAATGTGGCAGTGCCAAGAGAGGTCACTCTCCAGCTACACCTCTCCTCAGAGGGCCAAAGGGACAACTCCATTCAGAGCCCATGCCCCCTTCCTCTAGACTTTACTTAACAACTCCCTGCCAGAGACCCCAATCTAGTTTGTCCTTGGAATGGACTGTACCACTGGTATGCACACCTGTAACCCTAAAGGGTGACCCAGTGGTGGCTGTTTGTAGGCCTTGTGGGTAGAATTTGGATGTACTGACCCCCCCCCCCCATAAGGATGTCCATTCCCCTATGCATGAGACCCCTTGTGGTGCAGGAGGGGGCCAGGAGTGGATACATCTAATGTGGGAAGTTGGGGGCACAGCTCTTCTCACTCAGATCCAGCTGCAGTCCTGCCCATCTCGTACTTAGTAAGAGAACTATGTTGATCGAGTAAGATGGCAGGCAGAATCCCTTCAACTGTTTCAGTTTTTCTCTAGCTTAATTCCTCTGCTGATGGTGTATAGTTGAATCAGCTTAACTTTAGCAGTTAAGTGTGTTATGACTAGGTTAAGGGCAAAAGAATTGGGGTAGGTGGAGTCTGGAGTATATGGAAAGGGGGGATTTCAACTTACTTCCAGATTCTGAGGGTGGGGTGTTTTCCACCCTCACACCCCATGGAGGAAAACTTTAGTAGTGAGTGGAGGCATCTGTCATTCCTTTCTGATCTTAAACACCAAACAGGGTCCCCCTTTTACATTCCCTGTCCCAGCAAATGTTCCCATTGTTGGCCTTTCAGTCCCTCTAGACAACTGGGGCATTATCTTCAACTTCTTCCTCTTCTGCACATCTTTTCTCCCAACCAGTCTGCCAGTAAATCTTTTTTATTGCCTAAATATTTCTTACATCTCCCCCTTCCTCCTTATCCCCAGTTCAGAGAAGGACACTGGAGGTCAAGGGTATAAAGCTGACCATAGTTTAAGGCCAAGGTTCTCGCATCAAGAGCTAGTGGTTACCAGTAATTCCCAAGGTGGTCAAGGAATGTAAAACAGTTCAAGGTTGCAATGTTCTTGCTTTGTTCCATTGCTTTTTACAGGTGTGTTATACTGTTGTTTCTGCAAATATTTTGTATTATGTCAGAACTGTGTGTGATGTGGTCAAGTAAACTCACACAAGATAATAATTGACTGTAGACATTTTAGTTTTTCATTTTATACTTAAAATTATACACCATGCTGTTTGAAAACCCCCTTCCCTCAAACTAAGAATGCTGAATAAGAAAAAATAGCTTTCCTTTCCAAATTTTTAGAGATTCCAATGTACCCATGAATTTACTCTTTAACAACTTCCCTCTCTGAGACTAATGCATATGTGAAAAATCAATTTTGTGTAGGTCACATTCATATTTCCTGATGGCATGGGTAAATATTTGCCTTAATGTTTCAGAAGAATAGGAGCAAAGTGTTGAAATCAATGCATCATTTATCTTCGATGTGAATTGTCCTAGTACATTTCAAAATGTTTGCTTTCTTGAGGAAGGTACTTCTCAGTTTCATCAGGTAATCTGCACCTTATCAGGAGGTGTCTGTACTTTAGGGGGAAATAAACGCAATAGAGGAAATACCTACGTTGGTGAAATAAGAGCGACGTTATGAGGAATTAATTATCTTCCACTAACATGTCATATTTATGGATTGGCAAGAAGATTAGCTTTAGGGAAAAAGATACTTCCACTTTTCCCAGGCTCAAGCTTTGTGCTTTCCTTTCTCTTTCCAGGGGACAGAATGTCCCTCAGCATGGAAACAAGCAGACCAGGTAGCCAAGTATCTGAGAACACCCTCATTTAAACAAACAGGAACAAACATGTTTAGAGAGAGTTTCTTCTGTTTGGTGCTCTGGTTCTGGTTGAGATTTTTCAAACAGAAGGTTTGAAAACAGATATGTTCCACAGTCTCCCACCCCTGAAACGGCAGTAGCCACTCATTTTCCTGCAGGTGTTTTTCACTTATGAAAACTGAAAGACCTTTTCCTGAATCAGCAGTCAGACTGTTACCCCTGGGTGTACTCTTTGGGAGTCGTTGTCTCCCCAAAGTGGCCCCAGGCGTAACTGTGTATATCAGTAGGACCTCCTTGAAATAGACATGAAACTTGTCTGTATATCTAAAATTCTGAATTATTGTGCAATTTCCATCCTCAGCGAGCTATGTCTTAAAACCAGTCATTTCCCCTTTCTGAGGTCCAGTTACCTCACCTATGGGGCAAGAAAATTTGAACTAGATTAGGCTCATCGAGTATATTGTACCTGTGCTGTCCTTTCTTATTCCATATGCTTGGCAGATACAGCTAATCAATCCATCACTGATTTCACTCTTATTTATGCTTAAATTTTTATTACAACCTTTCTCAATTAAATTGTTTAGGCAGCTATTGCCAACTGAGATAATTGAGTAGAATTGGTATGCTTAAGCTATAACCTATTTATTATTTCAATACTAAATATTATCTAAGGAACTTTCTAGTCCAGGATTCTTTGTTGTGTTGTTAACAGGGTAAGTCTTTGGAAAATTTTTAGTGTATTCTATAGGATTCTTCCCCCCCCCCCCCGCAGTGTGGTGCCGCCATGTAGCTCGAGATTAAAAAGGCCGCCAGCTGAGGAGCAGTCAGCCCCAGTTATGCCCAAGCTCCTGCTCTGGCGCTGCAGCCTGACCCCCCGCACCACTCGCAGGCGCAGCGGGACCTCGAAGGCAGCATGTTACAGGATTCTTAGTATATTCCTGAAATAAAAGAAATAGTACAAAAAGTGCAGGCAATAAAAAATGTTCACTTTGCCCTGGCTGGTGTGGCTCAGTGGACTGAGTGCTGGCTTGCAAACCAAAGGGCCAGTTGATTCCTAGTCAGGGCACATGCCTGGGTTGCAGGCCCAGTCCCCAGTAAAGGGCGCTTAAGAGGCAACCACACATTGATGTTTCTCTTCCTCCCTTTCTCCCTTCTTTCCCCTCTCTGAAAATAAATAAATAAATAACTTTAAAAAAAGTGTTAATTCAGTGGATAGATGGATAGAATTCTCACTTTTCCACCCACCAATCAATTTTGTACTCTGAAAATTAGTTTGATAATACCTGACTTGATTAACATACAGATGCTCTGAGCATCCTATGTATATGGAAATACTTGGGGGCTGTTAAATAAGGCAAAATTATAAGGTGTTATTGTTATCTTGCTAATGTCCTTAGATATGGAATACTGATAAACCCTGTCAGGGCAAATCAGGAATATGTTATTTCTTTCTTTTCCCTTTTTTTAATGCTGAAGGGAAGACAGTTCAGGATGTGTCTGCCGTCTGATGCTTCCTAATCCTTACAATAACCCTGCTACATTTGGGTAAAAAGCTTCGTGCACAGATCTGGAATTTGAGTCATTACTCATACCATGGGGAGCTGTACGAAAAGATTGCCTTCAATTCCTCAGGGGAAGTTCTATTGGAGCTGTAAATGACTGGATAGTCAAGACAAAGAAAACTTTTAGTGAAAAGCTCAATCTGCATAGGTAGTAAAGTTGGCTTATTTAGAGAGGAGGTGTCCATACTTCTTTGTTTAATATAATTCAGCAGAAGTTTAGTGACACTGTCTGCGTCTATGGTATCATGTTAGGGATAAGAGGGAGATAAAGAATAGAGAGAACAAAACGGCCTACAAGAAGCTCACAGTTTAGTAAGAGAAATAAGAGAAGTAATTAGACAACAACAAAGCAAGAATATTCTTCCCAGAGTGACTAGAAGATTCAAAGAGGAAGGTGTCTTCTGGTTGTGAGGTTTAGGTAAACTTCGTGGAAGAGGAAGTGATGGAGCTTGACTTTGAAGAGAGGGTAGGATATCCACAAATGAAAATCACACTGAGATTTGGGAGAATGAATATGGTGCCAGTGGGTGATTTGACTGGAGCAAGAGAGAACCTGAGAGAAGGGTGTTTAATTTGGAAACCTATTTAAAAGTCTAGGCATGAAGTAGTGAGGCCCAAACTAGGGCAATGTTAGTAGATACTGAAAAGCAGAGGACAAATGGGAGAGACATTGCTGAGGGAAGACCATCAGGGACTTTGCAGCAGACACCCATCATAAGGTGAAGGAGAACGAGTCAAAGAGCTCACTAAGTATGCAGCCCAAGAGACTGGATGAATGGCCATGCAGTTCAGCCAAAGGGCTAAACTGAAAAAAGGTGGCTTCATTTACACATTTGAAATAGGCCGAAATTCCAGCATCTCAGGTGAAATAATTTTTAGAAAGAAGCTCTGATCTTTGTAAATCAACAGAACTACCACTGTAAAAACCTGTAACTTTTGCTTTAGTCCATGGTAATTTAATGGTATGATAAAATGGTTTTTATCTTCCAAACATAGTTATTTGCATATCTAAACATTTGGCTGGATCCCAACATATCCAAATAGAAATGCCCTTTAAATTTTTATTTATAGCCATCTTTGCATGAATGTTTTTGGATATTTTAAAAAATAAAATAAAACCTTTGACTTCTAACTATCTAATTGGTCTTTATATCATAAGTTCAAAGACAGCCCTGGCTGGTGTAGCTCAATGGATTGAATGCGGGCCTGTGAACCACATGATCGCGGTTCGATTCCCAGTCAGGGCATATGCCTGGGTTGCAGGCCAGTTCCCAGCAGGGGACTCACGAGAGGCAACCATACATTGATATTTCTCTCCTTCTCTCTCCTTCCTTTCCCCTCTAAAGATAATTAAATAAAATTTTTTAAAAAACGTTTTTTAAAAAAATAAGTTCAAAGACAAAGCGTCTAGACATTGCCGATGTGTGCTTTATTGTACAACCTATTTTCAAGATTGACTTTGGTTAATGAAGATATTTGTGACTAGAAACTCTTAGATGCTCAATAAAAAGAGCATAAATAATGCACCAAAAAGGGAAGTAATAAATAACAGTTATTAGAACTGAAAAAAAAGGCTGAGTAAATGGAAAACATTTGATAATATTTTATCACAGAAATAAAACATTGGGCATTGGGTGATATTATTAAAAGAACAATATTGTATTTAATAATTATCTGAGCATAATAATGTTGTAGCAATAACAGAACAATATTTACAGAAAACAATGAAAAATTTCTAGAAGAAGAAAAGATTTTGATACTTGATGCTAAAATGGCCAAACACATTTTAAAAACACAGATAAAAATAACAAAACAAATGATCACTATCTAAAATGGAAACATTGAAAAGGGATTTTAAATTATTAGTAACAAAATAAGAATATTTAATACATAATATCTTTAAATGTGCATATCTTAGGTCAAGTGGATAATACTAGTGATAAATGTGTCCTTGTAAACCTGCATTTATCACATAAATTATTAAAAACTGCTATATGAAGAAAGAAGTCAAAATTTACTAATGTTTTGTAATTTTTAACATTTTTTGCAAAAAGTAAGAGTTTTGAATTTTATGAAAAGCTGAAGAACAATTTCCAATTTTAGGCACTGATTTAAAATTTTGTTGAGAATTGTGCTCAGGTTAAAACACACACACACACACACACACGGCAGACAACTCAACACACAGGGTATGGCAGAAGTAATGCTTTTTTGAGTATGGTTTGTAGGGTAATGATATGGGTGTAATAATTTATAATTTTAATTTGAGCATTTCATCTAACATGTCATATAGTGTGCTTGACTGTGATATTGTTCTGTTATAGAATTACATACTTACGATTTAGTAATAAAAGATTTTGTAATAAAAAAGGGTTGTTATTTGTGCCAGACCCTGTGGTTTGATTTTCTTAGCAGGTGACAAGGTGTGAACTTGTGAAAAACAATGGCATTCTATGGACCGATTTGAAGATTATATGTTATTGTTTGTCTCTACCAAAAGATGGGAAGTTGAAGAAACCAACATCAAATCTGGCCATGTGACCATTCTTGTACATGTCATGGCAATGCTGACTGAATGTTGTTTAAAGCAGCAGAATTTAATTCAGAAAAGAGCTTCAAAAAAGCAGGAAACTATGGTGTTCAGCAGAGAAATTAAATCTGAACATGAGTTGCCCATGTTATTTCTCTATTTGGAATGCACACTGTGTATTTGACATAAACAGGCAAAATGTAAAAAGAAAAGACCATGGTTTGGCCATTTCACTTATAAATGGTCACAGATGTTTTCAGAATTTTTTTGAAAGTGTGTTTGTAAATCAAAAGAAGCTGCATGTGACCTGTATAGCAAAGTGACATTCCAGAAAATATAAATTAATTAGACCAAGGAAAGAAAACTGTGTATATAATATAAATAAGATTCATTTACAAATAATCTCCAAATAAATTGCTTTAAGGGTGATTTTCTGGTTATTACGAATCATGGTATGTTCTCTATTAAAGAGAGATTTGAAAAATACAGCAACATGGTGCTATTTTCAATTTTCTTTATACAATGTCAACTTTGAAAAACTTAAAAGAAAATTTAAAAATATCATATGAATCTAAATTTTGCTTTAAGTTAAAAAATGTCATTTTTAACATCTTTTTCAAAAAGTAAGAGTTAAAAATAGCAATATGTAGCATATAGATAAGATGAAAATACCATAGTATTTTCTATGATAAACTTAATTTATCATTTAATTGTATTATAATATTTGGACAAGATATGTAAAATTCATGCTTATTTCTCAGTCTAAATATTTCTTTAAACATTTATTGATAGTTGTAGTTGCTACTTTACCAGTGCAGAGCAAAATTTCTCCTAATTTAAATTAATTTATGAAATGGATAGGGGACTCAAGAATTAAAGATTTTATCTTCAGTTGGTAGGGTTAAGTGATGAACACCTTTGGAAAGATGTTATTTCGGGAACAGGAGTGAATAATCACATGACTCCAGCAGGTTGACAAGTGATTCAATGTTTGTGCCCTGGAGATGGTATCTAAAGCATTGTGTTCCAGAGAGGAAACGCTGGTGATGCAGATAAAGAGTTGTTGATCAGCAGATAAAGCAATAGCAAGGCAACTGCAGGACTGTAACTCTTATCCAATTACTTTCTTTCCAAACTCCTTACCTACCCTTTCCTTCTCCTTATAAAAAGGTCAACTTGAGATGAGATGTCAAGATGGTTTTCCACAGTACATAACCAGTCTTCTCAGATCCCTGGCATCTGAATAAAGCACCTGTAAAGATTCAATCCTTTTCTGTACTTCTTGGTTCTGGTAGTGACAGGCAGCATGAATGTTGACTCAGGAAGGTTGTCTGAGTTGACAATTCACCAACAGAGCTAATCTTGGTTATAACAACATAATTACTAATTTTGTAGAAAATAAGGCAAGAAAAAGGTTTTATGAAATATAAAATTTACAAAATATATATTTCTTTATTTTGTTAATCATTTGAACTTCATTGTCCGGTCAAGAAAACACCCAGAAATGGGCAATGATAATTACTTTAAGTCATTTTGTTCCATATGGCATATGAACATTATCATGATGGTAAAAATAAAAGTAGTGAAGAGAACTACTACTACTAAGGAATAGTGAGGCCAAAAGTTTTCAAATAAAATTGCAAAGTGACTGTGAAACTGGAAAGTTGGCATTACTGCTGCCTGTCCCTACCCAGCCAATAAGTAGAGAGAAGGATTGAATCTTTGTGGGTGCTTTATTTAGATGCTGGTGATGTGAGATGATGGTGCATTATATACCCTAAAACCTGTTTTAACTTTTCATTTCAAGCTGACCTTGTTATAAGGAGAAGAAAAGGGTGAGTAAAGAGTTTGAAAAAAGTTTAATCAGGTAAGAGTTGCAGTATGGTGGTTTTCCCAGTACTTTTTAATCTGCTAATCAACAATTGTTCTTCTGCCTCAAGGACATTCCCTCCTGGGAACACAACCGGGCACAATGATTGAATTGCACATTGACCTCCTGGAGTCACATAGGTCACACGTTCCAGTTCCTGGAATAACGTCTTTCCACATACATTAATCACTTAAGCCACAGGTGGCAAACACGAGGTACACTCAGGATGAATCCGGCCCTCCACCTAGCTTTATCTGGCCCAGCACCTTGTTTCTACTCGGTGGCAGTGCCAAGCTCTCACTTAACTGTTAAGAAGTAGTTACATTTATACAATCCTAAAATTACATTCAGCCCTTTGAAGCAACAGCAAGGCTAATGAGGCCCCTGGTGAAATTGAACTTGACAACCCCAACTTAAGCCTATCAACTGTAACTAAGGCTAAAAGCTTTAACTCTTTATTTTCATTGAATTTTATTTTTATATTTCAATTGTATTTTATTGATAGTGCTGTTACAGTTGTTCTGATCTTATACCCCTTTATTCCCCCTATACCCAGCAAGCCCCCTTCCCTCAGACAATCCCCCCACCATTGTTCATGTCCATTGGTCATGCATATAAGTTCTTTGGCTACTCCCTTTCTTATATTGTACTTTACAACCCTATGGCTATTCTATAACTAACTATTTGTACTTCTTAATCCCCTCACCTCTTCACCCATTTCCAACATTCTCCTCCCATTTGACAACCACCAAAACACTCTCTGTATCCATCTATCCTTGTTCTATAGTTTGCTTAGTTTTTTTTTAGATTCAATTGCTGATGTGTATCTACTTATTGCCATTTTATTGTTCATAGTTTTTGATCTTCTTTTCTTAAATAAGTCACTTTAACACTTCATATAATAATGGTTTTGTGATGATGAATTCCTTTAGTTTTTTCTTGTCTAGGAAGCTCTCTATCTGCCCTTCCATTCTAAATGATAGCTTTGCTGGGTAGAGAAATCTTGGCTGTAGGTCCCTGCTCTTCATGACTTTGAATATTTCTTGCCAATCTCCTCTAGCCTGCCAAGTTTCTTTTGAGAAATCAGCTGACAGTCTTATGAAAACTCCCCTGTAGGTCAATTACTGCTTTTCTCTTGCTGTTTTTAAGATTCTTTCTTTATCTTTAACCTTTGCCATTTGAATTATGACATGTCTTGGAGTGGGCCTCTTCACATCCATCTCGTTTGGGACTCTCTGTGCTTCCTGGACTTGCATGTCTTATTTCCCTCACCAAATTAGGGAAGTTTTCTTTCATTTTTTTTCGAATATTCTCAAATTTCTTGTTCCTTCTTTTCTTGTTCTGG
Organism: Sturnira hondurensis; assembly: GCF_014824575.4. Lineage (NCBI taxonomy): Eukaryota > Metazoa > Chordata > Mammalia > Chiroptera > Phyllostomidae > Sturnira > Sturnira hondurensis. Next base: position 7,586,205 of record NW_028073511.1, on the reverse strand, counting down.
TACCCCTATGATGCAAATGTTGGATTTCTTGAAGTTTCCCCAGAAGCTGGTTATACTACCTTCATTTTTTTATTCTTTTTTGTTGTTGTTGTTCTCATTGGCTGCTTTCTGCTTTCTCATGTTCTATATCATTGATCTGATTCTTGGCTCCATCTACTCTACTGTTGATTCCTTGTAAATTGTTCTTTATTTCAATTAGTGTATCTTTCATTTCTGACTGGATCTTTTTATACTGTTGAAGTCCTCACTAAGTTCCTTGAGCATCCTTATAACCAGTGTTTTGAACTCTGAATCTGACAGATTGCTTATCTCCATCCATTTTATTTAGGTCTTTTTCTGGAGTTTGATCTGTTTTTTTCATCTGGGCCATAGATCTGTTTCTTTGTCTCCTCCTCTTGGAGCCTCCCTGTGTTTGTTTCTATGTATTAGGTAGAGCTGCTATAACTCTGTGTCTTGGTAGTATAGCCTAATATTAGTATGTATCCTGTAGGGTCTAGTGGCACAGCCTCCCTTATGACCCAAGCTGGGTACCCAAGGTGTGCCCTCTATGTGGGCTGTGTACTCCTTCCTTTTGTAGATGAGCCTTGCTTGCTGTTGGCAGATTAATGGGAGGTATTTACTGAGGCCTGTCAGCTGCAAAGATTGGCTGTGACCACTGACCCCCAACTTCTGCCATATGTGGAGGATCAGCTATGCAGGGGCAGAGTTGTGGGGCTCTGACGTAGTCTGTAGCTGTCAGTTGGGTTTGCTGGTCCAGGGGTTTCCTGGGTGTCTGAGACCAAGGTCAACCCTGATCTGTGTTTTGCCCAGGGCTACCCTGCCTGAGCTATAAAGCTGTCTGAGATGGCTGCTACTTGTGCTGGGCTGGAGATTTCTAGGCAAAGCCAAACTGTGAATCTAGGCTGGCTGCTGCTAGGGTGGGCCTGTGGCACACTGTGGCCAGCTCTTGCTTATTTGATAAGATTTAGGAAATTGTGAAGTATGAACCAAGACCAACCATTCATATGGAAAAGCAGTCTGGGTGGGCCCATAAGTTGGGTGGGGCAGAGTTTCTCGGGATCTCCAAAGCAAGTCAAATAGTGTTAGCCAGATTGATGGAGTCTCAGGTAGGGCACCAGCTTGCTGACTCTGTGGGTGCAGTGTTTAGGAGAGGGACAATGGCCTCTGTTTGCCTTGATGCCAGACACTTCAGTTTCTCCCTGTATTCCACTGGTGCCTTTTCAAGCTGCTACCCTGGTTCTGGAGCTCAGAGGTGGTAAGTCTGAGTACATGAGTCTGTATGTGGGTTCTTTGAGAGGAACTGCTTGGGGAGTCCAAATGTTTCTTCCACTGACTCAATCCCCACTGATTTTTATAGCTAGAAGTTGTGGGGACTTATCTTCCTGGCACTGGAAGCCTGGACTAGGGGGCTTGATGTGGGGATGGAGTCCTTGCTCTTGTGATATCCCTCCTGAATTTTTATCTACCACATGTGAGTAAGGCCCCAACCCATTTATGTTTGTGTCCCTCCTACCAGTCTGGATGGATGTGATTTCTTTAACGCCATAGTTGTCAGACTTCCATTCAAGTCTCTTTCTGATGGTTCTAAGTAATGGTTGTTCTATATTTTAGTCATAATTTTGACATGGTTGTACAAATTGGTGAACCATGTCTGTCTCTGCCACCATCTTGATGGACACCTCTTAGTTTTTAACTCTTGAGTTCCTCTATCAACTAGATTTATCTCCCAAAAATGTTCACACCATCCCTCTGTTTAAGCCAAATACCAGACTTCAGTGTAAAAAACTTTCTTCATTCAAAATTATGAAATTTGCTTCACCATTTTTATTGATTGTAATTATTTTTCATGCTTACTTTTCTTTGCAACTGAACAAATTATGTAGGAAGTGCGGATTGTTTCAGGAAGCTACTGGTTCATATATTTAGTCATTGCTTCTGTAATTCATTTATTCAGTATTTATTATGACAGCCAAGAAGTGGCTTTATATTTCCAAAACACAGGTAAGTGACCATGACAAAGTTAAATAAACCTCCCTGAGGTTTATGTAACCTTTAGTTTAGGTTTTTTTCTTTTAAATGAAAGATAGAAGTCCTCATACTCATCTTTTGGAGTTGTTATCAGAACTGAGTGAAATACCATTCAACTTAGCATTGTATCTAGTACATGTTAAGTCCTTCATAAATGATAGCAAGTATTAATATTATTTTCGAAATTTTGTTTTTCTTTTAAAAATACTGCATTCTCAAATAAATGACTATGTTTTGGGATAGAGCTTTATTGTGATTTCCGCCTGATCCCCACAGCCATCCTATTTCTATCTAATATGGCAGTACAGGAAGGACAGTTGAGATAACAGTAGGTAGTAATGCTTTTCAAATTACATTAAAGTTGAATTAAAACTCTCAAGGAGGTCAACATTCTGAGTATTTCTAAACTTAAATAGTTTTATGAAATTATGAAGTGCTGAAACTGTGAGCTGCTTGGGTCTCAGTGCTGGGAACAAACCTGAGATGCCACCTGGAAGAGGACTGTCATGTCACGGGAGGTGTTGGCAGATTCGCTTCCCGAGGTGGCTGTGGATTGTTAGGAAGAAAGCATGGCAAATGCAGAAGATTCTTTGTGATTGTCAGTGAGGAATAAAGAACATGTTTTTATTAATAAATTCCAGTTGACTTGAAGAATTAATAGCTGGGAAAATTTCTGTTTCTGAGAGAAGAAGTGACAGCTTATTGACATAAAGAGAATGGAAGTCATCTCCTGGGAATGAACAATGATGAACCAGAGGAAGTGGTTTCAAATGAAAACTGAATGCTGCCCACGCCCTGGTGTAAGGATTCAGTCCAGGGAGACTTTGACGGCAGCTTATTTTTCCTACATTTCTCATTCTAGAAAAAAGGGGTTGGGAGAGAATACCTCACGTCATTTCCTAAGATGTTAATATTTACATAATACATTTTGTAATCTAGTTCCTAGTAACAGGCAGTGCATTTTGGAGATACTAGTACAGAGCTTTCAAGATCTTGCTTAATTTCACTGCTGTGCCCTTTTCTAGCTCCCAGCTTGAGGTCATCTGCAACTATGAATAAGAGGCTTTCTACGTTTTCCCAGTCATTGACAGAAAACAGTCTTCCCTTCTTTCCCTAAAAGTCCTTGTCCTATGCCTTTTATCATTCTTTCATTAGTTTATTTATTCAACCAGTACGTGGCAAAGAGAGATACAAAGCTAAGATGTTTAGAACATAGTATAAAAATAAAATGTGCATCTATTGTGAAGCTAAGATATACACATATGAGGAAGAAAAATAAAATATTTCTATTTAAAGGGAGTAGCATAAAGATGGATGCTTATTAAAAAAGACACCTCACTTGGGTCATTTTGGAGGTAGAAGCTGAAACCCCCTGGTCATTTGGGTGAGTGGGTACAAAACAAAAGAAGAGATGAATTTCTCTGCATCTGGAAGTGAGAAGAATCAGGAATTTACACAGCAGTGAGAAGAAGGGACCCAGAAGAGAGGGAGAGGGAGAAGTGGGGCCCTGGGAAGGAAGTAGAGACCAAGCGTGTGATGTAGGTGGAAGCTTCAAGGGAACAGTGGCTGGAAAAATTCCCTGTGGAGTGATGGCAGGTAGACATAAGGACAATGATTTCAGTGATCAATATAAATTGTTTTTTGAGCTTTAATGCAATTACCCTCTCCCTATTCTCAGACCTCAAAACAATGTATTCCCCCCACACTAGATAGCCTCTATTCAACCACTTTTCTATGTGAGATATTGAATGGCAAGGCTGGGAGTGAGTCTGAGCTAATAGAAAGCCAGGTCAGAGAAATTTAGCACATTTCTATCAAACCACATCTTCTTCCTCCACCTCTACTATAACAAAACCAAACAAACAAACAACCCAAAATGTCCATCAGTGTATTCTCAACCTACACTCCTTTGTCACTAAAACTCTACCAACCAAACAAAACAAGATTGATACTCAGATGCCTAAGTTTAGTTTTTAAAAACAGGTTCCTCTTTATATCATCTAAATAAAGCAATTTATTTTTCAAACTTCTGAAAAGACACACATTTTTAAAGCAATTTATCTTTGGGAAATGTTTAGCTATATTCAGTAGGGTTTTATGACTTCTCTTGTGAAATGTTTCAGTAAACATGCGGAGCAGAGGATGTGGGATGGTTGGTACACATGCAGAACATGGTGAGAAATACTGCCCCTGAACGGGCCTGAGCACCCAGGCTTCATTTCACTTGGAAGAAGTGAGCAAATCTGAGATTGAGCCAAACATAGTACTGCTATTTTATCAAGGGTTGAAGATAGTTAGGATTTTTCCTACAGTTCTTTTCCTGATAACTGTTTTTTTCTACAATCATTGCAGGTGGAGAATGGGAAAAGAATGTGTTTAATCTCTGACTCAAAAGGTCTCTATTTTTTAAAATAATATTTTCATGACTTGGCTTTTTTAAAAAAAACTATAGAGCTATAAAAGCACCTGTATTACATGCCATACAAAATTGAAGTATTGATATTTTGCCTTTAAATTTTCTTTAAATACCACAGACCTAGAATAAAATGGAAATTCTCTTTTATTCATATCTTCTCCTGGACTGTACTGTGTATTTTTTTCATTGTGTATCATCGTGTATATATTTTTCTGCAACTGTTGTTCCTCACTCACTTTTTTTTCCACCAAAAAAAATATTGCCCATCTATACTGATACATATAGATTTAGTTCACTATTCCTGTAATAATACTATATTCTTTTATTCATTTCCCTACTAATGCATATTTACGTTCTTCAAATTCTAGTTAATAACAAAGTGATGCATTTGAATATGTTTGTATTTTCTCATGCTATATGTAGGCAGGAGTTTCTCTAGAATATATACAGTGACTATATTTTAAGCTGGATGCTACAAAATGGCTCTCTAACGTGATTAAACAAGAAACACTCACTCAGCAGTCTGACTTCCTAATTCCCCCCAAATTACTTACCCATGTATGACAATTCCTAGTTACCCAAATACTTGGACTTAGGTCTTTCTTTCTCTCTTGTTTTCCTTCCTATCTCTCTTCCCTTCCTTCTCTCTCTCTCTCTCTCTCTCTCACTCTCTCTGTCTCTCTGTCTCTCTCTCTCTCTCTCAAACCTTATTTCTTATTTTTTCTAACACCTTCATTTTCCAAGGAAGTATATGATAGTGGTCTTACTTTATGTGAACATTCCTTTCCGAGAACAAGTCTACTGACATTTCTTGCACATACTTCCTCTTTGACAGATTTGATATTATGGAATACACATTTTCTTTATCTCTCTGTAAGAAAAGGACTTCTTTAGTAGTCCCCTCTTAGTGTTCTCTCTCTAATGACTAATGTGATATTAGTAGTTGGTACAGACAAAAATGGCCAAAGGAACAAGACTAGCCTTACCTTTGATGTAGGTGGAGCCAGGCTGGTGAGACTGACTCTCCCTTGCTGAGGCACTGCCCACTGGTGCTGAAGGGCTCTGCGTTTGCAGTAAGTGCCGCATGTCTGTGGTAAGTACTACGTGTGTGTGCTAAGTGATCTCTGAGCATCCAGCAGATCGCATTTCTTCTGTTACTTGCCATGACCATTTACACTTCTCACAATTCCTTTAAAATCAGGAATCATTCTTCTCAGGAAAACATCCAAATTCCACATTGAACTGTTAGGTATATTACTTTTCTCCTTCTAATGGAATTAATTACAAATTTTATTTCAAAAGCAGGAAAACAAACAAACAAACAAAAAACAAAAAAGCTTTTTCTTGTCTGGTACAAAGAGCTTTAGAAAACATATTGCACTGGTTGACCAGACCACTCCTTAAAGATAAATTGTTTTAAGTTTTTGATATTAAAAAAATTACTGAAGGTCACATCAATTAAAAATAAAATATATCAACATTAAAGAGAAACCAACAGTCAAGTTGGTGGCATAGTTAAACATGGCTTGCCTCCAAAAACACAACCACATCAAAATAACAATTACATCATAGGACAACCATCACTCAGAACCAGCAGAAATTGAATGGAATGGAAGTCTGATAACCACCAAATTAAAGAAACCACAATCATCCAGACTCGTAAAAGGGGTTGCAGACACTGAACAGGCTGGTCCCTCACTCATGTGTGGCAGATAAAAATTTGAGAGGGATATCTCAGGAGTGAAGGATCCCAGTGCCACACCAGACCACCTAGCCCAGGGCTCCAGTGCCAGGAATATAAGCCCCCACAACTTCTGGCTGTAAAAACCAGCAAGGATTGGGTCAGTGAAAGAAAATTCTAGAGTCCCAAGTTGTTCCTCTTAAAGAACCCCCACACAAACTTATTCAGACTCACTCCTTCTGAGCTCCAACTGAGGTAGCATCTTGAAAGGCACTAGTGGCTTACAGGGAGGAACTGAAGTGTTGGCATCAGGGCAAGAGCCAGGGGATAGCTTTCTCTCAGACAGAAAGGCAGGCAGAGCCACAGAGCTGGCAGGCAGGTGCCATATCTGAGACTATATCAACCTGGTTAACACTGTTTGCCTTGCTCTGGAGATCGTCTAAGGCTCCATCCCACCTAACTTATAGCTATTAACAATAGCTTTTTCATATGAATGGCTGGTCTTGACTCAAACTTCACAACTTCCTAAATCCTTTCAAGCAAGCAACAACTGTCTTCAGTGAGCCCCCAGCCTCCCTACCACTTGCTAAGTGACCTAGGCATAGCACTAGCAGCAGACAGCTGAGATTGAAAGCTTGGCTTCACATGGAAATCTCCAAACCCAACACAAGAAACAGCCATCTCAGATTGCTCTATATTTCTGGCAAGATTTGGGCAAAACACAGGTGAGGCCTGGCCTTGGCCTGTACCACCCAGGAAACCTCAGAGCCTGTATACCCAGCTACATAGCTACAGATATAGTGAACAGCTACATACCACATTGGTGGATCACCACCCTGCCCCTCCACTGCTGATCCTCCATGGAGGTCTGAGGTTGGTGGCTGGTGGTCACAGCCAATCCTTGCAGCTGACTGGCCTGGGTAAATCTCTCCATTTGATCAACCAACAGCAACCAAAGCTCAATTATAACAGGAGAGTGTACTCAGCTCACATGGAAGGGCACACCTTAAGTACCCAGCTTGGGTGATAAGGGAGGCTGTGCCACTGGACTCTGAGGACACCTACCATATTAGGCCATAGTAGTAAGACACAGAGTTATAGCAGCTGTACTTCATACATAGAAACAAACACAGGGAGGCTCCAAGAGGAGGAGACAAAGAAACATGGCCCAAATGAAAGAATAGATCAAAACTGCAAAAAAAAAAAACTAAACAAAATGCAGATAAGCAATCTATCAGGTGCAGAGTTCAAAACACTGGTTGTAAAGATGCTCAAGGAACTTAGTGAGGACTTCAACAGCATAAAAGAGATCCAGTCAGAAATGAAAGATATACTAATTGAAATAAAGAACAATTTACAAGGAATCAACAGTAGAGTAGATGGAGCCAAGAATCAAATCAATGATATAGAACAAGAGAAAGCAGAAAGCAGCCAATGAGAACAAAAAAAATAAAAAAGAATAAAAAAATGAAGGTAGTATAACCAGCTTCTGGGGAAACTTCAAGAAATCCAACATTTGCATCATAGGGGTACCAGAACGAGAAAAGAAGGAACAAGAAATTTGAGAATATTTTAAAAAACAATGAAAGAAAACTCCCCTAATTTGGTGAGGGAAATAAGACATGCAAGTCCGGGAAGCACAGAGAGTCCCAAACGAGATGGATGTGAAGAGGCCCACTCCAAGACATGTCATAATTCAAATGGCAAAGGTTAAAGATAAAGAAAGAATCTTAAAAACAGCAAGAGAAAAGCAGTAATTGACCTACAGGGGAGTTTTCATAAGACTGTCAGCTGATTTCTCAAAAGAAACTTGGCAGGCTAGAGGAGATTGGCAAGAAATATTCAAAGTCATGAAGAGCAGGGACCTACAGTCAAGATTTCTCTACCCAGCAAAGCTATCATTTAGAATGGAAGGGCAGATAGAGAGCTTCCTAGACAAGAAAAAACTAAAGGAATTCATCATCACAAAACCATTATTATATGAAGTGTTAAAGTGACTTATTTAAGAAAAGAAGATCAAAAACTATGAACAATAAAATGGCAATAAGTAGATACACATCAGCAATTGAATCTAAAAAAAAAACTAAGCAAACTATAGAACAAGGATAGATGGATACAGAGAGTGTTTTGGTGGTTGTCAAATGGGAGGAGAATGTTGGAAATGGGTGAAGAAGTGAGGGGATTAAGAAGTACAAATAGGTAGTTACAGAATAGGCATGAGGATGTACAGTAGGAAATGTCCTACTCCATAGGAAATGGAGTAGCCAAAGAACTTATATACATGACCAATGGACATGACAATGGTCAGGACATTGCCTGAAGGAATGAAGTGTACTGGGTGAAGGGATGTCAAAGGGGAAAAATTGGGACCATTGTATTAGCATAATTTATAAAATATAATTTAGAAAAAAAAGAAACAAAATATATTGATATAATCTGGGTTTTTCTTAACAAAATGTCACTGTTTCCTTTGTCGAAGGGTTTGCTATTGCTAATTGATAGTGAGATATTTCCAGAAGGCTGTCTGTGCAACTGGGATTCCCAAAAATACTGTTTGAAATAAACATTGCACACCTGAAATATGTGCCTTCTGCTTACCAAGCTCTTCTCACCTCTAAGGTGCCTGTGTCAACGAGTCTGAGCGTTGGCATTTTCCCACCTGGTAACCACCTGTCCAGCTATGGTTTTGTACACTTTGGGCTTGGCCTGCACTTCTGCCCAGTTGAAGCCTGCACCTTCCTAATTGTACAGCATGGGCAGTTTTGTCATTTGCTTTGATAACCACCATGCTCATTTATTTCCTGTTTTTACTTTGCATACTCAGGGAACTTAAAAAACCAAAATATTGAAGAAAACAATCCTGCTCCTGCAAATTTCTACTGGAACTTTCTATATTCACTGCTTATCATTTGGCTTCTGTTTAAAAATCATTTTGGAAATGTGAAATCATCACACTTGTAAAAATATAAAATGAACGAGGACCAAGACCTTATTTAACTCATTAATTAATGAAGGGATAGGAAGATGGTAGTTAAAGCTAGCTCAAAGGAAAACCTCAAGAGAAGACATTTAGACAGGCAATAAGGAATACTGAGTTGAATCTGTTAATATGAAAATATGTATGTCATATAGAGCACTGAGAGGTAATGTTTGGGGTAATCATTTCTACAGGGTGGAAATTAATTGTGTATCTCTACTGAGGAAAATTAATTTGTATTTCTGTGGATGAGAATCATTTGCAATATTGCCTGTGTAATTGTCCCACTCTGTCTGCCAGAGTTTAAACTGTAAAACTATAACAACAATCTTATGTTTTGCTCTGAGTCATATGTTTTTCCTTTCCCAAAAAGGGGATAGCTATCATTAGTGGTTTTGCTCCTAACACTAATGCCGCAGCCCGCTGCAGCAAGCGTGATCACGAGGTGAGGCGAGGGACTAAAAAAATGGAGAGGACCATAGCTCTGCTGGCATATGGCAACTTTATTCAAGGAACAGCTGTCTTATATAAAAACTGTTAATGCCTAAAGCAAGACTGCAGGGAACTAGAAACAATGTTGTTTTTCAAAGTTCGTGCACTCCCTTAAGCTATCAAAAGGGCAAGAAGTTCTCATAACCATCTGGGAACATGACACCTGCGCCAGAGCCTTGTTGTGTCCTTCAAGGCTGGGAACTAAAAGGTTAGGAAAGTGTCAAGGTACCCGCCGGCTCCAGGGACCAGAAACCAAGTTCGTCCACCATTTTCACAGTGGAGAACTCTGTCCTTGGCCCCCTTAAAGCCTGGCGGACCCCCACACACTAACCTGACACAAATCACACCTTCCTGAGTCCTAGACCAAGGGACGTCATGTAGAAACAGACGCAGTCCATCCATGCCTTTTTTAGAGTCTGTAGCCTAGCAGAAGCCCAGGACAAGTGGACTGGTGTCCACTGCCTTGAGTTAATGAGTGTTGAGAGAGATGTGATAAACATGGTTTGTTAAGGAGAAACACCAAAGTGACCCGGGAATGTGAAAAATATTTTCTGGAGGATTTGATATTTGAAGGATTGGGTGTTGAAGGAGGGCAGTGTTCACAGAGTGATTCCCAGGAATGAGAAAGATGGGGAAGGAGGGAATGAGAAGGGGGTGAGGAGAAAGCAGGTGGAGGTGGGCTTTGACGTCATGGGGGAGAGGTAAGCCAGTGCTAGGTCCTAAAGGGGCTAGAAACCATGGCAAAGTTTTTGGCTTTTATTCTTATGTTACCTGAAGATTTTAAACATGTGAATCATATCATGATGGTTGCATTTAACAGCAATTGCCCTGACTGAGGGGACAAGAAAGAATTAGAGGTGAGTGGAAGATCAGCAAGGAGACCTCTGATGGGATTTTCAGTCAGTGATACCATTGTGGTCTGTGCCTTCTTAAACCCCCAATCCAGCATTGCCCTCTCCTGCACCAGCATCCGAGTACACTGCTATTCGAGGGCAGACTGTCACTCAGCAGAACAAAATGAAGGGATAGGAAGTCTAACAATAGTCTAACATACCCATAGTTCCATCCTTCTTCCTATATCTAGGACTGCCTTCAGGGAAGTACAAATTCAGCAGTTGCATATAGTCCCATACAGAAGGAAGAAGGACCCTCACTCTTGATTTAATATTTGGTTGTCCCCATCTTGAAGTCCTTAATGTTTGAATGAGTGGTATTATATTTTTCATTTCACACTTATAAGTAATTCTTTAAACTCTAGGGCAAAATGGATGGAGGGCTTTAGAAGCTGCTCCAAGATCAGACAGAGAATTTCATCAGTGGTTCCAAAGACAGAGCCTAGAGGGTCTTGCCCAAGCCTGGCAAACCAACTTTTCTCAGACCCGTTCTGACTTGCTTCTCGCCAGCAGGACATCTGGACAGTGGCCAGACAATGCTTCAGTTCAGTGGGAGAGGGTGAGGGTGTTCTTGACTTTTGCAGAGTTAAACACTTGGAGAAACTTCAGGAAGAAAACACTTGGTAAAAGGTAAAGCTAGCTGGCGGGTCAGCTCCCTGTCTGCTGCGTGGCTCATTCTCATTTTCATGGTTCTTAGCATGTTTATTCTCTTCTTTCCAGTGGCCAAAGGACAAGTTTAAATTTCTTATTTCCTCTAGGGAGCTTGGAGAGAGGCAACAGGCACCAAATACAGGAAATCATGTGGAGAGGATCTCTTATTTATTACAGTTCCCATATTACTTCCCTTCCCCCAGCCTCCGCCCCCACCTCCAGCCACACTGTGTCTCCCAGCTTTTTCCTGCAGCAGAGAACAGAAGGCAGTTCCCCTCTGCTCCCTGACGTCCGTGGGCACCCTGAGGACCTGAAGTCTGGTTTTATGAAACCCTACCTTCCTGTGGCTGTGTGATTGAATGGGGGCCCTTAAATTTCTTCGCACATAAGAGGGTCTTAGGAAGATCTCCAGGACAGGGTTCCATTTCAGGAGATTGCATACCGCAGAAGAGAAAGGTAGGTCCCTGCTTCAGTGTGTTTCGTCTTGTCGAATGTAACTCAGGCTGTTCTGAAGTAGATGTGTCTGTCCACATGGCTCTTTGAGTTGGCTGCATGTTTTCAATCTGTGTCATACTGAGAATTGCTGATTTGCAGGACTGTGAGGAAAATAGTGAGGGGGAGATGACATTCGGGTATTTTGAATTTCTACATCTTTGGATAAAGAATGCCAACCATTGTATATAAGCCATGAGGCTGATTATTATCCTCTTTGAAGGCAAATCTCATTAAAGGTTGCTTTTTTTTTTCTTCTGTGTAAGGGAGAAAAGTTTACCAACTACCTTCTCTTTTCAACAATGTAGACCCCTCCCTTGATTTTTGTTTTTACTCCTTTCTGAGTTTTTCCTTTGAGCTAAAGGTATATTCGAGCTGACAGGATTTTCTAATAGGGGTAGAAATGGGTGTTTCTAATTTAGGGTACCTGTGAGTTTTAAATAAATGAACAAGCACTTTGCTCAGGATCCGGTGGGCTTCCATGTTACTTTCCAGAATTTGCTATGAAACAATTGTTCTTTCTGAAGTTTCCTGAAATTAAATGTAAGTGGTGGCAACATATATCAAGTGGTGTCTGAGGAGAATGGTTGTATTTATCACTGGGATCATTGTCTGCAGGCAGTGTGTTCACACCTTAGCTGGCTGCTTCTTAGGGTCACCACTGGGGCCCAAGATAATGTGTTGACTGAGACCTGAAGCAGGGTCAAGACATTCAAACAGTGTTACAGATTTTCCCAGGATTCTTTTCTTTTCTCTCGTAAGTGTTTTGGCTTGTTTGTTTGATTTTTGTCCTCACAATTAGTCTTCCCTCTGGGAGTAACATTTTATAGCAACTTCAGAGAATACTAGCCAATTTACACCTGTTTATTGAACATAGACTATTCTCCTCCAGCTTATTTAGATCAGGTGTTTAAAACAGCTTGCCACTGATGTATTTTACCTCAACACCATCTCCCTTCATTTCGTCCTCCATATTCTGCAGCAAGGTTCTTGGGAAAATGCAATTCCAATAACATCACTTTCCTCAGTGAACTATTTGCAACAGGCCATTGTTACAGCCTCACTGCCTATGAGGAGGTCTGGAATCAGCTGCATCGGGCATTACTTGGGAGCGGTGAGAGGTGCAGATTCTCTAGTCTCTCCTCAGACTTCACGAATCTGCATTTTAACCAGGTCTCTGGGTGATTTACCTGCTCATTAAGCTTTGAGAAGCCCCCACTTAAGGAAGGTAAACAAGACCTTCAAAGTCTGCTCCATATCATCCTATATCATCCTATCAGGATGTATATCATCCTATACAGCCTTACCTCTCCCCACTGGAATTTCCTGCTCTATTGAATCCCTTTATTTCCCCTGGACGTGGGAACTCTATGCCTACCTATGTCCATGAGTGCTGTTCTTCCTGCCCAGGATAATTCTGATCATCTTTGCCCCCAACTACTCACTGCAGCATGATTTCTCCCCCTACCTTCCCTTCAGCCATTCTGCCTCATACGAAGTGTTCCTCCGGTCTGTGATTTAACAGCACTTCATGAAACGCTTTGTCGTAGCCCTTAGAACCTTAGATGCTGTTTAGTAGGTTTATTTTCATCCTTGAGGAGTTATCAGTCTTTGATTTCTGACTCCATAGCACTTACAACAATACCAGGCACATAGGTTGAGCTCAGTCAATGTTTATGGAATTTATCAACAAATGAATGAGCAAATGGATGGATCCATCATCAGAAGAATCCAAATTTATTACCAGATTGAGAACTACGATTTGAAGCTTTCCGAGGAGATCGCCAGTCCCTGTGGATTGACATTTTCCCATGCTCTCCTTTATGAGACTTGGATAGATTCATTGCTTGCACCAAATATTTTGAGTGCCTACCGTGTGTCATACCTTTTATTTATTTATCTTTAGAGAGAAGAGAAGGGAGCGAGAGAGGGAGTGATACATCAATCTGCGGTTGCCTCTTGAGCACCCCCTACTGGGGACCTGGCCTGCAATCCAGGCACGTGCCCTGACTGGGAATCAAACAGGCGACCCTTTGGGGCTGGTGCTCAAATCCACTGGGCCACACCAGTGTTGTCATACCTTTTAGAATCAATTTCTTTATTTACCTGGAGATAACCTCTCTTATTAGATGTTCTCTACCAGTGCCCCTCATGTTCTACCCCTCCAAATCAGAGACTTACACATTTTTTTAAGCGAATACACACTGAGCACCTTACACACACTATCTTCTGTGCTACATGCTAGGGATGTGAGTCCTACCTCCATGCAGGTCCCCCTAGAGAGGATGTGCCTTTTTTCATTCTCTGTCCTGCTTCTCCCTAAAGAGCATCAAGGAAAACTGAAAGAAGTGTGATCTCTCATACATGTTGGCACATCCAAGTACAGATATCAGGAGCCTGAAGTGTGATTTAGTGAAAAGCAAGTTGGGCTGTGCCTTGGGGCCCTGTTTTAGTCCTGCACCTCTCATTCATGTGAACTTGGATGAGTCCACATCCATCCTCTAAACCTTGATTTTTCTTAAGGGGTAGATGAGACAGAGCTACAAGGAAGAGGAGACTCTGCCTCCGTGAGTGCACAGAGAGGGCAATATCCAGGGTGCCTCTGCAACTCTCCATCTTTCATGCTGCATGATTATTTGAAGGGCATCATTCTGCAGTTTTTTGGCTCAAACTGGCAAAGCCAACTTAGGGGAGTCATTTCATTACTATGGCCGTGTGCTCAGCCATAGGCATTCATGTTGTCCTTCAGTACCTTCCATTGAGTGCAGTGTGCCAGTGGCTCTTAGGGAGCAGTGTCCTACAGCTCACTTCAATCTACTCGGCATTAGTTGTTGGGTGTAGAGCTTCTTTGAAGGGGGACAGGTGAGGATGAAGGCTGTGTCATCCTCAGGTAATCTCTGGTATTAGAAAGCAGCCAGGAGGAAAGAAGGAAGTAGCTACACAAAGTGATGTATGGGAAATTTAGAAGCCTGTAGACATTTAGTCAATCCCTGACCCTCACTGTGGTGTAGTTGCAAGGACTCTGTTTCTGACTCTACCTTGGTTTTTCTTTTCCTACCTAAAAATGGGTGGCTTAGCTAGATTTCACCTGGAATCAGGTGTTGGGGCAGGGCATAGTACCCTTTATCCCCACACTTTGCACTCTTGTGGGGTGCAAAGTTAGCTGGGAGACAACCAAAGTTTTCCATTTATTCTATAGACATAACCACGAGGCTCAGGTGAAAGCAAACTGTTTAGGCACTCTATGCAACTGCCTTCCCCTCTTTGAGCACTACTGTCTTGAACCCTATTACCTGAAGTTTCCATAGCAGGATGCTCCTAGGTCTCCTGAGTTCCTTCTTGCTTCCTGTTGCTCAGGTGTCTCTTGACCTCCATATCTTCTGCATACCCACCTTGTCTATAGCTGCCCTTCAGCTGCCAAAGTAGTTTTTTTTCTGGTCACTTCCTAACTGCTCAAATTAACATTTATTTGTGGCTTTTATCAAAGAGACAAAAAATGACAAGTGTTGGTGAGGATGTGGAGAAAAGGAAACCCTTGTGTACTGTTGGTGGGAATGTAAATTGGTGCAGCTACTTTGGAAACAGTATGGAGGTTCCTCAAACTACTAAAAATAAAATTACCATGTGATCTGGCAATTCTACTGTTAGATGTTTATCCAAAGACAAGAAAAATACTTCTTCAGAAAAGTATATTCACCCCTACGTTCATTGCAGCATGATTTATCATAGCCAAGATATGGAAACAACCTAGGTGTCCATTAATCAAAGAATGCATAAAGAATATGTAGTACACATATACAATGGAATATTCCTTAACCATAAAAAGAAATGAAATCTCTCCCTAGCTGGGTGGCTCAGTTGGTTGGAGTGTCACCTGTACCCTGGGTTCGATTCCCAGTCAGGGCATGTATGGGAGGCAACAGAATGATGTTTCTCTCTCACATAAATGTATTTTTTCTCTCTCTCTCTCTCTTTCTAAAAATCAATAAACACATCCTTGGGTGAGAATTGAAAAAACAAGAATGAAATCTTGCCATTTGGGACAACATGGTTGGACCTTCAGAGAATTATGCTTAATGAACTAAGGCAGAAAGAGACAGATAAATACCATATGATTTCACTTATTTGTGGAATCTAAAAATAAAAATCTTTTAGATAGAACAGAACAGTGGTTGCTAGAGAGGATGAAATTTGAGGTTTGGGTGAAATGAGTGAAGGTAGTTGAGAAGTATAAGCTTCCAATTATAAAACAAATAAGTTCTGGAGAGGTAATGTACAGCACAGTGACTATAGTAACTAATATTGTAATTAAAGTTCCAGAAAGTAAATCCTAAAAGTTCTCAACACAAGAAGAAAAAAGAATTTTGTAATTTTGTATGGTAATGGATGGCAACTAGCCTTACTTAGGTGATCATGTCTCAGTGTACTCAAATATCAAATCGTTATGTTGTACCCTTGAAACTGACATAATGTTATATGTCATTTATACCTCATCAGAATGAAAAAATCTGTGAATCTCTATTAGTAAGCACAAGTAGTAGCAAAAGAAGGAGTGTTAGCATGTGTGATTTCTGGCGGCCACATATCTCAGAATGTATCCATCTGAGATCAAACTGGCTATACCTGGTTCAACATTTCTTTTTTAATCAGAGGGGTGTGGTGGGCTAGAAGGAGGTAGGCCTGGTTTTGAATCCCCCGTCTGCCGCATCTTTGAACAAGTGACTGTACCTCGCCAAGTCTTAGTTTTGTTTCTGCAAATGCAGATATTATTAAACTCACAAGGTTATGGAGAAGATTAATTCGCTAAAGTACTTAATATGTTTAAAGTTTAAAGTTTAAAGTACTCAATAAAGTTTAAAGTTAAACTTTAAAATATGTTAAATTTAAAGAACTTAAAACACATCAAATTTTAAAAGAGGTGGCTGGCCAAGATGGTGAAAATAAGAAAACTGTCCTTTGCAGAATAGTTGAAGGAACCAGAGGACATTTGAAGTAAGAAGTCAGTCTTGTGGCACATGAAGGCTACCCTCAAATAGGTAAAGACTGCTCTACTTGACAAAAGTGGTCAACAATAGATCAATGAGTGGAAAATATAGGGTAACAGGTTTTAGCTAAATGTGTGAAACAGATTTACCCACCATCAGAATTGTCTGAAACTGCCTTGCCGGGTGGTGAACGTCCTGTCCTGGGCAGCGGGCCAGCACCCTGGACGCGCATGGCTGGGTGTTCCTAAAGGAATGCCCGCTCTGGGTGGGGTTCGGGTGATGACCTCAAGGTCCTTCCTGCTCAAAGCCACCAAGAGTCTTGTGATGTCAGGCTCCCAATCCAAGCCACCAAATGAAGGTCTGCAAAAAAAAATCATCAGGCTAGAGAGTGACTGTAGCTGCCTTTTTACAGACTAGCCCTGCCTATCTGCTGAGACCATTTTACAACTGGGGTCTGTGCAGTGACAACAGGGTTAGGTTGGACTTCCAGGAAAAAGCAAAGAAGAGATGAGAACAACGAGGCAGGGAAGTTCACTCTGAACCGCTCTTCTGAGGTTTCTCTTTAACTAGGTTGTGGTCACTTGTTGGGCTGCAAACACATTCCTATTTGATGGAAAATTGCCACAGCTTGGCACATTTTCAGCCAAACCAGGGTCAGGCCAGTAACAGCAAGACTCAGAGCTATGTCCCTGATTTCTGTTCTATTTATAACATAAAAACACTCCTATATGGATATGCATTCCTAGCCATTCAAAAATCCAATTTTAAAAAGTGCAACATGAACGGTTCTATCATCTTCTAAATTGCAGGGACCGTGAGTGGGATGTTTGATTTGGGGGAGAGAAGAGAGCTGATTGGAGCCGTCTGCCTGCTCTGAGTCAAGCTCATCAGCCACTGTCCACTCCCCTTCCTTTTCTGTTCAGCGAGCCACAGTAGTAACAACCTCTCTGCCAGTGAAGGGTGGCAGAATTTAGGGAAGGGGAGGATTCTCTGACAGTGGGTCCCACACACGTCACCCACTGCTCTGGGCTGCCCCAGGGCTCTTTGCTAATACTTTACCTTCCTGTACTGGGAAGAACTGGCTGGTCTTGTAGTTTTGGACGCTCGCATCTTTCTTCAGTTTCTCGGGCAACATCTCAGCATGGCTTTGTTTTCTTTAATCCTCTTTTGAAATCCTAAGGCAAAAACAAAAACAGTTGCTCTTTCAAAGGAATGTGTATCAGCAAATGGTACATTTGATCAGATTGAAACAAAACCATGATATATTTTATTCTTCACATTTACCTAGACTTGCTTTCTGAAAAGCATTAAAGAAAAAAACTCCCTTTGAAATATAATCCACTGTGTGGGTCAAATTTGTAGAACCCCAGGCAGACCTGCGTGTTTATTTTTAGGTGCACATCAGCCTGCCCAGCAGAGCAAAGCAACCCCTAACATCCAAACCATGGCCCTGGGAATTTCCTCTAACAAGACTGTGTTTCCGTGCATTGTTACAGTACAAAGAGCAGAAAGAGGGCTGAGTGGAAGGCTCACGGTAACCCCGCCTAGAGTGAAATCTGGAACCTGTCATTCTCTCAGCCTACAGGGTCCTGAGTGCTGGGGTCAAGATGGAGGTCACCCACCAGCTCTGGGCAGATGCAAATGAGTAGACATGTGCAATAATTTCATCTAAAAATATCCCAGAGACCTGTGATGGAATTTCAGAAATAAAGGCTCAGCTTTCTATTGATAGTTGAAGATCTAACTCTCACCCACACTGTGAAGTAGATTCTGGTCTAGTCTAGAAATAAGAATGTCATTTGAAGATCCTGTGTGCCACAGGTGAGAGTAAATATGACTGAGACATGATGTGATCTGCTTAGGGAGGAGAAGTGAGCAGTGGCCAGTTTCTCAGGGGAAAAAGGCCAGCAGTGGCCAATTTCTCCAAGGAGAAAAAGGGCCCAAGCCCCCTCCTCCAGGGCCTTTTATTGGGTTGTAATACACAGGAATACAGAGTGGCAAGGATCAAACAGTAGATAACATTTCAAAGAAATCTGAGGGCTTACTATGAGTCAGTCTGTCAGGAACAGAGTTTTAGGGTTTCCTGCTTGAACCCTTAACATATGAATGAAAGCACTCTTAGCAGAGCAGATTTCACAGGTTTATCAGGAAGTCTTTGTGGTGCCAGATTTTTCCCCAGGACATGCTCTAGCAAGGCAAGAAGCTGCACCTCTCCCCAACAGGTATTCAGGCTTAAGGGGATTAGAGCCAGGAAGTGCTCCTCCCAGAGGACATGGGGACTCGGGCTATGTCAAAGCCCCGGGGTGAGAGTCCATTGCTCTTTGTTGCACTCCCAAGTGATCGAGTCTGGGCTTAGGTTGCCCCCCGATGTGAGGGGTCTTACCCATCATTGACTTCTGACCAAGCTCTGGGTGCAGGGAGAGGAGACTGAGGCAGCATTCACTACCAGAGACAAGCTTTGTCTCCTGCAGCTCGCATTCCAGAAGTCATCCCTCTCCCGTAGTCACAAGGGGTCAAAACACAGTTCCTAGAACCAGGCAGAGCGGTCTACAGCAAAAGCATACATGTACATGTATAAAGCCCCTGCACTCACATCACATGCCACACTCACCATCTATCAGGCACACACCACAGACATCACACTCACCACACAATGTGCACACACCACACTACACACAGCACATCACACACAGAACACACAACACACACACAACCACAAGCAGCCAGCAGACACCTGAATCACCCAGATATTCATTATTAACATTTCCCAGGCCAGTTTTTGATCCTTGATTTTTTAATCTACAGAATGGATGTAACAAACCTCGCATCCCATTAGTTTGGGCATATTACCAAGGTAATAACGTACCATAAGTCAGGTAAGTTATTACCAAGAAACTGACTCACACTCAAGTTTTGATTAAAATTTTTCATTTTGGTCTTAGAATGCTTTTGATTCCTTATGAGAAATTACTGTAAAAATATTTAGCAAGACTCCAGAGATTTCTGTTGTTGTTGTTTGGGTTTGTTGTTTTATTTTTCTTTTGGGTTTTGTGTGTGTGTTTGCCACTGCAGAGAAAGAGGACTAATTTGTTACTGTATTAGCAGAGCTTTTCCTATCTTTGTCAAGCCCTTCCACTCCTGGGGAACATCAATGCCTTATTGCTTAAGGTTGCAAAGCTCAAGGTTATGTCTGGGAGTCATTTCCAAAGGTGCACATGTGGGTCTCAGGACTGCGCACTACTGACCCTTCACACCCCCTCCCTTCACCCCCATAAAGGACCTGCAATCTGCGTTCCTGCAGCCCCACATGAGCATGGGGCCCTTGCACAATCAAAGACCCGAGAGGCGAGGGGACCTGGCATGCACAAACCCCAGCCAGCCCTGAGCTGGGACAGGATGGTTGGGCTCTGCCAGCAGGTGGATCCCCCCTCCAGGTCTGCAGATGCAGGAAAATGTGCTGTAGCTCTTTGGTGAAAATGCAGGAATGTTAGTAAAAATGCCTTTATGGATTGTTATGTTTGCATGTGTTTATCATCAGAAACTCCTCAGGGGTTCACAGGGCAGGTTGCAAATGTCCGAAATGGGGCCTGGGAATTTCCTTCCACAAAGGCTGAGCTTCCTCTCTTTGTTACTCCTCAGAGAACAAGTGGAAGCATTACTAGGGATCCTTAGTTAACCCTTTCTCCTGGCCACTGCTCCTGTGTACACACATCACAGGAAAATCCTGCTTCTGGCCTTCTTAGAAGTAGAAATATTTCAGAGTTGGGTGGTGTGTGCACCACAACATTTGTGTGTGTGTGAGTGAGTGTGTGTATGTGAGTGGAGAGGAAATAAGTAATAACGCCTAAGTTAAATATCATAACATGCGCTCAGACCAGGGCAAATTTCTGTGTTCTGTAGTGTACTATGCTGTCCCACTACAAATGCTGCTCCAGTTTCAGTGCCCTGTGCCCAGGGCAGGACACACCTAGAATGGTAGTTGCTTTTCCCCACTGGAGTCTGCTTTTATTAGCTAAGCAGGGCACAATGAGTTGAAAGATCTTTCAATCAGCAAAGTTCTTTATTGAGCATATGCTACATGTGGTCTACTAGGCACTAAGGGAAAGCCTGCAAGAAACTTTAAGAACAGATGATATATTTATAAACACATACACACACTCATGCATTGTAAATGAGAGTTCAAAGAAGCCAGACAATGCTATACTTTAATTCCATGAAGATCAGAAGAGGTGCATGAACACTCACCCAGCCGGAGACTAATCATACCCAGAGGCATTTCCATGTTGTCTCCACCGTCCTTAAAGGTCCAAGCACTAGTGTGGCCAAGTGCATGTGTGCACATGGACATATCCATGTATACATGTGCACACACACCTCATCTCAGGAAATAGCTTTGCCTTCTCAGAGGAAGTAGCTCTTTTGGCCTCTCACCACCAACTCTATGAAAGCACGTGCTTCAACAATCATCTCTCTCCTCTTTTCCTGTCTCTGAGAAAGAGACGGCCCTTCCCTGCATCCAGAGCTCAGCTCTCACCTCCTCCCTCCCTCCTAACTGTCTCCTTACACTCCTCTCTGATTGGCTCCTTCCCATTATTATTTAATTTGGCATAGGTCCTTCTCATCTCAAACAATAGGAGCAGCAGCTCTTCCCCAACCCACAGCTCCTCTTCCTCCTCACCGAGAAATTCTTGAAAGAATTATGGATGTCCTCCAACCATTCACCCTGCAAACCACTCTGCTCTGTCTCCCTGTCTGTCCTACCCCGCAGTGCACTTGAGTGAATGTTCTTGACAAATTTCTTGATGACCTCTATGTGTTGAAATCCATCTCACTTCACTGTCTATAGCCCTAGATATTGCTGACTTCTTACCTCCTCTAGCCTTCTCCCTGCCTCCTGGGACACCACACTTTCCAGACTTTTCTCCTATTCTCTCGCTGCACCTTCTCAGTTTTCTTTGCAGGCTCCTTTCTCTCTGCTCTTCCCTTCCCTTTCTGATGGCTCTCACCTGGGTGACATCTTCCTCTCCATCTGCAGCATCTCCCTGCTGCAGGTCTTTCCTCTGTGTAGAGTCCTTTTCCCTCCCTTCTCTGCCAAGTAAACTATTGATCTTCCAAAGCCCATTTTAAATGCCACCAGAAGACTTTCTTTTTACATGTCTCCTCATCCTAGTGCAGAACTGATCTCTCATCTAGGTCCGCACAGTGCTTTTTCCACCTCTGCTGCAGTGGCTTTTGTATTTATGTTCTCTGTAGTTGTTCACATGCACGTCTTTCCCACAATATGAGGATGCCATCTTATTCTTCTTTGTATGTCTAACCTCCAGCTCAGGGTCTGCAGTATTCTGTACCAAAAAAGCTCAAAAACATTTGTCCAGGAAATGAATATGTTGTAATTGATTGGTAAAAATAGAATTGTAAAAATGTAAACATGTAAGCAAACTGCTAATGTAACTAGACCTGTGACTAGAGATCAACCTCCTGATAAAACCTGAATAATTTTGTGCAAAAATAAATCTGCTTTTATAAATTCTCCTTAATTTACCCGGCAATTCTACCTATTGCTTGTGTGTTTAAGTTTGCTATCTGCTATAAGTCAGTAAATCTGTTTTTTTCTTTTTACTTAAGATCCATGTTGAGTCAATAATTTCATAAATGACAGTTTTTAAGGAGAGCATATGGGTTTTATTTATTGTTATAAATTATCCTTCAAAAATAAGACCTTTAATTTTAAGATTGGCTAGTCCTTTTTACTATTTCCTGACATGCCTTAATTCTATTTATAACTCCAGAAACAAAACCAATGAACAACATCTACACATACACACATGTGCACTTCCAATGGTTATAAATGTAGAATGTTTTTGTAGACTTTAGAGTACTGTATTGAAAAAAAAAGGTGAAAGGAGAAAGAAATATTAGCAGCCTAGAGAAAAAAATAAAGACATTTGGAGAAAGAAGGGGGCAGTTCCTTTTTAAGTACAGAAGTATGTTGGGACCCTCTTTGATCCTTTTTGTTGCTGGTATTGAAGCATTGAGGCTTTGATACTCATCAGGTCCTGCTCTGAGCACTGGAAACAACAATTCTGTGCGATAATTGAACCATCATCTCAATTTTATACATGAGAACATTGAAGAGCAGAGATTAAGTAACTTGCCCACATATACAGAGCTAGTAAGTGATAGAAATAGGACTTGAAGCCAGGCGGTCTGGTACCATAGCCCACGCCCTTCACCTCTTATAGGAGCTCTAATAATGTGTCACAGGGTTTATTTATAACTAACATTGATCGAGCATCTATGGGGCTAGGTACAGGGCATGGAAGTGTATACAAAAAAGGTCCTGCCCTGGGGGTGAGCGTGGACAGTGGGGAGATCATAGGATGGCTGAAGAGCTCACAAATAGACCATTATAATACAGTTCAGTAAATGCTTTGGCAGAGGGAAGTGAGGGGTGGAAGTGCACGCATAACTAGAGTGAGTTAAAAGCAGCTTTGACCTTGACTTGGACCCTGAAGGACAATGGGAGTTAGACACATGACCATGGAGGAAGCAGGCAGTTCCAAGCAGAGGCTGGAGAACCTGGTGTTTGCAGGGCACCAGGGGATTCAGAGAGGGAAGAGTAAGATGAGAAGAAAGTGGGGGACAGAAGTGAAGCTAGATGTGTAGGCAGAAGCCCTAATGGTTAAGGGTTTTAGCTGAAGATAACTGAGCCATTTTGGAGAGGGGATGGACTCCTGGTAGAGGAACCCAACATTATCTATTGGCTAGGGTTCCTCTAAATGTATGCAGAGCTCCTGATCCAGCTGGTGGTTTTCCAAAGTGAGAACCCCATGTTAAAAAATAACCATGCTGTGTATATCTCAGTGGTTATTAAGCTTTTGTGTGCATCATAATCACCTCTGAGACAGCTTATTTAAACACAGATTAATGGGCTCAACCTCCAGAGTTTTTGATTCTAGAGGTCTGGGTGGGCTCAAGAATTTGAATTTTTAGCAAGTTTCCAGGTGGTGCTAGTGCTGGTCTGCAGCCCTCTACAGAGCAGGATCTCTGAGGGTGAAGCCAGGAACTTAGCCGAAATCACTTAGGTTCTTGGGCTGCAGTGCAATTTGAAAATTCTTGGGAAGAAGAATGACTAAATCTCTTGTCTTTGCTATAATGCTTCTTCAATTTTTAAATATTTGTGTGGCTTAAGAAATTCTAACCCAAATATTCCTAATACTCTGTTTCACTTTGGCCTATAAGAGGTCAAAATATGGACTTGTGAGGTTCTTTGGAATTCTAAAAATCAGCCATTTGAAATTTTTGTTTGTGAAGCAGGAAGTCACTTGTTACCCAGAGCAAACACTTGAGTCAAGAGTTTGCCCCTTTTGGAGGGCATGAGAGCTGTGCCTTTTGAGCAAGTTTCTCTCCATTTTGGAACAATTCGAGTATGAGCTTTTAGAGAATGGACTGTGAATGTGGAAATATGAGATTGGTGTTTTGAGTGTGACCAAGTGGTGAAGGCCAAACTGTATCCCTAGGGTTGTTTTTTTCTCTTTCACAGATAAAGCAGGAAGAAGCTGGAAATCCAAAGGCACCCTGAAGGAGGGAGGAGTGAAAGGATGGATGGGAAGAAAAGAAAAGATCCTGGGTGCTTCACGTTTCTTTTTGCTTAAAAAAAAATCAACCTTTTTACTGTCGCGGTCACAAATTAAATTTTTCACAATAAAGATGTAGAAGAAAAAGATTTATGTGAAACACAGCAAGTGGCCAAATTAGC
The DNA here is from genome assembly GCF_014824575.4 of Sturnira hondurensis. NCBI lineage: Eukaryota > Metazoa > Chordata > Mammalia > Chiroptera > Phyllostomidae > Sturnira > Sturnira hondurensis. The sequence continues at coordinate 7,561,831 of NW_028073511.1, read as the reverse complement.
ATTCTTTAACCCACTAAGTGATGAATGGGAGTAAGGCTTCTAGGAGCAAAAATAATCACAAAAAACCAAGTTTCCTGCGAGGGAAACTTAAACTTCTGTGTCTGTAGCACTGAAATGTAAATGCCATTCTGAATATCCAGATGAACCTGGAAATCCTCATTCATCCAAAATAGATTCAGTTCCATCAACTATCTGTTTCATATAGAAGAAACGAGATGAATATATGTTTTAGGAATTTTCAATACTACACAGTTTTTCACTTTATCAGTGAAATTAATGATTGGCGCTCCCCCTTCTGTATCCTCACAACAAAATTCAACCTTTACTGAAAGTGACTTGAATTTTGAAACAATGAGTTCGAAGGGAAGTTACTAAAAATAATTGGAAGTAACAGTGATTATACAAAAAGGAAATAAATAGAAAACTACTTTCATTGAGCACAAGAAACAATCCACTTTTATTAACTTGCTCTTTCCCCTCACTTGGTTAACTTCCACGTGGGGAGTTTAGTTGAAGTGCTCCATTACACTCTCAGAGGGTCACTGAAACGCCGTAGGCAGTCAAGTCAACAGGACACTGGCAGCATCCAGAAGCCCTTGGTCGCCTTCTCTAGGGCAGAACGGGGCGAAAAGTGTGGATGGGATGTCAGAGGAGCCTGGAGTGGCCTGTGGATGCGGGGAGGGGGCTCCCCAGAGTCTGTGGTTGAGGGTGGAGGAACACAGTCATTGCCCAGACTATAGCCTGGCAAAGAGGAGTGGGGAATAAAAGCCGGGCTCCCCTTTCCTTCATCCTTGTCTCTTGCTGGGATCTCCCACCTGCCCTTTCTTCCCAATTGCCTCCCAGATGGTGAGGATGTGGGGCGTGGGGTTGACCTCCCAGGGCACAGAGCTGGGCAGATGGGGGCAGAGATAAATCTGGAGGCCAGCCAGTCCATCCTAGAATGTAAACATCTGAGGACAGTTGTTTTCGTTCTTGCTTATCTCTAGGGTCTAGATTAGTGCCTGGTACATAGATTTTTCAATAAATATTTGGTGAATAACATGAATGACACATGACTAGGATGAACAGACATATTAAAAGAGAATTTCAGCAGTTAGGTAGGTGATGATGCAAACTCACCCCCTGTCCCTGTCATTATATTAACTAAATTCATCCTTCTCATAATGCTTTTATGACAAGGGATTGTTTTGAAGGGCAGGCACAGCAGGCAGAACTGGGGGAAAGCAATGAGAAGATACCTGGACCTGTTTACTCCCATTTTATACATGTACATTATTAGACATTCACTTTCCCTACAGCCAGGGGTGTCCGAGCTTTTGGCATCTCTGGGCCACACTGGAAGAAGAGTTGTCCTGGGTCATACATGAAATACATTGCAACGTGTAATCACAAAAAATTCTCAAATGTTTTAAGTAAATTTATGGTTTTGTGTTAGGCTACATTCATAGCCACCATGAGCACCTGTGGCCTGTGGGCCACAGGTTGGACATCCAGTTGACACATTTCTGATTCTTGCTCTATGAGCAGCTAGACTTGCTTAGCAATAGATAGACCCCAATGCTGTGCATCCAACAACATGACCACAATGGTCTGAGGGTTCATGTTCAGGGTATCTACAGGTCCTGCAGTCACGGGAGGACTCAACCTCCAGCCACTCCCGCCTCAGGCAGGGCAGAAGGCCTCAGATATAAGGCAGTCCTGGGTTCCATGCTCCTCTCATCAACCGGTCCACGACAGTTTCCTGTCTGTAAGGTGAGGATGACAGTGCTTCTCCCCTTAGTTGTGAGGAGGCTCAATCTGGACGGACCCACAGCCTGGCGCGGTGTAAACACTTAATAGTCGCCATCAGGACTGTTGTCCAAGACGAGGTCTCTAATCTTGAGAGAGGTGTGGAAAGTACTGCAGAAGCCCCGCTTTCTATCATTCGCTCTGTGTTCTCAATTAGGGAGAGGGTCAGGAGGTAATAGCACAGCCCGTCCCCAAGCAGGGCTTCCTGCTTCCTTCCTTCAGGGTCAAGCGGAGGGAAAGCTAGTTTCCCTTGTAATCTCCGGTCAGTGCCACACACCACACTTGTTATTGTTACTTTTCTTTCAGGTGGTCTGGTGGGCCTAGAACGAGAGAGAGAGAGAGAGAGAGAGAGAGAGCGCTGTGCAGTAATTCCTTCCCTTCCTCTGGTCAGGGGGATGTTTCCAAAGAAGCCTGAATGAGGAGCTGGTGGGAACCTGGGGAAGGGGAAGGCAAGATTAGCTTCCCTTGAATATGGGAAATGCATTAGTGAGTCCTGGCATTCATGTGGCTGCCTTTTTCAAAGGCTCACCTCTACTTCAACGTGCCAGTGGCAAGTCCTTCCTCCCTGCTGTTTGGTCTGTATCCCTAAAGGACTGTCTGAGAGAAATGGGGTGACCCTCCAACACAAAGTTTTCCTGTGTTTGAGTGACAAGCTTAGCAGAAACACTCTGGAATTGGTGGCACCAAGGGAGGGGTGTGAGGAGAGACCCCGCTGGGTGCAGGCAATAAGTTGTACTTGTCTGTAGAAAACTTAAAATCAATAATAAAAACAACTAAAAGTCCTTTTTAAAAAAATTACCACACCGTGGCAATTCCAAACAATGTTTGTGATAACTTATTCTTCCTAAAAATAGTTTTGTTGATCTAAGTTCTAAACAATTATTGCCCTCACTGGTGAGTTTCAGTAATACAACATAAGCTCATAATTAATATTTTTATTACTTATCTTTTAATGAATATGTACTCTACATAGATGTCAAATTACAAAACTCATTTGTACACTGATTCCTGACACAGAGGGACTGAGTTATATGTGCTGACTTCAAGAATAAGTTCCTACTGGCTTGCAAATATTTGAGCTTGCTTTAAGTGTCTCTGGCCTCTGGGGTATGATGACATGTCCTTGGCCTTGAGAAGTAGATTAATAATAAGCAATGTTAGCACATGACTGTAAAGAAGAAGAAACCAAACAGAAGTTGCTTCAACTCTGTCATTCTATGGGACCACATAAAGATTTTATTTGCGTTTGAAATTTAAAATAGTGCAGTACACTTCACTGGGTACTCTTTTTACTTGGCAAGTACACAGTTTAATTTACAATAAAATATTTTACTGAATTTTAATAATATTTCAATAAGAAATATTTTATTTTTTAGTTGTTTTAAAGGTAAAGACTAATTAAGAAAATAAGAATTATTACTGAAAATAGTATTCTCATATAGAAGAGAAGGAAGCTAATAAAAGATGTGGTCCAGATGTCAAAAATGCTACATGCTTCTGGGGTCCAGAATTACGTTGTGGTTGTCGCCTTTTTTACTCCAATTTTGAATGCAGAGAAATGAGTGCGTGTTTGTGTGCATGTGTTATAGGTGTACATGTGTGTGTGTATTAGTCGGTTTAAGAAATCAGTTTTCTCTTTTTAGCATCTGTCATGACAAAGTGACTACTTGAGATAAAGCAGACCTGGTTTTCTCTCTTTAAGGTATTACACAATTTCTGGAAAATTCAATAATTTTAAACATAGAAGTACACTTACATATTGTTCTTGTTAGTGCATAGAAGTAATCCTTGGGCACCTGATACCTAAGGTGATTGTGGCACTTAAGAAGGGACAATATGAGAGCATTTTAAATCTAGACCAGTAAGTAATCCAAGGGCCAGAGGCCATTCATAAAGATGCCCATATATAGTGAGAGCCCTGCAAGTTCAAATACAGGGTCCTAGACAGAGGAACATACCAAGAGTGTGCTCACACTGCCATGTAAAACACAAAAGCGAGATCATAACAGCCCTAAATAAAATGGAAAATGGAATGACATTTGAGGAATTCAGGAAGAGACTAAAAATATATGTGGTTTTTCCTCTCAGTGTTTCAGGTCAGATGAGGCGAACTCAAGGGGCGTGGGCCTGGAATAATCATGTATTGTTGATACGTTACTGTGTTTTGTGTACTATGTCTGAGGTCTAAAAATAGGTTTGAGGTCCTGGGAGGCAAACTTTGAATTATAGAAGGCAATGTCATTTGAAACGGCCTTGAACTTGGAAAATGGGACCCGTCATTGTCTTGGGATGGGCCATTGGAGGGAGCTGCGGAGGGCTGGGCAACTTCCATGCACCAAGACACAGACTTCCCAATGCTGTGCTCCTTTGAAGGGCGGTAGTGGCCACTGTGAACATGTTTCCCTTCCTCTCTTACTTCACTTATTTCTGAAAAACTCAAAAAGTACAGAACCCAGGGCAGCTAGCCTTTGGGTTTACCAGGCTGACTAGCTGGTCTCAGAACTGGCCATTATGTATGATACAGAACAGACCAGTAAATAAAGAGGGTGCCAGGGCAATGGTTTATCTACTTCCCAGATTTGGGGAATGAGGCGTCAATAAACCTATAGGTAAGCCACTTGAAGTGAACAATTAACGCCTGTCCCCAATAATAAAACAGGCAAGTTGTTTTGAACAGGAACTAGTTTACCAAGTAATACGTGTAGTATTCGGAAATTTTGTGCCTTTCCATTTTCTTGAGAAGTGACTGATTAGAGGTAAAATGTAAAGTGGTGTTTGTGGTCTAACAAGATCTTGCTGTCAAATATTTAATTTCCCCAAAGCTAAGTTACAAGCTCTGTTGTTTTTCAACATTCCATATTTCTATGCTTTTAAAAGACACATTCTTCCTCATCCCCAAGGAGTTGAACTTCAGGAATTTTGATTAATTTTCACTTGTGCTTCATTTTCCATTCTCACCACCACAGCCCCCAACTTTATGCTTGTTCTCAAAGAGCTAACTTTAGGCGCCTCCTTGGAGCTAAATTTCAGAGCCATTGTTGTTCCTCATACATGCAGTTGTTCAGTTGGCCTTTTTCTGATTTCTTTCTCAGGCAAACATTATCATTATGCCTGACATATTGTATGTTTTTGAAGGGGCATTTAAAAAAAGATGACATGATTCCTCCAAAGAACTGAGAGCAGTGGTAGTGCAGGGCAGTAACTGTTACACATACAGCGGAGACCAAAGAGCAGGGAGGGAGGTGGGATGCACACTTGGGCTGGCAATTTTTACCACAGGGATGGCCTTCTCTGGGGGACCAGAACGTGATATTGACCCATGAGTATTGCTTTCACATTGTAGGTCTTGGACATCTATCACTGGACATCAAATTATTGAACATCTATTATGTTCTGGGGATATCAAGCTCTACCTCAGAAATTACTTCCACTCTTTGGCTAAGACGATGGAGTACCTCCCCATACATGTGGGAGGTCTTCTGTAACCTTATTATTAACAAGAGTGCAGGGGACATTCGTGTGCACAGTGTGTTAGCAGTCAAAACCATGATGTGACTGTGCTTTTGGAAGTACTGGACTCACCTGAGGATGTATATACCCCAGCCAGCTGAAAAAGATATGAAAGGAAAAAGCAAAAATCTACCCTCAATTCATTTATCAAAGTCTTCCTCAACGAAAGTTTGCTGGTTCAATTCCCAGTCAAGACACAGGCTTGGGTAGCAGGTTTTGTCCCCCAGTTGGAGCATATGTGAGAGGCAACCAATCAATGTTTCTCTCTCACATGGATGTTTCCCTCCCTCTCTTTCTCCCTTCCTTCCCCTCTCTCTAAAAATAAATGAATAAAATATTTTTCAAAAAGTATTTATTGAACAACTACTACGTTCCTTTTTGTAGTTACCTGGTATTTTAGTTCATGTTTTCTTTTAAAATTGTACCTCCAAATTAGTCATTTTTAACAAATAATTTTAAAAAACTGATAATCGAAAAAGTAATAGTTAAGTAATAGTTTTTAAATGGTCAGCTCTCAAGTGTTCAGTTTCCTTCTTTTTAAAGTATACTTTTAACCTAAGTTAATGGCCACCATATGAATAAAATTCAGTGGGTTCATGAACTTTAATTGGAAAAGACACACCTTTACTTCAGTAAGATCTAAGTGGGGTGTTGAATTTCCTTTAGTCGGGAACAGAGGTGATGCACCACCCAGCGTTAGCAGTACCTCTGCTTTGTCACCAAGAGAAATCACTGATGATTTTCTATCGCACTACTAAGTTGCAGATCCTCAGAAATCTAGTTTTTCTCATCACTTCTCAAAACTTGTGATAATTATTAAACCTGCCTCATTCAATCTGTGAGTTGAACAGATTGGAGATTGGTAAAGAAGCAAATACTAAATCACATCATGTTTTAATATTCAGTAACTAAATTTCAATGGAGTATAATCTTATGTATTTTGTTTTATGCATTTAAAATGCTATTCTGAGTAGTTGATAGGTTCCACCAGATGGTTAATGGAGTCCATGGCACAAAAGCCAGGGCCAGTGAGATACAAGTCTTCTCAGTCTTTATATATCTAAAAATACCTTTGTTTTGCTTCCATCTATGAATGTCCTTCCAAGTGTGGAACTGGATGAGGTCACCCTGGACTAAAACAGGTGAAAAAGGACAGTGGCATCCTTGGTCAAGCATGAACAGTGGACCAAGCTTGAGGCACACCAACTTGTAGAGATCGGGTAGAGGAAGAAAGGGCATGGAGAAGACTAGGAGGACAGGCTGGTGGGGAAGGAGGGGCCACAGAGGAGTGGGTGCCACAGAATCAGAGGAACATGAGGTTTTAGGAAGGAGGGGGTGGCCACCTCTGTCCAATGGTGCTGCAGGATCAAGGAAGAACTGAAAATGCACCACTGGCAATGGTCACATGGAAACCATGGTGACTACAGGACAGCTGCTTTGTGCAATACTAGGGAAGGGACATGAATCTGACTGACTCGAGCCAGAGAGGAAGGCTGAGAAAGTGGAGACAAATGTCTTCAGCTCTTTGTTCAAGGTTTGTTGTGAAGGGGAACAGACTGTTGCAGTCAATGGGGAGAGAGAAAGACATATGTCAAAGGAAGGCTTCTAAAGAGACATTCTAGAATTATGTTTGTGTGATGATGGGACTGGTCTAATGCTGAGGAAATTAGAGGGAACAAGACCCAGAGTCAAGTGGAGGAAGAGGCAAGCCATCGGGAGATGTGGGACCATGCCACCCCCTCAAACTAAAGGGAAGGCAGAAAGGGCAGTGCAGGTGGAAGAGGATTAGAAGTCCATGTATAGGAGCACGAACATTCCTGTTTGGCTGATTCTGTTTTCTCGATGAAGTATGAGGCTAGGCTGCTGCTAAAACTGGGGAGGGAAGAAGAGAAGGTGTGAAGTGGTCATTCTGAGGAGTGAGAAGACTAAAAGGGATTGTCAGGCTATGTGATTGTAGCAATTCACCAACAATTAGCAGGGTGGTTTTAATGAATAAGCGGTATGTCTGCCCTCAGACAGAGTTAAGAACTGCTCTCTGCAATACTAACCCCTCTCCATTGTTCCCCACTTCTCTCTAACCTCACTGCACTCCTGTTATCTCTACTTTCTCAAATATAGAAGCCTCTTGGATGACTTAAACTAAGTCAGAATAGGGGCTGTTCCTTCACTTAATTTCTTTTTAAAAGTGTAATTTTAGCAAGAAGTGGCAGGTAGACGTGTTGTTATTGTCGCTTCTCAAATCCTGACATGGGGTGACAGCATGCACTACTGATGTCACCTCGCACCATATGTTTCAGATCACCATGGTGCCATTCACATGGCTCTGTTCTAATATGTTAGAAAGGATTATCTCACATTCCTCCATGAAAGAGTTTAGGTGCTGGAAAAAATCAGGCCAATTCATCGAAAGCATCATTTCTGGCACTCATTAAATAATGAACCAAACATCATTTTAAAAAAAAGACAAGTTTAACACAAGTTTAATATTGTCTCTTTCTCTGCTCAGAAATCATTACTCCATCTTAGACATTAGGTACAGAGATAAACACCCTGTCTGTACCTGTGGAATTGTCCCAGTTTGGAGGTAAAAGGAAAAGTATCCTACCAGTGTCCTGAGGGCCCATGGCGGGCAGGGGCCAGGCACCAGAGCATAATGTCAAGAGCGCTGCATGGAAAGAGAGAAGATCTAAACTCTGATTCGGCCTCTGACACTAGTGGGTATGGTGACTTTAGTTAAGCCTTGAAATTCCCTCTCCCACAAGGTAGCTGGAGTAAATGAGTAGAGGCCCTCTTCACTCTCTTTGATTCTGATTTCTCCTGGCATGGATCACTCTTCTGCTCGTATTTACCGAGTGGTTTTGGCATCATGGTTGTTCACTAGTTGACTTGATAAATTCTGAGAAAGTTATCTCTAGAATCAGAAGCAAAAATGGGGGGCTTTCTTTTGAGGTCAAAGGAAATTCTGAGGACCTCAGAGCAGCAGAGAACAATGGGATGTAAATGAGAGGTGCCCTTGTGGGGATAGGGTTTTGTAGGCCCAAACTGGCACCTGCCGAATGTTTTCAGATCCCACTCCCTTTCACCTGAGGTATGGAACACCTGTACCCAGGGCGAACAGTAAGGGAGCAGAGGTTAGAGTAAGAGTGACTATCCAGAGTTCATGGACAAAAGAACACGTGTACTTCAGAGTAAATGCAGCTTCATTCTAAACAGAGTCCTTCCCAGGTGAAGACAAGAAGAATACCCATGTATTCAAATATCCCGCTCTTCTCCATAATACTGATGAGGGTAGGGAGGGAAGAGGAGAAATCAATGACATATTTTGTTAATCAATAACTCTGACATCACATGGGTCAGAGCTGCAGCCTGTGGGTGACGTATGCTATACTGGGGGCATTAGTAAGCATTTCTGCTACATGGATGGCATGCCACTTATAAGAATTAAAGGTGGAACCTGAAAGCTGGAGATTGCTCATGGGCTGCTGATGGTCAGTCCTCCTCCATAAAATATCAACAAAGGTCAAGAAAGAGCTACTGAAGAAAACCTCCATGGAACTATGTTCTAAATCTGCCTCCATGCCTCCCCTATTCTCTGCTTCCATGTTCCTGGAAAAGGCAGGGAAGACAGTGCTGGGAGTAGAGTCCCAACAGGCAGAATTCCACATGGAGGGTGCTTTGAGTTTCTGCCCAAAGCTGCGACCGTCACTGGAGGCATAAGACGGTAGTTAGAATGTGGCTGTCAACTGTATCCAGTTGGTTCAAATGATGGAAGCATTGGGATCTTCCACAGCAAAATAATATAATTATCTGAAAGATATATACACAAAGCAGGTGTAATAACTCTGTCTGTGGGTGGAATGAGTCCAGTAACAGCAAGTGCAAACAAAGCTAGAAGAGGCTGCAGCTGAGCACAAGTATGACCAACTCTAATTAGTAGGGACTCTGCCAAGATATACACACAAAAGATAAGAGTAAGACCATTTGTATACTATAAAACTGTCCAATTATTTGTTGGTTCCTTCCTTGCATAAGGACTGGTCAGCACCAGAGGGTAATTTTGGTGGCCTCGAAATAGAAATACCAAAAGAGAGCTGACCTTTGGCCACATTGGGTCAAAAGGGTTACCAACATCTGGTCGTGGATTGAAAAAAAAAAACAAAACAGGACTTAGTCTCCCAATACGTGGAGGTCAGAGTGCCTTAAAAGTTGAGCCATTATGTACTTTTGTATGTATTTCTGCCATGTATATGCTAATGCTGTGCATTCATAACTTTGCTGCGTGTTGAACCTCCAAATACTCTTCATTAGGGAATCAAATAGGCATCTCTGCCCTCAAAGAGCTTATATGCTAATGGGGGATGGAAGATGGAGATAGACAATAAACAAAATAAATCAGCACATTATAGTGTATTAGAGGTGGTATATGATATGGAAAAATAATCAAGGAAAGGGGAGTAGGAGGGCTGAAATGTGAAATACGACAGCCGGCCAAGTTCTTACTAAGGAAGTGGTATTTGGGCAAAGGTGGAAGGGAGATAGAGAGCGAGACACAAGAATATCTAGGAAAAGAGCATTCCAGGCAGAAAGGAAAGCAAAGTGCAAAGCCTCTGAGCTAAAACTGTGCTTAGTTTACTAGGAGGTCAGCATGCTGGAGTGATGTGAGTGAGGAGGAAGGAAGTAAGAGAGGAATTAAAGGAAGAAATGGTAGGAGGAACAGGGATGCCGATGGTATGGTGCAGGGCTTACAGGCTATTGAAAGGGCTTTCACCTTGACTGTGTGAGATGGGAGTGCCAGAGGGCTGAGCATAGGTGGTAGACATTATATAACATATATTTTATGAGGCCCATCCAGCTGCAGTCTTGCCCAGAGATCAAGAGAGGCAATATTAATAACCCAGTCAAGAGATCATGATGGCTTGAATGAGAATGATGGCAGAGGAAGAGGTGAGAGATGCCCAAATATGCGTATATTTTGAACTAATGGGATTTTATAGGAAATTAACCATAAAGTATACAAGAGAACACTCAGAATGACTCTTAGGGTTTGGTCTGAGTAACCTGGAAGGATGAATATACCCCTTAATAAGATGGGAGAGACTGTCGGAATAGTTTGGGAGGGAAAATTAGAGGTTTCGTTTTGGACATGATCAGTGTGAGATCATACTGAGCATCTAAGTGGAGATATTAAGTAGGCCATTGGCTGCATGGGTCAGGAATTCAGGTCCATGATAGAGATATACATTTGGGAGTCATCAACCCTGGGTTTAAACCATGAAACTCATGGAGATCACCTGGGGAATAAGTGTTGATAGAGAAGAGTTCCAACAACTGAGCTATGGGGCATTCTGACTTTGAGAGGAGGAACTAGCAATGTAGCAAGATGGATCAATTTAATTTTGTCTGCTTTTATTGATGACCCGCCATATGCCAGCATTAGGCTAGGAGCTGGGCTTACAACTAATGAGACCAGTCTCTGCCCTCAAGAAGCTCACAGTCAATGCAGTAAAAGAACCACTTGAATGCAGTGTGGTAACTGCAAAAAGATGTGCACCTGGTAGTACGGAACTAGGGAGAAGAAACTCCGGGGCTCGGAGGGCTACAAGGGTCCTTGGGAGAAATAACACTTGTAACTTAAGGAATCACCAAAAGTTAGCTAGTTGAAGAAGCAAGTAGGGCAGAAGGGTAAAACATTCTGGAACATGCTGAGAAATATACATTTATTTGGTGCCAACATCTCTGCCTATGAAAATAACTCTGCTCTCAAGTCCTGAGAGACACTTCATACTAACACAAACATAGATAACGCAGTTGACAAATTAGTTGCTCTGGCTACACTATTGCAGTCTGGTTGAAGAAGTTTGGGGTCAACTTGCTACCAACCTCAACATCTTAAAATACAAGGGAAGGGCCTGTGCCACAGACCATGCGTCCATAGCTGTGACAATACCAAGTCTCCCCATCAGCAGTTAATTCTGGGTTGCAGCCGAGACCATATGGTAGTTCCATTTTTTATTGGTCTTTGTTTTCATGGTAGAGTGAGTGTGACAAGCACAGGGTGTTCCTAGCAACAAATTGGACTGTGGCTGAGAGGAATTGCTCCTCAGGGAAGCAGAGGGGCAGCCGCCTTGACAACGCCCCTTTCCACGTCAGAGAGCCAACTGCACTCAGCAACCCAAAGCAAGACAGAAAAAAAGGGCAGTTGTAAAAGGCTTTACCCAGGAGCTCATTCTGACAGCAGGCTGTTTCTTTTCTTTTCTTTTTTTTAAAAAAAGATTTTATTTATTTATTTTTAGAGAGGGGAAGGAAGGGAGAAACAGAGGGAGAGAAACATCTATGTGTGGTTGCCTCTTGCGCACCCAATATTGAGGACCTGGCCCACAAGCTAGGCGTGTGTCCTGACTGGGAGTCAAACCAGTGGCACTTTGGTTCAGAGGCCAGCACTCAATCCACTGAGCCACACCAGCCAGGGCCACAGGGTGTTTCTTAAGGACACATGTGTCCAAGTCAAGTTCTTCCACTTGTTTATCTTTTTTTTTTCCAAATTTTTTATTTAATTATTTTTCAAGTACAGTTTTCTGTCTATTACTCCCATCCCATCCCACTTGTTTATCTTTTTGTAAGTATGAAGTTCTGCCGCTTCCCTTTCTTCCAGTTGTGGGCTAACTCCACCTCCAGGCATTTACTTCTCAAAGCTGTCAGCCTGCAAACTTCTTTTTGTGTCCTTGACCTTCATGCTAATGCCAGTGTCTTCCTACATTTTCTTCATTCCTCCCCGACAGAGCTACCATCGCTTGTCCACATTTATGGCGATCCACTGAAGGTACCCTCAAAGGAACCAAATCTCACAACAGAGACAATAAGATATATTTTGGAAGCATCTGCAAAGTGCCAGACAACCCATGCTGCACCTGAGGCAGAGCTAGCACACACAAAAAGGCAAAGATAATACCAAAACCATATGCAGCTATTATTACAACAGAAGTATCTTTGCAAACACAGCAATAGCTAACACACATGCTTGCTATGTGCCAAGCACTGTTCTAAGCATTTCTACATGTATTTAACACATTTAATCTTTACAACAACCTTGAGGTAGGCATTATTATTATTTTATGGATAAGGAAACTGAGGCCCAGAAAGATCAATTCATCTAAGTTTCCACAGAGCTACCATTTGGTACATCTGGAGTCTATGGCTACTCTCAACCCCCGGGCTACTCTGGGTTTTCAGGACCCAGGTGTTTTTCCAGGACTTCTATTTAATATTACAGGTTTTTAGTGTAAGGGAATATCAGGGGTACTTAGTCCATGTCCTATAGGGCAAGTCAATACCACATATATTTAGCATAAGAAATTGATTTGGCATGTTTTATAATATGATTTCAGTTATTTGGCTCTGTGTGTATGTGTTTTAATTTTTTCCTTTTTTTCCTTAGGCCAAGGGTAGTATCTTACATGGAATAAAAAAATTATTTTTTATAGTGATTCACCACTTTATTATAGTGCTTTTTGCTACAAATAACAGAAACCCCATTTGGAGCTGGAATAATAACAAGAACCTTTACTGTGCCCCTAACAGTAAATCCAGAGGTAACGTGTGCCCACAATCAGCCACGTGTCTAAAGTTACCCCAGTTTCCCCGAAGGAGAAGGCGATCACCATGCTTTAGACCAACCTGCATTCCCCCCCTCAACTCACAGTTACATGTGGGTTCCCCAGCCACACCTGGGCCAACAGGGAAGAGGGTCGACTGTGAGTGGACGACAACCATTGTCTCCCTCCCAATAAGTGCGTGGAGTAGGCCACGCTGCTGCACTGCAGCTCAGTTTTTTCTTTCATAAAGGTATAGTCAGTACCAAGAAGTAAAAGAGTATTTTGAGGGTTCATCTTCTTTTTATTAAAATACTTAACTTTTGTCTCAAGCCTGAGTTCTGTTGGTGGTTGCTGACATGTCCCAGGGCGATAGCTTTAGTCAGAAGGGAAGACAAGGAGGGAGAGAGGGAGACAGGTGGGACAGGGAAGACTCATGAGCTCAGAGGAGCCGAGCCCAGGTCTCCAGACAGGAACGGACAGATCTTGTGCTCTTCCTCTGCGTCAGGCTCTCACTGGTGCCTATAAACTCAATGGTATTGTTATCCACTTTCACACATGGTAAAACTGAGCCTCAGTAAGGGGAAGTTGGTGGGACTATGGTTTGAATCCCCGCAGTGTGATTCTGGTGTCCTTGCTTTGTCACTATGATGGTTTCTCTAAATGTAATAATATCTGCATCAGACCTACCTTAATACTTACTTACAATGCGATTCCCAGCCCCAGGTCAGACCTCGTTCATTGAACTTTCTGCGGACAAGGCTCAAGGGCAGGCAATTGAAGAGCATTCCTCACACTAAAGTTAAAGAACAAGTGGATGACAATCTATTACTCCCCATCTGTGTTCTTATTTTGGATAAGCCCTTGTTTTCCTTGGGCCTCAGTTCCCTCACTTGTAAAATGAGAATGGTTAGGTCACTTCCAGTTCAAAAAGTTCTATTAGAATTCATCTTTAATCCCAAATACCTGACTGCACCCTACTACCTGACCCTTTTCCATGGATCTTCTTATTTTTACACATGAATATTATCAAGATGCTATTATTTTAAGTGTCATACAATTTATAATTTGATGCACAAATTTTTATAGAGCTTCCCCAGAAATCTGGAAAAACTAGTGTCCCATGTGGCATATTGGTAGGTCAGCCATCCCTAAAGCCCTGGGCTGGGACTAAACCACTTCTTCAGGTCTTCCCGTATTCTTTGGAGTTTTTTACTCTCTGACTTTTAGGCACTTCTAGAGATAAGGAACTCACTGATAATTTCAATTTTCTTTCCCCTGTGAAATCACAGTCTAATTAGGCGGACATCTTTCCAGGGTTTCAATCCAGCATCCCACATCCGTCATTAGCAATAGCTCATTTGGGGTTGCTTTGGTTTCAGTTTTCTGATGTTTTTCTTTGGAGAAAGGAAAGCAAGAACTAGGGGCATTGGCCAAACAAGTCCGGCCACTCAGTGGAGAGGTTTCCAGATAAGAAGGATCTGAAGGACTTCCCATGGGCGTGAGGGAAATCGCACACGCCATCCGGCAAAGAAGACCAGGAAATCACTTCTTGTTTTCCAAACAGCAGCAGGCCCTCAGGAATGGCTCTGTGAGGCTCAGAGGACCAGGGCAGGGAGGCACCAGTCAGCAGGGAGGTTGAGCTTGGAGGGGAGCTGCCTGAGCCTCGCAATGAGTCCCGCTCGGCTGTTTCTTCAGCGGGTGTGAGGCTCTAGAGGAAACTGAAGGACAAATGGCCTTGTAACGGAAACCTGGAAGCTTTTAGGCGTCTGGTTATAGCAGAAGTCCGTCTGGGGACAGAAGGAGCCCGTCTGGGGACTTCGGTGCTGGACAGGTAACAGACATTTCTCCTTCTGTGGTCAGTCACCCTTTGCAGCAAGACCTCAGTCACTTTGACACTCCTTTTAAAGGCATCTTCCTGAAAACATTTACCTCTTTGATTTTCTGTTTTATAGTGTGTGTGCAGCTGTGCCATGAATGTTGGGAGGGTAGATCATGCGTGGTCAAGAGCATTGCACAGCTCTTTGGTTAAGTCTAGACTGTGGTTAGGGAGATTGAGTATCAGGTGTTAACTGGGATCTTTTTAGATAATAGAATTTTCTCCTTCCCCCCTTTTTTTGTTAATGAATTTTCTCGTCTTTGAGCCAGAAAATAGCATAAAGACCAGGGCATTCGTGAGTCACTCCGTTGGAGTCTCCATGGTCGGGCAGCCATGTTTCAGTGGCACTGATGAGAGGCGTCAGCACCGGTGTTATAGCCAGAGCTTGGGGTGCTCTGTCAGCTCATCCCGGGGGTGGGGGCAGGCGATGATCTCTGAAATGTAAAATGTGTTTGGTTGCCTCCCACCCATTGCCTAGGGGGGACAGGAGTTGCCTCCCACCCATTGCCTGGGGGGCGGGGGACAGGAGTTCACAGTTGACAGAGGGAAGAAAGTCAGGAGGAGTGCTGGGGTTAAGAGCTGGGCAGACCTGCCTTGGGCATTCTAGAAGGAAGGAAAAGGTCTTTGATGTGTGGCTTGCTGAAACCGTGTTTTCTTAGACATTGTAGAAAGCCAGGCTGTGCCACTTCACTGCAGGTCAGTTTTTCATTTCATAAACGGCTAATGTTTTGGGTCTTTCATTTTTGAGTTATACAAGTAATACATGAATGTATTTGTACTCTAACAGAATATCTCCAAAAGTTTTTCAAGCAACCCCGCCTCATATGCATTGTTTTTCCCCAGCCTTCAAATTAATCCATCAATAGATTAATAGTTTGCTGGGTATCTTACCAGTTAAATGGCTTTCTCTCTCTCTTCCCAGCTTTTAGGACAAGCCAGGGCACATAAGAATACAATAAATTTTTGTTGTCAAATTGAGGTATTGATCCAGAACAACACCTTTTCACCGGAAAGATAAACTGAAACATGGGGAGTATGAACGACTCTTTTAACACTTAAAAAGACCTGAAGGACTTTTACTCATTCTTACCATTATTATTTTGTGTTGCATTTGGCTTTGGCAATTAATAATGTTCATAACTTCCCATGGATTAAATTCTAGATTTGGCAACTTGAGGTTTGGGCTTCTCTCTCGAAGACCATCAAAGGCAGCCTTGTTCTGGAAAAAAAAAAAATGGGGTGGGGGAGCAAAGAAAATTAAATGGAGAGATAGATCGATAGATCCTTAGATTAAGTGGTTGGCCCAGGGAAGATAAGGTGAGCGTAGGAGACACTCCTTCTCCACTTAATGGCTAATAAATGTGTTTAACAAATGGGTTTATTTTTAGCTCTTCTAGTCTTCTGTAAAAAGGTGGACCTTTACCCCTCTTTCCCCCATACATTGTTATGAGACAAGTGAATAAAAAAATCACTATTATCAAGTTGATATCTCTCATGAAAAGGAAGTACAAATAAGCAATGCCAAATCCAAGAATAATTACAAAATACATTCAGTTGCTATTTGGTATTTTCTTGTCCTTATCAAGCTTTCTCTACCCCAAACTCAAGGGTCACTTGGCCCTGCTGATTTTGGACAATTGGTGGTTATTTCTTAACCATCCTGTTAAACATGCCTGCCCAATGCTTCTCCCAATCCCTGGCTAATATGATTAATCACTTCACCTTACTGCGGAGGTCTGGCCCCTGACAGAGGCTTCCTCTTCTTTCACCACCTCACAGGTATAGCAGGCATCTTGTTCCCATTTTATGCAGTAAAGACATGAGAGATTCAGGGGTTATTTTCCCAGTAATACACAAGGAATCTTTCTGGGGCACTTGAGATGAGAAGAAACCCAGATCTCTGACTTTGCAGCACCATTCTTGGTCAGCAGTATGAGGATAAAAGTTCTGTGGATAGAAAATTAACATGATTGGGTGGATTCTGGCAGCTTTGTAGCAACACAGAGTCCAGTTTTGCTGGGAAACTGGGGCTAGATCAAGCTATTGCTTTGTCTACGTTGCAGCAGGTTTTAACAATGGTTATCTATACGTATCACTGCAGAAACTTAACCCCCCAAAAGAACACTGCCCAGACACTTTCCTGGAGCAAATGAATCAGACTATCTGGGGAAGGGGCATGGGAAGGGACTTACTTATTTTCATCTCTGAACAAGTTCTTTTTATGCAGCTGGGGTTAGAGCCACTGAGTCCCAACTGTAGGAGATAAAATGTCTCAACTGAGAAGCAGAAACAATACCCGTTCGTGCAGCCTACAGTTAGGGCCAGAAGTACCAGCAGCTGTGGGCATCGTGTAATAGGATCCTAGCTGCTGCTGTTTACAAGGAGAACAGACCCTCCTCACAACTGCATGTGAGAATGAATTTTCCAGCTCCCCTGACCATGGATGGTCTTGCCTTTAGAGTCTAAATTGGAACAATCGCACTGACTTCACTGCAGATGCTTTGGCTCCTGCTACTTGCGTATTTTACAAAATCAGATGAAATGTTCTAGGTAAACAGGATGTGCTTTGCTAGCGCCAAGTGACTATGGAGGTTATAGATTTTACTCAATGTCACTCTAACATGTTTTGTCCCAATTCCAAGAAAAAAAAGGAAAAGAAACACTAATTATGCTTTGCTGATCTGTCACTTTCTGGATTGATCTAAATATGGGCAGGCAATCAGTCAGGGCTGTTCTTTAATCGTAAAATGTGTCCCTAGAATCTTTCCACACCAACACTTCTTGATAAAGTTTAAGTTAGTATGTTTCATCAGTGTAATTTTTTCCTCCTTTGTAGAAGCACCAGGAGGGGCTCTCTCAGCCTCTCCAAGTTTCTCTCTGCGCCTATGAGTTTTGGCACAGAGTGGGTGTCGCAAAAAAGGCTTGTTGAGTTAAATATCTGTGCTGCTGTGGCTACGTTATGAATTCATGGGTCATTTACGAGCTCAGCATTTCAGCCCACATTGTGTGACTCTGGCTGTGATGGTTAAAATAATTAGAATCTTGCCTATTTCCTAAATGATAACTACAACAGTGAAACCCCTAAAATCATGGCTTAGTGGAGGTACCTTCACTGGAGAGACTTGCTAGGGCTGTAGAATTAAAAAGGCAAAGAATTCTTTCCTTTAATTAGCTTATATTCTTAATAAGAGGCAAGGCATAGGCATTGAACATTTTAATAACAGGTAATAATTATTGAGTGCTCAGTGCTCTGCAAAGATTAACTCATTTAATTATTCCAGTCGTCTTATGTCTCAGGTGCTGTTACAATCCCCATTTTGTAGACGTGGGGGCACTATTTTAAGTTGCCTGAGACACGCAATGCTAGCAAATAGTAGAGTCAGGATTCCAGCTCAGACGGTCTGATTTGGGTCCATGCACCTAATTACCACGCTGTGTCATAAAAGCCACAACAGTACTGCAGAGAGACCCACATGGCAGGGCTGGAGCTGCATCTGAGGAGAGAAATGCAGTGTATTGAGGGGAAGGATGTATCTCTGGAAAAGAGGCAGCATGCTGTGAAGGTGGAGGGTTCAGGCTTTGGCCGCAGACTCAGCTACTTATGCTGTGACCTGCATATCTTATTTAATTTACCCAAACCTCAGTTTCTTTCTCTGTAAAGTGGGGGTGATAGCTCTAACAATATAGGATTGTAAGGATTAACTGTGCCATTAGGCTCAGCACTCTGCCTCCTGAGCCTAATGCCCAACACACAGCAAGGGCTTGATAAATGATAGTAATTGTTGTTACCGAGTGAGCAGAACCTGAAATGACAAGTCAGGTGAGGCTCAACAAGGAGGAACCGAGTATTCCAGTTGCCAAGAAGTATATGAGAAGAAGCTGAGATTTAGCAATTCATTCACCAGTATTTACTATTAGAATTTGTGACATGTTTTGCAAAGGAAGGTACAATGCAAACCAGTGAGCAGGGGAGACTGCTCTGTATCTCAGTGTGATGCAAGAAACATGAGGCACACATGGATTTACATTAGGTTCTGGTGGTCATGCTTGCCAGGGGAATTAGCCCAAATATTCTCTGGCCATTTGAGAAGTGCTAAAGTATCTGAATGTGGTATAGTAGCGATCTATGAAAAATAGTGCTCTAGACAAACTAATCAGCTGGTGGTATGTTGGGTTATCGGGCAGGCAAGAAAGCAGGAAGGGAGATCACTGAGGAGATCCCTGCCATCATCCAGGTGTGAGATGATCCTGCCCAAACCGGTGTTGTGGCTGAGGAAAAGAACGCATCAGCAGTGGAGCCATGAACAGGGCTTAGTGACTGGGGGACAGACTGCCCCCACTTGTGCTCCCAGTTCTTGCGTCCAAGGATACCTGTTGTGAGCCAAGAAACTGGAGAGTGAAGCCAACGGTTAGTGAATCCAAGAAGAGCTGGGTTCGGAGATCTCAGTGGGAGAGAAGGAGACCTGTTTAGTGCTAGATGAGTTGAATTGTGGCCCAGCTGGAAATAGCACAGTTTGAGAGAAGCTCCTAATTTTTAGTAAAGATATCAGGGTGGAAATACAGTTCGGGGAATTGTCACATGAATTGATCATTAAAATGGTAGCAGTAGACAAGCTCCCTGAGAGAAAGAGTGTCAGGAAAGATAAAGCAAGAGTCCAGGACAGGTCTGGGCAGGCTCACAGTGAAGCAGTGGTAGAATGAGGAAGATGGAATCGCAGAAGGAAGGGGGTAAGGAGCAAAACGTGGAGTGATGAGAGACCCAGGAAAGGGCAAGGGGGACAACACAAAGGAGGAGGTGCTAAATGGCATCCGAAACCAACGGGAAATCAGGGAGGCTGAGGACTAGCAAAGAATGTTATTTGGTTTGTCTTTATAAAATGCTTTTCATAATAAGGTGAGGACTAAAGTCAGACTGTCCAGATTAAGGAAATCTTGGAATGGCCATGACTTCTTGGGGTACTGTATTTGGGGGGAGGGAAGAAGTGGTAACTTTTTTCATTTTGAGTAGTGCACACACATCATTCTCAAAGTCAAACAAAATCCCTCTAGAGGGAAATGAAAATGTCAGAGAAGTGAGGTGAGTAGCCAGGACACCCATGCCTGGTCCCCGGGGGATGGAGAGGGGTGAGGGCTGTGAAAGGGAAAATCAGAGGGCTCAGATGGCCCTGCTCATTATCAAAATGCTGGAATATTTTCAACCACATGGCAACTGCTGTCCCAAGCTCCTGGAGAGCCCAGAGTGACCTCCACACCTGATTCAGCCACCAGGGATGCTCCCACTGAGTCCCCACTATGCAACAATGAGGGTCTTCAGGCCCCTGCTCCGGCACAGCGATGGCTCTCCCTGGTCCATTGTGATTATTATAAAAATACTCCAGTGCTATTTTGAGTCTCACCTAATAAAGGATAAAGCCATGGAAGTGTAGGGCTTGGACTGGCCTCCAAGCCCGTACTCTCTACAGCAGTGCAGCCAACCACGGGGCTCCCCTCCACAGCAGTTGGAATGCACCCCAGCATTGTTTCACCAGGGCTTAGGGAGACCCCTCCGAGTGGTAAATGAAAGTACCACCATAGATGAGATAAGGGCAGAGGTAGGAACTTAATGTTTTCATTAAGATGGCAATCTCTTGCTTAAAGGTTAAAATCTTCCAGAAATTTACAACAAGGAAAGTAGGATGAAAGGTTATCAACGCCGCGCACATGTGCGGCGTGTTTTGGAATACTCGGCCCCATTGTGTACAAACAAACGTTCCGCTGAGATCTGATAGCACTGAGCCAGGACACAATGCTGCTGCAGGACCTTATTTCAAGGCAAAGGAAAGTGAAATAGAAAAAAGGTTTTCAAGGCAGGCCTTTAACTGGTATTGTGTTTCGTGTTTGTGTTAAATAAATATTTAGTTTATAATTCTGCATGTGTGAGGGATGAATCATCTAATTAAATAAGGTCAGTAAAGATAAGTCTTACCACCTCTGCTGTTGGAAACACAGATCTATGAAAGCAGGCTCCTAAAGTTACACTTGAGGATTTTCGATCTGCACATCTACAACTCAGAAGGGGGCTACTGATGACATTCTATTCTTATTGCAACACTACGCCTCCTGGAGAGGAGCAGAGGGTAATAATCACACTGAAATTTGCAGTGAAAGTTCTCTGAAATTCAGTGTTAACACCTACCATTTGCCATCAAGAGGATCTCTGCTTTGAATTATTCTCTAGTGGTAGAATGGTATGTGTGCATATCTGTTTTCAGTCTCTCCACTAATCTCTATTTTGATTCAGTTGTATATGTTTCAATTATAGCCACTTGAGTATATAGTCTATACCCTAGCACATGGAGAGTTGAAAACATACCCTTAGCCTGTTTCAAAGAATACAATAACTTGTCTAGTTAGCCAGCCACAGGCCAAGGTTCAGTAAGAGGCATGGCTTCTTTTGATATTGTCCTAGCATGCAATGCAGTCAGTTCTCCTCTTAAAAAGAAAACCATGTATATAATTGTGTGACATCAAAGTTAAGCAGTTTACATGTAGGATGAATCTTCACTCTCTTTCTTTCACCCTGCAACCAAATTCCTTAAGTTTTATGTACTTACCATCTTTAAATTCTCACCTCCATACTATACAACTCTTCCCAATATCATTTCCTTCCCCTCCACCCCAAAGAGATCCCCCTTGCTGAGAACTTGTCATGTCTGCAGATCCAATGGGCAGTCTCAACCCTCCCCTAAGCAGAACTTCTCAGGACTTTGGACAAACTTGACCATGCTCTGCTTCTTGAAACTTGACCTTCCTTGGTCCCAGACTCTCTTTTACCCTTCTTTCCCTCCTGCTCTCTGGTCTCTCATCCCCAAATATCTTGGATCAATTGTCTTTCCATTTTTTTAAAGAGATTTTATTTATTTATTTTTAGAGAGAGGGGAAGGGAGGGAGAGAAATATCAATGTAGGAGAGAAACACTTATCAGATGCTTCTCCCACACTCCCAACTGGGGATCGGACCTGCAACCCAGGCATGTGCCCTGACCAGAATTGAACTCATGATCTTTTGGTCTGAGGGATGATGCCCAACCCATTGAGCTACACCACTCAGGTCTCTGTTGTCTTTTTTGAATAGACCTTTGATTTTTGAAATTCTGTGGGCCTTGGTTGTTTGTCTTCACTGCAATCTCTCTCCTGTCTTCCTAATCAATCTTACCTACTCCCATGATTGCAATTACAAGGCTCGTCTGCCTGGTTTCTGCTTCCCTCACCAGCCCCATCTCTTACTGTGTCCTGCTTCCTTTAGGTGTCCCAGACACTCGGGCTTGCTTGCAGCTCCTTGATTACGCCATGTCTTTTCCCCCTTCAGGGCCTTTGCACATGATCTTTTTCTGCTTCCTCCTTTCCCTCCTACCTCCTCTTTTGTTTTTAGCTAATTCCAACTCTTGCTTCAGATTTCAGCTCAATTAAATACTAATATTTCCTCTGGGACCCCATCCACAAATTCCCTAGACTGTGTCATGTTTTTCTCTTAATGAGCATTATTAGACAGTTCAGCACAGTCGTTAAAATGATGACTTCTTGAGTTAAATTTCCAACTTTCAAATTCTGGCTTTGCCACTTACCAGCTGTGAGATGTGGGGCAAGTTATTTAACCACTCTGTAGCTCAGTTAACTTGGTATCATCCCAGAACCACTTCCTTCGGATTGTGAGGATTAAAGCTTTTAATACAGTGAATGCTTAGATGGGTGCCTGGCACATAGTAAATGCGAAACAAATGTTAGTGTGTGATGATTTTTCTCCTTGGTAGCACCTTCACAATCATAGGTAAACAGTAAATTGAGTAGTTGATAGTGTGGCTCCCTGGTCTCTAATAAAGCCACTGTGACACAGAACAATCATCTCATCTACTCCCTGAGACCCTAAGCTCCATGGGGACAGGGACCTTTCTGCTGCACCTAGCAGAGCACAATGGCACTCAGCAGGACTCAATAAATGTTCGTCCAGTGAATGAGTACACAAATGAAGACTTCGGTGAGGGGGCAAATAGATTTACTTCATTTAATACTTGCAACGATAAATATAAGGAAGAAGGCTAAGAGCCTAGATTAAGTGTGGGTGCTTAGAGGGAGTGGGTACTGTTTGTGGCTGAGCAGATCAGAGAACCTTTAGCCTGGGAATTAAAGGGTGAATAGAATTTGAATATGCAGTGGTTGTCCTGGGGCTAAGGGGCAGGAAAAGGTGGAGACTAACAAGTCATGTAATGGCAGAATTGTTTTGCTTGTGCTACACTGAAAAATAGTTTAGCAATAATAATTACTCCCTGTCCACTCTAACCAAAATAATTCTTAAGTACTTGTTTTTATATTTTTAGTTTTACATGAACACTGGAAAATCTCTTGCACTATTTTATTTTATTTTATTATTGTATTTTTTTCCATTACCATTAATCCTCATGATACCCTCTTCCACCTCCACCCACCTCCTCTCCCCAATAATTACCACACTGTTGTCCATGTCCATGAGTCTGTTTTATTTTTGGCTCAATCCCTCCACCTGCAGCCCCCACCCCCAGAGCTGTCAGCCTGCTCTCTATCGATGAGTCTGTCTCTATTTTTCTTGTTAGTTTAGTTTTTTCATTAGATTTCACATATGAGTGAAATCATATGGTATTTATCTCTCTCTGACTGGCTTGTTTCACTTAGCATAATGTTCTCCAGGTCCATTCAAGCTATTGCAAAGGGCAAATTTTCTTTTTTTTTGCACTATTTTTAAATTATGAAAAAGCACACAGCTTCAGTAATCAAAATATTATAGATGCTTATTAAATATGCCAGCTCTGAAAAGTAAAACTCAGGTCATTCAGGGCCTTGAGTATCAGTGACTGCTTTTATTCAGAAAGCAGAAGATAAACAGGGCTAGCACGTGAGAAGAGTGTTTTCGGAAGATCAGCCTTGCATTCATGTAGATGATAGGGCAGAGAGGAAAAGAATGGAAGTCAATGCAATGGTGCATGTAACAGGCAGTGAAGGCCTGAACTGTGTAGTAAGTGAGAGGTAGGCTGTCACAGGTGGGCTGGATAAATGCAATAGATAGTTATGATTAGACTCAGAAACATTGGATTTGAAAATTTGTGAGGGATTTTAGACTCTTTAAACAAAACACAATGTGGCACATATGTAGCAGTGACAAAATTGGGGTGAAGCTGTTTAACTTGGCTAATGGAGGCAAAAATCCTAATTTATCCAGTTGAAAGCAAAGAGCTTTCAAGGCAATGTGTCTTCAGTGGGGTTCCCTTAGTCATAAATCCCCTAGAAGTTCATTTTCATTACAAATTCCTGCAGTAAAGGACAGGCAATTGCTAAGAGACACGGAGACAAACAGGCAGAGAGGGAGAGGGAGAGAGAGAAGATGATCCAGTGTCATTCCCAATTTCTTTCTCTTTTAAAACGATCAGTCCTGAACACTCTACTAAAACTTACCAACCTGTGAGAACCAGCTGTATTTTAGAAAAAGCTGGGAAATGCGAGCTCATGACCAGTCCTAACCCTGTGGTGATGATGACTGGCTTCCTGGTCTCCTCTGACTCTGTTTTCCTGTCTGTGAAGTTAGAAGAGAGGGAGAGGGAAGTCTAGCCGCCTGACATCATTTGCCAAGAATAGGCCATCAGGATTCTCAGAAGCACGGCATTTGGAGGATGAGGGAGGGTCTAGGTTCCTTGAAACAGTCTCTGATGTCATTCTCCTGCAGAGTGGTTATGTGTCAGGAACATTATTGTGAAAAGGGCCTGAAACACATCAGGAAACCATTCTCCCCAGTCTTAGAAATAACCAGTGCTTCAGGTCAGCTGCTTTTTTGGAAACACTTCATCAACCTTGACCTACCCAGACTTGCAGTAGGAAAAAGAGTAAATGGGCTTAAGGTACCTTGCAAGTTCAAGGTATGTTCACTAAATGACCACATCTGTCAGGTCATCATTAAATTGTGATTCCAAGCTCTTTTTAAATAGGGCACTAGTAGGATTCTTTCTGGAAATAATTTATTTCCTAAACTACACAGCTCTGCCTTTCGGTGTTCTTCTGGGATCCTTGGCCCCTCTCCCCTGCGGAATCCAGCCTTGATACTCTCCTTGGCTCCTCTTGGGGACTAGGGAAGTGAGAGGTGAAAGTGAGCCCACATTTGACCAGCCTCTGGCCAGGAGTCTTCTCCTTCCTCCAGCCTGGGGCTCTGCTCTTGGCTCTAGCCTAGCACACGGCCCCTCACTAGCATTGCTAGGGACCGCCACCTAAGGCAGTTTCCTGGAACATTTGTGTAACATCTGCTTCAGTGGTTTTTATCCCTGGCTGTGCCTCAGAACCATCACCCAGGGAGTTTCTTTTGTTTGTTGTTGCATTATCATCCCAGAGCAATTAAGTCATAATTTCTGGGGGATAGGAGCTGAGAATCTATGCCAGCTGCTTCTGATGCATAGCAGGGTTGAGGTCTCCAGATCCACATCTTTAGCATTCCATTGCACTTTTTGCATTGCCCTGCACACTCCTAGTCCTTCCTATCACCAACCTATAGCTCTCCTTCTACTAAAGAAACTATACATAACTAGAATCTTCAAGGGGATGCATTTAGGAGGCAATCAGTCAATGGTGAATGACTGAATGGATTAATGGGAGTATGGACTCAGAGGTAATCAATTCAATAGTTTTGATGCAATTCAATAGCCAACATTAGACATATAACAGAAGCCACAAGTGGCACATGAAACTGCTAAACATCACCCTTTGGGCTGCTTTGTGCCCTCTGAAACAGAGGCAGCTGCCTCTGCGTATGCCACTCTCCTGAAATTCTCTTTGGTGAGGTTGTGTGATATACTACCTCCTATAGTATCAAATGTGCACAGCAAATATAGGCTACCTTTTACCGGCCCAAAATTGTGCTGTGCATTCATAAATTGAAATGAGTCATGGCCCTTGTGCCCAAGAAACTCTCAATCTTGTTGGGAAGGCATGAAGCATACCTTTAGGAAATACAGAGTACAAGGAAAGCATAAGCTTGAAAGAAACACTAAATGCCTGGTATGTACCAGACACAGTGCTAAGTACAATAAATGTTAATTCACTTATTTACCCCTCACTGTAACTCTGTGAGGTAGGTATTTTAATCCTAATTCATAGATGAGAAAATAAAGGCCCATACAGGTTACAGAACTTACGCAGGCTACCCAGCTAATAGGTTGCCAGGTCACATCTGCCTCCAAGTTGCCCTATGGCCAAAGTGACTTAGAGTGTGCAAGCCATAAGCATGACAGAGTTGAGGAGAGGGGGAGTTTGGTTGATTGAGCTTTGGAGTAACAGGGGTCATTGGTCAGGCCCTGAAGGATGATGGACAATGTTTTGATATCTAATGGGGAGAGAAAAGAGAGTTTCAGGCAAAGGAGGCAGAGGCAGCTATCTCTGTTTCAAAGGGAGTCAAGACCCCCACAGCATGCTTTGTGGAAGCAGTCCTATGAGCCACCCTCAGAAGGTCCCTTCAGGAGCTTGTCCAGACACTGTGACACTGGCTCAGCCATGGTGCTTGGGAGGGCATTGTTCTCCTGAACAATCACTGTCACCAAAGAAGACAGAGCTATTTTAACTCTAATTTGGAAAGAAAACGAATGTGATGGCCTTCGGCTTGGGTGATTCCCTCCCTCCTGTAGAAAAAACAGCAACTTTGAAGCAAAACAGCCTTGGGTTCTGATTCCAACTCTACCACTAATAACAATGAGCCAGACATTTAACACTGCTGAGCCTCAGTTTCCTCCCATGAATAATGACGGTCACATTACCCATCTTGTAGCATTGCCATAAAGATTAGAGGTCATGCCCAGGAAGCGCTAAGGGGCTTGCTTGGTCACAGTTGGAATTTGTTATGGGCTGAGTTGTGTCTGCCCAAAGTTGATATGTTGAAATCTTAACCCCCAATACCTCAGCATGTGACCTTATTCAGTGACGAGATATTTAAAGAGGTAACTAAGTTACAATTAGGTCATTAGGTTAGATCCCAATCCAATAAGACCAGTGGCCTTATAAGAAGAAGAGATTAAGACACAGACCTGCACAGAGGGAGGACCATGTGAAGATACCAGAGGAAGATGGTCATCTACAGGCCAAAGACAGAGGCCTTGGAGAAGCCAACCCTGCCAACACCTTGATTTTAGAATGCTGACTTCCAGAATGGTGTGAAAATTAATTTCTGCTGTCTAAGCCACCCAACCTATGAGACTTCATTATGGCCGTCTAACAAACTCATAGAACTTTAAAAAATATTACATATTTTAACTTGTTATCCCTTACAAGGCTAAATGTGGCCCTCTGGTCAGCTGCTCAATATTTATTGTTTATTCTGGGTATGTTTTATGCAAATTGAAAAATGGATTCTTGTTACATCTGGATAGAGCATAAAAACATACAGTCTGAGTTGGAAGACGAGTTGGAATTCATCTTTAGCTCAAGCTCCCTAACCCCCTGACTCACATACACACTTCAGCTTTTCAGATGAGAAAATGAAGGCCTAGCAAGGTTTCTGCCTCTCAAACACAGCTGGGGATTGAATCCGTCAGGATTCAAGGGATCAACCACGGATTCTTAATATTCTAGACAATAATACTACCCTGCAGTCAGGCAAACCATTTATGATAGGCTTGTGCATAGTAATTGTCAATGATGATGATGACGATGACGACAGTGACGATGATGATGACGGTGATGAGAACGATAATGATGATGGATGATAATGGTGATGATGGTAGTCTCTGTGATTTCCTGGGTGCTCACTATACTTCATGCTGCTAAGCTCTCTCCAGGGTTTATGTCATTTCACCCTCTCACTGACCAGATGGTATCACTAAATTATCACTACTGTTCAGATATGAAAATAAAAGGTTAGAAGAAAGAATAAGTCTTCAAGGCCACACAGCTAATACCTGGTAGTGTCACACTTATAAAGCAAGCTGTCTATTTTACTGGGGTTAATGTATCATTTGGGCTATGAGATTTTCTTGGGGGAGATAGTAACAAGAATAAAGAAAAGCTTTCTCTGAATAGACACTAGACCAGGCAACTGGAAATATAATTTCTTGCCACTAATTAGCTGTGTGACTTAGGGCAAATCACTTTATCTCTCTGATTCTGTTTTCTTATGTGCCAAGCCAGAGAGTTGACTGCACTCAGTGATTTCAAAATTGGGGTGTAGTACTGCTACTGCCTCACCATGGAACCAGCTAGTACAATGCACTAAGTTAGGGCCTGGAGAAAATTAGGTTGCATCCTACATGCTCAGTCCATCCCAGGAACAGCTGCTGTCACCAGGCTAAATCAGCCTGCCCAGTATCTACAAAAGCCCACTCCCTCTCAATAAGGGAGAAAAATCCTCTGATAGCTAACTAAGCGATGAGTTGCTATGATTTCCCTACAGTAAATGCATCTGGTCTTAAATGTATGTTCCTGTAACCTAAATTGCAAAGCATCTTCTAAAAAAATACATTGAGTTGCAGAATTTTAAAAGTGTATTTGATTGCCAGGTTTGCCAATTGGGTCAGTTTTCCAGGGCCTTATATTTCCCTCTTTTCAACGGGGAAGAGGAAGAGGAGGTGGCTGGCAGCTGGTGATTGAAACACAATTCTCCCGGGCATGTAAGTCTTGGCTGTCATGTCTGTGTTATCCTGGCCACGGTCCTCAGGCCCTCTCTGCAATGTCTGGGCCAAGGACTGCCCTTCCTGATGGTTGCCCTCTGGACTTCACTAACAATCAGGGTGAAAACCACAGCGACTGCACCTCTGGGGCTCTTCACAGCTGTGCATTGTGGTTGAGTTTCAGAAAAGTCTAAGAAAATTGGACGAGGTACTAGATAGTCATCCCCATTTCATGGGTTGGGGGACTTGGACTCAGAGAACTGATTTATTCAAGGAAACATGATTTACAGTGATCCTGGGTCCTAACCCCTACCTGACCTGGGAAAGTAAGGAAAGGAGTTTCAACAAGGGAGTTTGTCCTGGTCCCCAGAGCCACGGAGGCTGGGATTCTTCCATCTCATACTCCACATTGTAAATGCCACGTGATACAAAGGTAGCTATCAAAGATCAATACATAGGGTGAAATACAATATGATATTAATGTTCTATATTACATAATACAAATGAATACCTTTTTGACTATAAAAGACTATAAAATACAATTTATAATTTTATGATTTAAGTCCAGGATTTTCCATACTTATGGGTTGTAGCTCATTACTGTGGGTCATGGAGTCAATTTAATGGGTTGCTACCAGAATTTAAAAAATATATATATAAGGTAAGATAGGATAAACTAGATTGGAAAATATCAGTGTGTTCTGTGTAGCAAAGGTAAATATTAATCCCTAAATTCTTTTGTTCATAATTATATGTTCTGGATCCCAATGTTAAAAGTATTTCTTACAGAATAGTCCTTCTCTTTTTCTTGTTTTCCCTCTCTTTTCTCTTTCTCTTTTCTCATTCCTTCTCTCTCTCCTTCTCCGTGTAAATAGGAAATGAACCCCAAAGTCAGCCACCTCTGTCCTGTTCACAGGGACCATCCCCCATCCTTCCTGACATTTCCTCACCCGAGGGTCTGGAGCAGGGACTCTGGAGTCAATATGTTTCTGCTCCTTATTTTCCTTCTTGAAAAGGTCCTTTTGCAGTGTGGCTTTCGAGATAGGGTTTTGCAAGTTCTCTCCACATTTTATAAATAACTTGTTCTATATCTAAACCATCATATTTCCATTTCAGGCAAAGCAACTCAAACTTGAAGAAATGAAACATCCAAGGAGAATCACGTTGTGCTTCATGATCATTGTGATTTATTCTTCCCTAGTTACAAACACCTTGAATTCAGAGTCTATTGTTCATCCTTTGGTGAGTAAATCCATGCCTGGGATATTTTTCCCTGTCACATTTTTCTGATTTCCTGGGAATGTCACAGACGGAAATTGCAGAGTAATTTTTTTGAGGGTCTTTGACAAAATGTTACAAATGATGTAGGGAGTGGTAAACATAAATGGATATTAGTGTATCTATTGGGTCACAGCTTGTCTGAAACCAGGAAACATCCCCCAGGCTTCCCTCCTTAACTACGCTGCCTTCTCCAGGCCTGGCCCCCTGCTCCGTGAAATTGACCACAGTGACTGTGAGGCAGATTTTGAAGATTGAGAAGGACAGATGTTCTCAAAGAATTCACTTTAACTTGCGCATCAGACAGGAACACATTTCAAAAGGTGTTAATTGTGTGGGTGATAGTAGACTGATACAGCTGAAGGAGCTGTAGATATCATCTAAGGTTTTTGCTGACAAATTATCCAGGTCATTTTGCCTTTGGTAAGTTAGTAGGAGTTCACCTTAACTACAGGGGTGATAAGTGCTCCATTATTATTATTTTATTATTTTTCTTTTTTTCACATATTATGGAGTTGTTTCTTCCTTAGCCTATTCCATGCAGCAAAGACAAAGCCTGTCAGGGGCTATGAAATCTTGGGAGACTGATGGAATAATTCCCTCCTGTCTCAGTTTCTTCCTCTCTAAAACAGTGATTATGATAGTACTGACTTCCTGTGATTGTTATGATAATTAAATTAGTGAATATTATAAGCAGTCTTAGAACAGGCCCAGGCATCTCTGAAATGTTGTATAACTGTTTGCTGTTATTATTTCTCCTCCTGTGATGCTTTCTTTCTCCTGATTTTTTAAAAAGTATTTCAGTGCTGTGTTTTTTAGTCTGTCACCATTGTTACAGCTCCATTTACTCATTTTAGCATTGTAAAATGTCTCTTTTTGCCATGCTCAGTACTTTTTAATTTTAATTCCTTGCCTTCTATTCCAATTGTCAGCCCTGTTTTTGATTTGTGGTCTCCTATCTTTGTCTTTTATTTCTTGTTTAGCCTTTAATATATCACTGTGCTTTAATAGTTTGTATGTAAACACGTGTTTAAAGTCTTTTTTTCCCTTTGAAATCAAATCTGAGTAAACCTGCCTGATTGTAGAGTATAATATATTCATATTTAATGTCATATTTAAGATGTTTGATCCTACTTTCAGGATTTTGTTTTATGGCTTTATGCACCTCTTATTTTTTGTTTTTGTGTCTTTCACAGTTTCACCTAGGTTTCCTTTGTCTTTTCTGTTACATCTCTCATGACTTGGGTGGTATAGCTGTGTGTCTCCCAAACTCCAGTGAGCAGGTGTAACCCGTACAGTCAGGTGCAGCAACTTGCTCATATACACACAGAGGTGGCAGATGCTTACATTTCCTGTGGATTCACAGGGCTGGTGCAGATCTCTAGTCACCCCAGGCGTGTGGGGAGGAAGCCAGAGCGTGAGGTAAGCTCAGCAGTGGGCTTAGCCTCACCTGTGCTCCAGAGCGTCCCTAGTGCCCTGGTTGCAGCCGCTTCCTCCTGCTGCGCCAGGCTGGCCCTCAGCGCAGTGACGCTAGCAAATCCCCTCCCTCTATGTGGTGGTACAGACTGTCAGGAGATAAGCCACTCACCTCACAGAACTGCTAGCAGAATTTGAACTTGATCCTTCTGGAAGGTCCCACGGCCACCCCAGAAGGACCCCCTTTTCCTCCCTAGGTTTGCATTCAAGATATAATATTTTCATACAGCCCAAAGGCCAAAGACCCCCCTCGGAGTGCTGCACTTGAGCCTGATCAGCTTACACGGCCCTCAGCTGCCTCCCAGCTTCCACAGCTGGCCTTCCACCATGTTAAATACAATGCGTGGTGATGAGATTTTTTAATTGTAGCTTTTTGAATAAAATTTACCATTTTGACATTTATAAGTAGTTAAATGTATTCAGGGTCATGCAACCAATCTGCAGAATTTTCCACCTTGCAAAACGGAAAATCTGTATCTATTAAATAGCAACTTTGCGTTGCCCCCTCCCCAGCACCTGACAGCCACTGTTCTACTTCCTGTCTCTCTAATTTTGACTACTCTAAGTACTTCACATAAATGAAATCACACACTATTTGTCTTTTGGTGACTGGCTTCTTTCACTTAGCATAATGTCCTAAAAATGAATCTATGTAGTAATAATATGCGTCAGAATTTCCTTCCTTTCTTAAGACTAAATAATGACCCATTGTATGTATATCCTACGTTTTCTATACTCATTAATCCATTGATGGCCCCTTGGGTTGTTTCTACCTCCTGGTTATTGTGAATAATGCTTCTGTGCACATGGGCACGCAAATAGGGGTGATGGGCTCTTAACGTCTGATAATGCAGCTCGTCAAACTTCAGCGTGTGTGTGAATCCACCTGGGGACCTTCTCAAAATGTGGATTTCAACTCAGCAAGTCTGGGGTGGGCCCCAGCACGGCATTTCTGACAAGTTGCCGTTACCCCTGTTCCAAAGACCACACTTCCAGCGGCAAGGCCATATAGACTCTCCACTCTGGCCTCAGCCCCGAGTCTGAAGCCCACCTCTGACCCTCGCTGGCTTTGGAAACTTAGTCGCATTTCATTATCTCCCTTTACCTCTTCTGTCTACATAACATGAGAATAAACAGTATCTCCTCATTAGTTTATCGAAAGGGTGAAACGTTCTGATACATGCATGCCCTAGCACAATGACTAGCACAGAGCATGTACTTAAGATTTGCTAGTTATTTGTACTATTATAGTAAAAATAAATCTGTGTTAGTTAGAGTGGCTAACTAGAATGTCAGGAGACATTCTGACAGGACCCTTGCTGAGACAATTATTTAACATGGAGGCAAATCTCTGGGATTCCAGGCCAAGACAGAGAGGAGTGAGTAGGGGGCCTCCACGAGGTGTGAGGTCTGGTGACAGCTGGGACGTTTGAGGACCACCCTGTGGCCAGGTTCCATAGGAGTTTTCTTTTTTCTGTGTAAAATGTCACCTCTCACTGCTGACTGATTTGCCGGGCTTACTTCAGGCCGCTGCCCCCACCTCCATGGTTATTTGTAAAGTCCTCATGTCCAACAGGTGGGGTGTTTCCTGGAATTCGTGACCTTCGTGACCTGGACTTCCTGAAGCCTGGCCATCAGGAAATTCCTTGTGGACGGAGCTGGCCATTGTCGCTCAGACACTCATCTGGGCACTTCTACATGGTCAAGCTGAGGGGAGCCCAGTCGGAGGCTCTGTTATCTTGTCTAAAGTAAATGTTTAGCTGAGTATTGAGAACCCTTGGCAGGATCTGTGTTCCCGCCTGAGTTCTCTTCAGCACCCCAAGTTTAAGGAAAAAGGCGAGTTCTGGAATCTCAGAGATCCCAGAACTGGGTAACATGAGGACTCAGGAGGGCAAAGTGAGCCCCCCATGAGCCCCAGGCCAGTCTGACACATGGGCACACTCCACTGCTAGAGAGTGCACAAGCATTTGCTGTGCCTCAGCACATTATTTTCCATAATGTAAGACACTGAGGCTTAGAGTGAGTGCACGGCTTTTCCGACCAGGAGGAGCCAGGGGTGGTGGGATTCAGTTCTCCGTGTGACTCCGGCATTTGCCTTGTTGAAGTTCAGGCCCCACAATTTGGATCCTTGTCCCTTCTCAGTTCTGGGAGAGTTGCACCACCCCTGGGGAACTCCTCAGAGGTCTTATTGCTCTCAGTATGTTTTCATTCTCCCCAGTGATCTCAGGGCTAAAAACAAAATGTAGGCTCTTCTCACAAAAAGCTGTGAATCCTCATCGGACCACAGAGAGGCAGTAGGTGACAGTTTAGAAGCAGCCCTTCCTTTGCAAAGATGTTCCCCGAAAGTTC
This sequence comes from Sturnira hondurensis, assembly GCF_014824575.4. Classification (NCBI taxonomy): domain Eukaryota; kingdom Metazoa; phylum Chordata; class Mammalia; order Chiroptera; family Phyllostomidae; genus Sturnira; species Sturnira hondurensis. The sequence continues at coordinate 7,528,317 of NW_028073511.1, read as the reverse complement.
CAGAGAATCACCAAGATGGAGGAAAGACTTAAGGAGCAACATTATTCAAAATGTGTTCTCACACTGAGGGAAGTGCTAGTTCAAAAGGCGGCTTTCTTCACACAGACCCCCACCCAGACCTGCTGAATCATTTTGCAGAAAGGAGAGGCGAGTCACCCTTATGGTCCTGAAGATTTCAAACATAACACTTTACACGAGAGAAATGTAATATATCTTCATTTCAGGGTATAACTGCCAGCAGTAAGTCCGCAGTTCTTTAGCCCCACTGGGAAATGGAGAAAATATAATCTGGGTCTGGATGAGCTGACCACAGGTGACTGCCAATGGTCACCTTCTCCAGGGCTGAGTCCCCCAAATACAGTCTGTGAAGAGTGGACAGAGAAGGCTGCCGGTGGCTCCCCACTCCCCACCCACAGGGCCCGGGGAGGACGGAGGCAGGAATGTAGCCGAAGACCCCTCACCTCCACCCAGGGCTAAGCCAAAGCAGGCCCCTGGGGAAACTGGACAGGAACCAGCCCTGTGTGTTGACTCTGCTCCTTCCTGGTCTGGTTCCTGCCTCATTGCTAATGAAGTAGCAACTGGGCTTTTGAAATTTCAATCATTATCCATCACTGCTTTATTCATTTCTTCAAGAACATTTATGAACTATCAGATGCATAGTTTCTCCTCAGTTCCTATGGATATTAAAACTAGTCATTGAAAAGGAGGGGATAGGAGAAGGCACTAAAGAAAGAAAAAGTACAAGACAGAGTCTGGGTCCCTGAGACAAGCCACAGTTCCCTGGGGTACTCCTGATTAAATGATGCAATGCTTGTGTGGACAACTGCAGACTTTGGCGCCAGGCAAGCTGGGTTCAAATCCTGGCTCTGCTATTTAAAGGCTGTGTGACCTTCACAAAGTTTTTGACCTCATTATACCTGTATTTTCTCACCAGGTCCAGCGAAATGTGGATAATAGCAGTAGCCCCATCTTAGGCTGTCATGAGCATTAAATAAGTTAGCCTATCTCAAATACTTAACAGTGTCTGGCACAGGGTGTTGAATACAGCTTAGTAATTAGTGTTTTTGTTTTCATTATAATGTGAGATAACTAGAAAATAATAGTGGACACCACAGATAGCAGAAGGAGCTTTGCCTCGGGTGAGGTTCTTGGGCGTATAGAGTTAAGTTCATGGTAAAAGACACTCCTCTGTGGGCAGACTTCCTAGAGGCTGGGCTCTTCTACTGGACCTTGAAGGGAGTCTGGATTGGGAAAGCCCACCTGGAGGCAGGGATGAGCTCGGAGGCGGGTTTCAGATCAAGGTGTGATTACCAACTCTATAGCTGGCAGAGATCCCAGTGGCAAAGCCAAGCAATACCAGTTCTTAAACAAGAAGCCATGTGATGACAGCAGATAGAGCTTTACAGAGATGAAGCAAGAGGCAGTGTGCAGGAAGGTGGGCCCGTGTCAATGGTGCTCCCAGAACAACGTGAAACCCTGTCTCATTACCAAAACTAGTTTCAGGGCTTTGCATTTATTAAGCATTTGAAACTCTCCCGAGGCTAGCTATTTTTGTTTCTGTATTATAAGTGAGTACTGAGACAGAGAGAGATTCAGTAACTTGCCCAAAGTCACATAGCCATTTCACCACAAAGCTCAAATTTGAATACAATGTCTGCAGAGTCCTTGTTATTAACTATCGCTCTGTGTGCTATAACTAACTTTTATGAAGAGCATACTATGTGCCACATTGAGTTTGCTCAATTCTCATAACAATTTTGTAAGGTCGGTACCATTATTATTCCATTTTAGAGAAAAGAACACTGAGGCTCAGAGAGGGTAAACAAATTCCTCAAGGTCACATAGCTACTGAGTGGTACAGACTTGCCCCCGGGGAAGTCTGACTCCAGAGCTAGCTGTTGTGATCCCTGCCACAGGCAGCAACCATCTTGGAGAGAAAGGACCGGGGAAGGAGGAAATAATTCCTAAGCCTGGACAATCTAAGTCACCCTAATGCCGCAGAAATACTGGTGTGGGGTCAGGCTGAGTGCCAAGAACAGGTCGTGAGACTTGTCGGAAAGGTCACTGGACTGACTCAGGGTTCAAGTCTTAGGCAGAGTGCACAAGTTGAGAACACCACAATTTATATTTCTTGGCAGGACTCAAACTGCAGGAACTCTGAGACACTGAGATACGGTGAGAGTTCTTCCACTCCTGGATCTCGAGACCAATCTATAAAAAGTGAATTCTCAGGTCACAGTACAGAGTCAATTTCGTGTCATTTTCACCATCAGTGAGTTGCTGTTTACCTGGCCCCCACGGGGCACACGGTGCTAATGCCAAATCTGCAGCCCTAACCTCAGTTCTAACATTGGGGGCATGTGATCAGAAAGTCATAGTGAAAAGACATCTCTACCACTCACTGACAATTTTCTAAAATGTTCTTTCAGAATCTCCGTGAACATGAACTGGCAGGGCAGGATCCACTCAGGCAAAAACGAGCAGGTATGTAGACCCTTTGCTTGGCAATCACTTCTAGTGCGTCTGATTAAATGACGTTTGCTCTGGCTTTTGAAAACACTGCGATCCACATAATTCAGTCTCCAAACACATCAGGGTTCAATATCTAGAAGTAATTACAAAGGACCTCTACCAAGTGGTATTGAATGAATCTTAGCCATGTTGTAATCCCACTTTCCTCTCCCACAGCCTGTGCCCGTCTCCTCCGCTGCCCTGCACCCACCGCTCTCCACGCAGCAGCCTTTCCTTTGGCCTTTTTGACCTGTCCTGTTCTTGTCACTTTATACGGTGCATCACCTTAACCACTAGACTCAAGTCCTTCTCCTCTGTCCCCCACTTTCATTTTCCCAATAAATCTCAAAAGATGGTCTAGAAAATATAGGACTCTGACCTTTGGAGGGTTGAGGCGAGGAGAGAGCTGTGGACACTCCTGTGCGCAATGACCCTTGGTGCCCTGGCCCACGTGCAGGGCCTGGGCAGGAGTCGGTGTACATCTGCTGGCTGGTGTCTCCCCGGACCAGACTCTCCTCCCTCCCTCATAAGAATCCTTCAGAAGCATCAATCTGATGCTTTTATTTCCCTGGATAAAATCCACGTGCTTTCAATTGTCTTGAAAATGAAATCTAATCACCTGCTTGAGTCCTACTGAACCCCAGCTTGCTGTCCCTCCCGTTCTCTTCCCCGTTCCCTTTCACACGGTCAGTGCTCTGCCCACTGACTCCCACCCTTTGTCTAAGGGACTTTGACTTAAGTCTCAATTCACACGGGTTCCTGCCCTTGTAAGGCCTTCCATCAAATCCCCAGACAGGGTGGGGCAGCTTTTCTGGGTTCTCATTGCCCTTGATACATTCCCATAGCACAAGAGTGTCCCGATGCATTGTAATTATTTTGCTTCCTGTTTGTCATCCCCAGTAGACATGGGCTCCCTTGAACTCTCTTCCTCTCTCTAGCCTGGCTTCTGGCCCAGTTTCTCAACAAGTGAGTGAGCGAATGAAGAGAGTGCATGTCTCTGTCATGGCTGCCCCTTTGTGAGTTCAGGGGATACGTTCCTATAGTTGAGTCTGCTGGCCTCATGGCTGTGCTGTGTAGAAGGTAAAACTTTTTAACTATAGCATTGTGACTGAATCCTTTTCCAGACGTGCTGTGACTTGGTCTACTCTGTCTCTCTGTCTGAAAGAGATGCTGGGCTGCCAGAGGGAGCAGGCTTACCCTGAGGTCTGGGGAGGGTACCTGTTAGAGCCTTTCACGGCGCAGCAACCAGACTCCCTGATGGGAAATGAGAACTGGACCACATTTTATCAAGCTCTTGAAATCCTCATTGGAAGGTCCTACCACTGATTATTTTCTTTTCCTTTCCTTCCTTTCCCCCTTTCCTTTCTCATCTCTTCTCTTTGTGCTTCTGTTTTAGCCTGGTTTTCTATCCCCAAGGGGCCCTCGCTCCCGTTTGCTCCCCTCCTTGCTTGAGGCGGTCTGCAGCACAGACTGCACTTTCTACGCTTCAAAACAAGCACCATTGTTTCTTCCCCGTGCCTTCCCTGCGCCCCGTGACAGGAGCAGGGCCTGGGCATCCCCACGCAGCATTTTGAAAGACTTTTCTTTTTAAAATCAAACTATTGGTGGGTGAGTTCTAGCTCTGGGTTTCTGCTAGCTTCTTCTAGGGCTCAGGCTGCCCCCTTCCTCGGGGGCAGTTGGTGACCAGACAACCGTGAAAGTACCGTCTTCCTGCACTTCTGAGGGGGCCGTCTGTGACCCACGGCACCAGCAGGGGAGGAAACCTCATCTACGTCTGAGGATTTGAAATTCCAAACTTTTCCCAGACGTGCCTCCATTAAAAACATTCATGATAATGATAAACCACCATGAAAACCTGCTTTCCATTTATTATACGTGGCCTTCCATGCTCTTGAGCCTCCAGTCATTTTGGATTTGTTGATCACTCAACTCACCATCTGCAGGAGATGAATTGGCCTTGGTGCTTTCACAAATTTACTGAAGTAAGAAATGGCTGTGGAAAGGCCACAGGTACCTGGAATGGGCGTTGTAATAAGAGTGTCACTTTCCAGGGAAACAATGAGAGGAAGCAATAGGAGGGTGACATGCAACAGAGGCCACACGGACGGGTCTCCATTCTGCTCGGGGTGTTAAGTAGGTGGGTGAAAACACTGGGCTCTGACTTTTAGGGTGGTATTCTCTTTCATGTACGCACGCAGCTCCCTCTCTGGAGTCTTAACACCAGAAAGGGTCAAACAGTGGTTCTGAGAAAAAGAATTCTCAAAAGAAATTTTCTTTTGAGATACTGGACCAGGTTTTTAGGGTTTGGGATAGAATTGCCCCTAAAGGTAGGATCATTAATCCTATTTATTCTCAGAGCACTATGGACTTCTTCCTAAACCACTTTGCTCAGTTATATGGCTTGTTGGGCCCTTGACATACATTTATATCTGACATACATTTACATACAATATATAATATATATATATTACAGATATATATATATATATATGCGATAGATGTGATGTATGTGTATACACACACCACATCTATCACACACAACCACATGCACACAAACATTACACACAGCCACATGCATGCATATATCACATCTATCACACACAAACATATGTGTGCATATTTATATATACATGCGTATTACATCTATCCCGCAAACCACATATATACATATAAATATATGTGAATGCTAAATAATTTATTATATATATAGTACCTATCTATGTATGTATCACATGTATCACACACATATGTATTACATTACAGGTTTGTTGGGATGATTAAATAACATGTACATAATCCTTTTAAAATGTTAATGAGATTATTTGGTTTCTGTTTGTTTTAATACTTTTTTATTAACAACGAAATGAGTTGCAAAGTTCACAGAGGTTAATGGCCTGCTCAGGTAAGAGCGCAGCCCACCCAGCTCTCCCTGAGTCAAAGTCCACGCTCATACGTGTGTATCTGGCCGGTGAGATCCCATGACTCTTGGAGCAGCTTTGTAGAGCAAGGAGCACAGCTACCACTGTCTTCACTGTACTCAGAAAAGAACTTTGTATGAGGCTGACTTTGACACTTTGGGCGTATGAAGGGTAGGACTGACGCTTTTCTCCAGACGTCACAGCCCGGGGCTTCCTGGCACAGTGCTTCCCCACTGTCCTCACCCACACCTGCCAGGGAAGCCCCAGCCAGGGGTTCTGATGCTCACCCCCGTGTGAGCGAACCTTTTTAAAACCTAGTGGGAGAAAAGGATCCTTTGACTAGGATGCTGCCAATTTGCTACCTGCTAGAACATGCCAACAAAACAGAAAAACGAGCCTAAAAACAGCCTTAATATTTACCTGCTACAGAGCTGTGGGGGAGAAATAAAAGCCAAGCCCAGTGATAAAGAAGCATTGTCCCCTTTGGTCAAGAGAAAGCCACACCCACCTGATTTCTCCTGGATGAATTTAGCAGCTTTCATTCTTTTGCAGGTGGGAAATTAATTATGGGTCTACTTAGGCTCTGACTTTTGAGAAGCCGTAATTTCTGTTAGAATTGTTGGGCAAAATGGTATCGTTTGCTCTAACAGCTGTGATTAAGACAGAATTGCTTGTTGCAGTTTGTGTCCAACTTTCCAGAAGTGTCTCTTTAAGACAAGTGCTGTGTGGTGGCAGTGATTTATGAGGAAGGAGAGGGGAACTCCTGGTTGGCTTGTGCCTCCTGGACTTGCCAATAGGCCTCCGTCTGAGACACAATAACACCTGGAATGTGCTACCTTCCCCTGGGGCATTGATGAGTCAGAAAAATTCAGACAAACAACAGGAGTACGAAGGAGCTAAAGACAAAGAAAACACATTAAACTGAAATCAGATGGTCCAGAGACAGCAGAGGAGTGTGGAAGGCCTCTGAAATACACACTCACAGGGAGGTGGGAACAGTCTTCTTCTGTTCCTTCTGGGCCCCTTGTCACCCGAGGCAGGACAGGAGTATCACCTTCCCAAGCTCCGAAGTCCTCAGGTTTGAGAGAGATGATGGGATAGGTTTGCCATTTTTATCGCCAACTGTAGGCCTGTCTGAGGCTGTGAGCACAGTATGCCTGTGTCCCAACACTGAGGACAGTGCCTGGGAAATAGGCACTTAATAAATAGTCAAGTTACTTAGAGATCAATAAACCAAGGAACAATCTCAGCAAAGGTTGGTGTCAAAATCCATGAATGTCAATGGCAATGGGTCATTATGTTTTTCCTCACTGTGGATTTCTAAGTCATTTATTATGTTGAATCAAACTGAACAAAGTTTTAGATAATTCTCCCATTTATTATTAATAATTTTGCCTTTCAATTTAATTTTGTTTTAAAACATACTCTAAGAATTGCACACCATGTTCCAAAGACACATCTAACAATAATACCATATATTTTTGTGGTACTTTAGGATTTACAGAGTGGTCACTTTCATTACCTTCTTCTATTTGAGTCACTGCAGGATATGATTAAAATAAAATGAACTTTGGAGTCAGAAAAATGTGGCTTCAAATCTTAGCTCTGATGTTTGCTGTCCGTGCGGCTTCAACTCTTTAGACCTCAGTTTTGTCATCTGCAAAATGGGGGTCTGTATACTATCCTCATGGCCCTGGAAATGACCAGGTAATGGATAAATGGCGGCTGCTCTTATTATTGTTACCTTCATTATGATCACCTGGGATCCACTCGGTGTCCCTGAAGAAAGAGGTGAGCAAGTATCAGCTCCCTCAGACAAAAGAGGAAAGATGAGAGTAAGCAAATATGCTTGGAGACTGCATGATTGTTTGCCCCCACCCCCCACCAGGAGCACCAGCAGATGGCGCTGCAAGCAACACGCAAAGCTAAAGCCAAAAACAAGGTTAAGAGCTGATCTTGGTTCCCCAAGATTACTTTTTCAGTTTCCTCATTTGGATTAGAATGTTAGACCCCAAATGTGCTTGATGACAGAAGCACCAGTGGGTACTGAAAAAAAAATACAGATTTCTGGGCCTAACCCATGAAGATTCTACTTTGGTTCAGGTCGGTTGAAGTTCTAAAATGCCTGTGTGTGTAAATTTCCTAGGTGTGCATAATCATCAGTCAGGTGTGGGCACCCCTGACATAGGTGATTCCCTATGGCAAGCTCATAGCCTTTTGAGTTACTATGGTGTTGTTCTGTTTTGTTTTTGAGACTGTTTGGAAGGGCCATTTTAAAGAAGACATTCCCTTCTCTATTAGAGATTCCCACATCCTTCTCCATCTCTAGGGAAAACTGACACTCAAGATGAGGGTTACTTTGGAACTCTGATAGAAGTTATTGAAGAACAGAAAAGGCGGATAAGGGACAGAGAGCCCTAGAGGCTGGTGCTTTTATTAATAGTTGCACAAATCCCATAGATTGGAACTCGCTAAAGTCACAGGAACTTCCCTCTTCATATTTTAAGCTTTTGGCTCACCTCCTCGGAAGACCTCGGCGGAGGAGATCTTCTTAACTGCCTTGGTTTTAGCGGGGAATGATGACGTCCACCAATCACCATATGCTTTCCAGGCACAGGCTTGTTCTACAGTTATGTCTGCAAAGAGGGCAGAGTTGGGGGCTCAGGGATGGGTGGCGGATGTGGCCCTTAGGCAGGCATCAGTGGTATGCTGCTATCAGACCCTGGGGTGATTTTTGGTTATTATAGACCTCACTGATCTCAAAAGCTGCTCCCGTCCAGGAAATCCTGTTTACATTCAGGGGAGGAGAGTAGACTGATGCAGCAAAGAGGAATCATCTGGAGAGCGTAAACATTACTTTTCAGGAAAAAGAATGTGCTCTAAGGCAGACCTTGTAAATAAGTATCAGGCAGCTGCCCCTTTGCAAATGTTCCCAATGGGCAAGTACTGTGTTCAGAGTTTGGCTCACACAAATTGAGATAAGCAGTTCCAAGTACCTCCCCTCAGGTAACTTGTTTTCATCACAAACCATTTGAGAATCATGGGGGAAAACAAGCATATAAATAAACAAACGGGAAATTTGAGGCAATGGCATAATATCAGAATAGACTGCGATTCCACATTGGGTCTTGAAAGTCACTTGTTCTACAGTAAATGTATTTTTTAAAACAACTCAGTCACTTGTTCTACAGTAAAAATATATATATACATTAAGTGCATTCTTAATTTTAAGAAAATCTGCACAGACCTTTTTCACAGTTTACATTAAGTTGAATGGTGCCAAAAATGAAATAATTCTCAACAAAGTAAATGAGTTAAACCAACATCCTAAGACAAACATAGTTTGGAACTCTAAGTGAAGAAACATTACAGTTTTCTACCACAAGAACTTATCAACTGGAATTTCCCATGGTAAAATTACTCTATTTAAGTGTTTCACATAAATAATTCTTAGAACATTTAAAACAAGTCTTGCAATATTATGGGAGACATTCTTTGCCATTTTAGAAAATACACCTAGAATTTTAATTGTATGATAAAATAGGCATCATAGGTCCAGATTTTAAAGCTCTCAAAGTACATCCATGTCAGTCGAATGGTTTTTGAAACATATTGGTCATCCTGGTGAGTCAAGACTTTTATTGGCATTTATTGTCTAGACTGTTGCCAAAACCTACCTACCAGGTCTCTCTGCTTCTGTTCTTGCCCTATTATAGTCCATTCTCCCCATGGAGGTTCTTGGCCTTGGACACCAAGAAGGGTGTGGGAATGGAGAGGAAGGACAAGTCCTGAGCTTCGCCTGTGAGTCTCTCAAATAGCCAACAGCCCCTGTGAGGAGACCAGACAGATCAGTTGCCTCGCTCCTTTAAATAGCAAAGTCTCAGGAAGGAAGCATCATGAAGGGGGTGCTGTGGTAGTCAGTGCACAAACTTTTTTTTCTCTCGAAGGTTTCATTAGAAACTCTTAAGGAATGGTGTGTCCAGCATCCACATATTCCTGTGATTACCTTCAAGTACTTATATGTCTATCACGTTCTCCCTCCACCACTGATGGTAAGTTCTTACAGCCTTTGTGTGCTTTCATTTCAGTCTCGACAAGTCATCCTGCAGCTGAAGAGTACACTGTGGACATTGAGATCAGTTTGGAAAATGCCTCCTTCCTGGATCCTATCAAAGCTTACTTGAACAGTCTCAGTTTTCCAATTCAAGGCAATGACACTGACCCAGCCACCAACATTTTGAGCATTGAGGTGACAACAGGTGAGTGAAAGTCCCTTTGCTTTAGAATGGAGGACTGGGCATATCAGGAGGAAGGCAGTCTGAGCTCATTACAAGTAAAAAAAAAAGTACACCTAGTAGGCTAGTGAAAAGACCCAATGGGCCTGATATGTGATTTTACAACTTCATAGCCTTCTAGATGAAATCCCTACTGGTAAACTCTGCAGCCAGTTTGCTTATTTTGGATGGTGACTAAATACTTATTAGGTGGTTTGTTGGTTGGTTGCTACAAAGTGGTTCCAAGATACGGCCATGACAAACTACTGGATTCTCTTCCCCTAGGCAATCAGTAGATATAGAAAGTACTGGTTCAGGGTATTAATAAGTAGCAAGTTCCCTTCTTTTTGAAATCATGGGTCAGGAAATAGGAACCTGGTATATGCCTGGATCAGAAGCAAGGCATGAAGAAGAACCTCCCAGACTATGGGATTAGACTTTCTGGTCACTGGCTCCTTTTCAAGGTCATGCTCGCTAGTTCTCCTATGTCTCAGGGGACCATCACCTCTATGCCATAGAAGCTATAAGATGGTACAATCCCTTGTCTTATAAAAAGTTACTGCTTTGTAAATTGCAAAGCACTAAGATATTAGGCTTTACTATTCTAAAATGGTGGCAAGAATAAAATTCTTATTTTTCAAAATCCTTTTGAATTCTTATATTTTAAATAGTGCACACAATGTCACACTATGTAACTTCATCTTTAGTTCTTTAGTTCTTAGTACATACTTCTTATGTATCTTCATAAATAGTTCTTTAGTTCTGCTTGAATCTGAAATCACTGTCTTATAGCTCCCTTTGGATTCTATTCCCTGCCAAATTCTACATTAGCCTTAATCTCCTTGCGTCACCATGAGCTTCTCTGATCAAATGCCAGTGTGCATTGTGAGTCATCCACAATGTTCCTCAAAGGATTCACACACAGGACTCTTCTGTAGAATGTTTCACAAAACAGTTATGTTGGAACAACATAGGAAACGCCTTCGATGCCTCCGTTCAGCATAGATCTGCATCTAAAATCATTTCTTCTATTTTGGGGGAAAATTAATAATTTGATAGATTTTAAGTCAATTTTGTTTTGCTTTCCAATATTTTTAATGAAAAACTTTAGTACCTATTCGGATACTAGAAAGCAAATCTAATAAACAAAATAGACCAGTAAGTGTCACATAAATAAGTTTTGTTTTTGTTGAATAGCATGTGAGTGTTAACATGAGGTTTAGTTGTGAGCCAATAATGTTATACACACTCAACACAGACATATGAACACATGCTTCCTGGTTTATTTTGTTCTACTGAAGGAGGTGTGATTTCAGGGGCTCACTGTGTGTGCTCTTTCTCTTTTAAGATGTAAATGTCCTGGGAAAGTTTAATTTATCTTGCCAGCAGAACTGGCTATTCTCACGTTGAAGGAGTGAAACCTTCGTTGGTAGCAAACTGAGAGAACCTTAGGCTCATGGACCTCAAATCTAGCAGGGGAGGCTGGGGAGAGCTGACCTGGGAGAGGAATGGGTGAGAAGTGATGGGTGGGTAATGAAGATTAGACTTTCTGACCATGATACTAATGTCTAAGCACCACCTAAAATTTCTACATTCCCCTCTTCCCATGCCTCTCCCTGCCCATTCTTTCAACAGCTTACCTTATGATCCTCTCAATTTTTTAAATAACAACAAACAAAACTAAGAGACAAACAAAACTAAGAGCCAGGCAGTGTATGTAAAGCACCAAATATACCTGGAATGCAGTAGATGGTCTGGTGATTATAGCTTTTGTCACCCTCTTAAAGCACCCTCTTATTTTGGTTAAAAGTTCTTAAAATACTACCTCCACTCCTCCCTCAAAAAATGAACAAATGAAAGCAAAACGAAGCAAAACATATTTTACCAGTGTGACTTCAGGTCAATAGGAGATTTTGAAAAAGGGGGTCTTATTGGCTCCCTTCAAATTCCCCTGCCAATTCACCACTATCACCAGCAGCCTGGGTTTCCTCTGTTCCTTATGCCTCTGCTCAGCTCCCACGACTTCCGGAGCACAGAGTTGCATCCGTGTCCAAGGGTTCACTGGAACTCAGCTGTCACTCCTACTTAAGGAACAATTACTGGGTGGCTTTCCTTTGGGTACACACTCTGTTGAGCCTTTGCCCAGGTGCCCATGTGCAGAACAAACAGCATCCAGCAATATTACTTTGGTCCAGTTTTAGAAGTAAATTCAAAGCTCTCTGTTTCCAGGGCATTTTTCAGTGTCCCTGTGGGAGCAGAATCTCTTTGGGCTGCTCACATTTGACATGAGATGTAAAAGGCACAATTTTACTTGTACTCTATATTTGTTATCTATTGCTATGTAATAAATGACCCCCAAACTTAGCACTCAAACAACAGACATTTATTATGCCACACAGTTTCTGAGGGCCTGAAGTCACTTCCGTTATAGTCTACTGGTCACACAGACCACCCCCAGTACAATAGGAGAGGGTGCTATGAAAGGGTGTGAAGACCTCGAGAGCCAGGGATGGTCAGGGTCCGTCTTGGAGGTTAGCTATTATACACTGGATGTCCAGAAATCTGTTTATCACAATGTCATTTTAGACATCCCATGGGTGAGTTGGAGGAGTCATCTTTTAGACGCCCATGCCTACTAGCATGATGATGCGTACAGGAATGAATCATGGGAATTGCATGCGGTACTGTTGACTTCCCAGAGGACAATATGGAATCAAGTTAGCCTATAAATAACACTTGTAGTCTGTAAATGCAAACGTGGTGACCACCTTCTCTTTCCTCACCGCTCGGGTTGATGCTAGTCTGCAGACCTACCGGAAATGAAATGTGGTGCTCCTGCGAGACAGGCTATAGGTGGCCTCAAGAACAGTGCCTTCCCAATGTCACTTGTCAGGACCATGACAGCTCCCCTACAGGGCACCACTGCAATTGCCTTAAAGGACTGCCCCCCAAAGGACCTTTTTGCCAGCTCCGGGGAGGTAAGTAACTGCTCATTAAATGTTCGTTTTTTCAGTGGCTATTTCATATCAGATCAAGTAAATGTTTCTCTGTCCTGTGTGATTTTAAAATACTGTCTCTTTTTTTCAGCTATAACCCTGAGGATGTCAGTCAGACTCAATGTGGGCTTTCAAGAAGAGCTCAGGAACACTTCTTCTGCCCTCTACAGGTCCTACAAGACTGACCTGGAAACAGCGGTAGGTTGGGCCTCGGGAGCCTCCTAACCAGACACTTTGGACCGAACTAAATCTGCTGCATTAACTATGGATAGATTGCTTGGATCGGTCAGAATTTAGGAATGTGGATGTCAAAACTATCCCTACACTTCTGGGATGATGAGTTAAAAAGTGCTCAAAGCAAACAGTGTTCAGGGGATGGTGTGACATCATCTTGACCTATAGGCGGGATTTCTTCCCAGGACAGAACTGATTCTGGTAAGATTTGCTGACATAAACTCACTGAAACCTATTCAGTGGCCCATGAACTTGATCTAGGAGTAGCAGATGTGCACTTCTATTTGTCTTCACATAGCACATGGATGAAGCCCTTACCATCCTTTGAGTTGACCAGCCCAAGGGTGGCACAGAGGGTTCTAAATCACGCTGCACTAGTGGTCCCTAGACATTCACACTTAAGACAGGTTTAAATTTACTCATGTAAAAATGGAGAATATTCTCTGTTAGTCAACTGTGTGGCGGACACTATTGTAAGTGCTTTACACTGGACTGATTCATCTACACTGAAATGCTTTCCTTGAATTGACCTATGTGGAATAGACTTTCCCAACGGGTGTGCACATACTCCAGGTAGCCTGAGATAGTGACTTCCTTAGCTCTCCGGGCAGGAGCAGGCTAGGAGCTTTCCTGAGTGTGCCACGCCTCAGTAACATTTTCCCCGGGTACCATGGTAAAGTAGGGCCAGTAGGGCCCTACTCAGTAGGGCTCTTGGACCTCTGATTTACATATCTGGCATGTCACAGCTTCTGTACAACATGAGAACCCTCCTCATACACACAACCACACACAAAATCATATACTTTTGAGGAAAGAGAATGATATATTACCGTATTTTACCATGTGTAATGCACACCCACCTTTTGGGCCAAATTTTCAGAAAAAAAATCTTTTGTTTTAATTTTTTAATTCAATTATTTATGTATAGATCATTAGATACTTGTTTTTGTATTATAAAAGAACTTTAGCATTTATTTTTGAACATATTATAGCACAAGAAATTTTATGCAACAAATAATTACAAAGCACAAGAACAGATACAGGGTATTTCAGGTACTACCCATGTATAATGCAGATCCTTATTTTTCCCTTAAAAATTTGGGTAAAAAAGTATACATTATACATAGAAAAATATGCTAATCTGTGGGTCCTGTCCATCCAGGTACCTGGTACACTGTGCTTTCTTTACATATGACATCTGCCCTGTAAATGTGACTTGAATCAAATTGAATTTCTCGTACGGTTGGTATTCAGAGAAACACACCGGAGTAAAAACATCATCAAAAACCACATTTGCTCAACCAATGCTGCGTTATTTAAGTGCAATGTGTTAGGCAGTGTGGCGGCCATGAGAGTGCACCAGTGGATCTCCAACCACAGGGGCTGGAATTGACAGGGGCCCAGCTGCCCTGCCTCTGAGAGCCCTGCAGTGATTGCTGCTGGCTGTCCATGAATGAACTCGACGGGTCTGTGTCTGGCAGATACGAGACCCCTTTGAAGGCCTTATTGAAGCTTCCTAGGCTCAGTCTCGTCTAGGAGGATTTCATCCCACCTCATTCCTGCTCTCTTCCACTCACGGTCTCCTCCCTGCAGAGACCCTGCGGTCTCCTCCCTCCTCCCTCCCTCCTCCTCCCTCCTTCCTGAGGCCTCCTCCCCATTCTTTCCTAGCTATTTCCCTGAGTAAATTCTTTACACATTTAATCTGGTGTTCGCTTTTTAGAGAATGCAGGCTTTCATAGGCAGATAGGAATGACTTCTTCAAAGACCTACTGATGCCAATGCTAACAAAACATGCAGGACGGAATTGTACTCCGAGTAATAAATAATACGTGCTTTTTACTTGGTTTCTACTCTTTGTCATCTCTCTCACTGGACCTTGATTCATGACACTTGTCTTGCTTTATTTTCCAGTTCTATAAAGGTTACAGTATTTTACCAGGCTTCATCTTGGTGACTGTGACAGGGTTCAGGTAAGAATGCCATAATTGGGTCATTTCTATCTAATGGCACAGACCAGCGCATTAGTGAAGGAGAAAAAGCCTGTCAGAGGCGTGACATCTGGGATGCTCAGTGGGGGCAGAATGCTTGGGCTCAAAGGGGCTAAAATACTGAGAATTGTAGTTTACACCTTACAGAGGTACCTCCTTAGAAGGAAAGTGAGAAAAATGTTGTGTTCATTGTGTTCTACACACACAAGGATTTTGCAAGGATATTGGATACGTTTGTAGTTAAGGACATTCAGAAATAGAAAAGTGAAACAATGTCTTGCAATGATGCCTTTATTCAAGAAAAGTTGGCCCACCAGGACTGCAGAGGCAGGCTGCAATGGGGTGGCTCTCCTGGAAGTTGGACACCCTAGCAGACATGAGCTGGTTTGCACAGTTTTTCGAAAAGCTGGCCAATATTAAAAATTAAGAATATTTACAGAAACAGTCAGGATTTTGGCTTCCCTTGATATTAAGCTTCTCCGGTAACAATGGGCCAGCCTGGTTATGTGACAAGTCTCTGTATTATGGCTGGCACCCTATGGCCAGCTCACGTGATATGTTCCCTCATCTCTGTCTGGCTATTTTGTTCATTTATGTTAGCTGTTTGCATCCATTTGAGTGTGCAAGCCCCACCTCAGGCTTTCAACTAGAGTTTGAAACACATCGATTACCGTGAACCCTTCCTGCCACTTGTTTTCCCACACAAATAAACCATAAGGGTCCAGACCCTTCCAGGTCAGTTACTGCTTTACTGAACTGATGGTCCCCATCCAGGCCCGGCAGTGTGGTTGTGACATATGCAGTCAAGACTACAACACCGTCACCGGGATTAATGCGGAAAGCGAATGACCTAGTCGCACAGAACCTCAACCAGACCTACAAAATGGACTACAGCTCCTTTCAAGCAGTGGCTAGTAGTAAGTAGACCATTGCTACGTTTTTCCTGTGCAGAGATTCCATTTAGATGCAACAGCGATGTTTATGGTTATGCTTAAACCTCAGAAATTCCACTGCCATGTTCCCTGTGGAGGGTCTCAGGTCCCCAGCGTGGGGTTTTGTGCCATCCCCCATCTTAGGGCTGCTGCAGAGCTTCCCCGCAGTGACAGCAGCAGAACCAGTGTCACTGCTGTTGGCGGGAGGGACCCCAAGGGGGCAGAGTTTGCAAGGGGGCCACAGATCCATCTGGGTTTACCGATTTTTTAAAAGTAGTAAGACCAAAAGTAAAGCCAAAGTTGTGATTCAGGTGGGGACCACAACTTTGTGGAATGCACTGATACTAAACAGGGGGCCGCTGTTACTTCAGAGAAATAGTTCTCAAAGGGTGCCCCCCACCAACAGCATCATTACCACCTGGGGACTGTTAGAAATGCTAATTCTTGGGGCCACCCCAGACCAAATAGGGGCCAATTGTGTTTTTTTAAGATTTATTTATTTATCTTTAGAGGGGAAAGGAAGAAGAGAAGGAGAGAAATATCAATGTACGGTTGCCTCTCGTACATCCCCTGCTGGGAACTGGCCTGCAACCCAGGCATGTGCCCTGACTGGGAATCGAACTGCGATCATGTGGTTCGCAGGCCCGAGCTTAATCCACTGAGCTACACCAGCCAGGGCATTTGTGTTTTAACAAGCCCTGCAGGTGACACGATGCATGGGAAAGTTTGAGAACCACTGCTTTGGATCACATCTAACAGTTGCAAGAATCCTGAGATTTTAGAAGTTCTCCCCCATCTTGCAAGTGGGGTTCAGGGTTGGGCTCTGTTGTGTTAGTAGTGGGTGGACCTATAATGCTGCTTGTGGAATATGTGAGGACCCAGTGGGGCAGAGATCTGGTGGGCTGGAGTTTGGCCAGCAGATGTCTGGGAAACTCAGTCTGTGGTTCCCAAGTAAAGATGGTTCCTCTTCAGAGCGACGTGGTCACAGTGGGGAGGACAAGGCCTGACCTGTCCCAGGCATCACTGGAGAAAGGGCACCCTTCTCAGCAGTTGGGCCATCCTCACCGCAGATGTTTGCTCTCTTTCTTTACAGTCTCTGCTGGTGTTTTTAGACAGCAGATCTTTTTAAAAATAAAATATTGAAAGAGAGATACACAATGGTAAGAAAGTGCTACAACAAAAACAAGATAAAAGAGTAAAATAAAATGACAGAGTAAATAAGGTAGCAACAAACTGATGAAAATTGTAAAGAAAAGAGAATAAGTGGCCTAAAAATACAGACTCATGCAGAAGCAATTTTAGCAATGCCACGCCACCCTGACAGCACCCCACCAACCAATGACGCTTTGCCCCCCAAAAGTCTTTCTTTTTTAAAAAATTATTCTGAGGGCACAGGAGAATAGTAGTTTCTAGCACAGGTAAGCTTCCATTATGATTCCTCTTTCTGCAAAATTTCAGTTCTGCTTAGGAAAGCCAGACGGTGAGACGAGTAAGTGTCCAGCAGATTAACTGACCAGTGGCTGTCAGTCAAGAAATGATGGTCCGTCTGACACTGTGGTTCACAAAAGTGCTTTGGTGTCTGTGGCTTATTCTTCCAACATCATTGTGAATGGCCCTACATCCCCCTTTCTGAAGAGGGTCTATACTCTTCTCCGTCCTCCTTTAAAGACCAGAGTGTGCTTCTGGGATACCCTCCGCCTTAGAGCACTGAACATGAACTTCGTCTTGTGCGGCTCCGTGGCGTGCTCAGACACCACCCTGCTCACCGTGATGTTGGTGGTGTTTATCCAGAATACAGATATTCAAAAAATTCAACTGACTGAGTGCTTTTTAAAAATTATATTTGAAGGGCAGGGGACAAGAAGAGAACAAGAAAGAAAAATGCTGATGGAATGAGTTGGTATCAGGAACTTATTTTTAAACCCTTCTCTATGAAAAGCAAGGGCACGGGGCACTCTTCAGAACAGGTGCACTGATTTTGTTGTGTGTTAATCCTCTGGGGATGCTTGCTGAATCAGCAGGGCCTCTTAACTAGAACGCTCTTTCTTTAATCACTGCCAGTAAATTTGTGATCACTTCCATACAACCCTACGATACTGGCAGTTTTACTAGTCATAGTTATTAGCTACAATAGTAATGAAAAGAGGGTGCTATTAGTGTATCTTTCTATGTTAAGCCCAGTGTCTTCCTCATATTTTATCGTTATGTCATCTGGAAGGTAGATATAATCTTCATTTCCCAGGTGAGGAAATGAAGGCTTAAGACAAGGTAAACAGTGCGTTCAAGAACACATAGTAAGTAACACAAGTTTGTGTGACTTCAAGCCAGTTCACTACATTAAATACTCACGAGTGGCCTTGATTCCCAACTGTTGAATGTGAGTTTTAAAAATTTTAGTGTACTCAGGAACCTAATAAAAGTGATAAGAAATATTTAGATACCTTGATATGTTGACCAGAACATCGTCACCCCAAATTAGTTTTACGGTGTTTCAGTCCCACGTTTACCACATGGAGAGGGCTGGCCTCACGATGAAGCTGCCTGCAAAAGAGGCCACCTCGTCCCCTCATGCAGCTCCCAAACTCCCTCACCACATGGGCCTCAGGGAGGGTATAGCACAAGACACAGCTGAGAGGGCAAAAACTGCCTGTTATGTAGGCAAAGAACCACCTTAAAAAGACATATAAAAATAACAAATATTGGGTTTTTATTTCTATCTGTGAGATTACTCAAGCAGTGGCTTTCCAGGATTTTACTGTGAAAACGATAATAACAGCTACCTTTGTCCTAAAGCACCTCCCAAGGTAGCTTGCACTGCTTTCCGCATAAGGGAGCTGAGGCTCAGAGGGGCCCAGCAGGCCCTCCAGGGCCACACGGCTGCCTGAGGCACAGAACCAGGGTTCTGAGCCAGACCTGGGTGTTTATAAGGCTCCCACACGTAAGGACCCATGGGTATTAGGTATTAAAAAATTATTTCCCAGACTTGATTATTTAAAACAATCATTTTCCCATTTCTAACTCATCAAAGGCATAGAACAGAGCTTCCACTCAGCATGAGATATCAGTTATCAGTGAGAAGCAGGTGATGTTATCCGAGTGGACGGCCAAGAAACTTGATGTTTAAGTTGGCTGGTGTGCCTTTTTAATAAACAAATGTGCAATTTTCTGCCAGACTGTTGGAAAAATTAAAAATAGCTTTGGGATTCAGATTACTACCATGAGGGCTCTTAAGTGTGCAAAGATCCTGGACTGGAAACCGTGTCCCTAGTACCTGGCCGGCTTGACTCTGGGCCCCAGACACCAAGTGCCCAGGGATGGAGGGAGGCGGACGGGCTGCCCCATTCTTGAGAGCACCACAGGGGCTGTGGTGACTGTGTGACAACCCTTGTGATCGCAGCATCTGGCGAGTAGCATCAGTTGCATTTATTTGCTTCAGGATCCCAATAATTCTTTTCTTTGGGTTTCCAGATGAAACTAAGTTCTCTGTCATACCAGAAATCATCTTTGAAGGGGATACGGTCACTCTGGTGTGTGAAACAGAAGTTCCGTCCTCCAACGTGTCCTGGCACCATGTGGGAAAGCGCTCTGACATCCAGAACAGCAGCAGATTCTGGATTGACACCGCCGTGCTCAACAACATGACCTCAGTGTCACGCCTCACCATCTTCAACATCACTCAGAGGGACGCCGGTGGGTTTCCAGCCAATAACCGATGGGAGGAAAGGCATGAAGAACTCACAGAGAAGCAGAGTACAGGAAGTGCATATAGCATTTCATCTTCAAAGAGAAGTCATCAGGCTCAACTTTTCCAAGTTGAAAATTAGTCCCATGGCATATCAGCCAAGCAAATTAGTCTTGGGAGACAGATATGTTTTTCCACACTTACTGAAGCTTATGAGTTGTAACCTGAGACAAAAAGCAATTTACACTTTTAATTCTTTTTTAATTTTTAAACAGCTTTGTTGAGATAGAATAGATGCATAATAAGCTGTGCGTGTTTAAAGTGTACAGTTTAATAAGTTTAGGTATATGCCTGAAACTATCACCCTAGTCAGTCAGGATAGTAAGCATTTCCATCCCCTCCCCCCAATTCTCTTGTACTCCATTGTAATCCCTCCTCCCTGCCCCTCCTTGCCCCTCTCCCCCAGCCACCGCAGAAGCATAAGTCTTAAACCTGACATTTTAGAATTTAATAACCCCATTATAATCCAGAGGTCAACAAAGCCATCTTTTTCTCTGAATGAAGTTGGATTGCAGAAACATAGGTCCTATCACATCTTTATTGATTCAGAGTTAAGTAGAATGCTAAAATTATCCATAATCTTCTAATTTTCCAAGGCTTAATAATTTTTTCTTCTCCCTCTTTTCATCTTTACACACTTTACTTACCGGCCAGGACTCTGAGATTTTTGCTATTTCCTTAGAACACCTGTCTGTTCTTTACCTTGAGTCTTTAGAAATATCTGCATTGACCATCTCACTCCCTGAATGTTCCTTTAGGGCTGTTTAGACCAAGTCTCAGATGATTTTGAAAATGGTGTTTCTTGAAGCACTGTGAGGACACGAGACAAAGCTATCATCCTTCTAAGGTGATACACACATGTAGTAATAGTAAATGCTTTTGTGTATTCTATACAGGTGAATATATTTGCAAACTGACATTAGATATTTTTGAATATGAGTCCAGAAAAAAAATCAATGTCACACCCATCCAAATTTTCTCAAGTGAAGACACGAGGGTGACGTGCGACAACAATCCCGTGTCTTTGAACTGCTGCAGTGAGATTAACGTTAACTGGAGTCGAGTGGAGTGGAAGCAAGAGGGAGAGATAAGCATTCCAGGTAAGAACGTTAGATGCCCTTTCACAAACTGGTTTCTGTCCCGTGGCCACATAAATATGGGAGATGTGTGGGTGGAACACAGAATGTTGGATGACTGGGGTTTTTTCCAGACTTCAGACTGTGAAAAAGTACAGGTTTGGGACCAGCTCCAGCTTAGCCATTCTCAAAAAAAATTCCAAAAATGTATGCATACAAGCATCACACTTTGATTGTAGACAACACCTTAGCAGAGGAGATCCAGGAGGGAGTGACCTCGTGACTAAGGTCCATAGTGTCTTCAGCCCGCAGAAAAGCGCGTCTGCAACTTCCTGTCCTCTCCATCCTCAGCACCGAGTTAGGGATGAAGTCGTTGCCTTTGCTTTGGAGTCTGACTTGGAACCTCTCATTCCTGGGTCTCTTCTCTTGCTGTCTGTCCGTCTCACTTCTGTGCCTTTGCATCCACATTTTCTTCTATGTTATCTAATTCTGTGTCTCAGGGCCTCTTTTTTTAATCTCCCTGAGCAGACCCTTTTGTTTCTCAGTTCTCTCAGGTCAGTTTCTGATCCAATTTGCTTTCATTTTAGAACTGAGATCTTACTTGAAGTTCCCCGCCCCCCAGTTTATACTGATGAATGATAATGACAACAATATAAAACTAAAATACAATACTAACTCTGTTTGGTATAACAGTTTGTAATTAACTAATTTTTTTAAAAAACAGGTTATTACTTTTAATCACATTTAAACTTGACCTCAAATTTGAAGCTTGTGGTTTTTTCCATCTAATTTTCAAAATGAAATTGAGGTCCAAATTAAATGACTTATTCAAGGTTGTCACAATAGGAAAAGAAAAAGAATTGGGACTCAATTCAAGCCTTGTCTCCTAAAACCAGTGTTTATCTTGGCCAAACTCCCTCAACATGCCTGGCAAGCCAGCACTGGAATGAGCTGATCTGGCAGAGTTTACACAGAAGCAAAGGACTACTTTCTGCCTAGAACCCTCATATAATGACATCCAATCCTCCTCTTAAGAAATGACAGTACTATGTTTATCTTTGCCTTAAAAAACCATTAAAATAAAATATGAAATACCCATGAAATACCCATGAAATACCCATGAAATTACCCATGAAATACCTTAGGACACTTTATTTTACAAAGCCTTTCCTATCAGAATGTATTAATTCATAAAAAACAAAATAATGAACAATTGGCACGTACCTTTTCCTGAGCACGTCTATTTTGCAAAGCACATTTCAGCTGCAGTGTTTGTATTTGACTTTGAAGCACCCAGGAGAATGGGAAAGGCATGTGGTAACAGCTGAATGTGTTGACACATGGTACATTTAGTCACTTCCTTGATTTTTAAGGAAGAGGAGGTGTAGGCATCCTGAAGGAACTGCCAGGTGGGCGATAGACCTTGCAAAGTTCCCGTGAAAGCCCTTAAGCTTTCAACTCCGTGAGGTGAAAAAGCTGGCCCTCTGGCAGAGGAACCGGGAAGTCTGTGGCGCAGATGCTCAGAGACCTCTGCGGCCACCGCGGCTTCAGACAGGCCTGGTGCCCCGTGCAGGCTGAACCTTCCTCAGAACAATGGGTTTCCTGTCACAGGGCTGGCCTCCTGCAGAAATCAGTTCTCTGATGAATTTAGCCTCTGCTCTGGGCACCCAGCCCTTCCTCCCCCTCCCTTGCTGCTCTCTCTCCACAGCAGTTTTTCTCCAAACTCCACAGGTGCTTCAGCACCCATTTTTCTAGGTCTGTAAGGAACAATCTAGCTAAATAATTCACCCAAACAAGTGGAACTGAGTATGTTACCTCACCTCAGAAACAGATGCATTTCAAAACACTGTGGCAAGAGGTAAGTCAGAAAGAAGTCATCGGCAGTAATGAAATTTCTAGCTTTAAGGAGTGGGGGTGGGGTGTCTCTTGCATAAAGTGGGACTCCTGCAGTTTTTCAAATCAACAGGCACTAACTATAATATTAAAAATAATGGTAGCAGAAGTAATGCAGGAGTCCCCCCTTATCCACGGGGTATATGTTCCAAGATGCAGTGGATGCCTGAAACCGTAGGTAGTACCAAACCCCAGATATACTGTTTTTCCTATACATACATATTTATGGTAAAGTTTGAATTTATAAATTAAGCACAGTAAGAGATCAGCAATCATAACTAATAATAAAATAGAACAGTTATAACAATATATTGCAATAAAAGTTATGTGGATGTGGTCACTCAAAATATCGAATTGTACTGTGCACACAATGGAGATGTGCTGGACGAAGGGGTGATGCACATCACGGGTGGGACGGAGAGAAATGGCATAAGAGTTCATCGCACTATTGAGAATGACGTGCAATTCAAAACTTATGGCTTATTTCCAGAATTTTTCTTTTTAATATTTTCAGGCCATGGTTGACTGTGGATAACTGAAATAGCTGGAAGCAAAACTGCGGCTAAAGAGGGACCACCGTAGCATTAATGCTACTGTTGCTAGTAGTAACAGTAGAGGGACCAATTATCATTATTACTAGTGCAGTTTCTCATTTTTCCCTATTGAATATTGGCTTGGACTATGGAGAGACAGGCTGACAAGTGAGGGAATTTAAAGGCTGCAGAGTTTTTAGTGTCACCATAGCCCTTCTTAGGTGGCAAGATGATAACAAATAATAAAGTCTTAATTCCCTTCCTGCCCATAAGCTACAACAGTTTCTTAATGAGTTCATATTTCCTTGCCTGCTGTCATGCAGATTATTCATAAAACCATTGAATCTTTACAAGAGGGTGTCAGCCCATTCTCTGTGTGTCTTTTGTTCAGATGTGGGTCTCTTGTAGACAGCATATATTTATATATATTTTTTTCTTATCCATTCAGCTACACTTTGTAAAGTGCTACTAGAAAACAGCCTGCCTCGGGGACTGAGGGAGAACAGAGTAGAAAAGCGACTTGCAGTAGCAAGCAAGCAGGCAAGCAGCATTGCTGGAAGGACACTGTCCATCCTGGCTGCACGTGGGGGGTCACACTTTTTGTTTTTTAAAAAAGAACAGATGCCAGGGCTTTACTCTTGCAACTAAGTCAGAATGCCCAGATTTGGGATCTAGGCAGTGGCATATGTTCCAAAAGTCACAGGAGACCTTATTGGGCAGAGGGTACTGAGAGCCCTGGATTTAGTCCAGTCACTCATCTACACGTGAGGACATGGCTCCGGGACTGTAGCAAAGGGCTCCCCTCTACAGCCCTGATCTTCCTCCTCCCCCATGTCTCCCTCTGGGTTCCCAGCAATGCCATAAACAAATTGGCTTTAAAAAGTGAGTCCTCTACTTGAAGGAATGCCCACAAAATTAGATTTTAAAAAAGGAAATAATTTGAGTCAAGTCCTCTGTCCTGGAAAAATTAGCCTCACACCCTATGCTTTTCAGTAAGACTGTCATCCCAGCCATGCACCCCTGTCCTGACACAGAGCAAGATGAGTCACTGCACTGACTCCCAGAACTTTGTCAATAAAATAGTGATAATGGTACCTTCTTTGCAAGACTTTGTAGGGGTAAACACTGAGATGATAAGTATAAATATTTAAAACAGACCTGAATACATAGAATCTGCCGCAATAACTATTTTTTGATAGTGGCAATAGATTTAAAAGCCAGCCCTTCACTTTTCCTCACTGTGGTTGGTGAAAATTTTCAGTAGATGTGATCTAACCTTGAGCAGTATACTTTTAATTGCACAGCAGCTCTTCTCCAGAGAACACATCACCAGCTTATTAGCTGCATTCAGTAGCATCTGGGCAAGACCTCGAGGTGCCCAGCCCCAGGGGTGCTGTATGAAATACAGTGTGAACACTGCCAATTCACACTTTCATTCTCTGACTCTGCCACCTCTTTGGAGCCTCATCTCCACTCTTACCTTGCAGGTTGCAACCTCACAGAATTGCTGGTTCCCCCAGACATGACTGGCATGCAGCTGCTTGTGTGCTGTGGCTTCCACCAGTGGTTTCTGATTTACCTGTAGAATTTTTTCTTCAAGCACAATCCATGTGTTTGTCTAATGTGGGGTCTCCCAACCTCGGGACTAGTGACACTTTGGGCCAAATTATTCTCTGCTGGGGAGAGCTGTTTTGTGCATTGCAGAATGTTTATCAGCATCCCTGGTCTCTACTCACTAGATGTCAGTAGCACCTCCCAGTTGTGACAGCCAAAAAATGTCCCCAAATATCACCAAATGTCCCCCAAAGAGGCAACATTGATCGCATTTGAGAACCTCATGTCTGATGTGGAAAGCAGGTCAGAATGGAGCGCTTGAGTTAGAAAAAGGATGGGGAGGTTAGAACCCACATGGCTTATTGCCCTCCCATCCCCAAGCTGAGCCCCAGTCCCTGACACAGGTTTGTAGAACACCACGTTCTCCAAAGAGTACCAATCCGCACACACGCACAACTCAACCACAACTGCACGCCAGAGCACCACAGCCACCTTTTCTATCTATGTCTTTCAAGGCATAGAGCAAATCTTCCCTCTTCTCTGAAATCTTCTAACTAAAACTTCCCTCCTTTAATTTTCACACTATATTTATTCCTCTTTAATGAAATGTATCTACTGTATATTATAATTATTTCTGTACATGTCTTTATACACCCCATCCTGCGTAGCTCATTGTCTTACACATCAGTTTGGTAGGAAAGCTGGGCTTGAAGGATGAGTAAGAGTCAACAGGAGGGGGGAAGGAGAATATTCCAGGTGTGAACACAGGCACAGGGTATGAAGCTACGGACATGTTGAAGGGCTTGACCTAGTTTTTAGGAATGATATGAATGAGATAAAGAGTACAGAGGCAGATCGAAATCATACTGTAAATAAATACATATATGCCACTAAGGAGATTTTAGTTTATTTTGAAGGCCAGGGTAAGATTTAATTTTATTATTTTATTCTTTTAAAAAATATTTTATTGTTAATGCTATTATGGTTGTCCCAATTTTCCCCTTTACCCTCCTCCACCAAGCATGCTCCCAACTTCCATAGTCAGTCCCCACACCATTGTCCATGTTTATGGGTCTTTCTTATATGTTTTTTTGACTAGTCCCTTCACTTTCTTTCAATCAGTCCCCAGCTGCCCCCCTCCCCTCTTACAGCAGTCAGTTTATTCCATGATTCTATGCCTCTGATTCTGTTTTGCTTCTTAGTATATTTTGTTCATTAGATTCCACTTATAAGTGAGATCATATAGAAGTTGTCTTTCACTGACTGGCTTCTTTCACTTAGCATAATAGTCTGCAGTTCCATCCATGCTTTTGCAGAAGATAGGAATTCCTTCTTTTTTACTGCTGCATAGTATTTCATTTGTGTAAATGTATTACAGTGTTTTTATCTTTTCCTCTACTGATGGGCACCAATTCAAAAGAATTTATGGACCCCTCTATTCATAGCAGCACTATTTATAGTAGCTACTATTTGAAGGGTAAGATTTAAAGGTAAAGAAGAGAGAAGTCAGATAATAACTGAAATTTAGAAAAATAAATTTTTAAAACTAAAAATAAATTAAAAAAATAAATTTTAAGGTAGTGTAGCCAATAGATTGAAGGGCCAAAGTAACCAGAACAAAGACCCAGTTACAACGACATGCAACTGGCAGGTAACAGGTAATGGGGCTCGGGATACTGACCAGGGTTGGAGTGACTAAGACAGTTGTGAGATATTTCAGAAGTATAACCTAAAAATTTTTACAACTGATTGAAATGGAATGTGAGGAAATGTAAGTAATTAAAAATGAACTTAAGATTTTTTTAATTTCATGAACTGCCAATGTCAAGGAAAAGAAACATTAGAAGCTGCACAGATTTGTCTGGGGAGAAGAAAGATAAGTTCCAGTAAGACATGTAGAGTTGGAAGTACCTCAAATATTGAATTGGCAGTTGGGAATTTGCTTCTAGAGTTTCTAACAAGATTGTTTCTCTTAGAGTGGAGTCATCCAAATATAAGATAGAATAGGAGTCATGGTGCAGATGACATTGTCCTGTGAGATAGTAGAGCAAAAGATAGGGAAGGGCCAACATCGGAGTGCTTGGGGCAAGGCCAATGTCCTGGGGAACACCAGTATTTGTGAAGGGAACAAAAGGAAAGGAACCTGGGAAGCAGACCCTAAAGGAAGGATGAAGAAGGAAGAGAAGCAGGAGAGACCTGTGGAGTTTGGTAGGCCAGGTCACAGAGAAGGCAGTGGGCAGAATGGGCTGCTGCAGTCCAGGTAGCATGACAAGAAGCCACTGGATCTGGAAGAGAGGAAACCACACTTCAAGTGAAGTGTAGGGGAAAGAAGGCGAATGACAGTGACTTGATAAAAAGTTGGAGTAAAAGACTAAAGGTGGCAAATGCAGAAGCATTGTGGTATGAAGAGTGGAAGAGAACTCAGTGGTGGCTAAACAACCTTCCAGATTAGGAGGATTATTTTAGGAAGGGAGGAGAAGTATGCCTGTTGGTTAGCATGAAAGAGCCTGAGGACAAACTAAAGTCACCAGGGAGAGGAAAGATAAAGAATAGAATATGGTCTGGTGGAATTGGGAAAAGTGGGTTTGCAAAAATTAAGTGGAGGAGTGAGCTATAGAGATAAGTAGGGGCACTTGTACCTATGAGCTAGGAGGTCATTTAGCCAAGTGGGTAAGGATAGAAATCAATTTTATGTTTTGAATAGTCATTTGGGGGACTGGGAGAAAAGCTGGTTACCTATCAATCAAAATATTTCAAACATCACCAACTATCCAGCCAAGGCTGAAAAGGATGCATTCCTATTGGAGCTAATCAGGTTCTTTTTCTTCAATTTTTGGGAACTTGACAGTGTTTGGAGGATGCCTTATGAGTTCATGGCAGTGTTGGAGGAAAGAGGGACTGGAGTAGAAAATATTCACCAGAGCCATAGGCAAGAAGTAAAGATGGCTTGGAGGGCATGACATCTGGGAACTGAAAAGCAAGGTGTTGAAGAGGAGCTATTTTGAAGGGGAAGCATGCTTCAAGAAAGCATGAAGTTGAAGCTTCCAATAAAACATATGGGCTAATAAGAGGGAACAAGTTATGCAGACATTTCTCAGATGATGTGAATATCAGATGTTCCAGTCTTGCTTCTTTCTCCTCTCAATAATAGTAATAATAGTCTAACTAACCTGGCAGTCTTTTCTTTCTAGTGGAAATCATGTCCAAAGACCTTGCTTTTCTTTCTTTATATTTCATGTTCTCGTGACCCTCACTAATGGGGTAGGGCCCAGCCAGGTGCGGTTTTAAGTGTTTTTATAAAGCAACCCATTTGGCCTGACTACCGTACTGGGCTGTAGTTACTGTTATTTCTCCTTATCTGGAGCAACTGAAGCACAGAGCAGTTTAGTGACTTTCTCAACAATGCCCTGCCAGTTATTGCTAGAGTTTGTGGCCAGGAAATCTGGCTCCTTAGTCCGCAGACCTAACCAGTACACATTCTGCCACCTCTGCATTCAAAGAGAAGAGAACTAATTTGATTAGTAACTCTTTTTCAATGATTTGGTGTCTCTGCTACTAACTCAGAGAGTCAGCCAACTGTGACAGCAAAGAACTGCTATGTCTCTGCAGGAAGCTCTGAAACAGAATCAGATTCCAGCTGCAGCAGGTACACCCTCAAGGCCGATGGAACTCAGTGTCCCAGTGGGTCAGCCGGAAGGACAGTTGTCTACACGTGTGAGTTCATCAGCGCCCACGGAGCTCGAGGCAGTAAGGACATAGAAGTGACATTCACATCTGTGGGTAAGGACTCTTACTAGGATTTTCAGTATTGCACCTCAGACTGAGGGCTGCCAGTCAACTGGGAGTGTCCAGGAGCAGATCAAGCAGGGCCTTCCCTGGTGGTGGGAGTGTGGTTGGGGTGAGTCACAAAATGGGAAACAGTAGAGAACTTCCCTCTGTGCCATTTAAGTTCAGGCGAAGTCTTTAAAATAGGGGAGGGGCGGGATGAGGACCTGACTGCAGGGAAGGACAGCCTGCCTGTGCTGCTAAGGCAGGAAGTGGTCGGGGAGCTGTGTCACACTCAGATGAGTCCTATTAAATCTTGAGTTGACAGCGAGGGCAACGCTCCTAATTTCCCCCTTTCCTCCCATAATTTTATTCTCTCTCCCTTGAATTACAATAGCCGGGCTCAGTCCCCATCCCTCTTCACCTCTCCCCATCATCCCTCCTCTCCCATTTCACCTCTTCTAGGAAGGGTGCTGCAGAAAGCTTTAGCAATCTGATACTTGGTGGTTACTGTACAGTTATAAAAAGTGTTTTTTAAATATTTCAATTCATTCAGCTTATTTATACCCCTTAAAATAGCATTTCTTCTCATATCATAAAGCGTTACAGCTTCAGCTCTATCTGCAAAAACAGAGCAGTCCAACTTGTTTTTCCACCTATCATACAAAAACGAACTAGTACAATGAATCACAAGACCCGCCCCCCCTACTTGTCTAAACAATTTTGAGAAAGGACTAATACAAACATGCTTGTTACTGTTACTCACGTCTCCTATTCTCGCGACTTGGCATTTTCACAAAGAGCGAGATGAGGTTTATTGGAAAGCACTCCCACAGTAGGATCCCAGATCTTTTGCACAACTCACAGCTGTCTGCGGTGAGTGCAGTTGTACACAGCAACATTTAACTCAAGACTTGTGTCCTTCATGGGCCTCTGGTTGTTTAGGGACATGTGTAGCCTCTGCTGAAAACCACTGGGTTGGTAGTTTGGACCTCACCTGAGAATCGGAAGAGCCCAGGAGCCTTATCCTTTTCTCTCTCAGAATCCACTAATCCTTCAACCGTCATCTCAAGGTCCCTACTGCCAGTAAGGGCGAAGCAAGGGGCACTGTGATCCAAGCTGGTGTGACTTTGGGGCTGTATGTGAACGTGTGAATCCCAGCTTCTGCCCTCCAAGGGCACTATTAGAAAACCCTGATTTTTTCTGATTACGACCAAAGATAAGATTTTACCCTGATCGCAGGAGCAGGCCAGCCTCAGTGGCTTGAGGCACAAACTTGTTCGCTGATAGAAGACACAAGTGAATGGTGTTTTGAAATGTCAACTGTGTGAAAGACACACTCCGAGATCTAGAAGCAAAGATAGCGGCACGTTCACATAAGTTTTTATATCTGTAGGATCTTGTTAAAATTCTCAGTGAATACGTTCTCATGAACCTCTGTGTACATTCTCAGGAAGATGAGTAAACATAGAGGGACACAGTTAGGGTGCCTCTACGGCCCAGTTCAGATCTGAGCAGCAGGCTCTGTGATCCCCTACTTCACCTGTAGCTCCAGACATCACTCCTGTTTAGTGAGCACTGACCGAGTTCTAGACCCAAGTGCTAAGTTTGGGGGATGCAAGGACACAGAAGAAAGAGCCCTGCTCTTGAGG
Organism: Sturnira hondurensis; assembly: GCF_014824575.4. Lineage (NCBI taxonomy): Eukaryota > Metazoa > Chordata > Mammalia > Chiroptera > Phyllostomidae > Sturnira > Sturnira hondurensis. Next base: position 7,498,249 of record NW_028073511.1, on the reverse strand, counting down.
GGCTCACATTTTTATACAGGAGACATATAGAAAGAAAGAAATTAAAATACAATGTGGTATAATTTTTAAAAAGTGCTTTCAAAAATGAAAGAATGAAGTGTTTTAAGAACTGAGCCGTTTAGTGTGCCCGGAGGTGTCCCAGAAGAGGTTGGAGGGGAGCTTGGGTTAAGTCAACATCTCTAAGTTTGCAACCTTTCGCTCTGCTGATCATCAGGACATAAATCCAGCCACAAAGGGGAAGTGCACGAGTTCCTAAGGCATGTGATGGAAATGAGTACAGTTCAGAGCACCACCGGGAACAGCCTAGAAACAAGTAAAGCCCAGGAGCAGCAAGGTACCAATCCCGCGTTGACACAAGTAGTCAGGACGGTCCACACTTTCTGTCTCTGTCTTAAATTTCACTTGTGTGTCGATGGCACCATAAAGACTAAACCTTGTACTTGTTGTCGGTTTTCTTTTGTCTGTTTTGTTTGCATTCTTTCAGCCAACCTAACAATAACCCAGGACCCAATTTCTGTTTCTGAGGGACAAAACTTTTCTATAAAGTGCATCAGTGATGTGAGTAACTATGATGAGGTGTATTGGAAAACTTCTGCTGGAATTAAAATATACCAAAGGTTTTACACCACAAGGAGGTATCCTGATGGAGCAGAGTCGGTGCTGACAGTGAGGACCTCAACGAGGGAGTGGAATGGTGAGTGAAAGGCCAGTACCCTACGCTGCTGCCCGGAGCCCTGGAAACACACTGCAGTAGCTACCATCCACAGAGGGCCTGTCCTGGGACCTGTCTGTGTCGGCCACTTTACATTAAATACATCATCACATTTCATACAACAGCCCTTTCAGGCAAAAGGTCATTATACTCATTTTATAGATGTGGAAACTGAGGCTCAGAGAGTATAATAAATACACCTAAGCTTCTACACCTTAAGTTGCCGAGCCAGGACTGGAACTTGTCTCTCTCATTCTAGAGCCTCTGTTCTTGTCAGGAATTTAAGAGGATTTTTACTAAAGATACTCTTACCAGACTCTTAGGAGTGTTTTACCTAATTGTGGTATTAAAATAATCTAGGTAAAGGGTTTGTATGCCTGGTTCCAAAGAAAGAAACATTTTTATTTCTTATTTATTTCTATAATTTAGCCATGTTTGGAAGAAATGCAGATCTTTGTGGGTGGGGGGGGAAGAGAATTTGATTGAACCACTGCAATAATAGCTGACATTTCTTGAGCTCTTTCTATGTGATAGACACTGTTATGTATTGTGTGTTCATTTATTTTAAAAAATTAACTGAGAGGATAATGCTATTATTATCCCCACTTTGCAGATGAGGCAGCTGAGGCTCAGGGAGGTGAAGTACATCTCCTGAGATTGTACATCTTGTAAATGGCAGTGCCAGGGTGAAACTGAGCCTGCCGGGCTCCATGGACACCTCTCAACCGCTTCTCCCCAAGGTCTCTCATTAACTGTACGGTTAATCAGTCCAGAGCCTGTGAGTCCCAGGTCTTCTCTCTCTCTCTCTCTCTCTCTTTTTTTCACAAGAAGACCAGGCAACTTTGTAGAAAGAAGTAGTTACTGTTCGGCTGGAGTTCTTAGTAAAAAATTAAAAAATGAGAGTATTTTTCTCCCGTGCTGAAGTCACACTTAACTCTGTCCAAATTGCTCTTTCCTTCCCCTGGGCGGTACTTAGGATGAAACGTAACTTTCCCTATCACATTCACCTATTAAACATTCTCAAACTCAAGTACTAAAATAACCTAGTCTCATCTAAATCAACTACACTTTGATTTTATATTAAATTTAAATTTTTCTTCCCTCCCAACAGACTTGAAAGGAGTCTCTTCTCTGTTTTTGTTCTTCCTGGTTTTCCTTTGGCTAGTTGCTGCTCTGGCTTGTCCAGAATCAGGGCAAAGAGGAAAAATGTAAAAAAAAAAAAAAATCAAAGTGTCTGACTAAATTGTAGGTGCTGTTATCGTCTTCCTATACTGTTCCCGCAGCAGCAGCTCTAATGGTGGCTCACGCTCTGATGGACTCTGGCATATAATACTCATTTGGAAAAAGTCCTTTCAGGAAGCTCAACCCAAGGACTTTCCAGAGTCCGCTCCACCTCACCCAGCGCCCGGCATCTGGGCTACTCCCGCTGCTGCCTTCCCTCTTACTCCAGCAAGATCAGTCAGCCTCTTTAGACTTTTTCTAGATAAGAGTGAGACATCAGACACCTAATTCCAGGGTCCACAGGTCAAGCTCTCCCAAGAATCCCGCCTCTCCCTCTGTCTGTCTTTCTCTCCCTCCCCACACAAACTCCTTTCTGGTGCCATGGTGTCCTGGGAACTGAGGCACCTACTCGCTTAGAGATGGAAAGAGGGGCCACCACAACATTACAGGGTTCTACCTCAGTGACAACCCTCTTCAAAGAACTTCCCTTCCCAGCACACACTGAAAGTCCCATTTCTACCCTGGTTAATGAAAGGCCCTACAGTACAGATTGGAAAACTGTTTTGAAACCTGATTCCACCCTAACAGACTGTGTGGCTTTGGGTAAGCCACTGAATTTTGTCTGAAAGTAAGTGAGTATGTAGGTGGCTCTTGGTTAATCGTTTTTTAAATATATATTTTATTGATTATGCCATTGCAGTTGTCCCATTCCCCATCTTCATTCCCCTCCACCTTGCACACCCTTCCCCCCATCTCCCCCTTTAGTTCATGTCCATGTGTCATAAGTTCTCTGGCTTCTACATTTCCCATATCATTTTTACCCTCCCCCTGTCTATTTTCTACCTATCATCTATGCTATTTATTCTCTATACTTTCTCCCCCCTTCTCCTCTTCCCATTACCCTGTTGTTAACCCTCCTTGTGATCTCCATGTCTATGGTTCCCTTCCTGATCTAGTTGTCCATTTAGTTTGCTGTTGTTTTAGGAGTGTTTGTTAATAACTGAGTTTGCTGTCTTTTTACTGTTCATATTGTTCATAGTTTCAATCTTCTTTTTCATAGCTAAGTCCCTTTAACATTTCACATAATAAGGGCTTGGTGGTGATGAACTCCTTGAACTTGACCTTATCTGAGAAGCACTTTATCTGCCCTTTCATTCTAAATGAAAGCTTTGCTGGATAGAGCAATCTTGGATGTAGGTCTTTGGATTTCATGACTTGGAATACTTCTTTCTAACCTCTTCTTGCCTGTAAGGTCTCTTTTGAGAAATCAGCTGACAGTCTGATGGGAACTCCTTTGTAGGTGACTGTCCCCTTATCTCTTGCTGCTTCTAGAAGTCTCTCCTTCACTTTAATCTTGGCTAATGTAATTATGATGTGCCTTGGTGTGTTCCTCCATGGGTTCAACTTGTTTGGGACTCTCTGAGCTTCCTGGACTTTGTAGAAGTCTATTTCCTTTGCCAGATTGGGGAAGTTCTCTTTTATTATTTGTTCAAATAAGTTTTCCGCTTGTTACTGTTCCTCTTCCCCTTCTGGTACCCCTATAATTTGGATGTTGGAACATTTAAGGATGTCCTGGAGGTTCCTAAGCCTCTCCTCATTTTTTTGAATTTTTGCTTCTTCATTCTTTTCTATTTGGTCATTTCTTTCTTCCTTCTGGTCCACTCCATTGATTTGAGTCGCAGTTTCCTTTTCATCACTATTGGTTCCCTGTGCAGTTTGCTTCATTTCACTTAGTGCAGCCTTCATTTTTTCATCTAATTTGCAACTAAAATCAACCAGTCAGTGAACATCCTGATCACCAGTATTTTGAACTGTGCATCCGATAGGTTGGCTATCTCTTGGTCACTTAGAGGTACTGGCTCTGAGCCCTGGCTGGTGTAGCTCAGTGGATTGAGAGTGGGCCTGCGAACCACACGATTGCAGTTCAATTCCCAGTCAGGGCACATGCCTGGGTTTCAGGCCAGTTCCCAGCAGGGGACTCACAAGAACCAACCATACATTGATATTTCTCTCCTTCTCTCTTTCCCTTCCTCTCTAAAGAGAAATAAATAAAACCTTTTAAAAAAGAAGAAGTACTGGCTCTGGGGCATTGAGCTGTTCTTCTGCTTGAATCATAATATTTTGGACTGTTAGCGCCTGTTACATTTGAGGGGCGAAAGCTTAGGTGTTCACCGGGGGAAGTCAGCCTAGTTGCCAGCTTGTGATTGGGGGCGGGGTCAGAGAGGAAGCTATGGTATTTTTTCCACTCTCTCTTGGATTTCAGTCCCCTCTGCCACTTTCCACAAGCAAATTGGGCCCTTCTGGTGCTGGTTCTTGGGTGGGTGGGCTTGTGTTCACTCTAGGACCCTATGGGTCTCCCCAATGAACTCTCCTGTGAGGCTGGGAGCCTCTCCTGGCACCTAAACCCCCAAAAGTTTTTCCAGTTGGTGCTTTTTGGCTTTATTTCCCATCGCTGAAGCCCTGGGTTGTGCGGTCTGTCTCATTGGCCATTTTTAAAGCTGCCTGGTTTCTCTGCACACAAATGTGTGTCCGTGGTCAGCCAGCCATCTTGTGAGACTTACTGAGTTTCCCTCTGCACCTGCCTGGGTCACCAATCACTGCCTCCTTCTGCCAGGACCTCTCTCTGCCCTCACCGACTCTGCCCCTCTTACTGGTCTGGATGAATGGTTCTTTGTTGTTGGACTTCAGTACAGTTTACATTTCTGTCTATTTGGTTGCATTTTTTTTCTAAATCTTTGTTGTCTTTAAATTTGGTTGTGTGAGGAGGCACAGTGTTTCCACCTATGCCTCCGTCTTGGCCAGAAGTCTCTTGGTTAATCTTTTTAATACATAGAGCATCCGGGAAAGGAATCTACCCAGCATTATCTTACCCATTGTCCAGGAAGATGTTGTGTGCCCCTGTGAAAGCTTGATAAGAACAACTAAGTCTCTTCTTAACCTTCCCAGCAAATGCCTTTGTGGCATGATGATTTAATTCCATTTCATTTTTTGCTTTCTTCCAATCAGGAACCTATCACTGCGTGTTTAGATATAAGAATTCATACAGTATCGCAACCAAAGATGTCACTGTTCACCCACTGCCTCTAGAGCCAAACATCATGGTTGATCCTTTGGAAACTGCAATTCCATGCGAAGGTTCCCATCCCCTCAAGTGTTGTATTGAGGAAGATGAAGACTACAGAGTAACTTTCCAAGTGGATTCTCTGTCCTTTCCTGCTGGTAAGATGCCAGTTGCTGAATTGTTAGGACATAGTATTTCCTACATGTGGATATACTATGAGTCTAAAAATTTACTCTTAAAATAGACATAGAGACAGAGACACAACATAACATTGTGAATTCCATTAGCCATTATTACTTCCTATTTTACTTTATATGGCTTGTGGCAAATCTTGAGAGTCAGTGAAGGTGGAGCCCATTGGTTTTGGGGGGCATTGATGAAGAATAGTGTTAAGATACCGTCACAGGTCTTCCATTTCCTTAGTGTAGTTGACTAGATATTCTGATAGGCCCTCCCTCCAAGATATGAATCAACATACTATGAAAGTACCACAAAAATCCTCTTAAATAAACAGCTGCATATGCAAGAAAGAAAAATAGCCAAGCACTGAACAGAGGAAAAGGAAAATAGACATGGGCTATTTGGTACTAGGGCTTCTTTGAGGCTATCTGCCAATAGAAAGAACCCAAACCTTTGGGTTTTAAGGTGCTGAAGGCCATGGAAGTAAACTTCTTGCTCCCTATGCAGTAGCTAAAGAAACCCCACCCCACCAGCACCATGTTGGAATTCTCAAAAGGTGTAGTGCTCATTTTAAAAGTAGACTAGAAAAGCAAAATTCACCTGCCTAGGTTAGGAGGTTGGCCTTGCCTCTGGGTGGGCAAAAATTTTCCCTGAGAATTATAACTGTCCTGCCCTCACTCAGGTTTGAGGATGGAATTTATACTATCTATGTGGTCCAGGAACTTCAAACTGAGAGGTAAAGCGGTCCATTGATAGCACCCTATGGCACTTGGTAAAAAAAAAAAAAAAGAAATCAACTCCTCTCTGGTAGAATGTACCATCAGTCCAGATTCTTCAGGTTCCTACAGAATAAGGTCAACCAAATATGAGATCACATCCCCAAATGTCAAAATACAGACACAGTCATAAGCAATTTACATGCTCATTCATTTTTTTCATGAACTATTCTTAAAGACCTACTCAATGCAAAACCTCTGAAAGTAGGTAATGAAAAGGAGAAAAAGGAATTAGATCACATATATTAATGTGTAGATGGGCTCATATCATAAAAGGCAATGCATATAACATTAAATATCCAAAATGAGTAATACAGTTCAAAAGAACACTGGAAATTCAGAAAAATAGGGACCCAGAAAGGCTGGAAAGTTTAGAGAATTGCATGGTATCAGTCTGGATATTGAAACACTCAAACCTTTCAACACACTGTATTCAGCATGCATATATATTCAGTGCTCTCTAGATGTGCCAAACACTGCATTAGATACTGGGTGATGGAAAGATAAATGAAACCAGGTACCTTCTCTCCAAGACTTTATGGTCTAGTGGAGAGACAGGCCCATAATAAGGTGACTTGAAACCGATGTGGTGAAGGCAATATAGGATAAATGCACAGAACCTGATGAGATTTAGATAGGCAGAGGGCAATCTGAAAGGCATTCTGACTGTTCAAACCTGTGTGGGCAAAGATTTGGAGTCATGAATGGTGATGTTTTGGCTAGCACCTATGCAAATGTGGGCTTATTACTAGGCTGGAAGCATTTTTAAAACCACATTGAAAAATGAATGTGGCATATTCCTGGGAAAAGGTTGGATGAAGGCATCCACAGTGGATCATTTTAACAAAATCTGTGCTTCAGATACTCATGTTGTGACTCAATCCTTCCAATAATTTTGTTTTAGCCAAAGAAGTGAATGGAAAGCAAGCATGCTACAAATTCAATTTCATGGCAAACTCAGCTTTCTGGTGTCCAAAGCATGTTGACGTATCCTGTCACTTTACCAATGCCGCCAATAATTCAGTCCACAGTCCGTCTATGAGGCTTCATCTGGTGCCTGGTGAGAATGTTTTCCATCATTTAAAAATGTTGTAATAATGAGCAGGGATTTATTTACCCATTCACTCCCTCATTCATCTATTCAATGATATAGATTCAGCACCATCATGCAGTATACATTAGGCTAAGCATGAGGATTTGAAAAGAAATAAGCCATGTTTCCTGTCCTCAAGCCAGGGGAGAGATAGGTGTGATAAAGAATGTTATCACATATATTGGTGTATGTGCTAAACTTTGTGGGTGGCCAGAAGAGGCTGCCTGGTTTTACCCTGAGGGTCATAGATAGGTGGGGAGGAAATGACCAAGAAAGCCTTTCGGACAAAGTCAGAATTCAACTGAGTCTGGGAGGCTACGCATTGCACCAGATGGATAGGAGTGGGCAGTGTCTGTGTGGAGCTAAGACCCCTTTGAGGTTTCAGCAAAGGGAAGGTGTCCCTACTAGTACTGTCTCTCTAAGACTAAGCTACATAAAAAATCGATCTGGAAATAGGTAGGTAACTGTCTTTTGTTCTCACTCGGCCAATACCTCCTCACTTAATATTTGCAGTGTAAAAGGTCATGATTTGTGGAACCATTTCATAATAGCCTGTGCCTAAGAGCTCTCCTCTGTAGCAACAGAGGAACAAGTGGATAACTGATGGTCCTAGGCTTCCTGCCTGAGTCATTCCCTTCCCCAGAAATCTCCTCTGTGACAGGACCCCGAATGTGAGGATCCATGTCTCTATTACCAAGTTCATTTGAGTTCTGTGAATGATTTGTGGTTATTCTCACATGTGTTGCTGCTAACTGAGCCCTGGGACCAAAGCAGGAAGCAACTTGAGTCCCTTGTCTCTCTGAGGTCACAGTCCCTGACCCTTCTGAGCACACCTCTTCCAGGGACAGCCAAAGTCTCTTCCTCACTCCCAGATCTCATTCCCAGCTTAGCCCTGACCTCATCCTGGTTTCTTCACTTGTCTTTGTTCTTCATCTCTTTCTTCATACCCAGTCTGATATCACTTTCTTTCTTGAGTAGAATGTTACTCATGTACTTCATGATTTTATATGGTGGTTGCGAACTCCATTAATGATAAATTTAAAAGTTGGTGGGACAAAGATCTTCTCATTAGAGAATCAGGGTCCCCTGGAGATGAAAGCTTCTGTGACAAATGCTATTTTCCCAGTCATGTCTGGTCTTGAGTAGAAGTGAAATACAGTCACTCTATGGGATACCAAAAGAAACAAATTCTCACAAATATTGCCAGAATATTCAGGCAGTGGGGCCTGGATTATTTACTACTAACTATAGCTTTGGATCAAGCACATGTTTCGCAACCTTGGTTGCATGTTGTAATTACTGGGGAAACTTTGAAAACTGCTGATGCCTGAATTCCAGCCCAAGAGGTTTGGATTTACTTGAGCTGGAGTGAGCCTGGACATGGGTCCCACCTCAGCTCCCTGGGTGATTCTAACAGGCCAGAGTTGAGAATCCCTTGAATGAAACATTATGTCCCCAAGACTCCTGAAAAACGGAATATCACTTTTTTTGGCAAGTGCATATTAAGCTCATTATTTTCCATGGCTTAGATATTTTAGGCAGCAAAGAGAAGAATCCTGGGGGTTGGAGGTGGGATATAAATTCAGTAGGAAAAAGCAAGTCTAGATTAAAGTCAGATATGTATGGAAAGCACTAAGAGGCTTTGGAGAATCAGGGGCGAAAATGAAGAAATCAGCTACCTCCAGAATGCTCACTAAAAATAAATGGAAGGAGGAGTTCAAACATCAAAATTCTACCTAAGCCAAGACCCCGTTTCCATTACCTTTTCCCCTCTTTTCACTAATCCCTTTTGCTTCCATGTTTCCAATGCAGGAGAGAACATCACATGCCAAGATCCCAACATAGGTTCTGGGGAGCCTGGAAAAGTCATTCAGAAACTCTGCCAGTTCTCGCACCCACCCAGCAGCCCTGGAAGTCCCATGGGTGGGATCATGATTTACAAATGTGTCGGCTCCCAATGGCAGCTGAAGAGAAATGACTGCATCTCCGCACCAATAAACAATCTGCTCCAGCAGGCCAAGGTGGTCCTTAAACCTTTGACTCTGTGCTCTTGGTGGGGTAATCTGTCTAGCCTACCATATTTCTCAGCACTTAGGAAAATGGCCTTTGGCTGGTTTGTGTTGCTCTCAAAATTACTCTTATCGATTTCCAAAAAGAATACATTACTAGAAATGCTTTAAAAATCACTTAAATACAAATATGATGATAACAAAATATGGGTTCTGCTGTAAAACCAACCGCATACCTTTACTTTGTCTTCTCAGCATCTTGTATTCATTCCTTATAAGGGGCAGGTGGTATCATCCTCTCTACCTGTTCTCCTTCGAATAATCTTCACATCAAGCATATTGCTCTAATCTTTTCAGAAAGAGAAGCAACATAAAGAATAAAGTTCAGTGCAAAAAAAAGTTGGGCTTCATGCTTTTACAGTCTGAGATTTGCTCCATCCTTAGAGGTAACCTTACAGAAGAAGAGACTTCTGGGTAAGACTGCCACTCTTACCCAGAATGCAGGTTACTGCTTCGTGGTGAGGGAAAATTTCTTTCTTTCCACCAAGATAGGTAAATGCTACCTCATACTTAAGTCATATAAAGTTAGAAACACCTAGAAGTCCATGTGTTACAAGAAATAAATAATGGAAAGGTGACTAGTGGGGTTATAGCAGCTGGTGACATCTTCCAACTAGTTCTGAATCCTCTCATCCTTGGGGAAAGAACTGAGGAATAGGAGTGATATTGAATTTGTATCTTATCTAGTTTCCTTCTGTCTCTTCTCTTGTCTCATAACAAATTCATTAAAAATACCTACTATGTGCAAAGCATTATTTATTATAGGTGTTATCAGGGCAAAGAGGCCAAATCTGATTTGATAGAAAATGGAGATATTAAATATACATTCATTTTGGCTAGGATAATCAGGAAGTTCTGCTTGAAAAACATGGCATCTGAGTTGGGCCACAATGGAACAATGGACAAAGCATTAAAGATATAAATTATCCTAATTGAGAAAGATAGAAATTGTAATTTGAACTCAGTGGTGGGCCATGGTCACAAGTCCAAATACCTTTATACATTTTCTTTTAAAATTTTATTTATTTGTTTGTTTGTTTATTTATTTATTTATTTTTAGACAGAGGGGAAAGGAAGGAGAGAAACATCAATGTGTAGCTGCCTTCCATGTGCCCCTACTAGGGACCTGGCCGACATCCAAGGCCTGTGCCCTGACTGGGAATCAAACCAGTGACCCTTTGGTTTTGTGTGACTCAGTCCACTGAGCCATACAAGCGAGGGCTAGATGCCTATATACATTTTCAATAAAAGAGAGGCATGGTGGCCGGTTATGCTCCATTTGATTTATCCATTCAACATATACTATTGAACACTTACTATGTGCCAAATTAGATGACTTGTACTATGTTAGGTATTATGGGATATGAGAAAATAGAAGGGAATATAACACATGGTTCCCATTACGAATGGACTTATCATTTAATTTGAGGCATTTAAATTAGGACACAAGATGATACTGGTAGAAATATTATAGATGTGAAGTATACTAAATAAAATGAATACTTAGGCATTCAGAGGAATAAATTCCCTTGGGTTGGAACACTCATCGAAGTTCTTCATAGAGAAGATTGAACTTGAGTTCGTTCTTTAACTTTAGCCATGAGTTAGAAAACACAAGTGTGGTCATTATAGATAGGATGACAATATCATCATGTATCATCAAAACCAGGATACTTTTTGGCAATAAAAGAGGGCACTGTTAATAATTACACAGGGACAGAAGATATACTTCAGAATTGTCCCAGGAAAATTGGAATGGACAGTCACCCTAATGCCCAACAAAATAAACAATAATAAGAAGGAAAAAGGAGTGAACATGCTTCCATACAGACAATTCAAATGTCAGTTTTACTCAACTCCAATCTAATTCTCCAGCAATCACATCTACTTTTCTTTTGTTAAAAAAATTAGTCATTATGTTGACATATGTTTTTCTGTTTTCCTATGGGTGAGGTATTATGTAATATTACATTTTGAAGGGCATGCGAAGTTTAATAGAAAAGTAAGTTATTTTATGGGATATACTTATGGAAATGAATAAAGGGAGAAGACTATAGATATGAAAGATTTTGTCATGGATGGATCATCAGGATTTGATGACTGGACTGATCAGCAAGTTTTTTCCTTGTGTTGGCTTTCGTGTTACTAGGCTTTGATCAAGAGCCCCTGTCAGGACAAGAAACTGTCTACATACTTGAAGAATCTTTCTGATAGCACGGAGAAAGTGGTGCATGAAGTCAGTTCATCTCCTGGGAACCTGGGAGCCATTATTAACATTCTTGATTTATTCTCAAAAATTCCAGGCCAAGTGAATTTAGAAATGATGAAGGTGAGTTTGTTTAAGACCCACAGGAATTGAGGGTCTCATCTTTTCAGCCCTCAGGACTCCTGTTCAAGGAAGATAGTACCTCCCCAATATGGCTTCCTCTCTGTCATTTCCAGAGCAATGCCCTAGGTATGAGTCACATAACATGATTTGCCATCTATGGCTTTTAGGATATTAGGGAGTGTTTCCAATAGTCATTTTGGGGCCTTAAGGAGGTTTCTTTAGTTAGTCTCTGCTTTAATTTCTTCATCAAAGTAGAATGAATTGTTATTTTCTTCCTAAGAAAAATAGAAGTTAAAGGTTTTCTGAATAGGATTCTCAGTGGTCTGGCGCTAAACATGAACTTTGAAACGGTCAAGGCTCTGGAAGGAAAGAGAATTTGCCTGCAAAAATACTGAGGAAGAGACTTCAATAAAAGGATGTGTAAGGACATAAAGCTGGTATTAAAAAATAATAGATGATGAGGCATTCAGAGACCAGAAAATTTAGGAGCCATTACTACCCCTGGGACTAATGGGAAAAGGAGAGGAAATAGTGCACCTGCAGCTGACTGGAAGCTGAATCCTTGGAGGAGGGATCATAGCTATTGCCAAAGATGTGCTCAGAGAGTGTAGGTGAGGGAGTAGAGTATGGTGGGTAGTAGAAAAATATATTTCAACTCTTTTCTTCTGCCACCATCCCATCTCCTGTCAGTGTTTTCTATTGGCCAAACACAACCAGAGGCCAACTCTGAGTTTGGAGAATAAGAGTCTAAAGATGTTATATAGATTTCCTACAGCTGCTACAACAAGTTGCCACAGGCTGGGTGGCTAACAATGACAGAAATTTATTTTCCGTAGTAGAACTCCAAATTCAAGGTGTCAGGACATTTTTCCTCAGAAGGCTCCAGGAGAGAATCTCTCCTTGCCTCTTCCAGATTCTGGTAGCTCCAGGCTTTCTTTGGCTTATGGCTGCCTCACTCCAATCTCCAACATTGTCTTCACAAGGCCTTCTCTGCTTCATTTACCTTCTTTTTTTCCGTCTCTTATAAGGATACTTATCATTGGATTTAGGGCTCACCTGGGTGATGTGGGATGATTTCCTCTCACAATTCTTAACATAATTACATCTGCAAAGACCCTTCCTCCAAGTAAGGTTTGTGCATAGACCTTGCCATTTGGGGGAGCTGCCATTCAAGTAACTACAGGGCTCAGAGTTTCAGAGACCAAAACAAGGTAAAAAAAGTGTAGAGAAATTATATCAGTGGAAGGCATAAATGGAAAATGACAAGCCCAAGTTTGTGAGAGAGGTAATCAAAATGTTTAGCAAAAAAGAAAGATGCTTTTGACAATAATGGCACTGCTCATTTGAGGTTCAGTATTTGAGACGGTCTTCTGTGACTACTTTGTGGATGAAGTACCAATCATCAACAAGCCTTTACAAGCTTGGGATTAAAAATAAAATAGAACAATTGATGAAGATCTTGGCCAGCCTGCTGAATTGGCCTTAGTGAGTGATTGTGGGTGGTTCTCACTGTCACTATTGCTAAACGTCTAACGAAGTCTCACTGTCTTGGGGACCAACCCATCCTCTGCTAACCCCCTGCCATAAGATGGTGGGTCCCAGGTCTTCACAGCCTGGGATGCCTCCTTTTTCTCTTCTCTTTTCCTCTTACATGTTCCTACTCAACCAATTTCCAGGGAGTTATTATTTTTCTCTTTTATGATCAAAAATTGTGTTTGAATTGATTCCATGTTATGCCAATTACAGCACGTTCTCTCTACGGTTAACGTCATCCTCAAGAAGCCTGTCCTGAATACATGGAAGGTGTTACAACAGCAACAGACCAACTACAGCTCACAGCTACTGGATTCAGTGGAAAGATTTTCCCGAGCATTACAGTCAGAAGACAGCGCCCTTCTGTCCTTCTTCCAAACTAATGTGCAGATGAAGACCATGGTCGTAAAATCTGGCACCCCCAAATCCTACAAGCAGACCTTCATGTTCCCAGACTCTGACCTCTGCGGTAATGTGGCTATTGATGAGTACCATCTGGGACACCTGAAGCCAGGTGCATCTATTGTCACCATCGCATTCCCAACTCTCAAAACCATACTTGCCCAGGATGCTCAGAGAGAGACTTCTGCAAACAGCCTAGTGATGACCACCACTGTCAGCCACAAAATAACCACGCCTTTCAGGATTTCAATGACTTTTAAGAACAACAAGTCTTTAGGTGGGAAACCACAATGTGTCTTCTGGAACTTCACCCTGGCCAACCACACGGGAGGGTGGGATAGCAGTGGGTGCTATACAAAAGTTGATGGGGACAGTGTCTTATGCAGCTGTGACCACATAACGTCCTTCTCCATCCTCATGTCTCCTGACACCCCAGACCCTGATTCTCTCCTGAAAATACTGCTGGATATCATTTCCTACATTGGGTTATGCTTCTCCATCCTGAGCTTAGCAGCCTGTCTAGTTGTGGAAGCTGTGGTGTGGAAGTCAGTGACCAAGAATCGAACTTCCTATATGCGTCACATCTGCATAGTGAACATTGCTGCCTCCCTTCTGGTCGCTGACATTTGGTTCATTGTGGCCTCCACCATCCGGGACCATCACTATGTACTCAACGAGACAGCCTGCGTGGCCGCCACCTTCTTCATCCACTTCTTCTACCTCAGTGTCTTTTTCTGGATGCTGACTCTGGGTCTCATGCTCTTCTACCGCCTGGTTTTCATCCTGCATGATGCCAGCAAGTCCTTTCAGAAGGCTATTGCTTTTTCCCTTGGTTACGGCTGCCCTCTCATCATCTCAGTCATCACAGTGGGGGTCACCCAGCCCCAGGAAGTCTACACGAGGAAGAATGCCTGTTGGCTCAACTGGGAGGATACCAAGGCCCTACTAGCCTTTGTCATCCCAGCACTGATCATCGTGGTGGTGAACATGACCATCACGGTTGTGGTCATCACCAAGATCCTGAGACCTTCCATTGGAGATAAACCCAATAAGCAGGAGAAGAGCAGCCTATTTCAGATTAGCAAGAGCATTGGGGTCCTCACACCACTCTTGGGGCTCACTTGGGGTTTTGGTCTTGCCACTGTGTTCCAGGGAAGCAATGCTGTTTTCCATATTGTATTTACCCTCCTCAATGCCTTCCAGGTAAGTTCTGTAGTGCCAGTCTTGCAGGCAGTATCTACGCAGGTGGGACAAATTGATGATAGAAACACAAACAGGAGTGGGAATGGGGAAGGATTTTAGTTCAGAGGAGGACCTAGCCCTAAACAGCTGCAATCACAAGAACTCAGTGAGGTAGAAAGGACACATTCCTCTGTTCCCATGGAATCTCATTCTCCTTATCACCTGCACCATAATTTAGTTGCACACACAACTCTCTTCTAAATGCCCTGATAATCCAACTAGGAGGAAAGTGCCTTCCCAACACTGAATTTGCTATTTACCAAACATTATCTTGATGCTACCTATTAAGACAACGAATCTCTCCAGTTAATTTCCAAAAACATTAAATGAGCTCTGTCTCTGAGAGGTCAAGGACAGCATCTGTCTTCTTTATCACTAGTGCCTAAACATAACCTTGGCACAAAGTACGTGCTCAGTAACCATTGGATGAATGAAACGAATGCTATGCACCACGCATTAGGTCCTCTGAAAGCATTTGCTGGAGAATGAAAGGATGGATGTCAGGTGTGAGGTGCACATTCTGATGTATTACACTAAAACGGAAAAGGCTCCCTCTTTGCTCTCCTGCAGCATGTAACTCATTAAAACATAAGTCCATTTGTTAGAAAAGCTTCAGCCAAGGTACAGACAACAAGGCTTTGGAGCACAGGAAGGAAATGCTTAATTCTGATTTAACCTCTGGGTAGGCAGAAAACATGGGCCTCCCCGTGAGCTGGTGAGGAGGCAGGGGGTCTAGAGGTGAAACTGAGACACTCATAGCCCCTTCGATGCTTGCAAACAGACGATGCAAATTCTGATTTCTGCTATTGGGCCCATGGCTCCAAATTATAGGGAGGGCCTGTGTCTAATGACATTTTTAATATGCTTTGACTAAACTGGACTGATTATTCCACCCCGCGGTCCAGGTCCTCATCACAACTATATGAGGGCTACTATAGGCATAAGAGGTTTGTCTAATAGCATAACCAGCAGGACCTCCATTTCACAATCGGGGGGAAATAAAGAAGTAGAAAATATCCTTGTAACATTCAACCATTTAAAGTCCTTGGTGTGGACCTACTGCATCTTTTTTTAATATTATCATCTGCTGGACTCATTCTATAAACACAGATGTGGGAAGAGGTAGTACAAATTCAATGACAGGTTACCAATACTTCCTTTTTGCTGGACAATAGAATATGACAAAATGTACTTCTTCCCAATTCTTTTTTCCAGGGATTATTCATTTTACTCTTTGGATGCCTCTGGGATCAGAAGGTAAGAACATGATGGTTTTACGGTCCTAGAAAAGTCTGAAGTGCTTGCAGCATGTTGAATTTATAACAGTTTTTTTTTTAAACAATGCAGGTACAGGAAGCTTTGCTGAAAAAGTTTTCACTGTCAAGATGGTCCTCACAGCACTCAAAGGTAACTATTCTCTTTGTAGAGACTTTTGAAAAATCTCTTTCTCTACATCAGTTTTAGCTTAGATGATGCCAATGTTTTTGCTTCTCATCTGATCTGGCCTATTAAACACAGTTAATGGAACTGTTATTAAGATGTCATACCCACTTCTGGTCAAGATGGAGGTGCTGGTAGACACGCTCTGCCTCCTTGCACAACCACAAAAAGGATTACAACCAAATCTGAAAACAAATAAAACCCAGAACTGTCAGGAAATCAAACTGTATGGAAGTTCAACAACCAAGGATTTAAAGAAGCTACATTCATCGAGACGGGCATGAGGGGTGGAGATGCAGAGATGGAGCAGAGAGGTGAGGAAGCGCAGTGTGGTGTGGAGAGACAGTGGCAGCTGTGGAACGGGCACAGGTGGTCCCACATTCACAGGTGCTGGGTAAAAATCAGGAGGGATACCTTGGGAGTGAGCCATCTCCAAGCCCATACCACCCAGGGTTCCAGTGCTGGGAAGATAAATTCCCCAAACTTCTAACTGTAAAAACCAATGGGGGCTGGGGTGGTGGAAGAAACCATGGGATTTTCAGGCAACTCCACTTAAAGGGCCCACACAGTCTTAAAACATATGCAAACTGGCCCACACGGAGATTCAACACCAGGGAAACAGCTGCAAGGGCGCCAGTTGCATATGGGGAGAAAGTGAAGTGACTGAAAATCGTGCAAGTGCTGAGCAACCACCCAGAAGGCAGGCAACAGCCCAGTCCCCTCTCCGAGCTGCAGAGCCACAAATTGGTGAAGCATGTTGCCCTGCCCTCGAGATTAGCAGAGGCTCCATCTCACACCATGTACAGGTGCCTTTAACAAGGAGTCAGAGCTGGTCTACCTAACACACTGAAGCAAATACAGGGAGGCTGTCAAATTGAGGAGACACAGAAACATGGCCCCAATGAAAGAACAGAACAAAACCCAGAAAAACCTAAATGAAATGGATATAGCCAACCTATCAGATGCAGAGTTCAAACACCCTGGTGACCAGGATGCTCAAAGAACTCACTGACTGTGTGCAACAACATAAAGGAAGCAATGAAGGTTACACTAAGTGAGATAAAGAAAAATCTACAGGGAACCAACAGTGAAGGGAAAGAAGCTGGGATTCAAATCAACGATTTGGAACAAAAGGAGGAAATGAACGGTTAACCAGAACAGAAAGAAGAAACAAGAGCTAAAAACAATGAGGAGAGTGTAAGAAGCATCTCCAAACCGACCTCCGACCTCCGAATCAGGGATGCCAGAAGGGGAAGAGGTCCCCAAATCTTTAAACAGAGTCCAAAAGCACAGATAGTGTCAACTGGAGGTTAATATAAAATTTCAGTGAGAAATAAGCAAAAGTTTTCTGATGAAACACAAGGCTGTAGAAAACACAATTTGAGAAATAACAATAAATAGACTTTTCTGTAGTTCATTTTGGAAAATAACTATTGCTCTCGAACATATTTCACAGTTTTCACATGTCAGAAGATTCTAAACTCTATCATGGTAAAAAGACATTTGAAAGTTATTTTCCTAATACTGATGATGAGATTCCAGTGTTTCAAGGTGCTTTTCCTTGATTTGTTTGAAGTAGAAATTCATGCTTGTCCAGGCTCTCACCTTGAAGTGTGATGAGAAATAGGCAGTGACCACTAGGGGGCAGCAAATAAAATCCTACTAGAGATAAAGCATGGCCTTGTCTAACAGTTTGGCACCTAAATGTCCGTTTTTTCCTCTTTTCTAGTCAACATCCCTAGGTTCATCTACACCCGTATTTTCCATGAGTTCTCCAATATCGAGAAGATTTAACAATTTGTTTGGAAAAACAGGTACGTAGTGACCACAAGGCACTCCCTGTGTTGACCCAAGCAAATTGCCCCAATGGGGAGTCTAAAAACCGCACTTGCCCAGTCAGTCCCCCACTTGAGGGCCTCTTTGGGGGAAGAGGTTGAATGCAGGAACTCGATTATATGTTCCCAAATCACCAAGAGGCTGGTACAGAGGGTAACTGCCTTCCGTGGACAACTAATAACTTATGAAGAAGATTTAGAGAATCTAGAAAAGCCTGCAGTGAGTTGTCTGTCAGCCGTAAAAATGGAAACTGGGAACTGCTGGCCTGGTCAAACACGGGGCTCTTTCCGTCCGTGTGAAGTACGACTAAGCGGGCGGACTTCTGGGTTCTGGTGCAGCAGAGAATATGTTCACCAGAGCAAACTGTAGGAGCCATGCTCTGGGTTGTTTTCCTCCCCTTCTTTTCTTTCCTTTCTGATTTTTTAGAGAGTGCTTGATTTACATGTTGACATTTCTAAAATGATGCATACCTATATGGGGGATCACCCAAGTTAGCTATTCTATCAGAAACATGGACAGTTAAAATGCCCACCTTGGACGTACAAAATGAATGACATTAAGGGCTTTGGGCAACGCGTCTCAGCCATTCTGGCTAGTCGAAACCCCTGTCCCACTGGAGCCACCATCAGCTCCAGGAAAACAGGCTCCACAATTTTTTTCAGTCTCTTAAAACCAAACAGATCTCACAAATGTGGAATCTAGACACATGTCAATGTTCCGGACCAAGGCTTTTAAAAATGCCTCTTTGTTGTCAAAACTCCAGAGGACTTGGCGTTTTGGGCTTCAGTCTGAGGCATTACCCTGGAGGACGTGGCTTTTGATTTTGAAAGTCACTAATCGGACCTGTTGTGTGATGATGAGATCTTCAGAGAGTATGAGATCTATTACACTTGAGCATCACTATCACTGGAATGTATCTGCCATTTGCGTTAAAGTGAAAAGAGTGAAAAATCTGTGACGTGATTAGATGCATTACACAAAGCCAGGAAAAAGGCGTTCATTGTTTCTGAATCACTCAGATGTAAGTTGGAGTCGGGGCTCTGTTTCCTACATCCCAGGGCCTGAGATTCCTGGTCATTGCCCCCTGATAGCCTCTTGAGCTCATTCATGCAGCTCCACGCTGGCCTATTTGAGAGTTCCATAATCACTATAACTTTGGTTTATGTTGTCAGCAGCCCCCCAGGGCCCCCCAGGCAGTGATGGAAACCTTGTTAGCAGTGGCAGTTCACCAATCTGATGGTAGGGTGGCCACTGTGTCCCTTCCCTTGCTCGACACACATTCCCTACTGTGCCTGTGCTCAGTCCCCACCTTCCTGCCGGTTCAGCCTGTGTGGTGGCCCCGGGGCTGCCCTCCCTACCACCCTAGCTCCCAGCACTTTCGTTGGCATTCCCTGACTTCCGCTTCACTTCTGCTTCTGCTTCTTCTTCCCCTGTCGTTTTCTCCTTTCTTTCCATCTCTCTGTTTCCCTCCTCACCTTCAGCTCAGCTTCCAGGCCCTTCCCAAGAGCTTCCCCAAGTCACCTCAACCCAAGGGGACCAGAGAGGTTCCCTCATGGGGATGTCCTCAGACCCATGCATGTGGTGGCATGTGGAGTGCTGTCCATGTTGAGATCCCTCTGTCCTTTGTAGAAATCTGGCTGCTGGTTTGATGGGAAGTAGTTCATGCTTGTCTTGTCGGCTGCCACGCATGCTTGAGGACAGCTTTGTTTGTTCTCCGGCACCTGTGCGTCTCGGGGGGAGGGCAGGCATGGGTTTGACTCTGGGCATGGCAAGCTTACCTGACTCTTGGACTAGAGCTCGCAGATCTCTGGGAGAAGGTTCACACCCGGTGAGTGGGCAGGCCGGCCCTTCAGGCTAAGCTGCTCTTCTGTTTTGCAGGAACGTACAATGTTTCTACCCCAGAAACAACCAGCACATCCATGGAAAACACTTCCAGTGCTTATTCGTTGCTCAACTGAAAACAGGAAAACCCAACCCCTGTGACTCTTTCGAGGCAGTGGATGTGCTGCGAGAAAGAGATCCTGTCCAAGCCCTGGGTAAAATGCTTCCACAGTCTCCTGGGAGTGATGCTGAAGAGACTTTCTCATTAGGAAAGAGGCTTTCTTTTGTCAAGATAGACCGAAAGTTATCGTTCCATTTATTTTGCTACCCTACCCCCACCCTTTGTGGGATACCCAATGTGTATAGTATTTAAGTGAAACTCCAGTTCCCCAAGGCCCAACTTATCTGTCTATATTGTACAATAGAATTTCAAAGAGACATTTTCACTTTTCACATGTTGGGCACAAGGACAAGCTTTGATTAAAATTATAAGTAAAAGGCTAGTACCTAGGAAATACTTCAGGGAATTCAAGAAGGAAGGAAAGAAGGAAGGAAAGGAAGGAAGGGAGGAGGGAAGGAAAAAATAGAGGAAAACAGCATTAAGGACCACATTTTAAGATTTCCATGTTCATGATCGAATTACTCGGATAATGCAACATTGAGAATTAAAAAAGTGGCTCAGAAGTGGAAACAGAAAGTAAGCCATGGGGAAAGTTCAATAATAAAGGGGGAAAATTAGTGATAAAAATAGGGAGAAAATGACATCATCAGGATGCTTTAGGCGGGTAATAATATTTACAAGAAATGCATGTAAGGAGACGTGGTTCTGCTGATGTTAAACACACACACACATATTTTTTGCATTTAAGGCGTGAGCTAAGTAGGGTGAATATGCAGAGGAAGTATGATAACCATCCTCTATCAGATCCAAGCCCATCCAACTGCTGGTTACATTTTGAGAGTTTATCAGAAAACCCTATGCTTTGCTTTGTCCCATGTTTGGAAAGCAAAAAAAAAAAAAAATACATCTTTTTATATCCATTAATCATCAAATGTGATGTATTACACTGAAAACATATCCCAACTGTCTATATTATACGCAGCAGGTTTAACCGGGTACTTCTCTGTGCATCATAGAATGAACTTAAACGATTTATGGCATGGTGTATTACTGCCGTTAGCACTGTGGAGTTAGTGGGCCTTGGCGTGTTGTAGAGCTCTCTGTGTATTAGCTCTTTCCATCTCTAAGTTCCCAGACCAACATACATTTAGCATTTTGCACAGTCCAACCTGTGTGGATTGCAGCCACGTGCAGATCTCCCAGGAGGCCGTGCCCCCGCTGGCTCGTCTCTGCTCATGGTGACACTTTTCCCTGGTGAACAGATGGTGGAGGGTTTCCCAAGATTTTGATTATTTGTGATTTATGTATATGTGCCTTTCATACAATACAAATATTTATTGAAATTGCTTCCATATTAAAGTGGACCAGGTGCTACAGCTACAGTGGTCCTATGTCCCACACCAAAGTCATCACAAGACGATAAAAATGGGGGGACCACTTGGATGTGTACGAGGGCATATGCTCTGTAAGGTGGGAGAACCGACCCATCGGGAAAGTAAGACAAAAGAGGCTGAAATTCAACAATCATTAATTTATTGAAGGGGTTTTCTTTTAATATTTTAACTCTTTAAAATATTTCCCTTTTATTTGTAATTCTAAATTCTGCCCCGGCTTTCTTTTCCTCATGGGAAGTGGAGCAGGTAGAACAGATAGAAATATCAGTAAGGCTTAGAGTGAGTGAACTCTTTATTTCTGCAGTCCGAATGGCATAGGCATGGACACTGACGCCCATGTGCACCTGAAAATGGTCACTGTGCTCTTCTGACTGAAGAGTGCATTATTTAAAGTCCCGGAAGGAAATGGTTGTCAGGCTATGAAGTTCTCCAGGGCATGACCACTTTGGGCAGAACTCAGGCCTGGGAACTTGGAGAACCCGCTGAAGTAGAACTAGACATCAGGGAAAGATTGGCTGTGCCTGACCTGGTCCCTGGGCTTGTACCAGGGAGAGCGGAGGAGGGCTACGGCACAACATCAGCACGGCCAGGGAAAGCACAGTACTCGGGAGGAGGCTATGGTTCTCATGTTCAAAAACACAATGGGACAGAAAACAGGGAACTTACACTCACTTCTGTAAGAGTCCTTTGGGAAGCATTGTGCTTGGCGTTGTGAAAGGAACCCCTGCAGTGGCAGGAGCCTTCGGCAGAGTTCCAGAGAGTGTGGGCCTGGCCCTCTGCCCATGTTTGTTAATGGAGGCACGTCCCCTCACTATACACACACACACACGCACAGAGGCATGCACTCGGCTCCCACTTTACGAGCCACACCCCTGGATGCAAATTCCAGAAAAGCTATGAAAACAAAAAGACTGGAGAAATACTTGTTGGTTGCCTGCCCACCCGCAAGACACATAGTTCAACCTCTGATCTTTGCCAAGTTTTCCCTAAACTGAGCAGTAGAGTTCAAAACCATAAGGGAGACCATCCATACATCTGTAAATTTTATGAAAGCAGGAGACCCTCTTGGCCCTGAGGTAGCCAGTCCTCAATCAGCCACGGTCACATAGCTGCAGCAGCAGATTTCGGAGGGAAGGAGGAGGAACACGGAACACTGGCTCTCGGGTTGGTGCAAAGTGAGATGTGTCATCTCCTTTGCTTATAAAGTGCCCCATGCTTCCCCATGGGTATGACATTTCTCAGTGCATGAAGTCAGTTCCATTGGATAATATCTTTTTGCATGAAGGGACTATCCATTAAGTCAGTTTCTTGCAAAGGCACCTGTGCTAATGCTTCAAGAGGTTGTGAGGTTGAAGGGTCCACAAGTGAGCAGTTAATACACACTACAGAATATTCTCTGGGAAGACTGGTGGTCCAGTGGGACACGTCAGCTCTCGAATGGGTCATGTGCCTGCCATCCTCTTCCCGGCTTCTTATTGTCTGTGTGGGCAAAGAGGTTAATAAAGATTCATGGATGTTTCAGAATGTAGATTACTCAGGCCAAAAAGTGAAAAAAACACTGTGGGAAGTCACAGCCTTTGGTGGTTTGTGTAGAAAACTTCAGAGGGGTCTGTGTTAGGAAAGTTAAAGAAAAAGTTACGTAGAGATGAGAGAGATGATATCAACCAGTAAGTGCAGAAGCAGGGGGCGGAGTTACTTTGAGGGGAGTGGGAAGCCACAATCATTGAGAAGATGAGAGGCAATGTGGGTGGCCGTAGAAGGCCGTGGAGGTGGAAAGCGGTTCACTTGTGATGGGTGATGGTAATGTCGAACGGGGCTGCTGCGTCCCAGAACGCAGGCCCGTGGCTCAGGCCAACAGGAGCTGGGTTCCCCGAGTGTGCACAATCAAAGAGGGGCTTCTGGTGGATATTTCTTTCTTACGTATTTTTAAAAGTCAGCGAAAATAGTGTCTCGTCATTTCAAAGATGTTAGCTTTGAAATGAGATGCTACAGGTTTCTAAAATTAGAATTTAGGATTTAAAATCATGTCTTAGTTTGCCAGTATACAACTATGTTTCTTTTCCATGTTTGTAACAATAAAATATTTTATAAGATCTGGTAAAATATAAAAATTGTCTGCTCTTTTGCCAACTGCTACTATTGCTGTCTCAGGCTTCCCCCATGTCAACCACAAGTTAACTCCATAATCCAAACAGTGAGTGAACGGCCCCTTCCATTCTCCAGGCGTGCAGTGGGGTGGGGTGGGGGTGGGGGGGGTGCCAGAAACTCACAGCTGAACTCAAGTGACCGATGGCGCTGATGCCTGTCCTCACACCATCCACACTCCCACTCAGCACGTGGAGCCAGACGCTTGCAGAAGGGCTAAACAGGGGTCCTTGAAGTAAAGCTCACCTTCTGGGAAATAAACAAACAAATGTTTGCTCTGACAGTGTGCATGGCTTGGCTGGAATTCCTATGGACCGAACAGAGCCCCAGGAGTAGTTAGTCGTACATAGGTCTGCAACACGGCCTCATACCTCCTGTATCCGTTTCCTATTGCCGTGTAGCATGTCACCGCAGACGCAGAGGCTCAAAACAACGCCTACTTGTTGCGCAGTGTCTGAGGGTCAGCAGTCTGGGCATGGCTTAACTGGGTCCTCTGCTCAGGTCAGGGTCTCACTAGGGGGGCCTTCCCCAGGCTCACTGCTTTTTTTGGCAGGATTTCATTCCTTGTGGTTGTGGGACAGAGGCCCTCAGCTCCCAGGGGTGTCTTGCTGTCTCCTGCTGCGGGTCCCTGCCACAATAGGACAGTTTGCTTCTTTCAAGTCAGTAGGAAAACTGTGCCAATTTGAATCCCTCTCACTTCCTCCATCTCTAATCTCTAGATTCTTTTAATTGACTCAGCTGATTAGGCCAGGTCCTTCCCTTGTGATTAACACAAAGTCAGGTAATTAGGGACCTTAATTGCATCTGCAAAATCCCTTCACCTGTGCCATTTAATGTATACTCCTGGGAGTGAGCTCATAGTTACAGGTCCTGCCCACGGCCAAGGGGAGAAGATTATGCAGGATAGTTCAAACTGCAAACGTAGGGACCCACCCCTGCTCTGCAGAATATGTGCAGGACATTAGCTGCGGATATGTGGCCAGTACATATTCCTTTATCCATGGAGGTGATCATACTTAGAAGGGTCTCTCTGGCAGTATCTGTAATAAAGCTCTCATGCTTCGAATATTCTGTCTGCTGAACATGCAAATGGGAAAGAGATGGCATCCAGCTGCATGGAAATCCAGGGAGAGGGCGCTAGTTGGAAAAGCTCGATTTACTCAGATGAAAAGAGGAAAGGCAGCTCCAGAGCTGACAGCCTTCCCCAGGGTGGCGTGTGTCTGGAGTGCCAGGGAGAGAGAACCCAGGGGCTAACCATGTGCCCTTGACACTGAGGCCAACAGACGGGAGACCTAAGCTCCAGGGTGCCCGGCAGGCTTCCAAGCTTTTGTGCACCTGACCTCCCAGTCCTTAAAAATAAAGCCAAAATGCCCCTCTCACATGGGGCACTTGTCCCCTCCAGACCTCTGCATGAGATGCTGCCACCTGCAGCCTGCCTTTCACGCCTGCAACCTGTGGAGTTTCATACCTCTGTGAGCCATGGAGCTCTCGTGGGATTAAACCTCTGCTGCCACCCTGTGTTTGCTTGGGTCACGGCAGCCTGTCTGCAGTTTTCTGCTCATTTGAGCTGGGGTTTTTTCTATGTCATAATATCACTAAGAAGGAAGATGTGTATTTTTGTTTTTGGAAGAATTGTTTCCCTGAAGTTTACACTTTCTCATACAAACAGGGAGGGAAGCACGCTTCCTCTGAGTGCTTTGTATGGAAGCAAATGCAGCTGTCCTTGAATGAACTGTTGGGTAAGGCCTAGAGAGCCACCCTACCTAATAGGACTGCAACGCGAGTCACGTGTATCCTACTTTTTTTAGTAGTCGCATTTTTAAAAAGTAGGTAAAATTCATTTTAATAATACATTTTATTTAACCCAGGATATCCAAATCATTATTCCAAGAGGTGATTAACGTACACATAACAGGATGTTTTACACGTTTTGTAGTACATCAGGAGTGTACTTCACACTCACAGTGCACCGCAGTGGTCGCAGCCTCATTCCCACTGCTTCAGGGACTCACGCATCCAGGGGCCAGTGCATCAGGCAACACAGCTTAGAGCACTAGTCAGACACGAAGGCTTCCTGCTATGCGTTTCTGCTGCCTTCTGTGCCCTGACAGCAGGGTAGGAGCATAAAATGAAAGCAAGGCCTGTACCACACCATCCAGGCTGGGATACGCGTGTTCTCCGTACGTAGCAGCCCTGCCCTCTGAGGGGCCTGCAAGCACACTGATAGCAGCACTCCTTGGAGACTGCAGACGTGCACGGGGTACTGGCCCCGGAAAGTCACAGCCCTGCATCTTCCCCAGGAGGGAGGAAGTGCCTGGGGATCCACGTTAGCAATCTGTCCCAGAGGACCGGCTGGCTGTGTCATTCCTGTGGTGAGGCAGGAAGAACAAGGCTCCTGGATAGGGCAGATGCCTTTCCTCACTCATCTGGGCCGTTCACTAAGCTCCTCTAGCCCTGGGTGTGCTCACCCGAAAAATAAGGACCATCTAATTACCCCACAGGGCTTTTGTCAAGCTCAATAAGCATAGTTTATACAAACATGTTTTGTAAACTATCAGGTATTGTGCAAATGAAAATTTATTTTCATATTTCTTTGAAAGTAGAGAGGTGACTCTGGGGGAGCTATGGGGAGGGGGCATTAAGCCCCCATGACTCTAATGAGATTCCAGGGGTCATTTTAAGCTCTGATGGCCTCCTGGGGTCTCCAGAAGGGCCCTGGATAAGAGAGGGGTGGGCAGTTCATCAGGTGCCCATGAGGGAATGATGTAGCACTGGAAAGATTGTTGACTTTGAAGACTCTCTTCAAGCTAATTCTGTATGGGATGAGATCACTTTTTTTACAAGGCCCCAAAGCACATCTGTACATCTGTAATGCTGTTACCCAAAGACTCTCCTTCATGCAGACCTTTGGAGCTTCCCAGAAGAGTCCAGTCCCTCTTCCTTGCCTCAGAATGCTGAGTCATGGGGTGTGACTCAGCTTCTAGCTACCCGGCCCTCGGGGCACGTATGGGATCCCGATTGCCCAAGGACATAGGAAGGACTGCCAGAGGCCCAGGCCTGTCACACTGCCCAGGTGCCTTCAGAAGCCCTTTGAGGAGGGGAAGCCCCTGGAGATCAACTTCTGGCTGGAACTACTTCAGTGTCCTTCAAGTTCAGGCCTGGAGACCAGATGGCCCCAAAGGATGAAAGTGTTGGGGAGGAAGGAAGCCTCACAGTTGGAATTAGTGGGTTTCCAGGGGAGGTCTGCTCTGAGTGATGCCTCCCCAGCACCAAATGGGTCCACATGGCATGCAGGGGCCCATTTCCCCCAGAGACAGCTAACAGCAGCATCATTCACATCCCACCTGGCCCTCCAGGTGACTCATGCCTACAGATGCAAGGCAGTAGGCCCAAGTAAGAGCATGGAATTGGCCCCTGGGCCGGCTGTGATGTACCCACCCTCCCTCTGTGCCCATCAGTGGTACAGAAGGCTTGGGGCTGCAGTGAAGCACCTGGAACTTCCCATTCTCCAATCTCAAAAGCCTAGGCTCCCACCACCCGCAGCCTTTCCTTCTGTCCTACATGGATGGATAGCTAAATTTACCCTCAAGCACACTCTGGAGAGGAAACAACTCCCGTAAGCCTTTCGGTGCACGTGGAGCAGACAGAAAGAAAGAAGGAAAGATGGGCACAGTGCTGGAGCCTGCCCTGTGCCAGGGCCCTGGAATTTATATACAGATACCATTTTCCTGTGTGGGCTGGGCATGGTCTCCTACGATTTAGACAGTCCTCTTGTGTATTTTAAACCTGATTTTCTAGTTTCTGTCCTTTCCCTTCTACCCAAAAACTTTGAGATGGAGAGTTCAAAGGTTACCAGTGTTCCCTCTGCACAAATAGCCATGGGCAGGGGAGACGTGAGCACTTTCACACCCCAGGGTTTTTATTCTTTAATATAGAGCCAAGTCCCAAGTGACGTATGCTGGTGACCATTCAAATCTAAACAGACAAAGCCAGGAGTCCAGAAAAAAGGCTTTTTCTCAGCATGAAAAGCAACAGGAACTGATTGAGGAAGTCATGGGAAGACTGCAGTCACAGCCCACTTCCAGGTTCAACAGCAGAGTCCAAGGATGACCTTGGGCCTTTTTCGTAACCAGTTTTGATTAGTCCCATCCTCTGTCCTCCACCCTGCCAAACAGCCCCCACACCCAGTGGTGGTGGAAAAATGTGTTTGATTTCGATTACCCGAGGAAAATCGAACATGCATTTACTGCTCTTCTGGAACTGCGAGCGTTTCCCGCAGCCACAGCTGTCCTAGTCAGAGAGGTCCTGGCCAGGAATCTCCAGCTGGGCTAATGAGTGACAGCTGGCTTCCGGCACTGAGTCGCTGAGTCGCTACACCCTCTGGCTTCTCCTGAGGCTTGATCGCCACCTAGTGGTCATTAAGAAGAGGCGCCTCTTCTGGGTCACCCTGGGTAGAACCTCGAAGGCACACAGTTATTTAGGCCCATGGATGACTTGCCCAACGGGAAACGTGCGGAGAAGTAATTTCGGGGGCATGAACAGAGTGAGGGTGTAATCAAGGCCTGTTAGATGATCTAAACCAGGAATGAAAGAATCACTCTCACTCCCCACCTCTTAACCCTTTACATTATGTTCCTGGCAGGAGAAAAGGAAATCCGAAAGGGAGGTTAGAGAGAGGTACAGGGCAGGCGAGCATTCCAGTCCGTTTCCGTGAACGAGATGGGTGTCCAGGCACGGGTCCACTTCTGAGGTACACCAGCCAGAAGGGCTCCCTCCTCCTGACTCTTTCCTCCTTCACTGACTGAGTCTTATTTATGGATCCCAAGGCACAGCTAAAAGCAGCCTAGGAAATCACCTGATTCCCTTTCCAAACAAAGGTCAGGAAGGTAGCTTGAGGAAACAAGTGGATGCCTTCTGTGTTTCAACGGGACTTCGACACTTTTCCCATCTGTCAGCGCACCTTCAAAAGACGGTAGGATGGTCTGCTTCCTCTTCGAATTGGCCCGTAAAGAACTACTGCTGGGCTGGGTTTTCTCCTGCAATCCCGGTTGAATCTGCAGCTGTCCCAGGGCCCTCTGACGCACCAGCGCTCAGCTGAGGCCGGCTGGTTAGTCTGGCCTCAGCACACATATGCCAGCCAAAGTGTGATCCAAGAAGCCCCGGGAGAAGTAAACAGCACCAACTGCAGGGAGGGCTGGCCTGCGGGCAGAGGCACAAGCTGCCCTTGCCTTGCGTCATGTGGCAGACAACCAGCTTCTCGCTGTGGGAGAATGTCCTGGGCCTCAGGACCTTGCTGGAAACCCGGCAAAGTCTCCCTCACACCTTTTGGTGTACATTGGACATTCCGCTAACACAGTGATTTCCGAGTGTGCCACAAGAGCCACAGTGGTGTGCTGCAAAAATTTCTCAAACAGGTAGTACCTGACTATTTAGCCAGGGGCATTAACCTCTTTCCCCTTAGATTGTCAAATAAAAAACAACAACAGCCAACACAAAACAGCAGTTTGGTGTAAATGAATCAAAAGTATACCCATTTTTGTCACACCAGCAAAAATATATAATTTTTTTGATGTGCTACAGAACTTTAGTAATGAGGTAATGTGTGCCATCGGGTAAAAAAGGTTGAAAATTGCTGCTCAAATAGAAAATAAAAGCTCAAAGTGTGATGGGACTTAACAGGCAAAAACTTCTGGGATAGGGACGTAGCGAATAAGATGCAATTTACCCTCCAATGAAAGTGGCCGATAACTATTTAACTATGTTTACTACCTCTTACAGTGTCCTTACCTCATGTCTGACACTGCCCTCAGCTCTTCACATATATAGTCTCATTTAAGCCTTACAGCAAACCCAGGCTGAGTAAATTCCCCTTTTCTCTTCATCTTACCGATGAATAAACTAAGCTCAGAGAGGTGAATGACTTGCCCAAGGCCACACAGCTCTAGCATGGTAGAGCCCGGTGCTGAGTGCAGAGTGTCCGACCTGGAGCAGGGGCACGTGGCCACCTCACTCTGCTGCCTCTCCATGCAGCCTGATGCATAGAGATTCCTGGGAGGAGAGGGAGGGTTCCAAGCACACAAAATCTCAGAGGGAGAACAGTGATGACAGAAAGGGTGGAGAAGTTAAGTCATCTCTAATTTTAACCTCACTTTATAACTGCTCCTAGGGCAGCCCAGAACACAATGGTCCGTGTTCTGGACAAACCGCGGAGTCCGCCCACTTCCTTTTTTCGTCTCTGATGGAGCATGAAAGGACTCCTGCTGCGCGGCTTTAGTGAAAGCAGACCTCACACGGGCCGCCTACTTGGCTCCCCCAATGGAGCAGCTTGATCGTACACGTCATTTTCATCTTCAGTCTTCACCCAAATGAGCTTCCATGAGGTTCTAATCGCTGGTAGCGTTATTACTGTTCTTGCCAGAGATCTAGCGAGTGTTCTCAGACTGTTGGCTGTCATTTAGACACAAAGGAGGAAAATATGATTTCCCAGAAATGAGGTATTTCTCAGGCTGTGTTTAAACATAAGTGGAGAATTGACACATTTGTCCCAATTAACTTGGCTGCTTTGTGATTTCTCTCGTGATATGAGGACTAAAGTAGCTCATTGGCTACTTGAATTGCTTGCAGTCTCTGATTCACTTCGCAGGGGCGGGCTCATTGAGCTGTCTCTAATACTGATTGACAGCCAGTTGGTGAGGCTACTGACGAGGTTAAGAGTGTGGGTTCTGGATCTGGACCTTGTGCTTTCCAATTGTCAGTCCACTGCTTCTTCTTTTGTGACCTTGGATGAAGTAACTCTCTTGTGACTCAATTTCCATGACATAAAAAGGGATAAAAGTGATATAGGTTGTTGTGAAGAGTTATCCTTAAAAAAGCCCAGAGTAATTACTGAATGAAGTTATACCCATTAATGTCCTCTACTGCAGAGTCCAGATTTAAACACAATCTCTCTGCGGAATCGAAACACGTATACCACCCACATTTTTGCATTTAATTCAAAGTTGGGAGTCTTTGAGAGGAACCCTGAACATACATGACAGCCGAAATTGTCATTTTACCAAATCTTCACTTTAACTCATGCCCTTTATGAAGTCAGAAGGGCATAAATATGTCACTTTAAACAAACGAGTGAGCCTGGTTCACTGCCCAGTGTGTGCTTCTCAATTCAGCTTTGTAATCTTATGTAATACAAATTTTTATTTCATCCTTAAACGAATCTCATTATTTCCCCTGCAGATGAGCCATTAGTGTGCTGCCGCAGTAGATTCAGTCAGGGCTCTGTTACAGGGAACAGAACCACAGCTCAAACTGGTTTAAACAAGAACAGACATTCCTCAGCTCACGTGACTGGAAAAGATACTACACTGGCACATCCTCAGGTACAGCTGGTTCAGAAGCTCAGTGTTCTCCAGTTCTCTCTCCCCTTCTCTGTGTTTATTTCACTCCAAGACAGATCTCTGAGGAAGAAATCAACGAGGCCCGGGGACCACAGATGGACATCTAAAGGGAAGAGCAACTTGTTTCCTCCCCATCCATGCACGCATCCACAGCAGTGCAAGGCATCATGATTGACTTAGTTTGAGTCCTGTGCCGACCCTGCAGAAACCACCCTGTCATCAAGGAACGTGTTTTCTGTGAGCATCAAAGATGCAAAATAACAGGGATACAGACTACAAGTCTATTGCTTCAGCACACAGAAGTGCAGATAAGCAGCTCCAGGTTGGTGTGGTGGGCGTGGCTTCACATAGCTCTCAGGGATCCAGTGTTTTGTTTTTGTCCTGCTCTTCCCAGGGTTGCCTCAGAGCCCCACATGGCAGTTCTCACTCTGGCCATCATTCCCCCTTATGGGTCATGAGAACAGAAGAGGAAACTAATGGTGTGTGCGCTGAAGCTTCTTAAAGGGAGTTCCCAGAAACTGTCATTCAACATTTCTACTCTCATTCCATTGGTCAGAACTTGCAGAACTTTATAACTGCTCCTAGGGCAGCCCAGAACACAATGGTCTGTGTTCTGGACAAACCGCGGATCCGCCCACTTCCTTTTTTCGTCTCTGATGGAGCATGAAAGGACTCCTGCTGCGCGGCTTTAGTGAAAGCAGACCTCCCACGGGCCACCTACTTGGCTCCCCCAATGGAGCGGCTTGATCCAAGTACACGTCACGCAGAATTTGATCACACAGCCCCACCTACCAGCAAGGGGGGGCGGGGGGAGAACATAAGCTGTATTCTGGGTAGCCGTTTGGCCAGCTGGGACTTGGGTGATCCTATCACAAAGAGTGGACAGAGAGAGAATGGATATTGGTGACGACTTTTGCCTAGGGCTGATAGTCTGAATGTCTCTCCAGCCTTCCAGTCTCTCCTTGTATCTTTCTCATGATCCCACTTTTTTCCTATTCTCTGTTCATGCTCTTGAGCAGATAGAAATCTTTCAATGTTACTGCTGATTTCCATTTAGCTATTGAGTCACTGTCTTGGCCCTGAGGGAAGCTGTGACCTAGATGAGGACATGCCTCAATCTATTCTGGGATTCCAGGACCAGAGCTTAGCGAAATGTGAAAGGTGGAGAGAGATACGTCTCATCTTCACTATCTCGTCTGGTCTCACTTTAACCCCGTCTGTTACACACATTCACATTTGTACGCGCACACACACACACACACACACACACACACACTGTTGGGCATCCCTACCTATATCAAATCTTTCACATTTTTTCCATGTCAGTACTCATTAGAGGGTACCACCATCCTACCCTACTCCCTCACCCCCCACCCACTGGGGTTTGCAATGGTTTGCTCTTCAGTACTCATACTACAGAATAGATATAAGATGTCCTTTTGAAAATTATTTTGCATGAAGATTAAGGAAAAGTACATCATGTTTAATTAACACAGGAGTGTTTTAGCCATAGTCATAAACACATGAAAATGTGCATAGACATTTGCACATTTAGGTCTATCTTGTTAGGTGGCTAACTAGATACAAGATGATATCCCAAATAAAGAGAACCGAGCACAAATTGTCTTTACAAAGTGTTCGGTGTAGTTTAGCCTACGTTTCATAGCTCTCTGCCCCCAACCACTGAGTTCATTAAGCTTCCCTGGCTGGCAAAAAAGAAAAATAAATCGTGCTATTAAAAGGAAAATAAATCATGCTAAAATCATGCTATTTTGACCTGCCTAAGGCAACCATTCCCTAAGAATCTCCTCAGTTCACTCAAATCCCAGAGCTAACTGCAGGGTCCCTAGGTGACTTTCAAGCCATAACGGGGGCAACATAACTCATCAGGAAAGAGAAGCTCGGGAAGGGGAGGCGCTAGATTGTCTGCGTCTCGTACATAACATCAGTAGCAATGGATACTGTGGGTGGGTTGACTATGCTCTGCACCCACAGCAGGTTAGAAGGAAGTCAGAGTACACCGAAACAGAACAAAGGTAGCTAGCACTGAAAGATCCTACTCAAAAGTCTGTACTGCAGAAATGCCTGTGGCAAACACTGATAAAATCGCTATCTTAAGCCACACCAGAAGTTTGGTGTTGTATAAA
Organism: Sturnira hondurensis; assembly: GCF_014824575.4. Classification (NCBI taxonomy): domain Eukaryota; kingdom Metazoa; phylum Chordata; class Mammalia; order Chiroptera; family Phyllostomidae; genus Sturnira; species Sturnira hondurensis. The sequence continues at coordinate 7,465,333 of NW_028073511.1, read as the reverse complement.
GGATGCTAGAAATCCTCTCTGCATTAGTAAAGTGGAGTGCTCAAACAGTTACAGTTGCAAAGCTCGGGCAGGCCTGGTGGGCTAAATTTGGGGGTAGAATCTTCAGCCAGAATTCTGGTTGGTCCTGACCTCCCTCACTTAATGGATTATTCCATTGGCCATTCAATTGCACCAGTGATTCTCAAGCAGAGCTGACTTTGCCCCCAGGGACATGGGCAGCATCCAGAGACGTTTTCCATCATCAGAGCTGGGGAGGTGGTGCCACGGGCACCTCATGAGCTGAGGTCATAAAGCTGCTGGCTTCCTACAGTGCACAGAACAGCCCCACAACAAAGCAGATCGAGTTCAAAATCCCAAGTGGCAAGGCTGACAGACCCTGGCATGGACAACTGTCTGGTCCAGGCCTTCAGATTGTTTGGGCGCACATGCCTGGAATAAACCTTTAACCTACGATATTTGCTGGGGAGCCTAAAATCACAGAATAAAGGCTTTTGTGCATTTCTAAAACAGGTTGAATGACTTTGGGGGGCTAAAGAGCTGATACATATGTGAGGGTGAGGCAGAATTTAGAATCTTGGTTTATTTTAACATTGTGGCTGAAGGGGTTATAGTTCCCATCGACGCCTAACCAGAGGCTCCCAATATTACTTAAAGCACCTGGCATCTGTGAGCAGCCTGGTGGGCGTAGGTCGGTTCTCAGAAGGGAATGAACCAGAGGAGAAAAGAAAGAGGCAGGCTGGAGGGGGCCTAAGACATTTTCTGATTTTCCAACTATCCTGACTTCTTTTCTCTGTGTAAGACCAAGGAACCCAAGCACCAGATGCAGAGAGAATTTTCCACTTTTTCACTTCCCTCATCCAAACCCAAATCACACCCTGCTTAGAGATAATAAACTGCTAATTTCTCTACTCCCTCCTCATCACACATGCCCCCACCACCCCAACACCTCAAAAAATAAAGAAGTAAAATAAAATATCTGCTAAGCCTTCTGGAATGATCCAGGGCTTCGGGTTCAAAGGAAAGCTGAATACAATGTCTAATTTTTGATGAGCCAGATTCTTCTTTTTAAATTTTTAAAAATCCTCACCTGAGGACATATTCATTGATTCTAGAGAAAGAAGGAGGGAGGAGGGAGAGACCGAAAGCAAGAGCGAGAGAGAAACATCGATGTGAAGGAAACATCAATCAGTTGCCTCCCATAGGCGCCCTGACTGCGGACTGTACCCACGGCCTAGGCACGTGCCCTAACCTTGAATCGAACTCATGACCTTTTGGTTTATGGAATGACATTCCAACCAACTGAGCCACACCGGCCAGGGCAATGAGCTAGATTCTTAAATCATCCACAGAGGTGACAGCCATTCATCTCAGAGAGACGCCTAGGGCCTAGGTTGTGTGCTGGACCTGAGGACTTACAGAAAAATGTCGAAGTGTCTGACCCTCAGCCTGGCATCTCCTCATCATTACTTTGACTTAGCAGTTTTCGTTTATAATGCTAGATCAAAATACTAGGTTATCCCTGCAATTTGGGCTTCTGCTTCCTCCAGACAGAACTCATGTGCAAAGAAATGTCAGTGTTTTGGGATGGGGTCCCTCCCTCTGAACTGGACCAGGTGGGTTCAGACCAAGTGTGGTGCAGAGCGCGTGCCCTTCTAATAAAGTAGAAGGGAAATAACAGCAAGGACAACAATGTCCGGACCTCCTTTGCGGGTAGGACGCTGACGGAGTTTGGAGGGAACAGCGTTCTGCGGCCCCGCTGAGACGTCAGCTGGGGTTCTGCGGGCTGCGAAGCACGTGGAGAAGCGGAGCGGGAGTTTGTTTCCGACTCAGTCTTTGGAGACAGAAGACTGGGCAGTGGCGGAGAGCTGCTCATCTAGTGCGAAAATTTAACTGTGCTATTCGCATACAGTTGTAACTCTAAGGTATGTTCTTACCTGTTATCCTATTTCATTAATCTGAAGCCCCGTAGGTGTTAGGGTGGGATGGGAGAGTAATCACCTACTCCATTGACAGATTAGTAAACTGAGGCCAAGAGCTCAAGCGATTTCACTGAAACCGCACCGCTATTAGATGGCCTGGCCTGCAGCCAGGGTGCCCGACTTCCACCCACTTTCCTTCACCAAAGCGGCGGTTCTGAGTGTGGCCCCCAGACCAGCAGCATAGGCATCCCCTGGGAACTTGTTAACAGTGTAAATTGGGAAGCCCCACCCCAGACCCACTGAGTCAGAACCCCCCCGGGGCTGGGGCCCTCTATGTGTGTTCTCATCAGACTTCAAGGGCATCAGATGCGCCCTGGCTGGGGAGTCAGTGCCTGATGGGTGCTGTTTGCACCTGCTACCAACTCTTCCCACACCTTTGCATTAAAGGGACTCTTCTCAACCCGTCCCATTTGTTTCCACAATGTCCATAAAATATATACTTCAGAAACCTGGTACCCTAATGCCTGGACTGCTCAGGCTCCTTAAAACATCTTCTTTGCTAAGCTTCCCCAGCCAGCTCTCTCGGGCCGAGTGGGAACGGGAGCCACAGCCTCTGACTGGAACTACCTTGGGACATTCTTGCCCTTGCTTCACTTTGAGCTCCTTACTAACTGCGGAAAAGAAGTATACCTGAAAATAGTTCTTCAACAGTTTCTTTACCTGAAACTTTCAGTTTATTAATGTAATAATTGTATACATGAATATGATATAAAATACACTCTAAAATGTAAAAGGATCTAGGAAAGAGCTTTGGTCGACTCTCCCCCACCCCTCCTCCACACACACAATGCTGAACACATAGAAGATACTGACTAAATATTTATCGAATTTGTTAAAACCTTTCTTTAGAATTAGAGGAGGAGAGCAAATTCTGAGAAGCCTGCTTCCAGAGGGAATCTTTATTTGAACTTCTTGAACACAGGAGATCTTACAGGAGCAGTAGCACTCTTGTGAGTATTTGATTCTAATACAAACAACATGAGAGTTTTATTGTATATATCGACATTTATGGTATATATCCCATCTACAGAAGAAATGAGAGAGTTTATGTCTTAGTTATTTATTTGATTATTGGTTCATGCATTCACTTTCATTGAAAGCCCACAGTGGGCCAGCCCGACATGCTTCCAGGCATTGGAACTGGTGATAAATTGGGGGCCGCCTGTGTGGAGCCTGCAGTCCATAGGAAAGAGAGTCAATCACACAAAGGCATGGAGTGCGCGCTGTCACAGGACACACTAGGTTCATTTAGAGCACACAGAGTAACAGAACCATGTGAGGGCTGGAGGCAGAAAAACCGTACCGGTCACACAGGGGGCTGGAAGCCTTGGTCCCCGGAGTCCTATTCAAAACCCCAAGCTGTGCCCAGCGCAGGAACAGAAGGTGTGAGTAGAGGAGGAGCTTCTTTGGTCTGGCTGCTGTCAGCAGGCAGGTCACTGCCTCAGGTTTTTGGAAAGGATGGAGATGATGGTGAAGGTCAAGAAGATCACACCAGCCGTGCCTCCGATGATCAGGCCCAGGATGCTGCCGTGCACCTGCATGGCCTGACAGCGCTCTCCCGTGTAGAAGAAGGTGTGATCGGAGACACACCTGGGGAAGAGGACACATGGGTTCATGCGGGAGCCACTGGAGCCTCCAGCACTTCCCAGGCACAAGTACCAACACATCAGCAAGGGCAGTGAACACTTACCGAGTGGTTCCACGTGCCTGGCCCCACTGGAAGTGCTTTATATGAGTCAGTGCATCGAAGCCTGCAACATCCTTTCAGGCAGCAGTTATTACCGGGCCATTCTTACCAACCTCACTTTGCAGAAAGGTTAAAATAACTTGCTCAAGGTCATGAGGTCAGTGTTTTGTACATGAAGTCTAATCCCAGAGGTCTGTCTCTAAACCCAGTACCCTTGGCCTCCACACACAAAGTTCAGGAGGAAGATTTGGGGAAGTTAAGGAACATGTTGCCTGACACTGGCTCAGACTATGAGCTACAAGGGAAATTCTCCAGATAGAGTCTCAGTGCATCAGCTGGACCTTGAAAACTTCTAAATAGCATCAATCAAAGTGTTACTGTCGGGTGAGGTGTTGGGCACACAGTGAACACATAATTGGCTATGTTTTCCTCGGTGCTTTTTTAAAAAAATGTTGCACCCTGGCCGGTGTAGCTCAGTGGATTGAGCATGGGCCTACGAACCACACGATTGCAGTTTGATTCCCAGTCAGGGCACATGCCTGGGTTGCAGGCCAGTTCCCCACAGGGGACACACGAGAGGCAACCATACATTGATATTTCTCTCCTTCTCTCCTTCCCTTCCCCTCTAAAGATAAATAAATAAAATCTTTAAATAAAATAAGAGTTGCTGTAAGAGTTAACTAATCTCAGAACCAAAGTGTTAAAGTGGTGTTTCATCTTTCCATTCAAATATTCTAGTCTTCGTGTCAAACTACATTCCTGCCACAAAGTCCAACCCCAGAGTAGAATGAAATGATCACAAGTTAAGACCTCCTTTATTACCACCGGAACTGTTTCACCTTTAAAGGTCTCATCTTTAGCCTAGGAACTGGCTTCTTAAAAGTCAGTGAATAATAGCAACTTTGTACAATTTTTCTTTGGCCCAGTCTCCTCCAAATACAGTTCAATTATATGAGGTCCATCTAGAAGGTACCCAGCTATGTAATATGAAAAATAGAGACATTCATTGAAGAAGATACAAGATACAAGAAACATTGTACATAGGACAATGACACCTTAGTCCCCTTCAAAGTAAGCACTTTGGGACCTCACACAGTTTTCCTAATTGTCATGAGCAACTCCATCGTGTTTTTCTGAATCTCAGTGATGGTCTGAAATATGTTCCCTTTCAAAGGTGATTTTAGTTTTGGGAAAAGCCAGAAGCCACAGGACACCAAATCTGACCTCTAGGGGGCTGAGTCACCTGAGTGACTTGATGTTTTCCCAAAAAATATAGGCTGCATGAGTGGGCATATTGTCATGATGAAGCTGCCAATCACCAGTTGCCCGTGGCTGCAGCCTTCTGAGTCATCTGAATACTTTTCAAGGAAGAATGTTCAATTTAATACAAAATTTGTTGTAGATTAGTCACTCTACTCAGTCATTTTGAATGCAGCGTGCCACCCAGTACACGTGCTCACTCAATGGCGTCTACCGCCCCCACTGACTAGGACAGCGAAATCATCATTGTTCACTTATGCACATTCCAGTCCACTCTCCTTGGCTGCCAGATTACATCGATGTTGCACAAACTGTTCTTATCATGTTAACAATGATTGGACATCTTCCTGAACAGACCTTATATTTCCTAGTATTACCTTAGAGGAGCTTATTTACAAAAACTCCAAGCTGCAGGCTTGTGGGAGGAATAATTTGATTGATGAGAGGCTGACAAGTAGCAACCCTTGACCTTGAGAAGGATGAAGCCCATCATGCACATATTGAAATCTGGTACCAGGGACCTACCCGCAAAGAAGTGCAGCTCCAGGGCTGAACAGTCCTCAAGAAACAGGGTGGGCACTCTCAAAAAATAGAAAATTGGGGGGAAAAAGCTCTTTGGAAAGGGATTGATTCCAGAGCTGAGGCAGCGCATATAAAAGATGAGCCTGGAACACCCTGTGATGTCAGAAAGCAATATCGTTTTCACGAGACAGTGAGTTTGTGCCAAAAGGGCACGGGAGGCCATCCAGAAGAGCTCACAAAGGCCAAAGCTGGAACAATAGGAGCAACAAAATAAACACTGGCATATTGAACCATACCCCAGAGAACATAACAAGTATTTATGAACCCTCAAGGGTTGTAATAAATAATTGTATAGATAAATGAGAGAATAAAAAATAGAAAATCACCATTAAAATATAAGAGTGGTGATTATTCTGGCATGATCCACCAGTGGACGCTGAAATTAGTGGGTGAGAATTTGAGGAAAAGCAGAGGTCTGTGTGATCTCAGGGTGCCTCTCCCAAGATATATATTGAAATTATGGAGTGAGGAATGGACAAATTTTCAGGAGAGAAGCCTGGTGGACACCTGTTAGCCGGTGACCAAGGTTAGCATCACCAGCAGTGACACACAGTCACATCAGGTACCCCTCACATGACACACTGAGGCGGGCTCATCTCATCTCTGCTCCTCTTGTCCAGAATGTACAGCCTCACTGTCATCATGAGAAAGCAGCAGATAAACTCAGACTGCGAAACGATTCACAAATAACTGACCAGTACTCCTCAAAAGTATTAAGGTCACGAAGAACAAAGACTGAGGTATTGCCCCAGATTAAAGGAGACTAAGGAGACACAAAAACTAAATGTAATGTGGGATCCTAAACTGGATCCTGGAAGAGAAAGAGAACGTTGGTGGAAAAACTGAATAAGTCTTAGAATTTAGTTAATACTATTGTTAATAGTATTTATTGTACTTTCATTAATGTTCATTTATTTCTTGGCTTTGCTAATTGTTCTCTGGTTATGTAAGATAAGATATTAACATTTGGGTATGGGGAACTATGTAGTATTTTTGCAATGTATATGTAAGTCTAAAATAATTTCAAAATAAAAGTAAAAAAAAATAGAAGAAAGAATTGGAAATCAAAGAGAACTCAGAAGAATTGTGGATATCTTGAGCCAAGCAGAAGGATTCCTACATGGCTACTATGCTGTCAAATAAAACTGACATGTCTGTCATCACATAAATGCTTTTTATGAAATATTTTAATGCAAATAACAAACATTAGAAACAGAAACTTTAAATATAGCAGACCATGCCAACAGACGGACCTGGATAAAGCCCTAGCTCCAGTATTTACCATCTGGGTAATTTTAGACAGATCCCTTAACCTGTCGAATTTCAACTTCTTTATGCACTGAGTGGAGATAACAAGGGCAAGCACATCACAGGGAGACCGTGAGGAACACTTTAGGTGATGCATGCACGTTGCTCGGGGCAGCATGTGATGCACAGCAAGCGGTCCAAAAAATCAGGTACTCTCACTGCTATTGCTACAAAGCATAACCATAATAATAGGACAACAGAACTAATAGACAATAAGAATAATATGTCACAACTAAGAACAATGGCAGTCAGGGAAGATGGGGCTTGGTCTTGAGTCCCACGTGGCAGGTCATGGGGCAGAAAGCCCCCGGGCTAAGTTCCCAACTGTTTGTGAGACCATGGTCAAGTTTCCAAATCTAATCAGCATTCATGTTTGTTGACCTTGCCCCAGAGGCAGAAAAGGGAAAAAGTCAAGTGGTGGGAGATTTGGGAGTTCTCTGCTCTGACAGCACAAACCTACTAATTCAGGGCATAGCTTTGTGGAGTCAAGGACAGTCACGTCCAGTGGACCATGGAGCCCCGGCCTTCACCTGAGAACAGTGCCTTTTACCAGGATAAGCACTCGGCTCACCTCTGCTGACCCCCCACCTGCCTCCCCAGCCACAAAACCTACCTGCAGCTTGCCATCCCCTTCACATTCACACAGATGCCTTCGTTTTGACAAGGATTCGGGTCACATGGGTCTCTGAAGTACGGTGGCCAGTTGTGGTCTTCCATGGGGCCCATGCCCTCCGCTGACCGCTTCTGTCGGCTGGGCTGCCCTTGACCCTGGCTGCTGGGGAGGGCTTTCTCTAACGAAGCCTGTGCAGAACCTTCTTCTGAGGTTTGTTGCTCCTGGTCTTGGAGAACGAGGCCTTTTGGGGACAGCCTTGTGTTTTTAGTGGGGACTTCAGTCTGGTTAAGGTAAGTGATATCTAAGGAGGAAGATCTATGATTAATATCTGACTGCGGTTGACTTCCACTCCTGAAGAAGATTCCCTGGGTGGCCTCTATCCCTCATGGACATCATCTTTAATGACATGAAAATGGCCTTAAAGATATATTGGCTTACTCTCATAATGTTAGTTATTTTTATTTCCACGTAGTCCAATCACATTTCTATTTAACTTGAAAAAAGATTATTAAGTTAGCACTGATAGACTGCTTGAAACTAAACTGAAGTCAGTGAACTGTCCTATTTGATGTTATCAAAAAAGATGACACTGAAATCTTAGTTTTTCCCAAAGACAATTATACCAAAGATGGGAGTACTTTTGTAATAGTAAAATGTGGTTCTCTCAGAATACATCTTTTTTTTCCAAACTAGTCCTCAAAAAAAAAATTCCTTACCCTCCACAAGATGCCTAAAAATCAGTATATAGCCAGTAGAACACTCAGAGGATTATTTATTCAGGAAGATCAGTAAAAGTACCTTCAAAGTCCACAAAAATGATCAGGTCGTCATTTTTAAGGAAACTCTTCCTTCTCAGCATTTGGTGGGAGATGAAAGCAGCCCAGCCCCAGGAAGCGCTTCTGTAACATTTACAGTCCTGGTCGTAAGACCCCACGACAGACGGCTTGTCCCAGACCACAGAGCCGTTTACTGCTGCAAAATTATGGGTAACACAAGATCACATTACCTCCTTACACTTCACTTCCCAATTGGTCTTGAATGGGTATGCAGAGCTTTGTGGATCAGAAAAGTAAAAGGTTAAGAATTTCAGGCCATATACTCTTCCCAGGAGAATTCAAACTCAGAATTGGAAGCGGGGAAGGGCAGAGAGTCACAGCTCTGAATGGTCAATTGTCCACTGTTGAATGAATTCCTCAATGAAGACGGAGGAGCAGAGATACCTTCTTCTTTTAAGGCTTAAGGCTCTTCATTAAAAAAAAATAGCTTGCCCATTTACGTATTGATGCAAGTTTGTTTCACAAATATACTGATGATCAGAAATATTTTAGGAGGCAGGGGATCAGTGCTGCACAGAGCCTAGCAAACTCTGAGCACCTGGTAAATGAGCTCAACGAAGCAGAAACTGCCTGATTTGCTTGTATTCTAAGGACCTGGCACAGAGTTTGGTGTATTGCAAGCCCTTCATAGATACTCGATGAGGGAATTCAGGAAAGAGAAGGAGGGTAAGGCGATGTTAAAAATGTTAACTTAATACTCCAATATGGCTATGTTATTAATATGCCCTGGGAGGAAACGTGAGAGGAATGTTTATCTCACACAGATGAGAACCACATGGTAGCCCTTCCAGGTTGAGGGGAAGCTCCTAGAGCTCCTTACCTGCAGATGTCTGGGACTTAGAGGTAGTGAACACCATGCTTGAGGACATTCTATTCCTGACATCAGGCTGCTGGTCGAGTATTGTCATTATCGCCTGTCTGTTCACCACTGGCCACTCCAGGATAGCATCGTTCTCCCCACTGCACAGGTGAAAAGCGAGTCCTAAGTAGTCCAAGCTGTTGGAGTTTTTTGTACCATGAGGGAATAGGGTCACCCCAAAGCCGTATCCCTCTGAATTGTAGAATCGAGGGCTCAGGAGACTGTCCCCTTTAACCGTGTTCGCAAGGACCTGGGAGAAATTCCTTACTGTCCAAACCCCTGTGGGGCACGGTGTTTCTGTCAGGGTGATGTCATCCAGGTATATTCCCCCAGTTGAGTTCTGGGGGTCACCTTTTGTGCCCTGGAAAAGGTATCGAAACTTCTTCTCCTCTCTGAGTGTCACATGTGCAATTTTCCAATTTTGGTTAATATCTCCTGAGGACAGAGAACAAGATTGGTGACAACTGTGGCCAACATTTATTGAGCACCAACTATAACCCTGGGACTGTGCCAATTACTTTACATGAATTATCTAACTGAAGCCTCACAACAACCCTATGAGATAGGGACTGTGGTAAACTGGTCAAGGAAGTTGTGTATCTAGTAATGGAAAGTAGCTTTAAAAAGTCACACTAAAACTCCTACAAATCGTAATCATATTCTTTTCCATTATTATTCAATTTCATAGGTCCTGGATTCGCCATGGGTTTGATGGTATAAATACTCCCTCAACTCCTCATTTTAGCACTGAATACCCAAGTATTAAGCCAAACCTTATGAGTCATTTTGTAATTCCAAATTCCCACAATGGCAATCTCGTGCGGTCCAACCTGTGACTTGATGCCAGAGTAGGGACAGATAAGGGCTCTAGAATCGATGATTGTTTATAGGACAAGCTGGATCTCCCCCTGTGCAAAATCAACTCAGTCCCTAACATCCTTCTTTTTCTCTTCCTCATAGTATCTGAAATTCTATGAAGTGCGGAGTCTATCCTCTTTTAAAAAACAAATAATCTAAAGAGTCACCACTATCCAGAGATCCACATTCTAGTAAACTTTAGTTTACCTTTTTTTTTACTGAGCTTGAACTGGAAGTGGGAAATTTTGAAAAAAGAGCTAAGATCAGAAGGGAGAACATGGGTCCTGAGCTGGGCAGCATAAAGAGCCAGAGCCGAGTTTGAGAGTCAAGGATACAGGAATCAGTCAGGCTAGAGCAGTCCAGAGCCCCACCCCTGCTTTGATCCTGTGCCCAGGCTGCACTGTAGCAAGGGCTTAGAAAGGAGAACATGCTACATCACGGGTAGGAATCATGTTGGCTAAAACAAATTTGTACAGATGTGAAAAGATTAACCTGAAGTACAGTTGGCCAGAAGGCTTTGAAAGTGTCTCTTTTGCTCTGTGTGTTGAAACCAGAAATCTTACAGAGCTCTACTTTCCCCAGGACTGAGAGCTCTTTTATCTACTTCCGTTCTCGTTGATTCTTGCTAAGCACAATTTCAAGGGACAGGTCTAACAATGCTCTGTTTCCTGGAGTGGTTACATAACCTGTGTGGTTAGGGTTTATTCACAGAAGAATGTATTCTTCTGCATTCACAGAAGAGAAAGGGAAAGGGCACATAGATCACATCTGTGGCAAAGAAACTAGTCATGTAACTGACATCTCCTGGGAACGGTCAGGTGGAGGACACACGGCTGTGAAATGTAATGGGCCCAGAATTCTGGAATAGGAACAGAGATACAATATTTGTATTTATCCAGGAAAGTTGGGTCATGGGAATTCTGAGGAAAAAGAAAAGAATAAGAATCCCTTTCTTGTTAATGACTGTCTTTTTATTTTTTATATGGGTTGTTATCTTAAGATCGAAATGTGGGACATGGTGCCAGAAGGAAGACCTGAAGGACCATCAGCAGATGGGTGAAATCTTACAGAACATTTCATTAAGATGCTTCCATAGAGCTGCCATGAATCGGGCCAGCAATGGACAGTGCTAAGACTGACACAGGCAACTCCCACCCTTGGTAACTCAGAATCGTCATCTCTAAGGGCATCCTGGTCTTTGTAAAAACATTAAATAATTTGCATGTACATTTGCATAAAAACATTACACATATACATATAGAGAGAGAGAAAGAAACACAGAGACAGAAACAGACATAGGTATATATTTTGTAGGTAAGTGTTTTGGTAAAAAAACACATTTTGCACAAATTAAAGCTATTCAAAATGGTTGTAACTTTCTTAAGTTGCATACCACACAAGCGCTAAATGATATTCAATAAACCTTTCGGAAAAGTTTCACTGACAAATCAGCATCAGCGTGGACTACTTTAAAAATCTATTCAGAATACACTTGCAGGGAATTTATACAGACACACTCTGAATTCAGCAGAATTCAATGTATAGCAGGGTAAGAAACTAAATTAGGCATGAAAAGGCTGGTTGATTTCATGATTATGAGGATAATAACACTTTTAGCTCCGTGTGGAAGTGAGGGACAATAGATCCCACCAATGTTAGTCACGCTAATTTATTTTCTCATTGAATATTTACAATCCTTGGTAACATAGCAAATTCTCAACCCTTAAAGGGCACCTAGCTGTTATCCCTCCATTTGATGAAGATACTCTGTAAATTTAAGCCAGAAAAGTGAAACTCTCAAAACCATTATCTGTAGAATTCCCAGGCAGCCCGGAGTGGCCTGAGTACAGGTGCTTTGGGTACCCGTTCTTATGAGTGGCCCCAAGGAAACTCACCCTTCAAAAGCAGCAGCTTCTTCTAGAAATACACAAAGAAGTCTTCCTTTATTCGGACTCACTCTGAGAAATTCTTTATTAAATGAAAAACTAGGAAAGTGTATCTTTCTTTCCCTAGTTATGAGTGAACGACCACCAAAATAGAATGATGTAAATACTTGGCTTTATAACCCTAGGTACTGGCTTTATAGCCAGACTACCCTCGCATCCAACTCACTACCTTGGCATTTAAGGTTTTCATGCTGACCCTCTTATAAAATACATAGAGTATCACTTAGTAATATGTAACTGTTATAATGAAGTTAATATATACAAATGGCTCATTTCTCATCAACTTCACAAGTAAGCTCAAGTTATTTCAGCATATTAAACAATGGTATTGTTTAGTTTTCTGAAACAGATGCAAAAATGCGTATGGTCAATTATTTAACCACCCTCTCCAGCAGCCTCATTTTCATTTCCCTTTTACCTTCCAAACTCCACCCCTGAATCACCAATGTTCTCTGCCCTTGCTTTCTCCAAAGTGCTAGTAAAAATTGGACTTAGATATTTTTAATGGCCTCTTACAAAAGTTCATTTCAGCCTCACCTAACCCCTGGTTGCTGCTTCTAATTTGTGAGTGGTTAAAACATCCATTGCAGGGTTCAAACGTGCCACATATAGTGCTAGACATTTAGAAAGAGGGATGTGGAGGAAAAGGGAAGAAGAAAAGAAAGAGGAGGGAAAGAAATAAAGAGAAGGAAGGAAGGGTGAAGAGGGACGAGGGAGGGAAGGGAAAAGAACAAAAGATTCAGAATCCCAGATTCATGGCCAAATCATTCCTTGTGTGAATGCCCCCAGGTACCTTGGAAGGTCTGCAGCTTGACCAGCTTGCGAACGTTGCCCGTGCTGTCGTCCCTCAGAATCCAGATGACAAGTCTGTCTGAAGGGCTTCCCGTCATCTTATAGAAAAACTGCAGACACTGCTGCTTCCTCTTTGGGTAAAGAATCCGAGACTCCAGCAAGGCTGCCTCTTCTGCCAGCCCCGAACTGGTGTTGAAGAACATGAAGTAGCCGGCACCTACGGAGAGAGCACAGATGCCCCATCTCTGGCTCCCCACACAGCAGGGAGCCTTCCACTTTTGCCAAGGGAAAGAGTGAACAACAGCCACTATCCAGGCAACACAAGCTAGAGCTCTTTTAGGGAAAAACCAAAAGGAGGTTGTGTGTCAGCGTATATTCCATTTGCCTCCATGAACAGACTCACGAGCTGGAGTCACAGCTCTCCACGGCTTCTTTTGATTGACTCTGACCCCAAATTGGTGAAATGCAGATCTCCGACTTCAGGAGATAAGGGCTTTCAGCAAAGTTTGATGGAATTTAGTGCCTATGAGAGGAGTTCTATTTTCCTCATCTACTTCATTGTTTAAATTAGAGATTCATTCCAAGGGCAAGAGCCAGTCTCCTACTTTAGTTATATAAGAAATAGTGGGATTCAAAGGTTTAGAGTTTTCAATATTCACTTTACTAAGCATTCAATTTCACCTGTGTCTAGCCTAATAACTGGGTGCATTAGCAGTTCCTCTCACACGAAGATCACCTTTTTGTTTGTCTGGAAATTGTATACTAGTGTAGCAGCGAGCCCAGAGGAGAGATGGGATTATAGTCCAGGATGAAAATTTAATTAGAATTTTAGGCTGAGATAACCCTTTGGGTACTTGATGTCATATGCGTGATAATCTAATGTGCAAGATTTCACGCTTTGCCAAGGCCGGAGGAAGAGTGGTGATGACTTACAACCTCTGACATTCTCCGAGGTGGCGTGGAGTCTGGGTGACAAGTTGGGTCCCTTTTCTGGAGGAAATCTAACCAACTCTCACACAGGTGTGGACTAAGGGACTTTAATACACTCCAGTCTTTATAAAGTGATTATAATCTATAACTCCACCTACTTCCAAATAAGGTTGGGATGACTTCAACGACCAGCATTTAATAAAAGGATGCTAGAATAGGAGATCTAGATGGCTCTCCCCCAGAGAGGAAAGGATTAGGGGGAAAACAGGGAGTGAGCTGCTGGCTGCAGCTGGAGACTCTGCATTATCTTCTTCCATCCTCACTGTGAGGTACCAACATGTCGATGGGCCGAAAGGCTTACAAAAACAAAGACTTAAAAAAAACGACTTCTTGTGGGCACAATGAGCAAGTGGTGGAGCCAGAGTGGCTTCACACCCACGTCTGTCTGACTTTACGGTCTTTTCACACACAAACCATATATAGGAACTATCTGAAGTTATGCTATCCAATATGGTGGCTACAAATGTATGCGGCTCTGTGGCACTTGAACTGTGGCCAGTCCAAACTGAGATATGCTCTAAGGGTAAATGACACAGTAGATTTTAAATGTCTCATATGAAAAACTGTGAAGTCAGTCAGCAATAATTTTTATATAGATTACACAATGAAATGTTAACATCTTAGCTATACTGGGTTAAATAGACTATATTATTAAAGACACTTCCTCTTGTTTTTTATGTGACTATTAGAACATTTTACATTATATATGTAGCTTACATTAGCGTTCTATTGGAAGACGTTGCTCTCAGAGACATTAGCCTTATTTACAAATCATGTTTTATCGACCATATCAGTTCTGTCATCATGTAAATGCATTTTTCTTTTGCATGCCCAGGACCTCAGTGCTTTTTTATTGAGTTCATGATAAAGACAAATGTTCTCCGTCCATGTTTAGAATTCCAGACTTGATAACTAACATTCCAACTGAGACAAAACATGCAGGTTGCCAGTATCAATTGAACCTGATGAATCATCTCAGGTGTTTATTCTCTGCCCTTACTCACCTGTGCATTGGCCTACCAAGGTGTGATCCACTTGTCCGGGCTGAGTGCTGCCCTCATGGACCCAGTCAGCATCGTCTCTGGTACCCTGAATCATCCCACAGATGTTAGCCTTTTCAAAAGCACAGTAGTCCAAAAGGGTGTGAGTTGTGGCTGAAATGACATTTTTGTCACCTGGTTAAAAATTAAAGGCATCTCATTCCAAATACCTAATGTCTTAGGCAATGAAGAACTTATGAGTTGGAATGTGAGCTTTTCATTTTCTTGACTTTTTGTTGAATGTGAATTCTACTGTCACCGATAAGATCTTAGAACATGCCAATGTACATGCACTCCTACCCACCACAGAGTCAAAGAGTTAAATAGTAAAAAGGCTTCTCATTGTGTTTTTCTATGAACATCGACCCCAACTCCTCGAGATCAAGAACGAGGTACCTACAACACTGGCCTTTCTATTGAGTAGATTCTCTCTACATACATGTGGAAGAGAATGAAAGAATGTGTCTCTGAAGACTAGTGGGGTCATTTTAGAAAGTATCCCATCTCTGAGCCCTAGATTACTCTAAGAACAACTGCCCTGGGCAAAGAATTTTGCAGGGTATGAAACAATTTCAAGCCCACTGTCTGTGTTGAGCTCTACATAATGATGCAACCTTCAAAAGGAAGCTAAAGAAGTTGGACAACTACAGCTCCTTAAATTGCTCCAAAACTTTCATTGTACAAAACACAATCATGTAACTGATTGCTACCATCGTGTGATATAGGTGTTATAATTTTTTCCACTCTAGAGATAGAGAAATAGATTATGTAGTTTGTCCATCTTCTTTAACTAGAACATAATAGAAGAGTAAAGAAAAAATGTACAAGAAACCTGTAGGGCCAGGGAATCTCTGTTGGGGCTCATTGACCTAGTCTCAGCCCCAGAAGTACTCACTGCAATTGTACATTCGGTTCAGCCTCTCCAGATCGATGGCACTGAAATCCAGGCGCTGCCCAATGATGGAGTTAAACTCAGGGATCTTGGCCGTGATGGTTGGGAAGCTTGCATTCTTGTTAAATGAGAAAGGCTCATAGTGCATGAGAGACTCATAGTCATAGGGTGTGTTGAGGTCTGTGATGAAGTTGTCATCATAGGTGTCAAAGTTGTGCTCATAACCTGTCGGTGAGAGAATCAACAGGTCCTGTTTGGTCCTATTATTTTTTAGTCCTGACCTCTTTGACTAGATACTCAACCAGAGACCAAGAACAAAAGAAAAATTATATATATAAATATATACTTATATGTAATTTATATATAATACATAATATATGAATTGCATTATATTAACTGATATGATATAATTAACTGATAACCATATATTATATACTAGTATGTGAAATTATAAAAATAAATATTAAATGCATAATTAATACAAATATAATTAATATAGACTTCTAAATTTTTTAATACATGTATATATTTAAATCAAAGATTCTTTTCAAAAATAAATAAATGGGTATATATATATATGTATAAGGGTTTAAGAAAGAGAAGATAAAATATCAAAGTGGAGGCAGGTATTCCAAATGGCAAATAGCAGAATTTCTGAATTCAGAAAAATATTCAGAATTGATACACCTTGCTAATAGCCAAGTACCCAGAGCTGTACTTGGCCAGCTCTCTCACAGATTGGGAAAAGGAAATTCAAGGCCAGGGGGAAAGGTAAGCAGCTGTCAAGAAAGGGGCATCTTTTCCATCAAAGCTCACATCCTTCTCTTCCAGAAAGAAACATAAAATAGGAAGAAGAAAATTGGCTTTCTTTCAAAATAGGAACGGAAAATCTTTTTATGAGATTAGCCCAAGCAATATTATATGTACTGCAATGTGAAACGCTGAAATGATAAACCAATTAGATGTTCTGTTAATCTACTAGCCATAAAAAATTTATTGTTTCAGCTGCAGAGTTTTAATTTCCTTCTTAGGGAGTGATAGAAAAACGTAATGAAAATGACCGTAACTTCCCATCTTCATTCTCCTTTTGTGGCTTGCCATCCCGTTGCTTTAAACAATTAGAGAAGAAAATTAACTGTCTTTCAAAGACCTCCATACAGGTACATTTAGGATTGAGGAAATGTGGCGCCACCTGGTGGGTGGCCCGGCAGGTGCTGGAGGGAATCTCCAAACGTTCTTGGAAAAGCCAATGAACCCCTTTGACCAAGACCGTGCAACTGTGAAACGAGAATACTGATGTTTAGTACTCCTAACTCATGGGGATTTTATGGGGACTCAGGAGGGATCAAGGCATTTTTAACAGGGAGACAAGACTACAAGAAATGATTGACCCAAACAGGGAAGGGGGAAAGTAACTCCTTCCAGAGCACTGGGTCCAGATGTCAGCTGCGGGGGTGGAATGGTGAAGAGCATAGGCGTGGCCTGAGAACTTCGGTCTGAGTCTGGGACCCCCTGGCGACTCTTGGTGGCACCTTAGCAAGGCACTGTCGACTCACTGGGTATGTTTTCCTTAACTTTCAGGAAAATCCTCAGGTTAGAATAGATCTTTTTATTCTTTATTACGCAAGGATTCTTATTAGGCTGCTTTACCAAATAAATGTTTTGAGTAATTTAAAAATTTTAATTTAACACATGTCGTGCCCCTTATCTACTGGAAGCGGCACTAGGTGGTGGCCCCTGGCAGCGAAGAGGACGAGCATGGTCCTGCCTTCAGCAAACTCACAACTGACAACTTTGAAGAGGGAGTGATCAGAGGTCCCTCAGCAAATCTTATGTGTGAAGGGCCAGGTAGAAAATGTTTCTGATTTTGCAAGCCATAGGGTCCCTGTCACGACTCTGCCATTGTAGCACACAAGCCGCCATAGACAATACAACAGGGTGTGAGTGTGTGCCCATAAAACTTTATTTACTGAAGCAAGTGGGCATGTCCTGCTGGCTGTCGTTGGCAAATTCCTAGTAGACCTCAAAAGTTTTTTTCCTTAGTAGAAGGAAACAGATCCAGAAAACACAATTCTGACTTAGGAAACAAGATGGATGGGGGGCGAGAACTACATTGCAGGGCAGCGAGTTCTTAGGTTGGATGAGGAGTGTCATCAACTGAAGATGAGATGTAATAAAACTCACGAATCACCCTGAGCAATAATACTGCCCTGGCCTATGATTCTGCTGGAGCCGATGTCTCATTTGAGAACAGTTCTTCAGTGATTGCGGACAATTTCAATACACAGAATTGCACCTGATGAGAACAGAGACGGAGGTGAGCACACGTGTGCTGCGTAACCTGGCCCTGCGGCGGCTCCCTCTGACAAACAGGACCTCGTTTGGCCTAAAGCCATCTTAAAAGTGCAAAGCGTTGTATTCCTCAAGGCTTAAAAATGGGTATGGGCCCTGGCTGGTGTAGCTCAGTGGATTGAGAGCGGGCTTGCGAACCTGACGATCGTGGTTCGATTCCCAGTCAAGGCACATGCCTGGGTTGCAGGCCAGTTCCTGGCAGGGAACACAACAGAGGCAACCATACATTGATATTTCTCTCTCTCTCCTTCCTTTCCCCTCTAAAAATAAATAAATAAATAATGGGTACGTTTTTGGCTTCTTCACCTATTTTTCAGTGAGTCAAAGTATGTATACATGGGAAGGTAAGAAATTCAGGCCTCTGGGCTGGGCAAACTGTAGGCAACATGTAACAGTGCCCTGAGTCTCACGCGCAGAGGTTCCCCTCCACGCAGGACCATTTTGAATGCAGTTACTCTGAGAGACAAATACGTTAAATTTTATCCAATATTTCATATCTGGGTGAATACTCTCTAATACTTCTCTAGACTGAACTGGCAGACAGGGAAGAACTCCACCTGGCCTCTTGCTCAAAGGTTGGGTGGTAGGATGGCTGAAAGGGCAGAAAATCCAATTCTGGGAATGTACTAGATGTTTACAAACCAAACCTATTTCCCCACTTCCACCGTACTCCACAGGCACGAGAGTATTAGGATAAGGGGCACTGGGAGGCACACAGAGTCAGAAACCCCACAAGTGACTTGGATAAGATTAGCCATCCTCTCCCAACCTCATATAAGAACTAATGGTCTACCTTGCACCAAAATGAGCTAGTTCTGGACAAAGTTTTGGGGAATTCATATTTAATTTTAAGTATGATCAGTTCTTCCAAATCTCTTAAAGAAAGATTATTGAAGATTCACTTCCATCTATGAACTCATATATGAGACTGGGATCTAAAAAATAAATAATTACAAGGCAATTATCAGCTTCATAAAAACCATGTGTGGTATAGTTAAGATGCTTCTAATACATTAAAGTTTCATTAATCTATTGCTGCAAAAAATAATGATTTCCCATTCCCTGAACTAATTCTGAAAAACTGGTATTTTCAGAAACATAGCATTGACTCTTTTTCCTGGTACACTGGGAAACTTTCAATAAACTATGTTTTAGTTTACTTAAAAGCACTCTACTTAGTTGTCCCAAACAATTAAGGAAGGTAGTGTCCAAAGAAGTCTAACAAAATTAAAGAACATTGAAATTGTTAGAATAATAACTGCATGGCAATATTGAAATAAAACATCATTATCCTGTGTATAGTATGGGCTGGGTCAGAAGAAGAGTGGTCCTTAGAAAAAAGAAAGGTAAGACTGGTAAATTTTGATTAACCAGAACTCAGACTGTTAGCCAGAACTAACAAGATTGGGGGTAAAATTTCAGAAAAAAGGATTCTGTTTTGCTTTGTTTTTAAACACCTGTCATTGATTTGTTAAGCACTAAAACAAATCCTTGAGTATATTTTAGGGTCATCATATTCGACTAAACCTTCTGTAGGCTCCCACAATGTATGAAATTTCATATCCAAAAAACTGACCCAAGCATCCTCAGAGACCTGATTCACTTTACTCACCAAGACAGGCAAATAGCATTTTAGATAGATTTTCAGCAAAAACACTGAAACTAAGCAAAGGCTTCCGATTGAGTTTCAATAACCCCACTTAAAGTTATTTCACGTATGCCATTCCCAGAGACCCGTGTGTGGGATCAGAGATGATCGGATCAGCTCAATCCACGGGTCAGGCCGATAAATCATGCTCTCTTTATCCTTTGTGTTCCTGCTGGAGAATCTGAAGCATGTGCCCACCCTCAGATTTGGCCCTGACATCCCAGGGTTGGTCTCAGCAAGTGACAAAGGTAACACACATTCCACCATCCACCTTGGGTTCTACGCACCTGGAAGAATTTGATCCCACCAGATTTTCACATAATCATCCCGGTCAGACCTGGACTGCTCGTGGAAGAATCCCAAAGCATGAAGGATCTCATGTTCGATGATGCCCTTGTAGTCACACCCCCGGCCAATGGAAAGGTTCTGTCCCACGTGTTGGTTACCAACCTCAGACCAGCACCTTCAAAGGGAAGAGGAAAACTGTCTCCTAGACAATGCTTAGGTGGCTGTAATTCACAGGATTTCAGAACACAAATTAGAAGGAACTTAGGTTTAATTTTAAAAAGAAATTATCAATAGTACTCTCATGTGCTGATAGTTCGACGATAAAAGACTGGTTAAATAAGAAATACTTCCTGGAGGGATGTTTTGCAGTCTTTAAAAGTGATGGTCCATTTGTTTATCTTTTCCTTTATTTCCTTTGCCGTAGGAGAAATATCACTAAAAATATTGCTACATGGGATATCTAGAATTTTACTGCCTATGTTTTCCTCCAGGATTTACATGGTGTCACAGCTTATGGGTAAATCTTTTATCCATTCCGAGTTTATTCTGGTGTATGGTCTAAGTTGGTGGTATAGTTTGTTTGTTTGTTTCTTTCTTTTTTTGCATGTATCAGTCTAGTTCTCTGAACACCATCAATTGAAGAGATTAATTTTATTCTATTTTATCCTCCTTTGCCTTTTATCAAAT
The DNA here is from genome assembly GCF_014824575.4 of Sturnira hondurensis. Classification (NCBI taxonomy): domain Eukaryota; kingdom Metazoa; phylum Chordata; class Mammalia; order Chiroptera; family Phyllostomidae; genus Sturnira; species Sturnira hondurensis. Next base: position 7,444,716 of record NW_028073511.1, on the reverse strand, counting down.
ATTAATTGACCATAGAGACACAGGTTCATTTCTTGGCTCTCTGCTCTGTTCCATTGGTCTCTGGGTCTGTTCTAATGCCAGTGCCAGTACCGCTACAGTAGCCTTGTAGCGCGATTTTGTATCAGTTATTGTGATTCTTTCAACTTCATTCTTCTTTCTCAAGATTGCTGAGGCTAAGTGCCCATCAGCAGATGAGTGGATCAAAAAACTATGGTACATTCACATAATGGAATACTACGCAGCAGAAAGAAAGAAGGAGCTCCTACCTTTTGCGACAGCATGGATAGAACTAGAGAATATTATGCTAAGTGAAATCAGCCAGTCAGTGAAAGACAAATACCATATGATCTCACTTATGAGAGGAATCTAATAAACAAAATAAACTAATAAGCAAAATATAACCAGAGGCATGGAAACATAGAACAGACTGGCAGTAGCCAGAGGGGAGGGGACAGAAGGATAATGGTGGAAAGAAGGGGAAGGGACTAGTAAAAAAAACATGTATGAATGACCCATGGACATGGATGACAGTGCGGGGATTTACTGTGGTAACAGGTAGGCGCTGGGCCGGGTGGAGGAGAGCAAAGGCAGAAAAATCAGGACAGCTTTAATAGGACAATAATAAAAAACTCAAAAAATGACTGTCCACTACAAAAGTGTCCAATTAATCTTAATAATGCACCAGGTAAAAAGAAGTAAAAATGGGAGTTCTTCCTCACCTCCACAAAACCATAGTATATTCCAAAGAATAATATTATAGCTTTTAAAAGATTTATTGACTTTTAGAAAGAGAGAGGAGGAGGGGGAGAGAGAGAGAAAGACAGAGAGAAACATTGATTTGTTGTTCCACTTATTTATGCACTCATTGGTTGCTTCTTGTATGTGCCCTGACCTGCAACCTTGGCCTATTGAGGTAACACTCTAATCAGCTGAGCTACACAGCCAGGGCCACTGACCTAAAATATGACCCAAGCCTAAGAAAAAAGTGGAGATAAATCTCCCTCGGGTCCAGAGATATCCAAAGAGCTCATTCTCTGCATAATATATTGGAAATGTTGTTTAATATAAAAAAAACTCACACTAAAATATTTGAATTGGATTTTAGTTTCTTTCCAATTTCTTCTTTTAGCCTTTGAAGGAGATATGTCATTTTTTAGAAACCAAAAGGTGCATGATTTCCACACTGTAAAGTTTCACACTAACCCATCAAACTGCTGAAAGATGATATACGAGCTCTCTCCTTCATAGGGCTTGAAATCCACACAGGACTTGAGGCGGAACATTTCAAAGGCATAGAGAATGGCTCCTTTGGCATTCAGTGCTGCAGAAATTGGTAAAAATATCAGTGAGCATTATTGATTATCTTGGAAAATGCACATACATAGTTTTCAGAAAATCATGCCAATACATGAAATCCACAAAAGTTCATTATAGATTTTTTTGGTAGTAAATAGATTCCTTAAAAACTAAAACTGAAAAATCAGTTGTGGGCATAAATATCAAATGCACACTTGAGATACATGATGTAAATATAACTACAAAATAAGAACACACATATGGTTGTGTATGCAGTTAAACCAAATCGGAAAATAACTTCTCCACTTTTTTTTCCTTTCCACATTCAAGCAGCAATTCTGGGTTCATTGCCTCAGGAGAGAAGCAATGATAACGTTGCTCCTTACCCAGTCTAAATAGACATCCCCTCTTAGAGAGTGAGAGCAGCGTGTAGGGAAGTTTGTGGGGTCAGAGAGCATAAGCGCTTAGGGTATATTACCCTGCTTCCCTGAAAGACCCCTGGGGAGATGGCAAAGCTAGGCAAGCAGGGCTGCAGGCAGCCTTAAGAAAGATTGCCGTAACCCAAGTTTGGAACCTAAGCAGCAGAAGCCTAATGGATCCAACTGGGCAAGAACAACAGAAGCCTACCAATAACCTGTGCACACCAATGACCAAAGATCAAATGCCTTCGCTTTCACTTGACATGCTCACGCTTCAGTGTTGTATAAGACAAGGATGGGGCTGAGAACAAAGATGCTCCAGAGGAATGGAGATTATGTTTGACTTGGCGTGTGTGGTTTTTCTCTCTTCAATTCATGGGTGGTAGGTCTCTGAGTTAAAAATAAAGCTAAGTGCCCTCAACCAGTGGCTCCATTGATTGATGCGTCGTTGTCGTCCTATACACCAAAAGTCATGGGTTCAATTCCCAGCCAGGGCACATGCCTATGTTGCAGTTTGATCCCTGGTCAGAGCATGTATGGGAGGCAACCAATAGATGTTTCTCTCTCTCTCTTTCTCTCAAATCAATAAAAACGTACCCTTGGGTGAGGATTAAAAAAAGATTTAAAAAGTAACCAAAGCTAAGTTATATAAAATTAAATTATATTTCTTGCATATTTGGTTTTGCACATTCTCTCAAAAAGCTTATACTTCTTGGTAAACAAGTATAAAGTTTACCAAGTACTTTTCTATCCTGGCCCTTTATTTCATTTAATGAACAAGCTGGAGATTCCACAGTTCAAATGTCATGAGATCATATCAAAGTCAGTAAAGAAACAGGCATTGGAATAATCAGTAAATTAATTGTGGAAGCAGCACAGATAACAAGAACAAGAACATGCATTAAACTTACTGGCTGATTTATTTTACCTATTCTTTCATACTTCTTACTGGCATCTATAAGATGAAGATATGTACCCGACAAAGCTTGGTATTTATAAAAGTGTAAAGAAAAAGTTTGATTTTATTAAATTAATGTTGTCTGTGTGGTTATCTTGTGTTTGTTATCCTCAAGCCAAAATAGTTGGAATGCTGAGAGTGGTTAATTGCAAGATCGCACCATTCCTGACCTCCCACCCTTGAGTAAGTTGTCAGAAGGGAACTAACAAGTCTGCAACAATTTCGTAAAAACTGCCCCAACATCATTCAAAAGAACGAGAAGGAGGAGTGGAAAGGACGCCCACTTGAAGCCTCCTTCTTCACCAAGGAGCCAGCTCTGACCGAGTGTGCCTCCCCTGAAAGCCACGCTGGATGTTCTGTGTGCTGTCCTCATGCAGGTGGTCTGCAGCACTCAGCACATTGTCCACTCCCTTGGAGGAAGGAACTTATCTTCTGCTTCATTGTATTCCTGGTTCTCAGTTCTTTACATTGCCACCAAGTAGTAAGTTTTACATCGTTATGTCTTGAATAATCATGTTACTTGTAAAATCCACTGGCGGCTCAGTTGGTTGGGCGTGCAAAATGAAAGGCCACCAGTTCGATTCCTTTTCAGGGCACATGCCTGGGGTTGGGGTTCAGCATCGGATGGGGTGTGTACGAGAGGCAATAATCAATGTTTCTCTCATCTCAATGTTTCTTTCCCTCTCTTTATCCCTCCCTTCCCCTCTCTTTAAAAATACATAAATAAGCCCTGGCTGGCGTAGCTCAGTGGATTGAGCGCGGGCCTGCGAACCAGACGATCGCGGTTCGATTCCCAGTCAGGGCACATGCCTGGGTTGCAGGCTGGTTCCTTGCAGGCTAACTACCAGCAGGGGACGCACAAAAGGCAACCATACATTGATGTTTCTCTCCCTCTCTCCTTCCCCTCTAAAGATACATAAATAAATAAAATCTTTTTAAAAAATACATAAATAAAATCTTTTAAAAAATAAAAATAAAAATCACTAGTCCTCCTTAACCCTGGATCAAATAATATGAGAAAAAGAGTTAACTTCAGACACCAGAGGAAGAACATGGGAAGGCTAACTGTTTTCAGTTTAAGAATCCTTTGAGAGAATCTCCAATCTGGTGGTGGTGGAGGAGCTTCAATCTCACAGATAACAATTTTAAACTTTGGGGAAATTAAAAAAACTATTTGCACTGTAAGATGACTAAAAAGGTAGAAACTGTAGCACAGAGAGTTTATTCTTATAAGGAGGAAATATCATTCGTTAAGAGCCACATTTACATGGTTTTGTACCCGAGGGCACACTGCAATTCTTTCAGTGCAAGAGAGAGAGAACTCGAGCATAAATTTGCACTTGTGTTTTCTTGACATATCTATCACAGGGAAGGGTTTGGGATTGCCTGAGTGGCTGAAAATCATGGGAGGAAATTCTGGGGAGGGAAAACATCCATGACCGACTGGTAGGGAAGGGGGCTGGTGGCTCCAAAGTCTGTCCATAAACACCTCTCCCGTCTTTGACCCACGAAGTTTGCATGAATGGGGGAAGCCTCCAAGGAGCTTAGTGAAAAATAGCAGACAGAAGGCTTCCCACCATCATGGAGAGAGAATCTGAAGTTTTAGTCATGCCAGTTACAGGAGCTGAGAAAAGTACTGGGCATTCAGTTGAAACTCCGGAGAGGTCATGATATCTTTTTTTTTTAAGATTTTATTTATTTATCTTTAGAGGGGAAGGGAAAGAGAGAAGGAGAGAAATAACAATGTATATGGTTGCCTCTGGTGAGTCCCCTGCTGGAAACTGACCTACAGCCCAGGCATGTGCCCTGACTGGGAATTGAACCGTGATCATGTGGTTCACAGGCCTGCTCTCAATCCACTGAGCTGCACCAGCCAGGGCTGAGCTCATGATATCTTAAAAGTAAAGACAAAGGGCTTTGCTTTGAACTAAATCAAATCGGAATCAAAACAAAACTTCCACAAACCCAAGAAGATCAGTCAGTAATTTAACTGCTCTAACAAAAAATTGGCACTATTCAGAGGAGAATAACAGAATGCAGAATCACTAAAATGTAGTATTTGCGATGTCTAATATATAACCAGCACAATCACCTTGACTTATTTAACACTGATAGAATAGTAAGCCCCCAGACTTTAGAACACAAGTTCTTTCAAGTGCACACATAACATTCACTGAAACAAACCATAGGTTAGGCCACAAAACAAGTCCCAGTAAATTTCAAAAGATTACACTCTTACAGAATATGTTCTCCAACCTCAATGAAAGCTTGAAATCAATAATAGACTGTCTAGAGCAACCTTGAATATTTGGAAATTTTAAAACATACTTCTAATTAACCCATGGATTTTTTTAAAAATCATAACAGATATAGAAAATATCTAAAATAAACTTTAATCAAGATACAACATCAAAATTTGTGGAAAGCAGTAAAACCAGTGCTTCAAATAATGTTTATAGCAATAGATTTCATATTATAGCATTATATTACATTTTAAAAGTAAAGATTTAAAATCAATAATATAAATTTTCACCTTAAATATAAAAAAGTGTAAACTATACCTGATGTAAGTAGAACAAGGGAAACAATAAAGATAAGAGCAAAAAGTGACAAAATAGAAAGAAAACAGACAAGATAAAATTAATAAGTCAAAGATTTGTTCTTATAAAAGGCAAAAAAAATGCAGATTAAAATCACAGTGACACCATTTCCAAACTTCCAGCCAAGATGGAGGCGTTTCCTCGAACAACCAAAAGAAAGACAATACTCAATTTAAAGATAAAAACAACCAGAACTGCCAGAAGATTGAACTGTATGAAAGTCTGACAACTGAAGAATTAAAGAAGAAGCACCCATCCAAACTGGTAAGAGGGGTGATGACCAGCCCCTAGGGCAGAGAGGACACGAGGTAAGGAGGTGGCTGGCGAACTGGGAGGGTGAGGAGGTGGCTGGAGGACCAGACAGTCCCACGCTTGTGTGCGGATAAGCCCAGAGGAACAACTGGCGAGCGAGACAGACCACACAACCCAGGATTCCAGTGTCAGGAAATAAAGCCTCAAAACCTCTGGCTATGAAAACCTGTGGGGGTTGTGGTGGCGAGAGAAACTCCCAGTCTCAGAGGGGAGTCCATAGGAGGGGCCCATATTTCCCAAAAATGGATAGTTACAATAACGTAGACAAAGGAATATTACTGAGTAATAGAAAGAATTGCCTACTGATACACAACAATATGGAAAAACTTTAAAAACATGTTAAGCATGGAGCTCCAGTGGTGCAATTGGTTAGCGTGTGGTACTTATAAAGACACGTTAAGCAAATTATGTCCACAGCTGCCATCTTTCTTTAATGTCAGCACCTCCTCTAGCTTCCTGAGCTCCAGCCAAAGACGAAGGGGGTTAAGTAAAGAGGTCTCTATACTATGGCTTGTACAAGACTGGCTGCCGGAAAATCAACCAATGGTGGTAAAGCACCGAGGAAGCAACTGGCTACCAAAGCCACTCACAAGAGTGTGCCCTCTACTGGAGGGGCGAAGAAACCCTGGTACTATGGCACCTCATGAAACTAGATGTTACCAGGAGTTCACGGAACTTCTGATTTTCAGACTTTCCTTCCAGAGTCTGGTTTCAGAAATTGCTGAGGACTTCAAAACAGATCTGCATTTCCAGAGTGCAGCCATTGGTGCTTTGCAGGAGGCGAGGGAAGCCTGTCTGGTTGGCCTTCTTGAAGACACCAACCTGTGTGCTCTCCATGCCAAATGTGTAACAAGTATGCTGAAAGGCATCCAGCTAGCACACTGTGTACGTGGAGAACACGCTTAAGAATCCACTACAATGGGAATCATTTCATTCTTTAAAAAAAAATTCTCTTCTTCCTGTTTTCGGTAGTTTTGAACATTAGATATTTTGCCCATGGAGTTAAAAGGTAGCTAAGTATATGATTACATGTGGAAAACAAGGACAGAAAGCAGGTATTGGCCATTTTTCCATTTTCATTTGTGTGTGAATTTTTTAAATATAAATGTGGGGACATAGAGCATTAGCGCAAGTCAAAATGTTTCAGTGAACAAGTTTCAGCAGTTCAACTTTATAACAATATAAATAAACCTGCTCAATTTTTCTGAAAATGCCAACATTTGAATTTTTTTAAAACGAGTCAATTTCTTATAGATGGCAACTAAATGGTATTTATAGCATTTTTATCACACAGTGAATTCCATACATTCACTGTACTTTTCTGAGTTTTCCTATGTGCAAGTACATGATTTTAATGATGTCTGTCTTCTGTGCTGTCCTTGTAAGTTTGCTATTAAAATACATTAAGCTATAAAATAAATAAATATGTACATACATAAAAATAAAAACATGTTAAACAAAAGAAGCCAGCTACAACAGGAGTGTTAGACATGCAGAATCCTGGGCCCCACTTGGATCTACTCTGCAATTTTTTTCTTCTGTTTTTCATTCTCACCTGAGGATGTGTTTATTGATTTTAGGAAGAAGGGAAGGAAGGGAGAGAGAAGGGGAGAGAAACATCAGTTGGTTGCCTCTCCTACATGCCCTGACTGGAGACTGAATCAGCAACCTAAGAATGTACCCTGACTAAGAACTGAACCTGTGACCTTTTGGTTTACAGGATGACGCTCCAAGTGAGACGCACTAGCCAGGGCCTACTCTGCATTTCAACAAGGTCCTCAGGAGATCCTGACTTTAAAGTCTGAGAAACACTATCACCTCACAGAGGCATTGTGAAGGGCAAATAAAATATCAGGTGAAGGCAGCTGTACCTGTCACAGAACAGCAATTCAATAAGTATGTCTACATTTTGATGGGAGGGGTAGCTCACGTGTGACAAACAGGAAGAATTGTCATAGGAAAAAAAACCTTTAAAGTTGCTGTTTCTTAAATCACGTTCCAATAAATATAAGTGCTCCGTGAATTTGCAAGTGTGTTGGCAAACACTGGGGAAAACAGCTCAGCTCACTTTTCCATAAAACAACTGAGAACAGCATCCTTTGTTTATATCAAGCTCTTCGCCAGGAGGGGATTATGGGCAGCCCTGATAATAGTGATGGAAAAGCCTGGACCACAGTCACATCTCCTGAGAGTGGGAGCAGCCCAACAGCCCATTAGGACTGAACGAGCTCGCCCTGGCTTCCCCTTTCCTCTGATCTCCCTCTGTCTGGCCCCCGCCTCAAATTCATTGCGTCAGCATGGCTGCTCACAAATCAGTCAGCGGCTTGAGGTCAGCCAGTGTCCACACGTGACTTCTAATACTTGCTTATTTCCAACAATGAGTAAAACATAACTCAGCCCTTTATTTTAAGAAAGAAAAAAGAATATAATTTATTAATATTGAGGAACAAAGACTGCAAATTGTGGAAAATAGACTTCTGTTTCTCAAAAACGTGGCATGCTTGTCTTGTAACAAAAAGGGAAGATCATTATGTCCTGGCTCGTGTGGCTCAGTGAGTTGGAGTGCTGTCCCACAGACGGAAAGGTCACGGGTTTGATTCCCTGCCAGGGCACGTGCCCGGGTTGTCGGTTTGGTCTCCAGTCGCGGCCCGTACAAGAAGGCAACCAATCAATGTCTCTCTCTCTCTTCCTATCCCCCTTCCTCTCTCTAAAAAAGCAGTGAGAAAAATGTCCTTGCATGAAGATTTTAAAACAAAAAGAAAGATCAATATGCTGAAAATAGTATCCTTAACCATATTTAGAGTCACATAAACAAACAATTATTTAAAGTGCAAATTTTCCATTGCTGTGATGCCAAATTGTATTCATAGGGTTTTCATTCTTGATAGGGCTTCTGGTATTAGTAACACGTTAATGTCTTCCGTCTTTTCAAAATTACTGTTTGATACTCTATCTCAGACTAGTGAAGCACCGCTGAGACTCATGTTACACTGATATAAAGTCATGCCTTTCATCCCAGGAGATAAATTGTCAGGGCTTGGAAACCCTCCTAAACATTGCTGGTCACTCCCAATCTGAAGCTGAGGATCAGAAGGAGGGGGTGGGAGAAGAGTTGAACCCAAAGCTCCTAATGAAGAACAATTAGCATTACCCAGATTGTCTGCCAGAATGTAAGGAATGGGGAACGTCCACCTGGCACTGGGGTCTCTCAGGCCATTCCTGGAGTTCTGTGAACAAACAAAGGCAAGAATCACTGGGAAGCCTCAACCTCCAGGGCTCCTCCCTCACTAAACTCTCACACCACAAATAATCTGTTGTGCAAGTCAATAATAATTTAGTGGCATTTGTCTTCTGATTCTAAAAGTGGCAGTTCATTAGAGACAATTTTGAAAATTCAGAGAAATTGTTTAGAACAAAAGAAAGGAGACCTGAAATTGCCCCAAAACTGAAATGCCAGTTTAAACATATCAGTGCATTTTCTTCTCTCTTGTTCTTCGCTGATTAGGGAAATTGGGTGGGAAAAGCAATTTTAATAATTAGAGACTCTTTTGTGATGTTTGCTAATTTTTTAAATCTGTTCTTGTCCCCACCGACCACAGTGGAAGTCCTTGTGGGTACAGATTTTAGGACGGCTTCTTTCACTCCCCCGGGGCTCACCGAGTGAAGGTGCACAGTACTTGACCCCCAGTCCTGAGGGACCGTATTGTGTCACAGCAGGTACTCACCCGCAGGAGGATGTCCCCTTGAAAGAGGTTCAACCCAGCAGCTAGATGCAGATTAAAAGAAAAGATACATTTGAATGAGCATTCCTCAAAGGCATTTCTCATCATGAAATCCATCTTTTCCATTGTAGATCTTTAATCATTCATCTTCATGTAGTGAAACTCTTCTGGAAACAATGCAACAGTTCCTTCTAGTGGGGCGGATATACATAGCCAATAAATATCATATATTCTCACATCCTCTGTTTTCATTTCTCTAACAAGAAAGTTTGTCCAAGAATTTTAAAAGTAAGAGGTGGGTCAGAAGAGATTGGTTTAATTGCTGACTCCAAACCTCTTACACTTCGGTGTACAAAACGGATTCCTGAGACAGGGAGTAACGTAGTAAGAGGTCAGCTCTTCCTGAGCTTTAAACTCCTGACTTCCTACCGGGGCCTTTCTGTTACCACACCACCAGTTTCACTCTTTCCTGTGAACGAACAATCATACCCTCCAAAGCCAAGCAACTAAGTCTGTCCCTGCACCTCCCCTTCTCACTAGACTTTCTTGACCTTCACAGCTCTAACAAGGAACAGCACTGACACCTCTGTCCCACCAGCCCTGGCACCCAGGGTCTGAACTGCCTTCTCAGGAGGGGCAGGGACACACGCTGGGTTGGTTAGAGTCTCGCCTAGGTTAGTCTTGAGCAACAAATAGTTTGCATTTCCTGACACCTGGCCTGGATGGGGTTGGGGGGCAGGGGAAGTCTCTTCCGGAGTCATGTGAACAAGCCCACTGAGACCTGGGCCCCAGTGGTTGGTCGGCATAGGTGGGTCACACAGGGGTGAGAGAGTGCGGTGAGAGGAGCACTCCCCAAAGAAGTGCACATCCACCGAAAGCCGGTTACCTGCTTGGCTCCTTGTAGCAGTGCCTAATGTGTCCTAGGCGTTGTTCTAGGTGCTGGGGATATAATAGCAGAGAATAGAGCAAAACTCTCCAGGAGCCTGTGTTCTTCATTGGGAAGGGAGAGGAGACACACAAACACAAGTGAAGAGTACGGCAGATGGTGAGAAGGGCAATAGGAAAAAAGAACATAAAGCAGAGTAAGGGGGGAAAGAGTGCTGAAGTGAGGAAGGTTGGTATTTTATAAAGACGGTCAGGGAAGGCCTCCCCATGGCAGTGGCACTTGGGCAGGAATCTGAGGGAGGAGGGAGTGAAGGAACAGTACTGAAGGCAAAGGCAGTGGCAAATGCAAAGGCCCTGGGGCATGGAAGCCTTTCCGTCTGAGAGCACTGCTGACCATCCCTTAACATCAGGATCTCGTGGAGGACTGTTCAAACTCAGGTCGCTGAGCCCCACCCCTATGGTGTCTGAGTCAGTAAGCCTGGGGGAGGGCCTGAGAATTTCCATTTTTGACAAGTTCTCTGATGATGCTGCTGGTTGGGGGACCACACACTGAGAACCACTTTTGTGGAGGAATAGCTAAGAGGTCAGGGTAACCGGAGTCAGGGGGAAGTAGTAACAGATGGGGTGAGAAAGCTGGCCAGGGTCAGGTCATCTCAAGCTTTACTATGCCTACGGGTCTTGTGGAGTCAGTCAAATGGAGATGCTGATTCTGTAGGTCTGGGGTGGGACCCAAGAGGCTGCATTTCTAAGAAAGCTCTTAGGCAGTACAGGTGATACTGGCCTGCACACTGCACATTGAGTATCAAGACCCCAGAGTCTTTATTTTGTGCTAGATGAGATGCCAAGCAACGTTAGTCGGCGTTGGAAGACTGAGAGAGTGGAATCTTCCAATCAGAATACTGGATGGGAGAAGCGGCAGGGTCTGACTGGCATTAGGAGAGCTGTGAAGAACAGCCTGGGCAGGGGGAGGGCAGAGAGAGGTGCAGTTACCAGGCCACTGTGAGGACCAGGCCAGAGACAGGATGGCTTGGACCAGGATGGGAGAAGGGAAAGTGCTGAGAAGTCACAACTTGTGACATAATTTGGTGGTAGTAGATGTAACAGTGTTTGCTGACAGATGGTGTACAAGGTGTGAGAAAGAGGGAAACTCTGAGGCTCTGCGTCTAAAGATCTGGAAGGAGGAAAATGCATTTACTGAAATGAAAAAGACTGAGAGGAGCAGGCCTGGGGGTAAAAAGGGTTATATCAGCATTGTGGGGTGTGGAGAGAAGAGAGTAAAAAGGTGACAATTTTTTTCTATATGATTTTCCCAAACAATTTATGATTTCTGGCTAGGTGGCTAACCCAACCAACCTGATGGCTTGGTTGGAATGACCTAAAAAGAGAAAGGTCACACATGGGAAAGTTTCTTCTTTGAGGTCACAGTTCAGAGGTGGTGCAGAGTAAAAAAATGGCTCTAAGGTAAAAGAACTGGTTTTTACTAGATAAATAAGGATGAAATTAGGAAACACTAATTCTAATCCCAGTCTGTTTTAAAGTGGAGTAGGTCTCTCAGTCACTACACCTTGACTACTGAGTCTAACAAGAGATCAGTCATTTGTTGCCTGACTCTGCAGCCTCAGGGCCCGCTCACCCGCTCACACTACGGAACTGTTTCTATTCTGTCCATGTAGTCATTCTCCCGCTTTTCCAACTAAAGACCAACTAGCCTGCCTTCCCTGTGAATGGGACAAAGTCGGAGAAGTTTAACCCTCAGTGTGGGGTATTTTAGTGTTGTAGTCTTCACATTGCCCTGAGCTATGAGTTAGAAACCTGGAAGTGAGCCCCATCACATTCATCTGTGATCTTGGGTGAGTCACCCCAACTGCAAGGAGCCTGCTGTCCCTTCCTGCAACATGAAAATAGCTCTTTCCTCCACTACAGGATTGAACAAATAACTGTGCAATTAGCTATGAAAGCTTTTGTAAACTGTAGGTATCTCCAACCCTGAATACCTCTGTTTCCCACCCATCTTAAACAAAAACACCCCATAGGTAGAGGCTTCTCCTTCATTTTAGAAGCAGGGCAAAAAAGGAAAAGGAGAGATGATAACTACTAAGCTTCTCTCTCCTCTTAGTAACCAGGGAGACTGATGGATTACTTGGAGAAATGTGTTTGTGGACAGGATGTCAAAACGGAAACACCTTTGCCCCCTTCTCTAAGTCCAAAGTAAACAGCTGCTGGTGAATACGATCGCCCAGGAGAAGGGCTGGGTTTTTCCCCCCAACTAACTACCACCATCAGCATGCTCCTTATATTTTTTCTTAAGGAACAGAATAATCACCCATTTTTCTCTTCTTGTTTTAAAGTGGAAACTAGCCAAATGAAATATTTTTGAAAAACAATCTTGTTATCTGTTTCTAGATCCATTCAGTACATACTATTTCTCCTAGAAAATTTGACAATCTAATCATCATTCTCTCTCCAGAATTCTATTTCACAGAAACTTTACAAATTCTAATGACACACCAAGGAATAATTCCCCTCCCAAATTATTCAATACTGTAATATGAAGGTAATAGTTTTCCAGTAATTCTATGACAGGATCTAAAATTATCTCAAGACAATAATAATGCAGAAGTTGAACCCACCTAAATTGATTTCTGGGATATCCTTCTGTTCTTCAAAATCGGCATCATGCACTGTTAAAAGGGGGGGGAGGGGTTGTAATTAGTCTTGCTGAGCAGAAGAGAGAAAGTTCAGAAACATTCTCAATGCACTTCAATTGAGCCTTACCATTTCCTTCAGAGCGGTGCTTAATCTGAAAGAAAATAAATACACAGGAAATGGATAACGTAAACTAGAATCAATATTTCTAAAGACCCAGAAGGGCAGGATTCAACTCACCGATACAGCTGCTGTGTGAGCGAAAAACAAGATGAAAGAGAGAATGCAAGCAGACCTAGTGCGAACCATTGTTGCAAGTGAACAGATGTTAGCAAAAACACCCCGTGATAGATGCCTCTTGGACCTTGCCCCGACCATTGTATGGGGAACTTTGACCCTTGCATATGCACAATAGTGTTAAAAAAAGCAGTCAATGAAAATGCCACTGACCCTTCTGAGGACAGATAGGAAATCTAACATAAAGGCTCAAGTTCCAGAGACCAAGAAAAAGTTTGAAAAAGCTAGTAGTGAGATGAGCTTATAAAAATCAATAATATTTCTATACACCGGCAATAACTGTTCATAAAATATAAGAGGTAAAAGATTAATTTCACAGGAAAAATAAAATATCTATAAAATGATCTCAAAGTACTGAAATTTAATAAAAATGAATTAGATTCTTACGGAAATGTTATAAAGCAATTATTGAAGGACATAAAAGAGATTGATCTACCTGTATACAACAGATACATGCATATTTATGTATATAAACACATACAAGAAGACAGCATAATAAAGATGGTCATTATTTTGATAAGTCTGGAAATTTGATGTTATTCCAATAAAAATCTTAACAGAGTCTTTGTGGACTTTGACAAACTGACAAGTTTTCTAAAGTTCACATGAAAGAAATAACCTCCAAATATAGATAAGAAAACTCTGAGAAGAAAAAACAAGGAGAAAGAAACTACCCTAACAGCATATCAAGAATCTTTATAAGGTTATGGTAGAGAGTGTGATATTGTCAAAAAAGAACAATGAGTCTATGGACTGAAATAGTATCAAAACAAAGCATATACAAAGATTTCACATGTAAGAGAAACCAAAATCTGGCCCTGGCTGGAGTAGCTCTGTGGATTGAGTGCCAGCCTGCAAACCAAAGGGTCATGGGTTCGATTTCCAGTCAGGTCACATGCCTGGGTTGTGGGCCAGGTCCCCAGTAGGGGGCGCATGAGAGGCAACCACACATTGATTTTTCTCTTCCTTTTTCCTTCCTTTCCCCTCTTTCTAAAAATAAATAAATAAAATCTTAAAAAAAAGACAAGCCACGGGTGGAAGAAGGTATGGATGCTACATATAACTGAACAAGAGTAAGTTATCCAGGTCATATAGAGGAATTCCTACAAATCAATGAGAAGAAAGAGAGAGAGAGAGATATTATCTAAAAGAATGATGGAAAGAATATAAACATGAGATTCACAAACGAGAAAACCCAGATGACCAATAAACACATAAAAAGATGTTCAACTTCACAAGTAATCAGAAATATATCAATTGAAGTAACAATGAAACAACCTTAACCTTAGTTTGGCATTAATGAAGAAGGCTAATAATACCAAGTATTGACAAGAATGTGATGAAACTGAAAACCATATACAGTTAGGGGGAGAAATTCTCAGCTATGTAAAAAATTGAAATGTGTATAGTTTATAAGGTAGGAATTCCACTTCTAGGTATACACCCTATTGAAACTCACACATAGGTACACAAAATAGGATATATTGTATTTTTTGTAATAGTAAAGAACAAAAAATGCATTTATACTGGAAAAAATTACGGGATATATTCAGTCATGTGCAGATACATCCTTAACAACCAGCTCCCTGAAAAAACAGCCCTTAGTGTTTGCTGATTTCCAGGGTGTAAATATTCCCACCTTGATCAGTTTCAAGGTACTGACACTGGGCCACCAGATGCGGTACGGGAAAGAGATGTGTACCGTGAGCTCTATATGCCCCAGCACGGTACTGCATATACTTACCCACACTCCTGCGCTTACATGCATGAGGTGTAAGAATCTTTGTTATCAGTAATCCTCAAGGTCGAGAGCCTTCATGTCTCCACCACAGACCCATTAGCAGGACAGATGGGCCCATTCTGTTGCCAGAAGAGCACTTCCATCTGAAAAGCATTTCTGGAGGCAGAGAGTGGGGCTTCCTGACCTAAAGTAGGAGGCATGGCAGCAGGGGCCACCTTCTGATGGGCAGAGGAAGGCTCTGACTGATTTCCGTTTATCACAGGCCCTGTGGGTGAGGCTGTAGAAGAAGGTGCAGAGAGTCACGTTCTAGACCCTCTAACCACTGGAAGCCACCAGCATTTTCCAAAAAAATGTGAACCTGCTCAACAGCTAAAATGGCTTAGGTTTGAGTTAGCAAATACAATCTTTATGATTAAAAAACTTGGTGAGGAGGGACTTGATAAACATCAACTTTAATGAGAATAATTTGCTCTAAAAAGCACAATAAAATGTGGAGAGTTTTATTTCTTTAGTGCATTATTTAAGTCTATTTAAATTCTGAAATAATTATGACAAAAGTTAGTATTGGTTAACTCTAGAGACCAGAAAGTAGGGTTTAAGACTCTATTATGTTGTTTTCTAAAGAAAAGGGCAATATTCTTGAGTGGAAATTCAGGAAATTCAAGAGAGTCCTTCCCAAGATGTACCACTTTGGCATGTGAATTATTTCTAGCTGAAGGCAATCGAGACCCTGCAGGCTCATGGGAAACTTTTACCTCTCCCTTAAAGAATTTGAATTAAGGGCCTTGCCCATAGTGAGAGATGATCAGAGATAACTTTTTTCTACCTACCTATGGGGCAGGGCAAACTGCTAGTTACTGAACATCTGCTCTTCTTACTGTCCTGCCGTGACCTTCTGGGGCCCCAAGGTGCCTTACCTCATCCTTAGCTCAGGATGTCTGTATACCTCACTCCCCTTTCTGTCTTGGAAATGTTCACGTGTGTAGGGTCTTTGACATTCTCATGTATGCATGGCTCCCATGTGTGAGTATGTAATTGTTTGGTTCCCTTGTCAATCTGTTCCATGCCGGCTTAACTATCAGACCAGAGGAACAAACCCCGGAGGGTGGAGGAGCATTTCCTCCTCCCCACTCTTGCCCTAGTGCCCCTCCTTGTTAGAGCTCAGGGGTTAGTATTTTAAACAGGCAGTAGTGAGGCTGTTTAATTCTCTCCACATTCCCCTGCCTCAAGATGTGGTTTTATTTTTCCCTCCCTTCTAAAATATACCTGAACAACATACTGTAATGGCGGCTTTGGAGTCAGGTAACCGCAGTTTAAATCCCACCCCTACCACTCAGTAACTGTGGCATTTTGAGCAGCTGCTTTGCATGTGCAAAATGGGTAGTGGCGCCTCTGTCATGGGGCTAATGTAAGGATTCAGTGAGATAACCTGTGGACAGCACAGGTACCAGAAACGAAGGAAGCACTCAGTCAACTGCAGCTCTTTTTATTCACATACACTGCCTCCTGGCAAAAGTCAGGCAACAGGAACACAGAACTGTGCAGCACCCTCCTCGTTCATCAGAACCTCTGCCACTGGGAGCATAGGTCTTCAGCAGACATGACTTGCCCCTGGTGATTTTTTTTATGAGCTTGATTGCAGGTGTTAATTAGTCACCATTTATTTGCAATCCTTGGCATAAACTGGTGCCTTAAATACCAGATTTCAGGGATTTATGGCTTTGCAGATAAAAGGAAGATTATGCATTTCTCTGGGCAAGGTCCATGTTTTGTTTTCTGCATCAGTCCCTCTGTGCCCACCATTTATGGAGTGGGGGAGAATCAGAAAAGAAGCTTACTTCATTTTTGGCCTGTTCTCTTTCTGCTAGTTGAACCCTCATAGAGTACTTGAAATTGAACCTGACTCCTTTGAGAGCTACAAATTACCCTCTGATTTTAGGAAAAGTCTCTAACCTCTGCTAATTACAAAGGTCATTAATGCCCAAGAGGCCACGTTTGACCAGGGTGTCTGAGAGGAACGACAGAATGAGTGAAGGGAAGACCAAATTGGGATGGGCTTTTCTCCCAAAGGAAATGTAATTCTAAAGACTAAGGGGCCTGGTTGTTTTCTACTATCAAATGACAAACTAACTTAACTGAATAATGAGATTGATGTTCTTTATTCAAGGGAAAACAACCCATGGACTGGGGGAGTACCGTGCCTCACAAGCAGTGGAGACCTCTTCCTGAGGGCTTTTGTGTAAGAGTGAGTTTTGTAGTGAGTTAGAAGTTTTGTCATGAGTCACAGGGCATGACTGGCTGGAGTTGTATAATGTTATTTAGAAAGATGAAGGAACAAGAACATAAATGTTGTATAGATCAGAGAGCTGTCGTGGCATTTGGGAATTGGCTGGCTGAATATACTTCCTTTCTGGTCAAGCAGAGCATTGACAGGGTCATGAAACTTGGGTTTGGGGAGGTGGCACCCTGCCGGAGTGGCTCTATCTTGGGCCTAGAAATGTATTTCAACACTCCTGTCCCTGAGTTAAGGATACAAGGAAATTGGTTTAAATGGCAAAAATAACACTTAGTTGTTAGATATAAAAACCTTCCTGATCATCTAAGGATTCTTGGATCCTCAAAGTGTTTCAAGGAGGGAGGCAGTGTTAGTCATAGAGAATAAAGCCAAAGGTACTGTGTGTGGGGCGGGGGGAGGCAGGCGCGGACAGGAAAGAGGTGCTGCTGGAGAAAGAATGAGTGTTGCTTGGTTTGGGGATTGTTCTTGGTCCTGGGAGAGGTCGTTTGATTTTGAGGTCATTTAATGGAAGCAAGGTGATGGTAAGTCATACATGTAATGTGATCCTGAGAACAAGAGGTTCAGCCCTCTCAGGAAATAAATGAGATTTGTAATCCCATTTCCCTTTGAAAAATCTCAAAACTGTTTTTGGTACAGCTGATTCTTTTCTGCAAGTGGCCAGCAGTTCCTGTTCAGGGCCATATCTGAGTTTAGTGCAAAGATGAAGTAATTGAATAGCAAATATTGGGGCACTATTGAAATTCTGGGGGTAACTGGTCCGAGTAAGTGGACTCGCTAATAAGGCTTCCTAAATTAGTAGCAGATCTGTTTACATTCATTCACATAATGAATTAAATTTTTAAACATGCGTTTATCTTCTAATACCAGCGGTGGGAGTGGGTAGGCAACTGGGACAGCCACTTTCCCAAGTGATGTCACACATCACACACTAATGAGGGTAGCTTTGCACAAGCATGCAAGAAAGAATGTCAGTCACTGATGGCCTGCGAATAGATGGGCTAAATGACTCCACATGATAGGAAAGGAAGAAAACTATCCACACCTTGGTTTTTCAGTTGAATTTCTGGGAAGAGCAGTTTGCTAACTCCCTAAAAATATCCCTACCTTGAATGCTGGTTCTTCTTATTCAAATAATAGCAATTATGTGATAACAACCAGATGATTTACTGGGCACTTATTACCTGGCAGGTGCGGTAGGACATGTTTTACATAAGCTATTTCATTGAATTCCCATTACAATTCCATAAGGTAAAAATCGTTGCCCTCATTTTATAAAAGACTCAGCCCAGAGACATTACACACAGGGTGGGGCAAAAGTAGGTTTACAGCTGTAAAGACATGAAATAAAGGCTTTATTCTTGTGTTATTACATATTATGGTATTATTTTCATGCAAACAACTGTAAACCTATTTTGCCATACCCCATATGGTACCCTGCACCTAAAAAAACAGCTTATTGATGTTTTTCCTATTTCCAGAGCAGTTTATTCTTAGCTCATTAGTTAGACTAACATAGTATATTCATTCACTTATTTATTCATCTATGAATTCATCCGTAAAATTTTTATTAAGTCCATCCCCTGGGCCGGGCATTGTAGAAGACACTGGAGAAACAGCCATGAACCACACAGACAGCACCCCTGCCTTCCTGGATCTTGGATGGAGGTGAACATTATGGAAAGGCAGGCACCTGCCAGCATTTTAGTAGACTCCAAAGTAAAGAGGGATTACAGGTCAATAGATGAATAAATTGTGATGTATTTGTAGATCACGATGGACTCCTACTAGAATAGAGCACACAATAAAATATTGTCACCTTGGAATACGACTGAGCAATAAAAAAGAACTACAGGTACACGTGGTATGGATGAATCTCAAAAGCATCATGCTAAGTGAAAGAAGCCAAATACAATCGCATTTCCATGTGATTCCATTTGTATAGAATAGAAGAAGGCAAAACTATAATAACAGAATCCAGATCAGCAGTGTCAAGGCCCAGGGTCAGGGGTGGAAGGAGACTGACTACAAAGAACAAGAGGAAACTTTGAGGGGGGTGGAAATAGTCTATGTCTTGATTGCATGGATGATTATGTAACTATAAGCTTATCAAAACTCAAGGAATTGCACAACTGAAACTGGTAAATTTTATTGTATGTAAATGACACCTCAATAAAGCTGACTTAAAAATTAGTGTCCCTTGGGTCCACTCCCACGTCTTCCCTTGCCATATCACATGACATTGGTCAAAACACTGAACATATGTTTTGGTTTCTTCTTTCCGAACAGGGGGCTAATCAGAACCCTTCTGCCTCTTTTATTACTAGGTCAAGAGAATTTCAAAAGTGCTGGAGAAAGACTTTACCATGTATTAAAAGCTGTATAAATATGCAACTTCATTGTTATTGTTCCCTCACTGAGGACCATTCCATCTCAATTCATAGAGGCCTAGAGTGAATTTAATCTGACAGGTTTCGTAATATTTGGGGGTTTGATCTCTTGTAGGAAGGGCAGCCTCAGAGGCTAAGATGGGGCTGCATAGTCCTGGGGCGGAATGTGTTAGAGAAGACCTGACCATCTGCTTTGGATTTGGATCGTCAAGTTCTTGAGCAGATGGAAACATCCTCTTCTGAAGGTTTTGCCAATGACCACACATCCCTACATAATTAACAAGTCCATTTCCCCTGTTGGACCAGATGTGAGACAAATGCTGAGGGTGGATCCATGGAGTCTGGTCACAGAACAAGCTATGCCATTGATGATGGCTGGTTTTCTAAACCACTGTATGTTTAGAAAAGCTCATTGATTCTTATCCAGTAATCTATTTCTGTGATGCTGGCTCTTTTCCTGAAAAAGCAGAAATGTTCTCGTCTCAATTCTGAAAGCAATTCTTAGGCCACCGATTTTTAATTATTTTTTTAAATATTTTACTTATTTTTAGAGAGAGGGGATGGGGAGGAGAAAGAGTGGGAGAGAAACATCACTGTGTGGTTGCCCCTTATGTGTCCCCTTAGTGGGGACCTGGCCTGTGACCCAGGCATGCGCCCTGACTGGGAATCGAACAGGTGACCCTTTGCTTCACAGGCCTGTGCTCAATCCACTGAGCTACACCAGCCAGGGCAAATTATTATATTCTATTCTGTTCTATTTTATTCCACTCCATTTCATTCTAATCTATTCTATTCTATTCTCTTTTACAGTTCAATATGTTACCAATTTTGAGACTGGTCACACTAAGGAGAAATGTGAGTACCATCTTGACGTGTTAACTATCCAGCCAGTATTTTATGCACTTCACCAATATGCACTTCAGCCCATGTTGAATGCTGAGGGAGAAAGCAAGAATACTGCACATTACTTGTACTCTAGGCCTTAAAATTTAACTCTTCCTGGGAGTTCGGCCTCTTCATTTATTGGGTTAGAAAAAAAAGGGCTTATAACATTAAAATATATCCAACATATTTTTAGAATTTAAAAACATAAAGAAGAGCCTTGACCAGTGTGGCTCAGTTGGTTGAGCATTGTCCCATAAAGTGAAGGGTTGCTGGTTCAATTCCCAGTCAGGGTACATGCCTGGGTTGCAGGCCTGGTCCCAGGTCAGGGCTGACCGAAGTTTCTCTCACACATCAATATTTTTCTCCCTTTCTTTCTCCTTCCCTTCCCCTTTCTCTAAGAATGAATGAATACATACATACATACATACATACATACATACATAGGTCTTTAAAAAATTAAAATATAAAAAGAAAAGAAAATCACCCACTATTGACATACACAGTTTTCTTCTATTTTTATTTACATATGCATACTTTATAGTAATGTAAATTTTTATCCACTGAAATTTTGACTGCTAGAGCTTTCATGGAACCACTGAGATAAAATGTCATTTATTTTTTCTACATTATTCCTATTGAGAATATGCTCATCAGTGCTCAACCCTCCCCCAGTGGGCTTTCACCTGTGCAAAACCCCACTAAAAACACTGTAGGCCCTCAGAGACCCCATCTTTAAAAAACGTTTATTAAGTTTCCCTATATTCACAATGAATAGTTATCCAATGCAAAAAAAAAAAAGACACTGGAAAACACAGCAGGAAAATGCTAACTTTAATCCCACTACAAAATAACAACTGCTAGATTTCTCTCCCATGTTTATTTTTCTTCATAAAAATGTTAGTTACATTAGGTTTATAGGCTGGCTTGTAAATGCTTTTCCATGTTGATAGGTATTCTCAACAACATGCTTATCAGTGACGACATATAATTCCCTTCAGTGAGTATAATGAGTTTAACCAGCCAAGCCTGTGTAGGTCTAGAGTTGCTTCAGTTGATTTTGCTTAGCACAGGCAATGCTACCATAAATATACTGCATTTGCAATTATACGTATCTCAGGTTATTGCCTTAGAACAAATTCCAATAAGTAGAATTGCTGAGTCAAAAGGTACTGAGTTGTTGTACTTTTTTTTTTTTTAAGAAATGCAATTACAAAGGATCTTCACTCCCCCACCCTCTGAAAGCATGTCACAGAAACCAGGCAGTGTGAATGTCTTTAGCCAAGACTGTAATCATGCAGGAATGATACATTTAGCCAGAGTGGCAAAATAGGTCTCCCACGGCTCCCAAGACCCTTCAAACGGAATAATGGTTATGAGCACAGGAGATAGATAGGACAGGTCTCTTAAGAGCAACAGAGGTCAGCTTTTGTTGCCAGTATGCTACTCCTGGAACAGAGCCTTTTTTTTAATCATCATTATGTTGCTTAATCTATACTCAAGCCCTTTGTCATATATTATGGACTGAACGTGTTTCCCCCACCCCACCACAAAATTCGTGTGTTGAAACCCTAACAGCCAGGAGTGGCTACATTTGAGGTCTGGGCCTCTAAATAAATAATTAAGCTTTGGTGTTGTAGAGGGTGCAGGTAAATAACTAGGGTGTAATGAGGTGATAAGTGTGGCGCCTCGATCCTTATGAGAAGAGACACCTGGGAGCTCACTCTTTTCCACCTGGAGCATGATCCGGGGAAATCCATATGAGGTGGTAGCAAGAAGCAGCTGCCCACAGGCCAGGAAGAGAGCGCTCCCCATAAACCAAATTTGCCAACATGTTGATCTTAGACTTCCCAGGCTCTGGAACAGTGAGACAATAAATAAGTGTGTGTTGTTTATACCATCCAGTCTGCGCTTTTGTTAAAGCAGCTCAAGCAGGCTAATGCCACGTGGGTCTCATCACCATCATGTTACAGACGAGAAGAGAAAGGTTAATAATTTGTACAATGACACGCTGCAAGCGGCAATTAACTTTTAAATTTGCCTCTATCTTCTGCCACAGCCTATTTCATACCAGTTTTGTGCCCCCGACTCTTCAGGAGGGAACATCGGTGGCTGTCCCTCAGGTGTGACTTGTGATACGTAATTTACTTGGCCTTTCAGGGCCTGGAGATGGCTCCTGATGATCTGTCTCGGTTCCTTTAGCTCTGACATTACAGAACCTCTGCCCAATGTTCTAATGTCTTCTCTCTTTTTTGGAACCCCCTAAAGAATTCTGAAACCCCTAGTAAGAATGATATTTTAAGGTGAGGAATCTAACGTGCAGCCCCGTTCCCAAGGGTATGACCCACCTGAAATTTTCAGAGTCTAATTACCTAGACTATGGATAAAGAGACCACCCAGGCCTCATCAGTGGCCCACCAATGCAATTATGTTACAAACAAACATCAAACAAGGAATCAATAAGTGATCGCAATGAAAACCAAATGTACTTATTATATAATTTAGAGCCACTTAATTTTATTGTATTGTGTCTTAAAATGGGGGCATTCTGAATGTGTACTGGCAAAAATAAGACAGAGAAGAACAAAGCTTCCATTATGCCTTTGAACTTTTCATTTTTAAGTCTCACCAACACTTGGGAGCCAGGCAGGGACTCTCTCTAATCCCCTTGCTATCAAGTAAATACCCATGTGGACACACACACACACACACACACACACACACACAAGCATTTCAACCCTGTGTTCTAGTCCTAAAAAAAACAAAAACAAAAACACATGTAGACAACCCAGCTGTTCACTCTTTCAGCTGTTATTTATCCGTTCAATCCTGCTCTTGCACTCAGTCTCCCCCTCAGTTACCATTCACCCAGCTGCCCCAAACCAGAACATTAGGAACCATCCCTGCTTCTTCCCTCTGGGAACAATCAATCTCAATGTGTTATGTGGATTCACCCTCATACACCACTCTCCCAACTGTTCGCTTCACAGTAGTCCCCATCCTATCCTGGTCACTATTGCCACCCCCTTCTGGGACTGCATCAGCCTCCTCAGTAACCTCCTACCAATTAAATTGTGTAGGAGGAGGAACTTCAAGAAATTTCAAGGAATAAGCAACAGTAGGGATTACTAAAAGTTGTTTACATTTGCCATACTACTTGTATGTGTTTCCCTTCTCACGTGACTCCACTTGGTCTTTTATGGACACTCAGCATGTTAATGCTGTTTTCATGAAAGCTCTTAAATTCTTAGCAGGACCTCAGACCTTTGACGGTTTATGATTTGAGAACAACACGCTTAATTTTTTGAACATTGGTTTCCTTATCTATAAAATGATGGCACACCTTGATGATATAACATCTCAGATTCTAAGGTTATCTGATATCTTGAATAAACTTACCACCCACTTTTATTTGCTTTCATAATTCAAAGCTGGGGACTCAGTGTGCATATTGGTGAGGGTTACTGTCCGGGGGTGTCTAACCTTTTGGCATCTCTGTGCCACGCTGGAAGAATTCTTGTCTTGGGCTACACATTAAATACATTGTGACACATGATCACAAAAAAGTCTCATAATGTTTTAGGTAAATTTAGGATTGTGTGTTGGGCCACATTCACAGTCATCCTGGGCTGCAGGCAGCCTGCAGGCCACAGGTTGGACACCGCTGGAACTTCAGACAGTTCCATACTTCCTGACAGAAACCTGTCTTTGGTGTTATATGGTCCACAAGGGGGCGCCCACTTTCCAGCAAATTGGACATCTATACGTGGCCTTGGTGTCACAGAAATCAGTCTCTCAAATCTCAGGGAAATTCCAGCCAGCACAGATTATAAGCAACTTAAAATGCACCTGCAAGCTACTGAGCTGTTTCAAAAGACAATTGGTAGTACAGATTTATTTCAAGTTTTAAAAAAGGAATATCTCCACAAAGGGTGACTTTGTGATTTTATCCATTGATAAAATATACGAAATTTTATGAAGCTAGACTTGAGGTTCTATTTGACACTACAGAAAATCCTATTACTGACCTCATTCCTACTTTATGGCTGGACTTCTTAATTACTACAGCTTGATTTACCTCAGAGGGCTATATGGAAATAAATATAAAATATATGAAAATGATTTGAAACACTATATACATGTAAGCTATTATTATTAGATAAAATTTTATTGCTGAAAAAATCAGGACCTCAAATATGTGATAATTATAATTAGATATTTGTAGGAAAAAAGAAGGTAAAATGAAATTATGAAAGATACATCTCTCTCCTTGAAATGTATTTACTTAAAATTCCCATCAAATAGAAGAAAGATACGCACCATGTCTGCACTCAACTGCCTTATTCCTTTTATGTTATATGGTGGCTTTATCAAAATAAGGCCACCGATCAAACATTTTCAATATGAAAATTATTCTGGCTACAATTTTTCATGAAAATGAAAAGAATACTTTGGGGAGTAAATTGTGTTGAGAGAAGATTCTTCTTACCAATGACTGAGAGAAATTGACTCAAGGATGTCCACTTATGGGCTTTGGGCAAACTGTAATGGGCTTTGGGGATGGAGAGGGCGGAGGTGAAGGGGACGTGACGAAGCCGACGGGGGTGAGGGAATGGTGGAGAAAGGAGCTGTGAGATTTAAGAGCTGGGTGAGTGGGGGTGGTGGGGAAGGCTGAACAAAAAACTGATGGTGAAAGGGACCCTGTATGTAGGTAAACATTAGGTCAGCACTTCAGCCACCAGAGCATCCGTCAAGCAAACTGGACACCAGGGAGACTCAGAAAGTGTCATGGAAGGCAGAGCAGCCACCAGACAGCTGGTCAAGGTGCCACGAGACGATGTGAGGGATGATGTCCATGAGAAGGGCTTCTTACATGAGGTTGTGGAATTCATAGAAAGAGCACACAGGCTTTTCAATATAAGTATGAATGACCTTGGGAACATCAATTAACTTCTCTGAGCCTCAATTTCTTCAATTGTGAAATGAGGATAATAGTACCTCTCTCTGTGTGTTGTATAAGAGTTTAATAAATTAATGCATATAAAGCTGGCCATGGTGAGTACTACAGAAACATAATTGTCATCGTGATCTTCTGTTCTTCTCTTCATCATCTTTATCTTCATCATTATCACGAAATGTTTTCCTTCTAAGACCTAATGATGGAAGTCCTCAAGTGGACATCTCTAGCTAAAGTCTTTTGTGGCTTCCCAAACATGAAAACTAAATTTAAAACAAAACTCTGACAAAGTGAAGCATACCCCTGCCTGTGACCAAGTAATTCTGCTCCTAAGTACTTACCAAAGAGATGAAAATACGTGTAAATAAAAAGTCATGCACTCCATGTCAAATCATCTTTTATTGTAAAATGACATTCAACATTAGATTTTCTCTTTGAACAGTCCTGCGTGTACAACATAGTATCATTACCATAGGCGCGATGCACTGCTGAGCTCCAGAATTTATTAATTTTGCATAAATGAAACTATTCCCATTGAAGAGGAGCTTCCCATTTGCCCCGCTCCTTTTCCCTTTTCAACCACCATTCTGTTATTTTGCTTCCATGAGTTTGGCTGTCTTAGATATCCTATATAACTGGGAGATACGCAGTATTTGTCTTTCTGGACTGGCGTATTTCCCTTAACATAATATCTTTGACCTTCATCCATGTTGTTGCATATGGCAGGATTTTCTTCCTTTTGAAGACTGAATACTCTTTCACTGTGTGCATCTGCCACAGTTTCGTGCATCCATTCATCTGCTGATGGACATTTAGGTTGTCTCCACATCTTGGCTGTTGTAAATATTGTAAAACTTCATGGCAGTTTTAGTCATAATGGCCTCAAACGGGAAGCAACCCAAATGCCCATCAAGTGGTGAGTTAACACACAAATTGTGTTATATTCTTCCAGGGAACAAAGTACTGACTCAGTCAATAGCATAGATAGATCTCAAACACATCATGCTGAATGAAAGAGGCCAGACACTAAAGAATGCGCACTAATGATTTCCTTAGGTGAAGTTCAAGAAGGGGCCACATTCATTACCGTGACAGAAGTCAAAGCAGAGGCCAGGTGGGACAGGGATGGTAGAGGCTGACGGGAAGGGTGCCGAGGGGAACTTTCATGAACCATGGAGATGTTCTAATCCTATGTGGGGTGTGGATTTCACAGGTAAACACGTGAAGCTTTTCACTTAAGCTTTGTGCATTTGCCTTATGTAAATTATGCCCCAGTAACATTTCAGTTCTTTGAAAAAATAAGACAAAATGAAACAACACGTTTGTGCTATTTAACTAGCCTGAAAGGGCTCACAAAGCAAAGCAGAGCTACCAGGATATAAAGAAGGCAGCACGTACAGAGGCAGCTCCCTGGCAAACAGACAGATGTCCGCAGGGATGCAAAAGCAAGAGCAACTTTCCGGAAGAGGGGGCATTTCCACCACCATTCAGAAAAACAGTCAGCTGACAGAGGCCACCCCAGCAGAAGGTTCCCTCTGGGAAAGCTGAAATGTCATTAAATGAAATCACCGTCTGTGAAAAGGGTTGATTGACACATGCAGAGCATTTGTCTATTTGCTACTAATGTGTCTACTCATTTGTCAGCTCACTCCACAACCAGTCTTCTGTTCTTTCTCCAAAGTATCTCCATGAACGGTCACTTCTCACCTCCTTCATTGCAACCACCACAGCCCAAGCCACCATCATTTCCAGCCTGGTTACAGCAATAAACTCAGTTTCTGGAATCCTTGCTCCCAGCCGTGCCCCTCTACAGCCTATTTACAGCATAGTAGCCAGAGACATGTGGTTAAAACTCCAGTAGTTTTCCATGACCCTTAAAATGAAGAGCCCAGTTGTTGCCCTCACCCACAATGTCTACGTGAGCCTCCTGCTACACATCTCCCCAACCTCAGCTCGTTCCCTAAGGCACCCGGGCCTGCTTCCTGCTCTGGCCATGGTGGCTTCTCACTGTGGTGGCTCCAATATTCTGGGCTGGTCCCAGGGCTTTGCCCTGGCTGTTCCCTCTGCCTGGAATGATCCTACTCCACAACTTCTTGCTTTTACTTCATTTAGGTCACGGTTCACATGGCCTATCCGTGGAGATGCCTCCTCTGATCAGGCCTTTATAAAATGGCACGCCCAGTTACTACCTTTTCTATTAACCCAGGTGATGGCCAATTTTGTGTGTCAAGTTCACTGGGCCATGAGGTCCTCGTATATTTGGTCAAACATTATTCTGGATCTAATGCTCTGAAACTGAAATCATGGTAATAGTTATATTACTCGGTAAATTTACTACAAATCATTAAATTATACATTTAATGAGAGCATTTTAGGCATGTCAATTGTACCTCAATAAGTTTGTTCATAAAAGAAGAAGAACCCATCTAATGTCTGCTGTTGCCTTGCTATCCAGTTCCAGAGAGTTCTCTGATGGCAGAAAAAAAACTCTCTGAATCTTATGTAGTAGCTTACCATTTTTATAAAACCAATAATACCCACACCTGCAAGGCCACTCACTTCTATAGAAAAGCCTTTAGATCCCCCCCCCAGCCTTATATTTAGAAAACTTTTAAACACACATAAAAATTGAAAGAATTTTACAGGGACACCTTTCTATCTGTTCCACTGGGCCTCACTGTTTGCTTTGTCACATACCGAATTGCGCCTCTACTCCTCCATCAATCTACCTTATTGTTGTAGAATCATGTGGTTCCGATTCATTTTGAGAAGAGTTGCTGCCATCAAACTTTCTCAATGCTTCCCTCTGGCCGCATGCCATTTAGGCATCTCATGTGCCAACGCTGTAGGTGGGATCCTGCCCTATGGGTGATGAAACAGTCTCACGAAGGCTAGCAGCTGGCTCAGTGTCACTTAGCTTGGAAGCACAAGAGCCCACGTCTCTCGGGCTAAAGCCTAGACTTTTACCCTGTGCTCCAGTACCCTCTGACAGGGCGCTTTTCCAAAGTGTGGGCATTCTGCTTTCACGGTGACCAGTCTTCCTTTGTTTTCCTCGGGCATCTTTCCCACAGTCAACTGACATCTTGTCAAGCCAAAAGAAACAAAACAAAAAACAGCTCAGAGGTTACTCACTCTGCTGTGACCAGAACATAAAATACAATACCTTAACAGAGAATACCTAAATTGTGTGACCCTCCTCCCATTGAGCTTATTAACATTTACCGTTTGGTTTTGTGTGTGTGTTTTGCATGTGTGTAGGTGTGTACTTGTATGTATCCCATAATACCTGTTACTTTTACAAACCATTGAGCTTATTAACATTTACTGTTTGGTTTTGTGTGTGTGTTTTGCATGTGTGTAGGTGTGTACTTGTATGTATCCCATAATACCTGTTGCTTTTACAAACCATAATACCTGTTGCTTTTACAAATACCTGTTGCTTTGAACTTAGTGTGTGACATTGGCTGTTTCTTTTTTCCTTTTATGTTTTGATTTGTTTTTCATACTTGTGAAATAGTAGGAAAAAGTTAAATGCCTAGAGTGTGTGTGTTATAGGATTGCTGGTATCATACACACACATACACACCATTGATCAACATTTCTCTCTAGGACCAAGCCTATTACCCCTCTGCCTGTCAGCTCAGCTCACACCTGATTGAGCAGAGGGGTGCTGTTCATCAAAAGTACTTTAGGTGATCCCCAGCCCAGCCACTATTTACATTGGACTAGTTTTCCCCCTTTGTATTCTTTTAAATACGAGTGTGTCTGCAGTTTGGGGAGCCCTTGTATTTCAGTCAGGAAGACTTACCATGAATGTGCTTAAATGCTCTGTTCACTGGCCCCTTTGGCCATCTGGTGAAGCATTAGACCTCTTCTAGAGAAAAAGTTTTTAAGTTAACAAAATAAAAGTCAAAAGATTATACAGGAAAATAATTTTATTAAAATGCAATTATCAAAATGTTAAAATAATTTATGATACAGTTATGTTTATTAATGTGGCATATAACTAGACATAAGGATAATTTCAATAGTTACTGTAACTTCCAATTAATGATAATTTTAATGATATTTCAAAATATCTGAAATGCCATCAAAATACTTCATGATCCGTTATATGGTTTGTAACAGCACGTTAATACAAGATGAAGCTATCTGAGAGTCATAGGAACTGCTAACATTTCTGAGTTTTGTTACCCGCATTTATAGTCCAAGGAAACGTTACATTTCACTTAGGGTTACTAAACGTGTAGACTTCTTTTTCCCTCAGAGGAGTTTATGTTGGTCCTAAGTTCTACGCAGGTGTAGGAATGTTTAGTTTGGAAAGAACTTCAGCAATTATGTATCTTAGGGGTTCTGAACCTCAATGGGCTTCACAATGCTTTATTGAATATTGAAGAAATAGAAATTCCTGGATGTAGCATAGCCATGACTTAATGAATTAGAATCTCTGAAGTGAAACCTGTGTAATTTTACAAATCCCAAGGTGATTCTGATACACAGCTAAAGGAATTCACTGAACTCCTAGTATTTCCAAAAAATTCCTCCAAGAATTTCTGATATATATTCCTTGTTTCACCCTTAACTCTCACCTGTTAGAAGCCTTTCTAAATAACTGATATTTAGAGTTATTTAGTGTATGAGTTAAATAGCTGTTAATTTCTTTCTCTTATAAAAAAGTACTTAAGATATAATTTACATATAATGAAACTTATAGTATTTCCTATAGTCATGCAACCACCTCACCTATCAAGATATATGAGGTCTGTCCAGAAGGTATCCAGACATGTAATATGAAAAATAGAGACATTTCTTGAAGAAGGTACAAGATATAAGAAACATTGTATATAGGACAATGACACCTCAGTTCCCTTCAAAGTAGGCACCCTAGGAGCTCACACAGTTCTCTCAATTGCCATCAGCTGCCCTTTTGTATTTTTCTGAATCTCATCAATGGTCTGAAATCTCTTGCCTTCCAAAGGTGATTTTAGTTTTTGGACAAGCAAGAAGTCGCAAGGCACTAAATTTTGGCTATAGGGGGCTGAGTCACCGGGGTGATTTGATGTTTCGCAAAGAAACTCTGCATGAGAGAGAAACTTCTGGTCAAGATGGAGGCATAGGTAGACATACGTTGCCTCCTTGTAGAATCACAAGAAGAATTACAATGAAAACTTAAAACAAATAACACCCCAAACTGTCAGAACATAGAACTGTATGGAAGTCTGACAACCAAGGATTTAAAGAAGCCATATTCACCCAGACAGGTAGGAGCAGTGGAGTCATGGAAATGGGTGGACAGACACGGAGAGGAGATAGTGGCGGCAGAAGAAGCAGCCCCATGTTCACATGTGGTGGATAAAAATCATGAGGGATACCTTGGCACTGAGCTGTCACAGCCCCAGGCCTGACCACACAACCCGGGGTCCCAGCACTAGGAAGATAAATCTCTGTAACTTCTGGCTGTAAAAATCAGTGGGGGGTTGGGGTGGTGGAAGAAACTGATGGATTTTCAGGAGAGTCTATTTAAAGGGCCTGCACAGACTTAGAACCCATCCTCTCTGGGATTCAATACCAGGGCAACAGTTGGAAGGGTGCCAGTCACCTATGGGGAGTGAATGAAGTGACTGGAAACAGGGCGAGTGCCGGGCAAACCTCCATTAACCAGGCAGTAGCACTGTCCCCTCTCCCAGCCCTCCTCCCCCACACAGCCTCAGAACAGTGAAGCAGGTTGCCTTGCCCTGGCAATTACCTAGGGCTCCACCTATACAACTTAGCAGGTGCATTAAGACAGAGAATCAAAGCAGCTCTACCTAATACACAGAAACAAACACAGAGAGGCTGCCAAATTGAGGAGACAAAGAAATGTGGCCCAAATGAAAGAACAGAATGAAACCCCAGAAAAGGAACTAAATGAAATGGATATAGACTACCTATCAAATGCAGAGTTCAAAACACTGGTGATCAGGATGCTCAAAGTACTGATTGAGTATGATCACAACATAAAGGAAGAAATGAATATTACACTAAGTGAAATAAAGAAAAATCTATAGGGATTCAACAATGAAGTGAAGAAAGCCAGGATTCAAATCCATAATTTGGAACATAGTGAAGAAATAAGCATTCAACCAGAACAGAAAGAAGAAACAAGAATTTTTTTTAAAGGAGAGTATAAGAAGCCTCTGGGACATCTCCCAATGTGCCAACATTCGAATCATAGGGGTGCCAGAAGGAGAAAAGGGAGAGTAAGAAATTGAAAACGTATTTGAAAAAAATAATGAAAGAAAACTCCTAATTTGGTGGAGGAAATAGACAAACAAATCCAAGAAGCACAGAGAATTCTAAACAAGTTGGATCCAAAGAGGACCACACGAAGACACATCATAATTAAAATGCCAAAGGTTAGAGATAAAGCGAGAATCTTCAAAGCAGCGAGAGATAAGCAGAGAGTTGCCTACAAAGGAGTTTCCATAAGACTATCAGCTAATTTCTCAAAAAAAAAAAAAAACTTTGCAGGCAAGAAGGTACTGGCAAAAAGTACTCAAAGTGGTAAAAAGCAAGGACCTACAACTTAGATTACTCTACCCAGCAAACTATCACTTAGAATAGAAGGACAGATATAGTACTTCCCAGACAAGGTGAAGCTTAAGGAGTTCACTATCACCAAGCCATTATTACATGAAATATTAAAGGGACTTATTTAAAGAAAAAGATCAAAACTATAAACATTAAAAAGGCAACAAATTCACAACTATCAACTATTAAACCAAAAACAAACAAAAAAAAACCCTAAGCAAATAACCAGCATAGGAACAGAATCAATGATATGGAGATTATTTGGAGGGTTACCAGCTGGGAGGGAGAAGGGGGAAAATTGGGGAAGAGGTGCAGGGATTAAGAAGCATTATTGATAGGTACAAAATAGATAAGGGAATGTTAAGAATAGTGTAGGAAATGGAGAAGCCAAAGAACTTTTATGCCTGACCCATGGACATAAACTAAGGGAAGGATTGCTGGAGGGGAAGGGGGCAAAGGGGGAAATGTTAGGAAAACTGTAGACTTCTGGCCAAGATGGAGGCATAGGTGGAAACACTGTGCCCCCTCCCACAACTAAATTTAAAGACAGTGAAGTTTTAGAAACAAAAGCGCAACCCAAACAGTGAAAATTGAACGGTATGGAAGTCCGACAACAACAAACCACTCAGCCTGACCGGTAAGAGGGGTGGAGTCAGCAGCAGAGAGGGGTCCGGCTGGAAAGATTGTTCATCCGACCGACCCAGGAGCAGAGGTGGAGGTGGTTGGTGGATCCCAGGCGTGGGGTGGCAACAGACGGACCCAGTGAGGGCGCAGGGTGGCTGGCTGACTGCGGTCACACATTCACGTGCAGATAAACCAAGTGAAGGAGCGAACAGTGTGACAGACCACTCAGGCTAAGGCCCCAGTGATGGGAATTAGAGCCTGAAAGCACCAATTGGAAAGACTTTCTTGGGGTCAGGGGGCTGGGAGAGGCTCCCAGGCCCACAGAGAGTTCGTTGGAGAGACCCATAGGGTCCTGGAGGGTGCACCGGCCCACATACCTGGGAACCAGCACCAGAGGGGCCCAATTTGCTTGTGGGAAGCTGCAGAGGGGACAGAAATCTGAGAGAGAGCGGAGCGGAGCAAAGTGCCATTTTTTTCCCCTCTCTGACCCCGCCCCCACATACAGCGTCACAACCCAGAGCTTGGGTCGCCCAGCCTTGGTGAACACCTAAGGCTCTGCCCCTCAAACATAACAGGTGTGAACAGACTAAACATTATGACTGAAGAACAGCTCAAAGCCCCAGAACCGATAACTCTAAGCAACCAAGAAATAGCCAATCTTTCAGATGCACAGTTCAAAATACTGGTGATCAGGATGCTCACAGAATTGGTTGATTTTAGCCACAAATTAGAGAAATATATGAAGGTTAAACTGATTGAAATGAAGGAAAATTCACAGGAAATCAATAGTGATGGAAAGGAAACTGGGACTCAAATCAAGGGAGTGGACCAGAAGGAAGAAACAACCAAACAGAAAAGAAGGAAGAAACAAGAATTCAAAAAAATGAGGAGAGGCTTCAGAACCTCCAGGACATCTTTAAACGTTCCAACATCCGAATTATAGGGGTACCAGAAGGGGAAGAGGAACAGCAGCAAGTGGAAAACTTATTTGAACAAATAATAAAGGAGAACTTCCTCAGTCTGGCAAAGGAAATAGAATTCCAGGAAATCCAGGAAGCTCAGAAAGTCTCAAAGAAGTTGGACCCAAGAAGGAACACACCAAGGCACATCATCATTACATTAGCCAAGATTAAAATGAAGGAGAGAATCCTAGAAGCAGCAAGAGATAAGAGGACAGTCACCTACAAAGGAGTGCCCATAGACTGTCAGTGGATTTCTCAAAAGAGACTTTACAGGCAAGAAGGAGCTGGAAAGAAGTATTCCAAGTCATGAAATCCAAAGACCTCCATCCAAGATTGCTCTATCCAGCAAAGCTTTCATTTAGAGTGGAAGGGCAGATAAAGTGCTTCTCAGATAAGATCAAGTTCAAGGAGTTCATCATCACCAAGCCCTTATTATATGAAATGTTAAAGGGACTTATCTAAGAAAAAGAAGATTAAAAATATGAACAGTGAAAGGTCAGCAAACTCACAGTTATTAACAACTACACCTAAAACAAAAGCAAACCAAGAGGACAGCTAGATCAGGAGCGGAACCATAGAAATAAGATCATATGGAGGGTTAGCAACAGGGGAGTGGGAGGAGGAGAAGGGGGGAGAAGGTACAGAAAATAAGTAGCATAGACGGTAGGTAGAAAATAGATAGGGGGGAGGGCAAGAATAGTATGGGAAATATAGAATCTAAAGAATTTGAGACACGTGGTCATAAACTAAAGGGGGGATGGTGGGGGAGAGGGTGTGCAGGGTGGAGGGGAATGAAGGGGAGGGAATGGAGGGGGGATGAAGGGGGGAAATAAGACAACTGTAATGGCATAATCAATCAAATATATTTAAAAATATAAAAACCATAAAAAGCAAACTATAATAGGATAGTCACCAAAATATACTTAAAATCTGCACAAGACATCATGCATGAGTCGGCGCATTGTAATGATGAAGCTGCCAATCACCAGTTGCCCATAGCTGTGGCCTTCTGAATCATCCAAATAGTTTTTGCCAGGAAACATCCAAGCTTAATGCAAAATTTGATGCAGATCTATTGCTTTACTCACTCGGTCACTTTGAATGTGATGCCCATACAGTACACATGCTCACTCGATGGTGTCTACCACCCCTACTTGCTAGTACAGTGAAGTTGTCATTGTTCAGGCATGCCCACTCCAGTCCACTCTCCTTGGCTGCCAGGTTACATTGATGTTGCACAAACCACTCTTGTTATATTAACAATGACTGGACTGTTTCCACACAGACTTTGTAGAACATTTGCATCACTCTAAAAAATTACATGTGCCACTTCGTAGACAACGCTTCCCCCTATCTCCCTCCTTGTGAAAACTGATCTGTTTTCCATCCTAGCTGTGTCTTTTCTAGATTGTCATAATTGTTCTTACAGTATGCAGCCTTTGAGTCTCACCTTTGTACATTTAGCATCATGTGTTTGTGATTCATGCATGTTGTTGTGTATGAATTTATCAGTAATATTTATTTCTGAGTATTGATACATTAACTTTGTTTATCCAAATGAGGACATTTGAATTTTTTTCATAATTTGGGGGAAATGTAAATAAAACTGATATAAATATTTACATATGGGGTTTTTAATGTAAGATTCATTTCACTTGGGTATTTCTCTAGGAATAGAGTTGTTGGGTCATATATGTTACCATATATAAAACTTCCAAGTGGTGTTCCAAAGTGGCTGTACCATTCTGCATTCCCATGAGCAACGAGAGTCCCAGTTACTCTTTATTCCTTTTCATCAGTTGGTATCATCAGTTTTGATTTTTTTCTTCCTATCTAATATATGTGTAATGCATCTGATGTTGGTTTTAATTGGCATTTCTTCTATGGCTGATAATGAAGTCAAGTATCTTTTCATGTGCTTATTTGCCTTCTGTGTAATTTCTTTGGTGAATTGCTTTTCCCCACTTTATAAGTTAGATTGTTTTTATACTGAATTTGGGGTTTTTAAAAATACATTCTAGATAAAAGTCTTTTTTCAGATATATATCTTGCAGTGACTCCAAGTTTGAATAACATAGTATCTTTTAAACAGCAGTTGTTATTTACTACTTTTTCTATCAGAAATCACAGTGTTAGTGCCATATGTAATGCACATTTGCCTAACCCAAAGCCACTTACCTTTTTGTATAGAAATATCTGTTTTATTTTCAAATCTAAGACTCATTTTGCATAAGTTTTTACTTGGTGCATTATGAATTGAGGTTCTTTTTTTCTTGTGTATGGACACAGTTGTTCACACATCATTTGTTGAAAAAACTTCACTGAATTCCCTTGGCACCCTTGTCAAACATCTACTCCCAGGATTTCTGTGGTCAGTTTCCCAACTTTCTGTCCCGTCCTATCAATCTGTATGCCTGTATGTCTGTCAACATCATGCTGTCTCAGTTACTATAAGCCCTGGAATCAGGTAGTGCCAGATCTCCCATATTGCTCTTTTTCCAAATTGTTTGGGTTATTGTCTGTATGATTCCTTTGTATTTCCTTACAAATTTTAGAATCAACTTATCAATTTCCATGAAAAAAATTCTGATGAAATTTTAACTGGGATTGCACTATATTTATAGAACATTTAATAAGAACTGATGTCTTAACAATATTGTCTTCCAATAAATACACATTTATATCTCTTCAATTGTTTAGATCTTCTTTGATTTAATCAGTTTAATAGGTTTCAGCACACAGATACTGCTCATGTTTTGTCATTTACTGCATGTGATTTCAGCTCTATTTTAAATACTTTTACATTTTTAATTGCCAATAGTTTATTGCAAGTATATAGAAATATGACTGATTTTTAAAATTGACTTTACATACTTTTAGTCCTTTGAACTCATTAGCTCTAATAACTTTGTAAATTATTTAGAATTTTATAAATACACATATTCTGAATAGAGATTTTTTTCAATCTACATTTTTTTCTTATTTTATATGTCAGGACA
This sequence comes from Sturnira hondurensis, assembly GCF_014824575.4. Taxonomy (NCBI): domain Eukaryota; kingdom Metazoa; phylum Chordata; class Mammalia; order Chiroptera; family Phyllostomidae; genus Sturnira; species Sturnira hondurensis. The sequence continues at coordinate 7,408,163 of NW_028073511.1, read as the reverse complement.
TTCAGTATAATGTGGATATGAATGGTATGACATCCTTGTCTTTTTTCCAATCTAAGGAAGAAAACATTCAGATTTTCATCATTAATTATGATGTTAATATTGTTCTTTTTTTTTTTAGATTTTATTTATTTATCTTTAGAGGGGAAGGATAGAGGGAGAGAAACATCAATGTATGGTTGCCCTCCGTGCGTCCCCTGCTGGGAGTTGGCCTGCAGGGAACCAGCCTGCAACCCAGGCATGTGCCCTGACTAGGAATCGAACCGCGATCCTCTGGTTCGCAGGCCTGTGCTCAATCCACTGAGCTACACCAGCCAGGGCTTAATATTGTTCTTTTGATAGATGGCCTTATCAAGTAGGTTTTCCTTGTTTTCAAGTGTTTTAATTGTTTTATTGAATTTGTCAAAATTTTTTTCTGCTTTTATTGAGATAACCATATAATTTTCCTTCTTTAGTTTGTTGATAATGGCAAATTTCCCTAAGTGGTTTTTTAAAAATCCTCACTCAGTGGTATGTTTATTGATTTTAGAGACAAAGGAAGGGGGAGAGAGAGACAGGCATCGAAGTGAGAGAGAAACATCCATCGGTTGCCTCCCGTACATGCCCTGACTAGGGAGGGAACTCACAGCCTAGGTATGTGCCCTGACTGGGAATCAAGCCTGCAATCCTGAGTGTATGGGACAATGCTCCAACTAACTGAGCTACCTGGCCAGGGCACCTTAAGTGACTTTTAAATGTTTAACCAGCCTAAATTTTTTCAGGGGGTGGGGGGAGTAGAACTACTTAATCACGATGCATTATCTTTGTATATCATCAATTTATATACTGCTGGATTCAATTTGATGATTCTTTTTGAGGAATTTTGTATCTTATTTATGAGAGCTATTGGTCTATAGTTTTCTTGGATTGTTTTTGTCTGGTTCTGTTATTAGGGTAATGTTGTATCATACAATGTTGGACTATATTCCCTCATCTTCTATTTTCTAGAAGAGTTTATGTATAATTGTAATTTTTTCTTCCTTAAATGGTTCATAGAACTTACCAATTAAACTATCTAGGCCTGAAGTTTTCTTTCTTGGGTGATTTTAACTACAAATTTAATTTACAAAATAAATATAGAACTATTTATCTGTTTCTTGGGTGAGCTTTGACAAATTCTGTTTTTGAAGAATTTTCTGCCCTGGCTGGTTTGGCTCAGTGGATGGAGCACTGGCCTGTGAATCAAAGGGTCTCTGGTTTCATTCCCAGTCTAGGGCACACGCCTGGGTTGCAGGCCAGGTCCCCAGTTGGGAGTGTGCAAGAGGCAACCACACATTGATGTTTCTCTCCCTCTCTTTCTCCCTCCCTTCTCCTCTCTCTAAAAATAAATAAAAATATTTTTAAAAGAATGTTTTCTATTTCCTATTAGTTGCCAACTTATTATTTTTAATTCTCACCCAAGGACATGCTTTTAAATATTTAGAGAGAGGGGAAGATAAAGAGAAAGAGAGAAACATCAATGTGAGAGAGAAACATTGATTAGTTGCTTCTCATATGTACTCCAACTGGGGACAACCCACAACCCAGACATGTGCCCTGACTTGGAATCAAACCGGCGACCTTTTGGTTCATTGGATGACACTCCAACCGAGTGAGCCACACTGGCTAGGGCAAATTGTCAAATTATTGGCATAGACTTGTTCATAGTATTCCCTTGTTGTCCTTTTAATTTCTGTAGGTTTATTCCATTTATATTATGATAATTTACAAAACTATCAAATTTTCCGTCACCAAATCAGTTCAGTACAAAGGAACTAGGGTTATCTCACTGAATTGACATAATTTCAAACCAAAGCAAAATTTGATGTTTGAACTAGTTAGATCAGTTTTACTTGTAAGAACAACTGTATTTTGTTCGTCATTTTGAAATATTACTCTTTCAATGTCCTCATTGGCATGTTTGCAACCCAGTGACCTAATTGCCTTATAGCTCTTCTCCAGATTCTTTGAATTTTCTAAATAATCATATCATCTATGAATGTCATCTTTATAAAAGAGAAAACTGAGATAAGAAATGTTAAGTGGTTTGCCAAGAAACAATTTGAATGAAGGTTAAAAACCAAGAACTTATTTAAGTCCAAATAAAAGGCTACTGGGAGAACTATAAGAAAATGTGCTTAAGGATTCAAGTGTAGCCGATATGATTTGCAACTGTGAATTAGTAATTTATTGATTATTTGGTTTTAGACAAATACCTTTCTTAATTTTCATTTCTTTACCTTTACAACTACTTAGTGAGTCAGTGTGATGTTTTGAAGAGATTGATAAAAAACATTTGATCCATAGCCTATGCCTACTTAATAGAAGCTTCTGTTATTTGCTGTGGCAACCAGCTCAGTTATGGGGATTAAAATTAAACTTGTGACAGCCCTGACTGGTATGGGTCAGTGGGTTGAGCCTCATCCCACAAACCAAAATATTGCTGGTTTGATCCCTAGTCAGTGCATATGCCTGGGGTGTGAGCTAGGTCCCTGGTTGGGGGAGTGCAAAAGGCAACTGATCGATGTTTCTCTTCCTCCCTCCCCCTCTCTCTAAAAATAAATTAAGTCTTAAAAAATCAAAATGTATGACAGTTATAAATATTAGGCTTGGAAGATAGAAAGTGCAAGTTCCTCTAAGTCTCAGAGAAAGCCATCCTTAATTTCTTACATAAGCCACTGTAGGTCCTTTGAAGCTATTTTTGGTGTTTGTGGGGAGCATCCTTCTTCATCTTCATCTAGAAAACACCAGTGACTCCAATTTAGTCAAGAAATATGTATTGAGCAGATCATGTAAGTAGCACTGTGTTTAAAGTTATAGGGCAACCAAATAAGTATATGCAGAGCCCTTGCTTTTTAGAGTTTAAAGTAAAAGCAAGCTTAAAGTAGAGGAAAGTGATATCCATGAGCCAATTAAGACAGAAAGAAAGCTATATTATTATAAATTCAATGAAAACTCAAGGCAGGGATAGATAGCGTGGCCCTTGTAATCTGAGAAGGCTTCCTGGTGGAGGTGGACAGTGAAGGAAGAATAAGATTTGGAGGCAAGAGGGAAAATGGGGGGTATATGGCAGAGACAACAGGAACCAGGGTCCTATGCTGAGAGGCAGTGTAGCACAGTGGGTATGAGACCAGGCTCTGGCCCTGCTAGCTGTATGACCTGGACAGATTACCTAACCTCTCAAATTCTGTGTCCATACTTATAATGACACCTACCTCAAAGAATTATTGAGTGGACATAGCAACATGTCTGGAACATTGCTTAGTACATAGTGTAGGTATCAGCAGGCAGCAAGCAGCCCAGCTTGGCAGGCAGCAGGGGTGTACAAGGAGGAGGATTTAGAAGTGAGATTAGATTAGCGGTTTTGGGTTCAGATAATAAACATTCTATTAGTCTTCATGAATTTGATTTCTGTATTAACTCTATGTAAAAATATTTTCTCTGAAAATTGTAGATTAGCTTAAGTATTATTATTCTTGATCAAAGTAACTTTGAGACTCCTTCCTGACAGATTTTAAATCCACATTTAGTAACTTTACCTTTCAAATTTGCTAGCTCCTCACTTAATTACAAAAATGTGTGTGTGTTGGTGGGGTAGAACTTAGGAGTCAAGATATTACTGCCTCCCAAGCCATAGTAATAATGAACTGAATGACCTTTTTATGTATTATGGAATAATTCAGTGTGAAATATGGGATTTAGTTGAATCATTGTTTTGTTAGATGGTTATATTTGTCTTCACCCATGAAGTTTCTCATCCCAGGTCTTCTAAGGAAACATTGCTTGCTAATAGAGTATACAGGACAGAAACAAAAAACAAAGTGTTGGCCTTAATTTATAAGTTCAAGGATGAAAATCCAAATGTAACAAAGTACCAGGTCTCGCAGACCCCATCCTGTTCAAGCCTGTTTTGTTCTCTTCCTCAGGCCGATAGTTTCTGCTTAGTCTTGCTACACACGTGCTAATCATGAGAGAAATGCTGCTAGAGGCTTCAGCTTTGCAAAAGCAGCTCCTCTTATTTTCTTCACTTGACATGAAAAAAGCCTGAACTCTGTACTTTCTTAAAATGAATTTGAGGTACTACTAAGTCTGCTATCTTCTGTATTAGTGCCTCCTCTATCGATAAAACTTTGCTTACTCTGATATTGTGAATTTTGGCCTTTCAAATGTCAGACCTATTGACTTTGGACCAATAACAGAAACAGCAGTAAGAAAAAAACTTTAGCAATCTTTCTGGCAGAAACAAAGCTATTTGGGACTCTCTCTCAAGCAATACCAAATAATCCATGCTGTTATAAAATAAATCCTACCAACATCTGTTTTAAATCATTTTTTGGTTATTGTATTACAGTTGTCCCAATTTTTCCCCCTTTGGCCTTGTCCTCCCATCCCACCACCTGCTTCTACAGTTAATCCCCACACTGTTGTCCACATCCATGGGTCATTCATCCAGGTTCTTTGACTAGTCTCTTCCCCTTCTTTCCACCATTATCTTCCTCCCATCTGGTCACTATCAGTCTGTTACTGTGATTCTATTTTATTTGTTAGGTTATTTTGTTCATTAGATGCCTCTTATAAGTGAGATCTTATGGTATTTCTCTTTCACTGACTGGCTTATTTCACTTAGCATAATAGTCTCCAGTTCCATCCATACTATCATAAAAGGTGGGAGTTCCTTCTTTCTGCTGCATAGTATTCTGTTATGTAAATGTACCACAATTTTTAAAAATATTTTATTTATTTATCTTTAGATGGGAGGGGAAGGTGAGAGGGAGAGAAACATCAATGTATGGTTGCCTCCCATGCATCCCCCGCCGGGAACCGGCCTGCAACCCAGGCATGTGCCCTGATTGGAAATCAAACTGCAATCCTCTGGGTCCCAGGCCCATGCTCAATCCACTGAGCTATGCCAATCAGGGCTAAATGTATCACAATTTTTATCCACTCATTTACTGATAGGCACTTAGGCTGTTTCTAGCACTGTTCCTAGGCTGGCTATACATATACATATACAGCATTGCTATGAACCTTAGGGTGCATAGATTCTTTAAAATTGGTGAGTTGGGATTCTTAAAGTATATTCCCAGCAGTGGAATTGCTGAGTCAAAAGGCAGTTCCATTTTTAGTTTTCTGAGGAAAGTCCATACTGTTTTCCACAGTGGCTTCACTACTCTGCATTCTCACCAGTAGTGCACTGGGGTTCCTTTTCTTCACAACCTCACCATCACTTGATTGTTGATTTATTCATGATGGCCATTTTTACAGGTGTGAGGTGATAACTGACTGTGTTTTTAATTTGCATCTTTCCAATGACTAGTGATGTTGAGCATCTTTTCATATGTCTATGGACCACCTGTATGTCCTTCTTGGAAAAGTGCCTATTCAGGTCCTTTGCCTATTTTTCATTGGATTGTTTGTCTTCCTGGTGTTGAGTCATATGTGTTCTTTGTATGTTTTGGAGACCATACCCTTGTCAGATGTATGATTGGGAAATATTTCCTCCCATATAGTCTGTTCCCTTTTCATTATGATGATGTTTTCTTTAGTCATGAAGAAGCATTTTAATTCAATGTAGTCCAATTTGTTTATTTTTTCCTTTATTTCCCTTGTCCTAGCTGTAGGGATATCCAACCCATAGACCCAGGGTGGCTATGAATGTGGCCCAACACAAAATCATAAATTTACTTAAAACCTTTTTATTTCCTTGCTCATCAGTTTTCATTAGTGTTTGTGCATTTAATGTGTTGTCCAAGACAGCTCTTCTTCCAGAGACACCAAAAGGTCGGACACCTCTAGTAGGAGGTAAATTGGCAAATATATTGCTATGTAGGATATCTGAAATTTTCCTGCCTGTGTTTTCCTCTAGGAATTTTATGATATCATGACTTGTATTTGAGTCTTTTATCCATTTTGACTTTATTCTGGTGCATGGTGTAAGTTGGTGGTTTAGTTTCATTTTTTTGGATGTACCAGTCCAGTTCTCCCAACACCATTTATTGAAGAGGCTAATTTTACTCCATTTTACGCTCGTGCCTCCTTTGTCAAATTTTAATTGACCGTAGAGACATGAGTTTATTTCTGTACTCTTTATTCTGTTCCACTGATGTATATGTCTGTTCTTATGCCAATACCAGACTGTTTTGATTTTAGTGTCCCCGTAGTATAATTTGATATCAGGTTTTGTGATCCCTCCTGCTTTGTTTTTCTTTCTCAAGATTGCTGAGACTATTTGGAATCCTTTTTGTTCCATATAAATTTTTGAAATATTTGTTCTAGATCTGTGAAATATGCCATTGGTATTTTAATAGGAATTGCATTGAATCTATAGACTGCTTGGGGTAGTATGGACATTTTAATGATGTTAATTCTTCCAACCTATGAAGACAGTATATTCTTCCATTTATTTGTATCTTCTTTAATTTCCTTCTTCAGTGTTGTGTAGTTTTCTGAGTACAGGTCTTTTACTTCCTTGGTTAGGCTTATTCCTAGGTACTTTATTTTTTTTGTTGCTATAGTAAATGGGATTTTTCCTAGTTTCTATTTTTGATATTTCATTATTAGTATACAAAAATGCAATTGATTTCTGAATATTGACTTTGTATCCTGCTACTTTGCCAAATTCATTTAATAGGTCAAGTAGTTTTTTTGTGGAGACTACAGGGTTTTCTATGTACACTATCATGTCATCTGCAGATAATTATAGTCTTACTTTCTCCTTTCCAATTTGAATGCCTTTCATTTCTTTTTTTTTTTTGTCTGATCTCTGTGGCTAGAACTTTCAGAACTATGTTGAATAAGAGTGGTGAAAGCAAACACCATTGTCTTGTTCCTGATATTAAAGGGAAAGATTTTAGTTTTTGCCTGTTGAGTATAATGTGGGCTGTAGGTTTCTTGTATATAGCCTTTATTATGTTGAGGAATGCTCCCTCTATTCCCACTTTGCTGAATGTTTTTTATCATAAATGGGTGCTATACTTTATCAAATGCTTTTTTAGCATCTATTGATATGATCATGTGGTTTTTGTCCATCATTTTGTTTATATAGTATTACATTTATTGATTTGTGAATATTGTACCATTCTTGCATCCCTGGGAAGAGTCCCACTTGATGGTGGTGTGTGATCTTTTTAAAGTATTGCTGAATGCAGTTTGCCAATATTTCGTTGAGGATTTTAGTGTCTATATTCATCAGCTGTATTGACCTATAGTTTTCTTTCTTTGTTCTGTCATTACCTGGTTTTGGAATTAGGAAAAACTGGCCACATAAAAAGATTTACAGAGTTCTCCTTCTTGAATATTTTGTATTAATTTGAGAATGATAAGAGTGAGTGCATCCTCATATGTTTGTTGAAATTCACCTGTTAAGCCATCCAGTCCAGGGCTTCTATGTGCCAGGAGTTTTTTGGTTACTGTTTCAATTTCACTAGTTGGCATCAGTCTATTTAAGCTCTCTTCTTGGAAGCTTCCTCTTGATTCAGTTTTGGAAAATTGTGTGTGTCTAGAAATTTGTCCATTTTACTCAGGTTGTCCAGTTTCTTGTCATATAGTTGTTCATAGTAATTTCTTAGAATTCTTTGTATTTCTGTGGTATTGGTTATAACTTCTCTTCATTCATTTTTAATTTTATTTATTTGGGTCCTCTATTTTTCTTGATGAGTATGGTTAAAAGTTTGTCAATTTTGTTTATCTTTTCAAAGAACAAGCTACTGGATTTATTGATCCTTGGAATTGTTCTTTTAGTCTCTATGTCATTTAATTTAGCTTTGATCTTGATTATTTTCTTCCTGTAACTCACTTTGGGCTCTGTTTTTTGTTCTTCCTCTAGTTCTTGTAGATATAGGGTTAGGTTGTTTATTTGATATTTTTCTGTCTTCTTTAGGTAGGCCTGTATTGCTGTGAACTTCCCTCCCAGGACTGCCTTTGCTGTGTCCCATAGGTTTTGGGTTGTTGTGTGGCCATTTTTATTTTTTTCTAGATACTTTCTGATTTCTTTTATGATCTCATTGTTGGGCCTTTCATCATTTAATACTGTGTTATTCAGTCTCCATGTATTTGATTGTTTTTGAGTTTTTTCCTTGATGTTGGTTTCTAGTTTCAATCCCTTGCGATCTGAGCACATGCTTCATATGACTTCAATTTTCATGAATTTGCTGAGGCTTGTTTTGTGTCCTACCATGTGGCCTATCATTGAAAATATTTCATTTGCATTTGAAAAGAATGCATATGTTGCTTCTTTGGGGTGAAAGTTTCTATATACATCAATTAAATCCTATCGACATCTTTAATATCATCAATACCAAACAATAAAATTTTTTTGTTAATTTAAAGAACATACACGAAGGACCCATATACATGAACAATGGTATGGGGATTGACTATAGAAGTTGGGGTGGGCAAGGTGGAGGGAATTTCAGGGGGGAAATTTGGGACAGCAGTGAGGAATAAACAACAAAGCATTAAAAAATAAAAATAGAGATATAAAAATAAATAAAATAAGTATCATTGAAAATAAAAATAATTTTTGTTGAATTTATTGGGGTGACATTGGTTAATAAAATTATATAATCTCACAATTCCATAATACATCATCTGTACATTGCCCTGTATGTTCACAACCCCAAGTCAAGTCTGTTTCATCACCATTTATCCACCCTTTACCTTCTCCCTCCCTCCACCCGCTTTCCCTCTGCTAATCACTGTACTGTTGTCTGCATCTATGAATTTTTTCCTTTATTCCTTCACCTTTTTTATCCACCCCCACTACCCAATCCCTTCTTACAGCTGTCAGTCTGTTCTCTGTGAGTCAGTTTCTATGTCATTTATTTTGTTCATTAAACTCCACACATGAGTGAAATTATATAGCACTCATCTTTCTCTAACTGACTTATTTCACTTAACAAAATGCTCTCCAGGTCCAGAACTTGTTTTATATATGGGGGCAGTAAAGAAAAGAAAGGATGAAAATTTTTTAAATTTTTGAACTTGGTTAGCAACAGAACATAGGCAGGGAATCTGAAAGAGGATCAGTTTAGGGGGAAGAAGTGGATATGATGAATTTGGTTTAAGACATAAATTGCTTTGAATCTACAGCTAAATGATAGTTTACATCAGGCCGTGTGAAACAGCTATCATATTTTATAGATGAAGAATCCTTAAGTTTGAGATGATCCAGATCATCTTAGTAGAGATGTCCTAGAGGCACTTGACAATTCACAGCTAGATTTTAATGACAGAAAACTAGTGATACCAATTTTGGAGTCATACCAATAGTTTTACACTATAAGAATGAACAAATTGACCAAGGGAGAGAATAAGAGGAGAAAACTAAAGATATGGAGGAAACAATCAAATCAAGAGGCAAAGAAGAGACAGAAAATTTGGCTTCACTACTTGCTAGCTATATGAACTTGACAATCTACTGACCTTCCCTGGGTCTCAGGCAGCAGTCATTTCAAAGCCTGATGGCAGGATTAGGGGGTGGAGAGGATCTGCTTCCGGGCTCACTCATGTGGCCTCTAGTCTTTGCTGGTTGTTGACTAGAGACATCAGTACCTTGCTGTGCGGGTCTCTATAAAGGCATTCACAACATGGTACCTGGCTGCTCTTGGAGTCAGTGAGTGAGTGAGAGAGTGAGTGAGGTTAATTAAGATGAAGCCCCATTCATCCTATAACCTAATCTCAGAAATAACGTCTCAACATTTTGCCAAATTCTATTCATTTGAAATAAGTCAGTAAATATAGTCCACATTGAAGGGGAAAGAATTATACAAGGATGTGAATACCAAGAGACAGGATTACTGGGGGCCATTTTAGAGGGTGCCTGCCATAATATCTAACAGTTATATTCTTAGGCACCCATTTATTTTTATAGCTAATTTAGCTAATTCTGGCAATTAAATAATATTGAATCCAATGAGCTGGGCACAAACACAGTTGGGGCACAAAGAAGGCAAAAATAATTTTATCTAGAGGGAAATGGCATAGAACTTTCAGAGAAGAAAATTATGCTTGCATAAAATTCTTTTTTTAATTTTCAAATATTTTATTTTATTTTTTTATTTTTATTTTTTCCATTTTATTGAATGTATTGGGGTGACAGTGGTTAACAAAAATTATACAGGTTTCAGGTGCATGATTCTAAAATACATTATTTGCACACTGTATTGTGTTTTTACCACATCAAGTCTCTATCTATCACCAGTTATGCCCCCTATACCCACAATAAGATTCTTGATTGCATTATCTACTTACTTTTATTTCATGGATCTACACTCTGTATGCTCCGTTCTGTGGTACAGTTTATAGAATCTATTCAGTAAAATACTGATTTTTAAAAATAGGATGTAAAACTTTTCCATACCCAGAAGAGATTTCATATAACTCAAATAGTCATTGGCCAAAATAAAAACTTAATATCTATGCTGAAGGGCATTGAAATATACGATGTTATTTATCCTTTTGATATACTGGAAAATCTCTGAACAAAGAGTCACAAGCTCTGGGTTGTAATCTTGATTGTACTCTTCAAAATGCATGGCACTTAATTGTGTCATTGAAATGATATCTCATTGTGGTCTTAATCTGCATTTCTCAGATGGTTAGTGTCCATTAGTAGATGAGTGGATAAAACAACTATGAGATATTTACACAATGGAATACTATCTGTGTAATACTACTGTAGAAAAGAGAAAAGTTTTACCCTTTGTGACAGTATGGATGGACCTGAAGAACGTTATACTAAGTGAAATATGCCAGTCGGAGAAAGACAAATACCGTATGATTTCACTTGTATGTATAATAAAATCAACAAGCGGAACTAATAAGCAAAATAGAGACAGACTCATGAATAGAGAGCAGGATGACAGGTAAGGGTGGGAGAGGGTAGGGGGTAGAGGAGTTGAACACAAGGGTAAAAAGACTCCTGGACATGCACAACAGTGTGGTGATTGCAGTGGGGAGGGAGGTGTAAGGGGACTAAATGGTGATAAAAAAAAACTTATTAACTGAAAAAAAATAGGGCCATTGAAGAAACATTTAAGTCCTTCTGATATGCTAGGTAACTGTGTTTAGAGACTTGGCAGTGAGTAATCAGAGAATATCCTCATTCTACAACCAATACTATATGAGGAGTCTCCAGAGAAACAGAACTGTATATACATATATGGAAATTTATTATGAGATTTGTTTCGAAGATTGGATCATGTAATTACAAAGGATACAACCTGCCATTAGCAAAGTGGAGAACCACCGTGAAAGCTGCTGGTGTAATCTAGTCCAAGTCCAAAGGTCCAAGAACCAGGAGAGTAGATGGAGTAAATACCAGCCCAAGAACAAGAGAAAAACAGATCTTTCAGCTCCAGCAGGTAATCAGGAAAAAGAAAGATGGACTTCCTCCTTCCTCTACCTCTTGTTCTGTTCAGGCCCTCAGGGGACTGGATGATGCCCACCCAGGTTGGGGAGGGCAACCTGCTTTCCTGAGTCCACTGATTTTATTGCTAATCTAACTCAGAAACACCTTCAAGACATAACCAGAAATAATGTATGGTCAGATATCTGGGCATCCCCTAAACCAGTCCAGTTGACATAGAATTAATGATCTCAAATGCTGTCATTTAAAAGACTTCTGTATTAGTTTGCAAAGTTTGCAGGAGCTTCCATAACAAAGTACCAGAAACTGTGTAGCTTTAACAACAAAAATGTATTGTTTCACAGTAGTGGAGGCTAGAAGTCTGAAATTAAGTGTCAGCAGAGTCGGTGCCTTCTGAGGGCTGTGAAGTGTTAAAAAGGAGAGCACAGGCCCAAAATTGCATCACTTATGCTAAAGCCCATGATACCAAACCTAGATTTAATACCTGACCTACTTGCTGTTTGAACCTCTCCCAGAAATACAATCTTAATCAACCAGTGTGGAATTTTCTGATCCAACCACAACTGAGCAAACTGGGGCTCGGCCATGTGGACCCTTAACCCATGACTCAACAATGAGTGTTAAAGAACAGAGGTTTTTATTAACCGAATTCCAACCTCAGGGGAGCCGAGGGAACTCCTGCTCAGAGCCCTCCTTTCCCACAAGACCCAGAGCTTCTCTTGCTCCCCAAAAGGCTACAGGCCAAAACCATGCCCACAAGTTCCCCATATCCTTATCTGTCCATCAGCCAGTCATGCAAACAAGTCTCCATCCTCTCTGGAATGTGCTCTGTGGGTTTCAGAGTCCCATCCTCTCACAGCAGCTCCTTCCTTCAGGATCTGGGGTGCATTGTTCTCAGCCTCCATGCAGTGACTCGGGAAACCATGTGTCATGCTCCACTGGGTCATGGTGGGGTCCAGGGAGGCACGTGTCCCAAGAGAGTGGCTTCTCCAAACATCCTTCAGAGAAGCAGAAGTACTTCCTCTCTCATTCCAGACCACGTGGCTTCTCTCTCTTTTCTTTCAGCCTGTTTTCGTTTTAAATGCTCACCCCAGAACTTCCTGCATGACCTCATATCCAGCCCCTCTTATGGTGTGTTAGCATCTGCCATTTTTGACAGTTCCCTGTATGTTTTATCTTCTTTTGGCTGCCATCTTTAGTTAGGGCAAGGGTTTCCGGTGGCACAGGGGTATTAGGGGTGGGCATCTGCCTTCCCTGGCTATATCACAAGTCACTACACACTCAGAGTCACATACACCTTTTGCCCTAAGCAGCAGTCCCCTTCTCTTCAGGAAAGGCATGGCTATGAACTTGCCATTGTTATGTGAAGTATCTTAAACACCATATCATCCACTTCCCTCTTCCCCCAATCAAGGGTTGTAGGGAATACATCCTGTTATTTTCAAGGGACCCTACTCTGCCCCCCATTACAATACCAATGAGGTAATCTGTATTCTGTTATCCCCCAAAATGTCCTAGTCTAAAAACAANAGTGGCACAGGGGTATCCGGGGTGGGCATCTGCCTTCCCTGGCTATATCACAAGTCACTACACACACTCAGAGTCACATACACCTTTTGCCCTAAGCAGCAGTCCCCTTCTCTTCAGGAAAGGCATGGCTATGAACTTGCCATTGTTATGTGAAGTATCTTAAACACCATATCATCCACTTCCCTCTTCCCCCAATCAAGGGTTGTAGGGAATACATCCTGTTATTTTCAAGGGACCCTACTCTGCCCCCCATTACAATACCAATTAGGTAATCTGTCATATGGACCCTCTCCATCTCCCATAACAAGAAGTATCAATCTGCACAATAAAAACCCTTGCCATTCTGTTATCCCCCAAAATGTCCTAGTCTAAAAACAATCCTTTCTTTCTTTTTCTTTAAAGATTTTATTTATTTATCGTTAGAGGGGAAGGGAAGGAAAGAAGGAGAGAAATATCAATGTATGATTGCTTCTTGTGAGTCCCCTGCTGGGAACTGGCCGGTAACCCATGCATGTGCCCTGACTGGGAATCGAACCATGATGGTGTGGTTCGCAGGCCCACGCTCAATCCACTGAGCTACACCAGCCAGGACTATAATCCTTTCTTTTCTTTTATTAACAGTTTGCTTGCCCAACTCTTCTTTCTATAAAAACATTTCATTTTGCACAAGCCCTCAGAGCATCCTTCTAGGAGCTGAATGGGTGGCTGCCTAATTCATGAACTGCTTAATAAAGCCAACTAGATCTTCCAATTTACTCCACTCAACTTTGTTATTTAACAGAAGAAAGAATTTGTTCTGGGCCTCTCTTCATATTGTGTAGACAACGGTTTTCTCCCTGTGTTCCTTCATATTGTCTTTCAATACATGTCTCTTTTTGTGAGGGTGCTGGTCACGTTGTGGTAGAGGCCTACCCTCCTATTCCAGCATGACCTCAGCCAGTTATTGGGTTGGCTAAAAAGTGTTGTTTTTTCTGTATGATGGCACTAGTAGTGCTTAGTTGTCTCTAATGTCATTCGAAACAATTTTGTTACATTCTATTGTGACAGCTGTCATATCAGCATGCATTTAAAAAATTATCAAAATTGTCTGATTGCTGTGGCTAGAACTTCCATAACTATCTTGGTGAATTTTTGTGTAGCCATTGTAATATTGAAGGTGGGAGAAAAAATAAGCGTCACTTTTGGCACATTATGCTTTATTATTTTACGAAAGGTAAAAACGCAACTGAAATGCAAAAAAAGATTTGTGCAGTGTATGGAGAAGGTGCTGTGACTGATCAAATGAGTCCAAAGTGGTTTGCAGAGTTTAGTGCTGCAGATTTCCTGCTGGGTGATGCTCCAGAATCAGGCAGACCAGTTGAAATTGATAACGATCAAATAGAGACATTCACTGAGAACAATCAACATTCTACCACACGGGAGATAGCCAACATACTCAAAATATCCAAATCAGTACAGCTATTGGTGAAAATAAAAAGTGTACCTTTCATTTTACAGAAGAAACTAAATGGACTTTTTGGCCAACTCAATATGTCTGCAATGACACTCTTCCCACATCAGATCACCTTCTGAGAGCCTGGGGCATAGGAGTTCAACACATGAATTTCAAGGAACAAAATGCAACCTTAACAACTTCCATGGCTCATCTATAAAGCCAAGACAATAGCGTCTTTCAATATTTTAATGAAAACTTTCTTCATTTTTTAAAACATAGTTATGGTTCTAGGCAACAGGCAGCCCAAGTGGAATAAAGTATCTCTAGGACACACAGCCTACTCAGGCCTTGCTCATCTTTTGATTCTCAAAAGCAAGCATAATGCTGGGTCCAGAATATAGGATTCATAAATATTTGAAGAATGGCAACAGGACACGGAGCAAAGAGGGAGGAAGGGATATAGGAGGGAAGGCTCGGCTTGCTTTACATCTTCCCTGGTGACAAAACAATCATTGCTTGTCGTTTCCTTGGTTAATTCAAAGCTTTGTAATGGTCCAAAATCACTGGTTCTAACAGATATGAAAATCTTAAATATCTGGATCAAATGCCTGGTAGAAATTCACTGTGGACCAGAACAGCCTGCATGTGTCCTTACAAATTCAGAGACTGAATGTAACCTCCACCTAGAATGGTCTAAACATAGAAATTTCTCACTGAAGGTGGGTCATGGAGGGTAGTCACATCCTAGGCTTGTAGTTTCCTTGAGAAAAGTCAATCTTTACCTTAACTGAGCCTGTCTATTGTCTTTTTGCATCTAATCTAACACACCTTTGGAATGTCAGAGTAATCTTTTTCCAGACCTCTCAGGGCACAACCACAGAATAAGAGCAGAGACCACAGAAAGCCCCTCATCATTATCCATTTTTGAATTAAAAATTATTTTTCAATTACAGTTTCCATTCAGTATTATTTAGTACTTGTTCCAGGTGTACAGCATAGTGGTTAGACAACCATATACTTCACAAAGTATTCTCCTGATAATTCTAGACCCACCTGGCACCACACACAGTTCCCCTCATGGCTATCTTATTGCCTGAATACCATCTCTATGTGCTGTAAACGTTAATTAACTATCCTCTACCCAACAGTGTAAAAGAAGTATGCATTTCTCAATTTTGCCTTTTTAATTTAATCTCAGAGATTTCTTGGCTTTGTTTTCTTCTGCCCCCTTATTCTAGAACCAGTGGATTTCATGGAACCCCTTACACCGCCTCCTTTTCCTTCTGTTTTTTGAAGCAATGATTTTTTAAAAATTTTTGTTTATCGTTGTTTGAGTACGATTGTCTCCATTTTCCTCCCCGCCACTTCCCCCGTCCCTCCCATCCCTGCTTGCTCTTTGTCCATGTGTCCTTTATACATGTTCCTTGAGGACCCTTCCCCTAGACAGATGGATGAATAGCTCCCCCTCCCCCCTCCCCTTTGGTTGCTGTCAGTTTGTTCTTTATTTCAGTGTCTCTGGTTATATTTTGCTTGCTTGTTTGTTTTGTTGATTAGGTTCTACTTATAGGTGAGATCATACCATATTTGTCTTTCACCACCTGGCTTATTTCACTTAGCATCATGCTCTCCAGATACATCTATGCTGTCATGAAGGGTAGGAGCCCATCCTTTTTTCTGCTGCATAGTATTCCACTGCATAAATGTACCATAGTTTTTTGATCCACTCATTTACTGATGGGCACTTGGGTTGCTTCCAATACTTAGCTATTGTAAATTGTGCTGCTATGAATATTATACTTTTTCTAAGGTATAAAATCAGCTTCAAAATTTTCATTCTCCAGGACATTTTCTCAAACTCTTGAGATTTTGTTTTCCAGCAATTGTCATCAGTTTGACCCAAATAAACTCATAAAAATTCTTACAGATTTGAACTTTATTATATATTTGAACTTTATTTTATATTGACAAGGGATAATACCCTGCTTTATTTTGCTTTCTTAGGCAGCCTGGAGCCAAGGGTCTCAGACTTATATATATATAACATCAACATGAGAATTCTCATATCATAACTTTGTGATCAAATACCCAGGCCTTTCTTTAGTTTGGTCTCTGACCCTGTTCGAGTGACTAGGCCACTTTGCAGTCTAAACTCTCACTCTGACTACCTGACAAACTGCCTTCCCTGTTTCACCACAAAACTTGTTTTATTGGTTTGTTTCTCAGACTGCAGGGGGAACTGAGGTGTTGGCTGATGACTCCTGATCCTGCCTATCCTGCTGACCACGTCTTATGGCTCCAACTGTTCGCCGTACTTGTGACTCTATCTGATGCCCATGAGTCACCTAAAACTACTCATTGTTCTTATCTCACAACCCCATTTGTTGACCACAGACTCAGCTGACCCTTGAAAGCCCAGTTGCTTCCACTAACCAGAAAATGAATTATGCAAATTTATGTTCTTGTTTCCCTAGCAACCCATCCCTTTGACTCCTGCTTTGTAAACCCTTTCCTTATTCCTCCCACCTCAGAGCGAGTTTTCAGTTCAACACAAAGGTCTTTGATTTGCAAATCATATCAGAACAAAGCACTCCTTAATTGTTCAGAAAAGCCCTGTGGAAGTTTTGTTTGCATATATTAGATGTAATCTTTACATCTAGCTCTACCTTTTCCTTTTATAGGAAGACAACTCTGTCCCAGAAGCACTGCCCGCAGTCACATAGCCAGTTCTCTGGTAAGTCAAGCCTCAAGTGGCTTCTCTCTTCTTCCACTGTCCTCTTTATATCACGGTACTGACCCTGCTTCTTACACTATAACAGAAACAGCTAATTCCTCCCTACCTATGAGGGTAGGAGAGAGCAGATAAATACCCCAAACAACAGACCTTACCAATGTTGCAAATCCTCACACAGGTCTCACTGAAATGGATTGAGTATCACCTTGGAGTGAAGGTGGGACTAGTGAGGTCCACCTATTATTACCTGTGTACCTTGTGAGGGATGAGCCCATGGTCAACTGACTGTAAAGTAATCTCAGCCATGAGGCTACTTGGTTTAGATCTTAACCTCAAGGGCCAGAAAATAGGAGGGTATCTTCATTCAGGGCTTTAACAGGCTTTGAGAGAACATTTTCCCCAAATTCCCTATTTGGTCTGATGCTAATGCTTGCTAGTGAGCGAATCTTCTTTGTTACTTATGACAATGAAGGCTGTGAAAACAAGAACCATCCCAACAATTGACATTGCCACATGAAGGGCATCGTACTAAGTGCTTGACATGCATTATATCATTTAGTCATTCTCACCACAATCCTGTGGCATAGGCCCTGGTACTCTCCCCCTCTTACAGATGAGAAAACTAATGAAATTAAATGCCCTACCAATGGTCCCACAGCCAGAAGAACTAAAACTCCACCCAATCCTGGCAGGCTTTAAAGGCTGCACAAGCACCAGCCAGGAGACTTAAGGTAAGTCACTCACCTCTCAGAACTTCAGTTTGTGATGTCAGCTGGGATTAAAGATACTGTTACAGGGGGATCTGGCCAGACTGCTGGGTGGAGCAACTGGAGGGACCCCTGAAAGAGGTCGGGATGTGCCAGAGACAGCAAAGCTGCAACTGGAGCTTGATAGATTTCCATACCCTCCAGTAAAGGTAAACAAACTAGTAGGGCTCATGACAGAGCTGGAGAAAGCTTGCACAGAGTGCATGGGCTGAAAATGTCACAACACACGTGTACCATGGAGGTTTTCATGATGGCAGGAGGAGGGGCAGAGACACTGTGTAGGCTGATGGGTATGATGGACACTAGCCTGGAATGGCTGGGAATTTGGAAAGTTTCACTGCTTATGGAATTTGGGGCCCAGACTTTCAAACGGAGGAGGTGCAGGAACTTGCCCATTTTTTTTTCTTTCCCTCGCTCACCTGGTTGTGAGCCTGGAGTGCGCACAGAACCCGGCAGGTGCTGGGCTCCACTTGCCCCCTTTATCCCTTGCCCTTGTTCACCTGGTCAGGCGCCAGCTGGTGCTGGGCCACACCCTGCTGGCAGCAGCCCACAGGACACTGTGGCTCTGCTCCGCACGGGTCCTGACATTGCCCCTTCTCTTGTTCAGATATCAGCGCACAGATGCATGGACCAGAACACTCACCAGATGGGAGGCATGAGCAGCAATGGGCAGCAGACTCCCATATGGAGCCCCTGGCATGACCAGTGGTGTGGTCAGCAGTGGCCCCAGGCCCCAGCAGAGGAAAGAACTTGTGGTGAGGCAGTGGTGATGCAGACCCCACATACACCCACTCCACAGAGAGAGAGCCTGAAGCTGGAGACCCATTCACGTAACAGACATGAGCAGACAGATATGAGTGGAGTGAGGTGTCTGTATGCTGACTCTAGCTCTGGAGGTGGCAGGCTTCTCTCTGTGTTTTGTAGAGGAGGTTGGGCTGGATCCCAGGAGCCCCAGCTCCCCCAAATTGAGCAACCTTTTAATAAGGACCTCTTTCCTTTCCCATCAGTCTTTGTGTTATGCCTGTGTTTGGTGGCAGGCGGCCGGATCCCACTTTGTTGGGTAACAATACCTGCCTCGTCGGTGTGTCACGCAGGTTAGATATAATGCCTGTCAAGTGCTTAGTATAGACTCCACACTGCAACCAATTCTCCACACAAAAACGGCATTTTAAGGCCCTCTTCCTGTTATTCTCATTTATCATACAAAAATCATGGGAGGACAAATATATTCCTTCTCTTAATACTTCAGTGAGAATAAGAATGAATGAAGGACTCAGTGAGGACCCTGGGAGACTATGGGGTTATGGACACAGGAGAGAACCCAAAGGACACTTACCACAGTTTAGTCCAAGTTTGAAGGTCAGTGAAAGACAGGCTATTATCCACGTCATAAAGCTAGACAGAATATTTATGGACTGGACAACAGGGAGCCCCATTTGTGTAGTGAGAGGAGTTATTCCTGGACGCCTTTAGGATTCACAGTGAAAAGTGAGCTCACTTCTCTGGTGGTAATACAAGAGCCATTAGGTGGGCCAGCTACAGGGCGCCGATGTCGGCATTTACACATAGCCTCTCACCCCATCCCCCACAGCAACCCCAGAAGGTAGGGTTATTTTTCCTGTTTTATACAAGAGGATACAAACCTAAGTCTGCTTGACTCATAAACCCATGATCTTAAAACTGTACTTACTAGAACAGCCCGGTTGCAAGTGGGAAACAATAAAAAGAGGAAATAGAATTATGAAAGCAGTATTTCGCAGATTTCCTGAGTAAGAAACCAAAACTGGAAACTAGAAACTCATTCTCTCTCTTCTTTCTGTGTCTGTTTCTCCTCCTTTGTCCTTGGTCCTATTGTAGAACCAGCCACTGCATACTTCTGAGGTTATGTGCTACAGATCCGTCTTCTTATGCAGACCCTTTTCAAGTTCCCAGGGGAATCAGATTGGTCCCGTTTGAGTCAGGTGTGTTCTAAAGTTCATACTGGTTGAGTACCAGTACAAGTATGGCAGACAGAAACCACCCCTGGGAACTGAAGGGCATAGAGAAAGAGGATTGATGTTTGGGGCGGATGAACACTGGAAAGGTATTTTCCTAGCTATACTACTTCCCTATAATATGTTCAAGCTTTTATTTATTTCAGAAAATCCAAACCTAACATGACCTGCATTAACATAAACGTTAGTTGAGGAATGTGTAATAAAGATTATAGGTGCCCAAAGACAAGTGCCTTTGACAGAGAAACTAGTAAACCCAGAGTAATGTATGGTAGCCAAGTAAAGAGCAGCAGGCCAGCTGCCTAATTTAAATGTTTTTCAGTTTCTATGGCAGTGCTGTCTGATAGGGGAAAAAAAGCAAGCTACAAACCTAATTTTAAACACTTTAGTAGCCATGTCTTTCTTAAATGAAAGAGGTAAATTCATGATAACAATATATTTTATTTAACCCAATGTCCATAACATTAACATTTCAACATGCAATCAGTATTAAATAGTAATAACAATCTATTTTACATTTTATACTAAGTCTTCAAATATCTGATATGTATGTTTCATTTACAGCACATCTCAATTTGGATACAATATTTTCATTGGAAATATCTGATCTGCATTAGACTTCCTAAAATTGACAGTTAAATAAGTAGAGTTGTAACCACATGTTCCATTATTTTACACTATCTCTCATTAATTGCACAGGATACAATTAATCTATGCCATGAGTTTCAGGTATGTCCCACTGAGCTGGCCCATTGCTCTGACTGCTCCTCCTATGCAGACTTGATCATCAGTGAAATGGCCACGCAGAGACTGTGGGCCTCTGCCCTGAAAGACAAAAATAGCTGGAAACTGGGAGATACACTGGTTCACCTCTTTGCTCAGTGTAGACGACAATAAATAATTTTTTCATCCATTGACTAAAAAGTGTTTTAGTAATGTTTGAGGATTTGTTTGTTTCGAGGTTTGTTTTTTGGGGGGTTTTTTTTTTTGCATTTAAAAAATCTACTTTCCTTAGGAAGAGTTTTTCTGAAATTCTGTAATTGCTTGTGGGGGTCAGGAGATGCTGATGAGTGCAAAACACTGGAAACAAAATGCAAGCAGCTGACATTTGTCTCCTGTTGGCAATTCTTGCGTACAGTGGGTGGTAGCAAGAGACAATAGTCGGTGTGCAGAGCACCAAGCCAACACTTCTAGGCTGAATGACAAGTTCTCAGTAGAACTTTTACCAGTAGAAGCCATTTGGACCATGGCCTAAAAGCACAATCTTGTAAAGACAACTCATGTCTGATAACCTCTAGTCTGGTGCCAGGGAAAGTCTCCTACCAGAACATGTAGGTTCCAGTCCCTTTGGCCTAGGGTTCTCACACTCTCCTCTCTTTGTTATTACTGAGCCTGTTGGGGCCTCGAGTTTTCTTAGGCTTTTTCTTATTGGTATTTTGATTCAAAGAAGGTAGTGACAGCTCCATCTCCCTTTTCTTGGCATCCCAGTCTTGGTCCTGCTGGTCCAGAGGCAGCCCCTTCTGCCTGGCCATGTGGCGGTGGTCACGGCACTCAGGCTCGGCCCTAGGGAAGGGGGAGACAGTGACTCTCAGAGAACGCTCAGGAGAGATGGCCAGGCTTTGAAATGGACCTCTCTTCTGACCCTCTGCACACAGCCTGGGCACCTCAGAGCTCCAGTCCAAAGGAAGGAGGCCAAGTTCAAGCATTTCCAAGTGTATACTTAAGGAGGTCTCAGACACTAAGAAAACTACTGGGAGGTAGAGAAAACCAGTGTGCAGGAGTGAAATGTTAACAGAATCAGAGAGTTAGGAACATAGCTTGAAGGAGTGCTAATTCTTGAAGCGCTTGCATTTCTACAACAAACAGCATATTACTAGAAGCTGTTTTCCTTAATTTATGTATATTTTTATTTTTCTTAATTATGAAAGCCATGGATGTTCATTACAAAAAGTTTAAAAGGCCCTGGCTGGTGTAGCTAAGTGGATTGAGCACGGGCCTGCGGACCAGAGGATCGCAGTTCCATTCCCAGCCAGGGTACATCCCTGGGTTGCAGGCCAGGTCCTGGCAGGGGGCACACGATACATTGTGTGTCCCTGGCAGAGGCAACCATACACTGATATTTCTCTCCCTCTCTCCTTCCCTTCCCCTCTAAAGATAAATAAATAAAATTATAAAAAAAGTTTAAAAGTATAGAAACATATAAAAAATAAAAATGACTAATAATTGTGTATGTACTGGTTGTATACATGGATTCATTCAAAGAATGGTTACTGATGATAGGTAGGTCATTAGATAGACAGATGGATGAATAGGTTGTCATACACACATGAACAATGAGCAGTGTACATATGTATCAGTGTGTAGATGGGTCAAAGGTGAGCATGTGACTCGCCTAAAGACTTTAGTGAAGGCCACTTCACAGAAATAAAATTCGAGCCAGTATGAAGACCAGCGGAATTTGAAAGGAAAGATGATGGCGCAGGAAGGGAGAACAATATGTAAGTGCAAAGCATTACACAAAGCTCAGTTCATTCAGAGGACAGAGAATCTGCATGTCCCTCAGCGCCCCTCCTCCCAACAAGCTGGCAGTGACATCTCAATAATCAGATCACATACATTGTGTCTCTCAATATTCAGTGTCCCTCCTCTGCCCTGCTCTTATGACCCTTGTCACTTCTATCTTGTATTACTGTTATTTATGTCAATAAGTTACCTCCTGTCCCTGACAGGGAACTTGATGTTCCAGTACTGTAACAGATTTATCTTTCAATCCTTTTTAGTATCCAGTTCAATGCCATGCACATAGTAGGACTCCAGAGTATTGGTTGAATGAGATAGGCACTACTTAGGGAAGTTGGATCAAAAGTTGAATTAGCTAGGATCCCTCAGATATTCAGAAAATTGTCAAATACTGTCGAGGCTTCTTTTAAACTCTCTTACATTCTTTCTCTTTATCATGTTCACCCAGGACCTCACCCAGTTGCAACATGAATTTCTAAGAAACTCCTTAATGATCTTTTTACCTACAGTCTAAGTGCCTTCAATCCTATCTGAACAATACTTCTGCCTCTACTACTAAAGGAGTGACTTAGCTGAAGCATCTCTTTCAGCTTGTCATTTCTTTAATGAGCTCACACTCATGTGTCTGCCCAGCTCCCTGTGGCCAACCACTCACCCACTTGGCCTCATTCTCCACTTCTCTCTGGTGTAACACTCTGCTTAGCCAGGCTGCTCATTTTTCCACTACCCCTCCACCTCCTCACGTGTACATACAACCCATGCACATTTCCAACTTAGTGTCTTTCCTCCCAATCAAGAATCTTTCTCCCTCCTTCATTAGCCAGGTCTTTAGCCATCTTTCAAGGTCCAGATTCATTTCTCCTTAAGCAGGATGGCTTCTCTCTGAACTCCGTGACTGTCAGAGGGAAGTTCCTCATGGGAACTGATGGTAAGTAGAGATGACTTACACATGATGCGTTTTTTGTCTATTCATCACTCTCTGCCCACTTGTCCTGGTAACAGCACTCCCAGCTACTTGGAGGAGCCATGCCTCCCCCACTTCACTTATTCTGGGATGCTTTTCACACTTAGCTGCCCCTTGGTCACTGAGAGGGGCTGCGATCACTCAGAGGAAGTCAGTGGAGAGAAGCCAAGGACAGGACCCTGAGGAATTTCACCAATTTGCTCAGGACCCTGAGTAAAAATAGGCACCTAGAAAGAATTACGAGGAGAAATAGATAGGTAGACAGAGAATTAGAAGAGAGTAGCATCAGCTACAGCAAGAGACAAGAGTTTCAAGAGTATCAGATATCAAGTTAAGTGGAGGTAAGATACAAATTGAGAAGAGGCCACTGATTTGGGAACAAGTCTCCCTGGTAACACGGATGAGAGCTGATTTAGCACAATGATAACTCTTATACCATGTCCCATATTCCAACTTGCTGTCCTACCTCTATTATCTGAGATCATTTTATATAATCTAAAATAATAATTATAATAATTGTATGTTATGGCATTAAAATGATAGTAATGTATAATTACAAAAATTATAATTTTGCATAATTTATAAGTAATAGATTTTATATAACCTAACACATAGTTTCTAGACTAAATTAGTCATTTCAGCAACAAACTAATAAAAACAACTCAAACAATAGTTGTCTGAATTTCTTCCTTTCATTTTCATTGAAGATCTAAGATCTTTCTCATCTAAGATCACTGAGTCAGCAAACACCTTGGTCACGAGCTCCTGTTTCTCTGTCCTTTCAATAGTGGGAAATAAATGGAACTTACTTCTCTAGGAATGCCACACAGGCCTTCTGCCCGTAGATCTGTGCGATCCTTTTTGGTGTGTCTCCAAAGAAGTCGGGAGCGTCGATGGCGGCGTGCAATGCATGGAGAGTTTTGAGCACATTCAGATGGCCTGACTCAGCTGCAAAATGAGCTGGAGTCCAACCCACATCAGTTACCAGGCAGGGTCTGGCTCCGTACTGTATGAGGAGTTGCAGCACCTCCATATGCCCTTAGAGGCACCAAGAAGAAATAGGAGAGGGTTGAGATTAAAATATGTCTGCCAGCCGGAGGACAGGGCTAATTTAGACAGCACAAAAGAGGGGAAGAAATTGGCCTTTGAGGCCCCTCCATCCTCTTAGCATCCTTCCCTCTTCCCTTTTCTTCTCCTTAGGAAGGACCCATCACCCCATCCTCACCCCTGAAGAACTGAGCTCTCACCCAGGGCCCAAGGGCCTATAATTATTCCCTCTACTCCTTCCCAGGCACTCTGCTCTTCTTCCCGCTCACTCCTGCAGCCCTGACTGGAAATTGTGCTTTCTCTCCCAAGTCACTCCACCCCTTCCTATGCTGGCACCAACAGGGCTGGCTGCTTTTGGCAGTCTCAAGGCTGATTTCAAAAACAAATATTTTGCTACAGCACAGATGGACCTTGAGGGCATTATGCAAAGTCAGACAGAGAAAGACACAGATGAGTCAGACAGAGAAAGACAGATACTGTATGATCTCAACTTCTGTGTGTGATCTAAAAAAAACGAAGCCAAGCTCATAGGTACAGAAAAAAGATTATATTAGTGGATTCTAGAGGTCAGGGGCAGGGTGAAATGGGTTAAGGTGATCAAAAGGTACAAACTTCCAGTTATAAGATAAATGAGTTCTGGGAATGTAATGTACAGCATGGTGACTATAGTTAATAATACTGTGCTACATATTTGAAAGCCCCAAAGAGAATAGGTCTTGAAACCTATGACAAGAAACGAAGATTGTAACTGTGGATAGAGATGGATGTTAGCTACACTTTTTGTGATGATCATATCACAATACATACAAAAATCAAATAATTATATCGTACACCTGAAACTGATAAAATGTTGTATGTCAATTGTATCTTAATTAAGAATATTTGAAGTCCTACTTACATTATAGCTAGGAAAGAGTAATTGTATGTTGTAGACTGCTCTGCCTGGTTTTAGGAATTGTATCTGTACCCCTTGTGGCTAAGGGCGAGGGCCGACTTTTGGAACACCAGCTGCAGGAGACAAAGCTTATCTCTGGTAGCAAATGCTGCCTCTCTCTGCCCCCAAAGCTTGGTCGGAAGTTAATGACGGGTAAGACTCCTCACAGCAGGGGGCAACCTAAGCCACACTCAATCACTTGGGAGGCCTTCATGGAAGGACTGGGGAGGGGGGCTGTAACAAAGAGCAATGGACTCTCGCCCCCAGCTTTGTCAAAGCCTGAGTCCCCATGTTCTCCCGGAGAAGCAGTTCCTGGCTCTAATCCCCTTAAACCTGAACATCTGATGGGGAGGGGTGCAGCTCCTTGCCTTGCTAGAGTGTGTCCTGGGGAAAAATCTGGCATCACAAAGACTTGCTGATAAACCTGTGAAATCTGCTCTGCTAAGAGTGCTTTCATTCATATGATAAGGGTCCAGGAGGAAATGAGTATGTCTCCCAAAGTTTCTGCAACTCTCTTCCTGACAGACACTGACTCAGACTCTGAAGCCCTCAGATATCTTTGAAATGTTATCTACTTTTTGATCCTCACCACCCTGTATTCCTGTGTATTACAACCCAATAAAAGGCTATGGAGGAAGGCACTCGGGGGTTTTTATCTCCTAGGAGAAACTGGCCAGTGCTGGCCTTTAGTCTCCCCTGAGAAACTGGCCACAGTTCACTTCGCCTCACTAAGCAGATCACATCATGTCTTGGCCACATTCACTTTCGTCCGTGGCACACGGGGGGGACTCGAGAGAGAAGTCACCACCACAGTTGCATAGGCTTTCTACTCAGATAGATGGGGCTTCTTACCTAACAATAAATACCAGTTACTGTGTCACCCCAGACAAGCAATAAATGTCTACAGCTCAGTTTTCTCATTTGTAAATTAAGGATATTGCCACTTACTTCATTGAGTTTTGGTGAAGTACAAATAAAAGCACAGATATGAAGTGCGTATAGCTAGCATACAGAAAGTGTTTGCTAAAAGGTCTCTGGTATAGCTACCATGACATTGCTCTTGAATTTTTGCAAAATTCTCCCAATTGATTTCTACAGCCAGCTATCCATTCTTTATAGAGGAGACAAAACAAATTTTTAGAAAGCAAAGTGGACTCTAACATTTTCTTCGTTAACATTCTTCGATGATGTTCTATTTCCAAAGGCCTTGACTAGCCCATTGGCCGAATTTTTGCCGCTATCCTCCTCCAATTCTATAACTGAGACATGTTAGGCATGGGGAATGCAGCAACAAACAAGACAAAGTCCCTGTCCTGCTACAGAAACAATGCTTCATTCCCGTTACAGGAAGGCAGAGGACCAATATTACTTGAGAGCGGACTATGTGCTGAGCACAGTACACCCTCTATTTCACTGAATCCTCACTGTAAGACTCCAAGGTAGCATTATTGTTCCATTGTGCAGATGAATAAACTAAGGCCTAGTGACATTAAATAACTTGGTAAGGTGCTATTCCTAGTAAGTGAAGGTGCCAGGATTGAAATGTCCCAACTGGCTCCCAAGAAATGTTCTACTTCCCCACACAGAGTCAATATACCACTGACTGGTGGTACCTTCACGAATGATGGACTCCAGGGAATGGGTTCTACCTGGGCACTGTCCACTCACCTTTGATTGCAGCCCAGTGAAGTGGGGTTCGGTCATTCCAGTCCACATCCTTGTAGTTTGGGTCACAGAGCCCTTTCTTCAGAATCTTTTTCACTGAACTGTACTCCCCTGCAGCCACAGCTTGGTGGAGCTTTGTCATGTCTGACATTTCGGCCAATTCCATGATAAAAAACAACTGTGGGAAAAACACACCCCCTAGCAAATTTTCTATAGCTCTTTATTCCTGGTGAGGAATCTTTATCATAAATTCGCATCCAGGTTGCTTCATGTGTGTGCTCTGCTGAGTGTGTATTTGGATCCTAGCTTCTGTGGTTGGTATGTGCCAGTCACCTACTCAAATCTATCAGCAGTCCCCTTCTGCCTCCAGGACTACAGGCTACAGTCATGGGCTGGTCCTTGTTATTTGTCCTCAACCCACTTTCCAGGGCTGGTAGTGTGACTCTGAGCTAATTGTGCAACTCTGTGCCTTACATTCCTCATCTGTGAAACAAGTACAATGTGCCAGGGCTATTGTGAGGGTAAGTGACAATCCACATGAAAAGTCTGTACTGGGTACAGAATATATATTCCATGGAAATTTAATACCAGTGCTATGTCAATTCAGAGATGGACAAAATATAAATGTACAAATGAAATGACTATAACTATTTACAGCATTAACACATAAATGAACAATTCTGAAACCATTGTATAGCTTGGGAATTCCTGAAAATCTTCCACAAGATTCACGAGGTCAAAATGGCTATAATTACAAATATGAAAATATCTTTGGCCTTGCTCACAGTGCTGACAATTGCCCTGATGGTGCGCAAATGGGTAGAAAAACTGCTGGGGTCTCAGCACAAGGAAAGGAGCAGTGGGCCGTGGCCCTAAGTGGGACCAGCAGTCATGGTAATCTTTACCACCACACGCATGCAGTTAAAAAAAAAAAGCTAATTTCAGTAAAGAAACTAAAACAATAAGAATTATTAGCTTTTATAAAATTTTTACCCTGCATTACATGACTTAAGGAAAGGGATTTTAAATATAATAAAATAGATCAACATTTGGCATGTCTACATCACTCCATGAACCCATATGCCCTGTATGACGAGACAGAATGTTGCAAAATTTCACATGGGTACAGAGACCAATTCAAAACAGGCCAGAGCATTTTAGTTCAACGAAGTTTAATTCAGAGTATGAAAAGCACACTGAGATCATTTTAGGTTCCAAGTGGCATTCAAAGCACTACCACTTGTCCAGTTTTGGTGTAGCATCTGAGAAAAATATTCGCACTATCTGAAAAGGGTATAAAATACCCCTCCCTTTTCCAGCTTCATATATGCATGGAACCAGATTTTGTTTATGTACTTCAACCAGAACAACAGACTGAATGCCAAAGCAGATATGGGAATACAGTTGTCTTCTATCAAGCCACATATTATAGAGATTTGACAAAAAGTAAAACAATGCCCCTCTCCTTCTCATTTGTTATTTTAGAAAAAGAGTTATCTTTCATAAAATATTTATATTATTCTCTATTATGCTTATTATCATTTTTGCAAATGAATTAATATACATTTTTAATTTTGTTTTAATTTCTAATGGCATGAATATTAATAGCTATAATCCACATTTAAAAAACTCCCTTTGGGATTCTCAGTAATTTTTAAAAATGGAAAGGAGTCCGGAAATGAAAAAGTTTGAGAACTACTGATGTGACAAAAAGGGGCTGAGATACAGAAAAAAAAGAGTGAGAAGAGAGCCACTTGAAAAGGGGCTGCCAGAAATGTCCCTTTGATCCCAGTACTGAAGTTGAGAGGTTTAGAAGTTGGAGTCAAATACAGTCGTGGTCCAGCAGCAGCGCTAGCCAGCACATTTTAGAAATCCAAATTCCTGGGCCCCAAGTCAGACCTACTGAAGGAGACACTGGGGTGGGAGGAGCAATCAGTGTTACAGTCAGTCCTCCAGGTGAGTCTGATGTATGTGGACATATGAGGGCCAACCCAGAGTGGGAGAGAAGGAAGTAACATCATTTATGCGCAATGTCCAAAGTGTTACGATGGTGGTGATTTTCTGGGAACAGAAGAAAAGGACCATTCACCAAGACTAGGAAGTAAAAGGCATTCTTTCTCTCTCTGAAAGTGACCTAAGCTGGGTCCCAGAAGAATGATGAACAAAATAGAAACAGAGGCCCAGGCACATGGAACAGCTGACAGTCAACGGCTGTGAGAGGGAAGTGGAAGGGAAGACTAGATGGAGGAAGGTGAAGGGATTGGCCAAAGAACACATATGCATAACCCATGGGCGCAGACAGCAATGTGGTGGGGGAGGTGGGCGACAGCAAGGGGCAGGTGGGCAAAAGGAAGGAAAATGGGGAAATCTGTAATAATATAGACAATAAAAATAAAGAAAAAATTATAGAACATTGAATAAAGTTTTTTGTCATGTACAATAATGCTACAAAATATGACAACATAATCATTCTTGTTACAGCTCTAAGTTTGCTTATGCCATTCATTTGAAGGGGTTTCTTATGCTATGTAATGCTTAATAGCATAAAGTCAAAATAAAAAATATTTTAAATAAGTTTTATCAGCTATAACTGAAATAAAATTAAAGGCACAAACATTATTTTTTTAGTATTTTTAGAAAGGATTTTCTTGTGGTAGTGTCATGTATTTATGTATCTGTGTGTTTATTATGGTTTAAAGAAAGTCATCTGATAAAATATCTAGAGATACCCTATGTGGAATAATTAATTGATTCACCTTTTAAACAAATTACTGGACACTTGCACTGTGCAACACAAAATCATATACTTCTGGTATATGGTATAAAATCATTCAAGAATTCACCCAATGTTTTGGATGTTGTTTTTCTATTTTAATATTTTAATTAAATTTATTTTTAAAAAGTTAAAAAAAGCAGCAGGAATAAGTCATCTTGGGCGCTGACAGTGGTGGGGGTGTCCCAGCTCAGGCGCAGCACGTCTGTGGCGGGAAGGCACACTCTGCCAAGTGCAAGCATTTCACCTTTAGTGTGTAGACCAACGGTCCACAGATTTTCTTATATAAGGCTAGATAGGAAGTTTTTTAGTAAGGCTAGATAGTAAGCCAACAGGTAAAATCAAATTGTCCTGTAACAAGAAAAACTCCTGCCTGCTTTAACAGGGATGCGGCCCCCTAGGAAAGGGCCGGTGATGGTGGGCCAGCATGCTTTGTGACCGGCACCGCTCAGCCGGAGACATTCTTAGGGTGAAGAGCAACCTGTCTGAGTAGGAAGGGCTGGCCGGTGGGATGGTCACTTTCATTCTACCCCAGGGATGCCCAGATCCCAGCACATTCTCTCTCCTCTCCAAGAGTCCGACCGTCACAAGTTGACAGCTGGCAGGAGGCAAGGCGACTTCACCGGACTAGGGGTTCACTGCTCAGTGCCTTTAGTTGCCAGTAGCAGAGTTCCCAAAGTGTAGGTGGTGAGCAGCAGGGCCCTGAGAAGCGGCTAGGCACAGCAGTGGGCTCAGGAGGCAAGTGCTGGGAGGAAATGAGGGACTCAGGGCACAGAGAGTAACCTCAGCTGGCTTCCCCAGGTCCACAGCACTTGCCCAGTGAGGCCCATCTCCATAGGTGCTGACCATGAGCTTAACGAAAACAGGGAGGGAGGCANACGGGGGGGGGGGGGGGTCCCAGCTCAGGCGTAGCACGTCTGTGGCGGGAAGGCACACTCTGCCAAGTGCAAGCATTTCACCTTTAGTGTATAGACCAACTGTCCACAGATTTTCTTATATAAGGCTAGATAGGAAGTTTTTTAGGCTTTGTAAGCGAACAGGTAAAATCAAATTGTCCTGTAACAAGAAAAACTCCTGCCTGCTTTAACAGGGATGCAGCCCCCTAGGAAAGAGCCGGTGATGGTGGGCCAGCATGCTTTGTGACCGGCACTGCTCAGCCAGAGACATTCTTAGGGTGAAGAGCAACCTGTCTGAGTAGGAAGGGCTGGCCGGTGGGATGGTCCCTTTCATTCTACCCCAGGGATGCCCAGATCCCAGCACATTCTCTCTCCTCTCCAAGAGTCTGACTGTCACAAGTTGACAGCTGGCAGGAGGCAAGGCGACTTCACCAGACTAGGGGTTCACTGCTCAGTGCCTTTAGTTGCCAGTAGCAGAGTTCCCAAAGTGTAGATGGTGAGCAGCAGGGCCCTGAGAAGCAGCTAGGCATAGCAGTGGGCTCAGGAGGCAAGTGCTGGGAGGAAATGAGGGACTCAGGGCACAGAGAGTAACCTCAGCTGGCTTCCCCAGGTCCACAGCACTTGCCCAGTGAGGCCCATCTCCATAGGTGCTGACCATGAGTTTAACGAAAACAGGGAGGGAGGCAGATTTGCCCTGGAGATTACAGTTTTATCAGCGTCTGGTGTATATAAAGTATCAAGGACTTTGTTAAAATGCAAATGCTGATTCAGTAGGATGGGGATGGGGCCTGAGATCCTGCATTTGTTAACAAGTCCACATAGCAGCTACTAGTTCACAGACCACACGCACTGGGTAAGCAATAGCTCTGCAGCTATAAGCTGGGGAGAGAGTGAGAGTAAGGGAGAAGCAGTCTGGCTGAGTCGCTGCTGGGTTTAAACAGTAGATGCCTGGGCCTCAGACCAAAAGTGTTTAGCATCTCTGAGTGGCTGGGCAAAGACATGGCTTTTACCATGAAGTGGGTACTCAGTGCATAGGTTAGGTAACAGAAGATGGTATAGGATTTTGTCTTGTTTTCATAGAAAACCCTTGTACTGGAGTATTCAATCAATGATAAAATAGAATGATAAGCAAAGGTGCCAGATGGTTTCTAACCTGCAGGTGTCACACAAATCCAAATCATTTTTAGCTTCAGTGCGTGGAAGCCTCTTTTCTTGCCATTCACACAAACCTTTATGCAGGTTTACACTTAAATAAACCCCACTTGCTTTACATGTGAGTTCATACTAAGGAAATTCCACAAGTTCCCATGGATAAATTATAATTTAAGTAGACACTCTCAGTGGGTAGGTAGCTAAATTTATTTGCAGAGAAACTGATGAGCTGATCCTAAAAACTCATGGAAATGTTAAAGGACTCGGAATGGCCAAAGAAACTGTGAAAAAGAAGAATAAAGTAGGATTCACACTTCCTGATTTCTAAACTATTAAAAAGATACAGTAATCATGGCAGTATGGTACAAAGTATGCCATGCAGCATAAAGATAGACATTTAGAGCAATGGAATAGAGCTAAGAGTCCCCAAAATAACTTTACATTTATGGTCAATTGATTTTCAACAAAGGTACCAGGAAAATTCAATGGGAAATAAATGGTCCCTAAATGGTATCGACACAATTGGATATCCACATACAAAAGAATGAAGTTTGTCCTCTACCTCATGCCATAGAAAAAACTTAACTTAAAAATGTACAACAGACCTAAATAAATGTCCTATAACTAAAACAGTTAGGAGGAAACATGGAGGTGAATCTTCATCGTGTTGGGTTAGGCAGTGGTTTATAGACAGGACAGGAAAAGCGCAAGCACAAAAGAAAAAATTAAGTAAATTGCATTTCACTAAAATTAAAAACTTTTGCTCCATAAATGATACCTCTGAGAAAGAATAAAGCAACTACAGAATGGGAGAAAATATTGGCAAATTATATATACAATAAAAATTTGTGTCCAAAATATATTGTTACAATTAAACACTAAAAAACAAATAACTCAATTAAAAATGGCCAAAGAATATAAACAAAAGTTTCTTCAAAACAGATATGCGCATAACCAATAGCGCTCTGTGACAGGTGCTCAGCATCATTAGTCACTAGGGAAATGCAAATCAAACCACAATGAGACACCACTTCACACCCACTAGAATAACTATAATAAAAAAGACAAATAATAACAACTGTTGGCAAGGACTTAGAGAACTTGGACCCCTCATACACCGTGGTGGAAATATCAAATGGCACAGCCACTTTGGAAAGCAGTTTGATAGTTTTTCAAAAGGTTAAACATAAGAGTTATTACTATGTGACCAGTAATTCTGATCTCAGATACATACCTAAAAGAAATGAAAACATATGTCCACATAAAAGCTTATACACCAATGTTTATAGCAGCATTATTCATAATATCCCTAAAGTGGAAACAATCCAAATGTCCGTTAACGGACAAATACATAAATAAAATGTGGGATACTCACACAGTGGAATGTTATTTGACAGCAAAAAAGGAATGAGGCGCTAATACATGCCATAACGTGGGCGAATCTTGAAGACATGCTAAGTGAAAGAAACTGGTCACAAAAGACCACGTATTTTAAGATTCTATTTATGTGAAATGTCCAGAATAGGCAAATCTATGGAGATCGAACATTGATTAGTGGTCGCCTAGCATTAGAATGACGTAGAGATGGGAAGTGCCTGCTAAAAAGTACGGGATTTCTCTTTGTGGTGATGAAATGATCTAAAACTAAATAGTGGATGGTGATGCTTTGACAGCTTTGAACATATTAAAAACCATGAATTGTGTACTTTAAATAGGTGAATTTTATGGTATGTAAATTATATCTCAACAAAGTTGTTTAAAAATAAATGATACTATAAATTAGATGGTTTTTTAAAAGAACAAAAAATTATTTGTAGAAAACATACACAATTCACTAGCTTACCACCGATTACTAGAATTTAGCAAATTTTTCTTCGTGTGAATCCCTGTATTGTATTCATGTGCCTGAATCTCTGTCTTCCTGGTACAGGTGGCACAATGTAAAAAAGTAGCCAGGAAATACAAGTTCTAGTGAATATGAATAATCTAGAATAACGGCAGCAAACATCTGAAGACAAGGATAATATAAAAATACTCACTGTCTTGCTTGAAACTGACTCGCTCGGTGCTGGCAGGAAGTCTCAGCAGCCGGCCTTGTTGTTTCACACCATGGAAACTGACCCCGCCTTCCTTCCTCATTAAAGCCCGTCAATCATCCTCAGCTTCACTAGGTGGTAACTTTAGAGTGGATGGGGACTGCCCCTCTGCTTTGCACTGAAACTAGTCAGCAATTCCAGTCTGCTTCCATAGTCCAAGTGTGGTCCCTGGTATGTTCATTTCAAATGGCATTTAATAAAAAAACATGAAAATTGGAAAAATGATCGACAGTCCACATGACACTATGGAGTAGTGGGGAACAAGGTAACCCCCTCACATTCAGGACCAGCTGGGAGAACTTAGACAAAGCCCTTAACTTTGCTGAACCTCTTATCTCACCAGCAAAATGAAGTGTTAACATCTCTCCCGAGGGCTGTGAAAGATGAGCAGCTGAAATAATTTTTGAAGCTCCTGGCACAGGGTATAGGGAAGGAGAAAGGAAAACTTTGGGTGCTTTCTCCTGGCCTCCTCTTTCTTCTCCCTTACTCTGAGCATCTACCATTTTTATGGTGATGCTGGTCCAAAATGATGTTCTTCCTTTCTCCTCCCTCTCTCTCTCTTCCATCCCTCTATCCTATACTTTGTTTCTCCTCTTCCTTCTACTCCTCTTCCTCCCCCTTTTCTTCCTCTTCTCTCTCTCTCGCCCTTTCTCTCTTTTTTCTTTTCCTTCGTACATGTATTTTTGTATTTGTTTTCTTCCTACCTTTCTCCCTACAAGTATTTATTTTCTTTCTACCTTTCTTCCCACGTGTATTTATTGAATCCTTGATGTCTGCCAGACACTGCTGGACCTTGTGGAGAACAAGGCAGTCATTGTCCTCTCTTCTTTGAGCTTAGAGTCCAGAGAAGAAGGCAGTCAATAAGAAAACAAATAAATGTATACATGTAAAATGACAACTTCTGTAAGTTTCATGAATAAACAATATGCAGTGGTAGAGAGCAATGGGAGAGGAAGGCGATGTCCTGAAGTGCTGACATTTGACCTGAGACCTGGCATAAGAGAAGTTAAGCCTCTGAGGTGCTAGGGAAGGTGTTCCAGGCAGAGGGAGTGAAGCAGTTTGGATTAACTGAGAAATAAAGCAGAAGAAGACGCATCTGGTCTACTGGGTGTGG
The DNA here is from genome assembly GCF_014824575.4 of Sturnira hondurensis. NCBI lineage: Eukaryota > Metazoa > Chordata > Mammalia > Chiroptera > Phyllostomidae > Sturnira > Sturnira hondurensis. Next base: position 7,373,162 of record NW_028073511.1, on the reverse strand, counting down.
GGCAAGTGGAGCAAGATAATAAGATGAGGTTAGCATAAGCAAAGGCCAGACCATTCAGGGTCTCCTAGGACACAGCAAGAATTTTTAAATTTTATTGCAAGGACAAGGGGAAGTCATTGAAAGGTTTTAAGCAAGGAACAAGATGGGGCAATTTATATACATATATATATATATATATATATATATATATATATATATATATATTTCCAAGGTGACTTTGATTTCTACTTGGGGTAGAGACTGAAGGGAAACAAGACCGAAAGCAGGAAGATGACTGAGAAGGCTACTGCTGACTTCCAGACAGGAAAGAGTAGTGGCTTGTTGTGCTTGGCTGTGGAGATGTAGAGAAAAGATTGAAATCAGGAATTGTTTAGGAGGGAATATTAACAAGACTTGTTGATGGAGTCTACATGGGTGGTGAGCCAGATATGGGGATCGAGGCTGATTGTTGGGCTTCTGGTTTGACCCCTCTGGTGAGAAGGTGGTGACTTTTGATGGGACAGTGATGACTAGAGGGAGCCAGGTTTTGGTAGCAGAAGGATAATTTAAATTAAATGTTCTGTTTTGAATGTGTTACATTTCAAAGTGCCTGTAAGGCATCCAAATATCAAATAGGAGTCTGAAGTTCTGTGATACCCAACTGGGAGATGTCAGCATATAGGTGGTATTTAAAAGTATAGGACTATGTAAGATAAACCAAGGATATAGCAAGTACAGGGAGGAGGGGGACCCAAGCTCTGAGGCCTGGCATCAGTTAGAGATATGGCAGCAAAGGATGAATTATCAAAGCAGATTAAGGAGCACTGTCAGAGAGGTTGGAGGGAAACTGGGAGAAAACAGCTTCACAGAAGCTATAGGTTAGGAGGAGTAATAGTCAACTGTGTAAGGAGGGCAGAGTTTAATGAATGCCCATGACAGGGTGGAAACATTCACATGAGACCCCTCGCTCACTCTCAAAGAACTCAGTGTCTTACTATACTTTCTAAACATCAGAACAGTTCCAATTCAGCTTGATTTTATTCAACAAATACATATTTGGTAAGCAACTAATAAGTGTGGGACGATGCAAGGATGCAAGGACAGAGCCCTACCCTCAAGGAACCTGCAGTCTAACAAGGACCCCCTCATAAGAAGTGGGGCTGTTGCCATCCGCAAACTCTGCGCATCTGGGGCCACAGCTCCTGCATGGTTCCTTCCCTGAGACCCATGTCCCTCACTTTGTGGAAGGTCACATTACCTCACTTTGCTCTTACGAAAAATCTATTTTAGTACCTATTGTTGCTAACCAGAGACATCCAAAGAGAATTTTTACTTTTACAAAAAGAGGTGAAATAGTTCAGGGTTGGTTTTGCAGTAGCTATTAGAGAGGCCACATGCACTCCAAGCAGCGAGAGTGGCCTCCTCGAGCTCCTTCCCTGGAAGCATGCTCAGCGTCCCAGCACTGAGCCACCAGAGCTCTGGGCTGTGTCTGGGAGCATCTGTGCTTCATCTCCACTTATTTTGTGCCTCTGGTAGCGAGATGAATTGGAAGGGATCAATCAGAGAAGCCTAAGAGAGCTCATAAAAGTATTATGCTTAGCATAAAACCAGACGTAATTAAGCATATTTAGTGTAACTTGGTAGGTTATTTTGAGGTCTGGGAAAGCTCAAATTTTTTTCTGTATAGATTAGTAGTCACTATACCTTTGCTTTATACCATTTCAGCTTACTAAAAGTTTTATAGGAAACTCCAGTTTTGAACAGCACAGAAAACCTGTAATAGGTTTCTGACCTCCAATCTTTTGACAAGTCATGAGCTGGCCAGGAAATGAGGCAACCAAAGGGAGAGGTCCCCAGGATTTCTTGTAAGTCGAGAGTGAGGCAATGAAGAAATGCCTAAAAAGAGTGTGTTTTGATGTAAAAAAAAATTTAATTTTTACACAAACAGCACACAAAGCCATATAAAAGTAAGATGAAAATAAACCTTACTTTACAAAAATATTAATTCTTGGTTCACTACTAGTAGCAGGATCTGCTAATGGGACACTGAATTTGTGTGGAACTGACTTTCAATGTGACCTTGTAGTTGATGAATAATTTCATCTGGGATTAATGTCAAAAATCTACCCTCAAGTGTCTCCTGCTCATGTCACGATGGGCAATAGAGGCACCAGCAAATACCTGTGGGCCAGCCATTGACCTTTGGTCACATTGACTCAGGCACTGGGACTGAAATTCCTGACCAAGGTGACTTCCATGAAGTCTTTTCCCCCATAGAATCAAATCCATTTTCCTATCAGGAAACGGGACTCTAGAAATTAGGATTCAAAAATTCATTTTATGGATGAGAATATTGAAACTCATTGATGTGAACTTATTTAATGAAATTCACATTGCTACTGGGTTTTAATTCATCTCTTACAATCCCCCACACCCTAGTTAAGTTCAGCATGCAGAGTAGATGCATAGTGACCACAAGTTCAAGTGAAGGCCAGGCAGCTTTGCCATTTCTTTGCACATTTACTGCTTATTATTGAGCCTTCCTCAGGATACTATGAATTAACTCTCTTCTACTTCCTTTCAGTTCTAAAGAAGATAATAATAACAAATCCATGTAGGCTTTGATCTCCGTGTTTCAACATACAGGAACAAGTTTTACGATGTGGGGCCAATACAAGTATTATCCTCACATTATAGAATAACAAACCAAGGCAATCAAATAAGGCCGAAGTCGGTGACAAAGCTAGTCATCAGACAACCCAGGTGGTTTGGTTATAGTAACTATGGTCTTATTTACTTGGCTGCATTGCCTCCTGAGATGTAAGTCAAAGTCACACACAAGAGTTATCGAAGTTACTTCTTTTCTTTCTAGGAAATGATGGTTTAATTTTAAACCAATACTTGTGAAAGAGGCAACACAGTGAGGTGGACAGAATGATGACAAGGGAACTGGGAGTGGCAAGGAGGAAATGAAATAGTTGTTGCATGTCTCCATGCATCAGGCATTGTTCTAGGTGTTGTGTGGGTATTAACTCATCAGTCCTAAGTAAGTCAGAGACGTAGATAGTTTACAAGCAAGGAAATGGAGGCTCAGAGAGCTTGAGCGTGCTCAGACCAGGGCTATCTAGTTCCTGTTGAGGATGGGAGAGCTGATCAAACTCAGGCCTGCGTCTGAGACTGGGAAGGTGAGAGTTGGGTTTCATTTGTGGCTTCCAAATCATTTGTCCCCTCCTGCCTACATATACCTTGTAGGGGCTTTCACGGGGCCTCCTAGTCAAGAAGGAGGACTTCGTTTGACACCTTGGACCATCCCTGGGATTAGACTGGAGAAGAGGGATGTGCTGGGTCTGGGATTCCAGCATCTCTGCTGATCGGCACAAACTGAAGACGTGTGCCAATCCAGCATGAGGCTTGTGGGATCCTGTTCTGGGGAGTGAGGATTTCTAGGTTGGCCTTGTTTTCTCTAAGGTGTTATTCTGTCATCTTGTATCCTTTAGATACAAGATGTACCTATGGTTCTCTTAGCATCTACTGGGTGCTGCATAGCCTGAATGTCGGATCTACATAGCTCTCTCGTGTGCCGAATTTTGGATTATATAAGGGTTTATAGAAGGACTCTGTGTTACTGTCTATGTATATAATACTCCTTCCACACAGCAGCCCTGTCCAGATGATGCTGAACAGCAAGTGGGGCCCTGCTGCTCACCTCCACCAGGCAAAGGTCTGGTGATGAAGGAAAGGAGTCTTTTCCAAAAGCTTCACAATTTTGGAATAACAGCTTTCCACACACATTAGTCACTTCACCTATCAATTAAGGCTCAGCTCTTTAACAGCTGAGTTCTATCATTCCCCCTGTTAGTTTTTAATCATCTTATTTCTATTAAAGTTAGTTTACAAATTAAAACAACGTAAGATACAAAAACTACACAATTTTGGGAAAATGGCAGGCTTCTGCCTCAGAGGTTGAATCCTCCAGAACACCCAAAGAATGGCATTGCTGCCTTCTGCCAGGCCAGCCTGATCCTAGGTTGCACCCGGAGTTCCTTCCCATTCGATATACTGTCTGCTGGGAAATGCAGCTGCTGCACAATCATCCAGGCCTCTTGGAGGAAGAAGAGAGCCCGAGAGCCAGAGCTAGCCAGTCTGAGAGCCCGGAAGCCCTTCTTTTATTTCAAATCTCCTAGCCCATAATTTCATGCACTCTGGAGGTATTCAGCTTCTCATCCAATGGCGACCTGGACTGTTTAGCATTGCCTCCTCCTATGGCCTCTCCCTGCTCCTCCCCAGTGATTCGATCAGATATCTCTGTATGGCAGACATTTCATTTTTTCTATTGTCTGCTGTGGTTGTTCCCTCTGGCTCAACTGCCTTAAAGAAGTCCCTTTGAGGAACAAATTTACAACAGAATTTCCCTGAGTTTCTTGCCATACATGTGAAAAGGCCATGTCTCTCTCTAAATCATTATTGATCCAGTTGCGGAGCTAGATCTTGCATAAATAAAAGCTAATTGAGACTGTATTAAATGACCCAAGAGAAGCACTAAAGCACTTGAAGGCATAACATGTAGGAATCTTTAGTGGATGCTGGAAGTCTTCCATTTGTTCCATCAGGTTCATTCTGCACTGTTCCCCGGGGAGGCTTACCTGTACCCATGGGCACTAGGGCCCAGGCTTCTAGCTGGGCCTGGCCAATTTCCAGCAGGAGATTTGAAGGTGGATGGGAAGTGGGGCTGGAGCATTTAGTCCTTTGGCTTCCTCCATGGTTTGGGGATTTGCTGCAGAGGTCACAGCTCCTGTCAGGTGGCCCTTTCCCTGGAATTATCCTCACCAGGTCCCAGTTTTTGCTTTCTCTGTCCTCTTGCTCCTTCAGGCCTCTGGGTGGTAAGGGCTCCTTGGTGTTGTTTGCCCAGAGGCACTGCGCTATGCCTAGAGGGGTCCCCTGAATTCTACTCTCAACTTGCTAAACAGTTATCAAACGATCCAACAGTCATTAAATACTCCAGTTTGAGGATGACACATGATTCCCCGATCTGACCAGTAAAATAGGAATCCTACAGTCAAGGGGAAAAGCCCACCATGGAATTCAGAATGGGTGAGTGTGAAGTGAGTTGAACAGGGGAAACCTGAATGAAAAGAAGGTTGAGGCCAGATCCTGGAAGGCTGCAAATGCCACGGCAAGATATCTGGGCTTCATTTCTCCCTGTGTACAATGTGTTGAGTTTCCAAATGAAGAAGGAAAATGATTACAGTAAAAGGATAAAGTTCATCATTTTTAGAGAAGCAGTTTTGCTATAAGAAAGTATGAAGTATTATGGGATGAAGAACATCCATGGAGGAAGGAAAAAGAGTAGGAAGGCAATAAAATGCATATATTTTAATTCAGAAAACTCATTTCTGGGGATTTATCACAAAAAATAACTTAAAAAACCACACAGATTTAACTGCAACAATATTTACCAAAGTGCTATTTCAAAAACTAAAAAGTGTAAACAAATTTTTAATAAATAACCCAAATTTATACTAATAAAGAAAAATATAAAACCATCGGAAGTGATACTACAGGTGTGCACTTATAGACTTGGTGAAAGATGAGTATTATATTGCTACATTAAAATAGAATGTTATGAAACTGACCAAAAATTTAGTATATAAGCATGCACTTGTTTATGTGGAGAAAAGCATAAGAGTGTACACTGAATTCATAGCAAAACAGTATGTTTTCTACAATGAGCATGCATACGTTGTCTAACAAAAGAAACATTATGTAGTTGACGAAGGCAGAGCTTTTGAGGACCTTGATTGGCACGGTGGTCGTGGGAATGGGAAGGAGGGACTGCGCACGTGGAATCACATAACCTGGTGAGTGGGTAAAGGAGCCAGGTGACTGTGAATCACAGGGCCACTGAGAGAAACCTGGGAGCCTTGTACTTAGCACAAAGCCTCCTACGCCTTGATTGAGGTTGGTAGAGGTGTTATCAATGAGTTGAGCAAGAAAAAAACACATCCTGGAGACAGGTTGGACAGGCCACATCTCACAGCCCCAAAACTGAATGCATACAAACAAGTCAGTTGTGACACCCACAGTTCTAAAGTCTCCAGGTAAACCACGTCTACAAAAGGCACAAGACACTGCCGAGGAGGAATGAAGGCTAAGCCTGGCATTGAATAATAAATTTTGGAATTGGCTAAAATACTAGATAGAGGATCCTTTATCTTCTCTCCCCTTCAGAAACTTAGAGGCACTACCACATGTGACTCACTGTGTTCTGGAAGGGCTTCCCCTCTGAAGACTTGAAGTTCAGTTCCATTCTCTGACCGTGACTTTTTACCCTCCCACGTAGTCATTCTGCTTAGGGTAGCTTCTTCCTGCCAGCTCAAATCACCAATATTTTTCAGTTCTTTCTGGTTATGTATGTACATGTATATGTATATATATGTCATGTATATCTGTGTATATATACATATGTATATGTAGGAATATATATATATATATACACACACATATGAATACTCTTTTCCATAGGTGTGTGTATACATTTAGGTGTGTGTGTTTGTGTTTATATATGTATATGTGTTTATATGCATATGTAGATATATATATAGTGTTCACTCTGCTTATCAAATATTGTTCTAAGCAATTCACATGCATGATCCTTTTACTTCTCACTACAACCATGTGATGTAGATGCTATTATTATTTCTATTTTACAGATTAGGAAACTGAGGGGTTAAAAGGCTGTGTAACTTGCCCAAGGCCTTAGAGCTAGTAAAGTAAAACCAGATACATGCTCAGGTCTGTCTGACTCACCTTTTTAATTACTTTACTTCTGTCTGGAGAAGTGTCAGGAAGATATGTACCTCATTCTGAAATAATTACCTAATAAGGTTGGGGTTGTGGGGACACCCCCCACTTTATTTTTATTATTGTTATTATTTTGTCCAGATTTCTAATAATACAAATGTATGACATCTTAACTAGAAAGAGAATTTATCTCTTCAAATTATCATCAATTCTCTTTTTTTTTTTGCCTTTGGCCAAGCTACTCTGGCCAGACTGACTGTATGACCAGACTGACTCCGAGCTGCATGAGTGAACCCCAGCCACCGTGGGGCTCAGAAGGCCTCTCACTCCCCAGCAGATCTCATGGCCATCCCCCAGATGTTCACTGTCTCCCAGCTTTTTCCAATTCAAGCTACAGCCATGTCTCTTTCTTTTTCTTCTCCATGAAATGTCATTGACATTCAGAGTTCTCGTGTCCTCATCTCTACTCCTTCCTGGCTCCCTCCCTTTATTCCTCAATTATACTAAAATTGGTTTTAGGGATTAAAACTTAAAATTGTTTTTTGCGCTCCTAATTGCTAAATCCCATAGCACTTTTTTGGTCTTCACATACTCTACTTAATCAACAGCGCTGATACCACTTACCTTCTAAAGTCCCTTTTCTTCCTTGACTTCGAGAGAGCTTCCCTCTCCCATTCTCCGTCATCACTTAGAACAACCTTTCACAATTTCATTCACGGGCTCCTTTTCCTCCCACCTTCCCTGAAGGTGATGTTGTTTTGAATTCTATCAACCACCTCTGCTTTCTCTAAAAGCTCTCAATGGCCAATCTCATGCACTTGGGGCATTCTCACTTTCAAATACCTTCTTCCCAGGTGTCTGTACTGAGCTCCAGAACGTCATAAGTAACTATCCATTCGATGGTTCCTCCCAGAGTTGTGCTAGCTCACTACAGGAGAAAATGTCCCATTTTCTAGTGTTTGCTGATTTCTGTGGCATGAAGTCCCCACATGACTGATTTCTAGCTATCAATGTGAAGTTACTGAATAGAGTGGGAAAGAAGTGTGCACAGGTGGTTCTGTCAAGCAGGTATAAGGCGATTCCACACCACTTGTTCCACCTGGTATCCAAGTGCAGAGGATCTAACATTTTTTGACAAATGGCAGAAAATACATTTTACATCAGTTACATACATACCTAATTATGTTCAAATGAAAGTTCTATGAAACAACACTTAACCTTACCATGTGATACACTTTAAAGTTTAACATGTTTTGTTTCATTTAAAAAATACTTGTCTAGACTCACCAAGTAGACTTCATAAGCCCTTCATAATTCTAGAGTCACAATTTTTAAAATATCACTCTCAGGTCTTTCAAATTCAATATACACAGAACTGCATTTATGAACTCACTTCTCCAACCTGTTTCTTTTCCTTATTTTCTTTTATCAATTAATGGCCCATCATCTTCCTGGTTTTCCCCAGTTAGGAATCTCAGGATCATTTTCAACTCACCTCTCTTTTTCAGCCTTGCACCCATTTCTGCCCAGCTAATGTCTCTCAAGTAGATCTTTCCATTTCAATTCCCGCTGTCACTGTCCTGTTTACACCTTTCTCCTAATAGCCTCCTAATCCATCCCCTGCTTTTGGTTTCTCCAACCTCAATTCATCTTTTTTTCAGTACAAAATTATCTTCCCCAAATAAGAAACACAACTGCTCTGCTTAAAACTTTGATGGCTCCCCATTGCCCCCAAGATATTTCTCATTCATCATTCAGAAAACAATTTAGTAGGTGACTACTCTGTGCTATGTTCCTTACTGGATACAGGCTAATAAGAAATGTAGTTTCTGTCCTCAAGAAGCTCACAGTGCCGACTCTATTGCATTACTCGGAAGACTGGCATTGTTCTCCCAGCTCACCTTCACAATCTTACTTTCTGCTCCATCCTATCTATATACCTGATGCTCTTGCCACATGGATACTTGGCACTCCCGAGGTCTACTGTTCGACCTGTAGGCCCCTTTGCCTTTGCTCATGCAGCTCCACATTCTGTAGACTTCTCTTCCTCCCTTCCTTCCTGACGAACTCTTACATGTTCTCGCAAGCCACTGTCATAGTGAACCCTCTTTTCACAAGTTCCTATTCTTAAAAAGTTTTAAATATTTAATCAATGTAAGCATGCACATAATCCAAATAGTTAAATAGCACTAAAAAACCAGAAGGGAAAAGCCAGAGTCTCCCACTTCAGCCCACCCCAATTCCAATACAATTCCCTAAAGAGATTCACTCTAATGATCTCTGTTTTTAAACAGCTGGTGGCAACCTCCATGTTTCCAACACAATATACCCTATTATTATTCCTTGGCATATTCGCACTATCTATTTCATTTCAAGCTCACGTGCACACCGGTCCATTCTCTTCTCTTCTCTGATCCCCCAATAGAGTGACATCTTTACATTCGGGTCCTGCACTGTTCTCTCCTCTGCAAAGTTTCCATGCATCCAGGCCGTTATTAACTGTGCTACCAACAATAGACAGCATCTCTTCAGTCTCCACTTTCTAAAATGAGACGCTTAGTAACCCAATCTTCTCTCTATCCTGCTCCCCTTTCTACCTCCTTTTACTACTTAAAAATTACATTAAAAATGAATCATATTCACGTTCTCTTGAATAATCACAGTCGATGCTCCTTTGGCTTGTTTATAAGGTAAATCTAAACCTGGGAAACCAGTAAGCAATATTTTTATGATTAAACTAAGTGGAGCGTTCTGATCACAGTTTCTTCCCTGGGACATTTGCAGAAATATATTCTGGGATTTCAGGTTTAAATGTAGTCTCTGATTTTTAGATACCACCCTGTAAGTAGCTCAAAAATCATTCCGTTTTAGGTTTCATCACACTTGCATATGTCTTTGCTGCAACATTTTCCGCTCACAATTCCTAGTTTTAACTTAATTTTTTAAATTAAGCAATTTAAGCAATTTAACCTTTTGTTAGTATGTTTGTTTATTACAGTCTGTCACCTTCTAACAGACTCAGGGTTTCCAAGTTCTCAGTCATACTTTCAGTTTTATAGACTCCCATGTTCCCCTCCACTTTGAGCACTTCCGTCAGGACGGGTTGGTTTCCAGGCCTGGGCACAGCTGTCCTCCTGGAACTTCCCTCCTCTGCTCGCTCACCTGGGTTGGAGCCACTTGAACCTGTGCAGCCGGGGCAGCAGTGACTCCCGCCCCTTCCAAGGACAATCAGCAACTCCCTCTCTGAACTCCCACCATCCTCTGCACTTACTTCCATGAGGGAGCACTCCAGGTTATTTTATAATCCTTCAGGCACAGACGACAGCGTATTCATCTTTGAAAGGGTACCTGACATACAGTTGGCCCTTAATAAAAACTACTTGGAAACACTATTGAGCACATTATTTAACTCAATATCTTATTGAAGGAGAGAGTCATCATTTTTGTTCATATTAAAGAGCACATAAGCACTGCTATGTTGGTGGGAAATGGGAGTGAGAATCAAAGGCTAAGAAATAACTTAACAAAAAATCAATTTATAAACACTAGTGCGTTATTTCTTTTTCTCACTGAATAATACTAAAACAAAACCAGTATCAGACCCACCTTATAATCTGTATGTCTGGGTCAACTTGCTGTCCTTTTGGAATGTGAGACCCATTCTGTGGGGGTGACTTTCTTTGCAAGTCCCCCCCGTGTGCCACGGATGAGAGTAAACATAACTGAGACATGATGTGATCTGCTTGGGGAGGAGCAGTGGCCAATTTCCCAGAGGAAAAAGGCCTTGAGTAGTGGCCAGTTTCTTGGGGGGAAACTTGAGCCTTGAGGCCTTGAGCCCCTTCCTCCAAGGGCTTTTATTGGGTTGTAATACACAGGAATACAGGGCGGTAACAATCAAACAGTAGATAACATTTCAAAGAATTCTGAGGAGCTTAGTCTGAGTCAGTGTCTGTCAGGAAAGGGGATTTTGCAGAACTTTGGGGAGACATACTCATTTCCTGCCCGGACCCTTATCATATGAATGAAAGTACTCTTAGCAGAGCAGATTTCACAGGTTTATCAGCAAGTCTTTGTGATGCCAGATTTTTCTCCAGGACATGCTCTAGCAATAGAAGGAGCTGCACCCCTCCCAACAGGTATTTAGGCTTAAGGGGATCAGAGCCAGAAGCACTTCTCCCAGAGGACTTGAGGACTCGGGCTTTGTCAAAGCCGGTAATGGGGGTGGGGGGCAGAGTCCATTGCTCTTTGTTGCAGCCCCCCTGAGTCCTTCCATGAAGGCCTCCCAAGTGGTTGAGTCTGGCCTAGGTTGCACCTCCTCTGAGGGGTCTTACCTGTGAAGGACTTCCGACCATGCTTTGGGGGCAGGAAGGAAACTGAGGCAGCATTTGCTGCCAGCTCACATTCCAGAGGTCATGGCTTGCTCATCCTTAGCCACAGAGGGTAGACAGTTACAATTCCTGAAACCAGGCAGAGCGGTCCACAACACCATTCTTTACTAATTTCACTGGACTAAGGTTGCCAGATAAAATACAGAATGCCCAGTTAAATTTGAATTGCAGATAAAAAAATGTAATTTTTAGTAAGAGTATGTTCTAAACATTGTATGGGACATATACTAAAGCCTTTTTGTTGTTTATGTGAACTTCAGATTTAACTGAGTGTCCTGTAATTTCATTTGCTCAGTACAGCAACCCTACTGTAGGTATTCTCTCTAGGCACTAACCTGCTACATGCCAACCTGTCCAACAGCCTCAGAGAGTATGATCTGCTGATGATGGGAGAGGCACAGAGCTGGCATTGAGAGAAATAAATAAAATACTCCATACTTTTGTTCAAGACCTGCTTCCAAAACCTTTTAAAGTGTAATGGAGGGTCTCGTGCTGCTTAATCTCATTTTAAGGCCAAAGGGAAGAGGGTCTTGGAGATTTCTTGGATACTCTGTTGGATGATACATACCCTTTTATATTAATATTATGGGGCAATTTGTTTCACGGGAGGTTAAGTCAGGTAGTACAGGAAAATGTCATTAGGCGAATACTTTTTTAAAGTATATTTTATTGATTATTCTATTACAGTTGTTCTGATCCCCCCCACACACACACACACCCTTACCTTATGTCCACTGGTCGTGTGTGTAAGTTCTTTGGCTTCTCCAATTCCTACACTATTCTTAACCTCCCTACTCTGTGCCTACCAATTATGCTTGTTAATCCCTGTACCTTTTTCCCTATTCTCCCCCTTCCCCTTCCCAGCGGATAACCCTCCAAAAGGCTAATACAGTTTTATTTACTTTTTCATCCATTAGGTTTATGTAAGTCACTGCTTCTTTATAGATATTAATATTAGATAACAATGTTGAATGTTCCCAGGAGCCAGGCTCCTCCTGTGTTTTACCTGCATTTGCGTTTTGTTCTCACATGGTGACTCAGACTAATGTACCTTGACTATCTCCATGTTAGCGATGAGGAAATTGAGAAGCAGAAAGGATAAAGGATGTGCCCAAGGTCAAAACACTAATACGTGGGAGGAAGAAGCTGTGATCCACGTCTTCTTACTGCCGAGTCCTCAGAATAAAAAATAAATTTTATTTGCAGTTCTGTTACCCACGCACAACCCCCCCAAAATCACTATTTAAAAAATGCAAACACCAGACATAAATTTCAAACTATGTTCCCCGAGTCTCTAACTGAAACGTTGAACGGACATGTTTTTATTAGAAAGAGGACAAGAGAAAGCATTGGAAAATGAAGGGGGCAATTTCAGTTAAAACCCAAATAACTGGGATATTAGGTGCTCCCTTCTTACACCAACCTCCCCCCCCCCCAAGTCATAATCGCTCTTCCTGATGGCCTTGCATGGTATTTCCACCGGAAAATGAAACCGACACAGTAGCCGGCCTTCCAATCCACAGCATAGTCTACACATTTTTTTAATTGGTGTCCACCCTACAAAGCAGCAAAATGCAGAATGCGCAGGGCATACCAGATTGCAGATGCAGGCAGACGGAATCTAGTGAAACAAGCCACGCTGGCTTGATGCGGGGCGAGCAGCACCCGCCCCCGGAGCCTTCTGGGTCCATCCCAGGGCGGGTTAAATTAACCCGCAGCTCCAGGCCTCCGGACCCTGGGCCCTGCAGAGTGTGTTGGGTGCGCCTGAACACCTTCCCCCCGCAGCTCCAGGCCTCCGGACCCTGGGCCCTGCAGAGTGTGTTGGGTGCGCCTGAACACCTTCCCGTTCAAAGCTGCCTGCATTCGTGGGAGGCTGGTGGACACGTGCTCCTCCCCGGTCCCTCCTCCTGCCGCCGGGGGAGGAGAGGGTCCGGAGATAAGGCCTTCACAGGGCGGGCCGAGGGCAAAGCCCGCGAGCTGCCAACTCGTGTGCCGCAACCTGGCTGCCCCGTGGCCTCGGTGACCGCTGCTGGAAGCCAGTAGCAGTCGGGTTTGACGCGCTCAGGTCGCGCAGCTGCGCCACGGAACAAGCTTGGTCCCCCGCTTGTTGAGAGCAGCTCACCACGGCGCCGGGTGAGGAGAGACCCAGAGGGCGAGGCGGGAGCCGGGGGGAGGTGCTGGGCCGGCGGGGTCGGGCTGGACTCCAGCGGCTGCACGGGAGGCCGGGGCCTGGAGCCGCGGTGAGCTGGGGGTGGGGGTGGTGGAGCTGGAATCTACCGTCTCCTGGCCCGCGCTGGGCTCCAGGTTCCCGCCGCCCTTCGGGACACCTATGGGATGTTTGTGGGCAGCGGGACGGAATTCGACCCCAGTTCTTCCAAACCTTTTCCCGAATAAGTGACCTGAAGAATTCGGTGCGAGGAGGGAGAAGCAGGCCCGGGGAATTGGGATCCCAGGGAGTTTTCTTTCTACGGGACTCTCGCTGGGACCCAGCTAACAAAACCAAACCCTCCCTTTGCTGAGAGTGCTGCTTCTGCATCAACACAGTTCTGAGCAATTGTCTCAGGACCAGAATTACAGAAACAAAGCAAGGCTGCCCCAGCTCCGTTCCGGTATTCCTCACATACCCCCGGCCCCACTGGCCAGGTTGGATCTCTGCTGCCTACCCAGCACCGTCCGCCCCGGCCTGATAGGAGTAGGGGCTTGTTTTTAAAGGCAAAACAAAACGTGGAAGCGTAGAATACGTTCTTCCCCATCATCCCCTGGACCTTCCATGAGAAGTTTCTATCTTTCAAAACGAAAAGGTCAGGCTTTCTCCATCAGGCTGGGGGTGCTCAGGGCTGCTGCAGAGGTGAGCTCTCCCCTAAGGTCCTCGCCACCTTTGGAGGACCCATCAGTTCAGATTTGGGAGTGGCTTATGTTAACCAGTCTTGCACAAGTTGCCTTGACACAAGTAAGAATGCTGAGCTGGGATCCTGGCATGTGAGTAGGAGCTGGAAGATGTGTCCTTTAAAGTGTGGACAATCTCAAAAGGCTCGGAACTAACTCTTGGGCTAACGTTGAACTCAGGGATCAAGATGTTAGGTATTGGCCTGATCCATAAAAAGGAGATGGCCTTCTGGCCACAACAACGTGGTCCTGGTGAGAGAGCCCACTGACTTGGCATCTTCCAGCTTGCCTGCCTGCCTGCCTCCACTCACTGCCCTTGGGCACGGGGTGGTTGGTTCTCTCTTCCCCAGACATTTGAGCGGGAGTTGCTTCTTGGACAGCGTGGTGATGCTCTTCATTGAAATTGGTGGTGTGCTCAAGGCTGACACCACAGACTGTTCCCAAGGCTGTCAGTGTCTGTAGAGCTACTAAGAGTTGGAAGGATGTTAATCTGGCTCAGCCACCGATTTGACAGTTGAGAAATCCCTTCTGAGGTGTGAAAGGGTTTGCCCAGCACCCCAACTGTTTCCTGAAAACAGAAGCCTGGGCAGCTGTTTCCTCCTTTCCTCTCCATTTTATGCCTGTGCCCTGTGCCCTGTGTATGTCGGGGGGTGAGGAACACCCATTCCCTCACCCATTTAGATCTGGGGACAAACGCCATCTCCCATCCTCCTGAGGCTCTCAGCACAGAGCATTAAGGAAAGTGCTGACCAGGTACCCGAGCAACTGGAGTGGGACCCCTGGGAAAGGCAGCTGGAGTTTAGGCATCCGTATTCCTTTCTCTGACACCCCAGACAATGGGTGTTTCCTAGAAAAGAAGGTGATCATAAGGTTATTTACACCTTGGTTAATCTTAAGCCTGATTTTTTTGTAATACCCATGATGGTGGCCCCACTGACCTCTGGAGACATTGAGAAATTTCCATAGAAGTGAAGCATTGAAGAGAAAGTATTGAGTGACAAGAAATCAAAGGGGGAATGTTGAGCTCAAAAGTCATATTGTTCTGGAATTCTGTGGAAGCTTTGTTTTTTGAAGGGATGGGCAGTGGCTTCTGACTCCCTTTCACTGTGAAGCCAACACCTGTTATGTACCCTGACTCTGACTCTCACTTTGTCCCATTTGACGGGTATAACACACTAACAGAAACAGTCTAATATGCGTAGGCTTACTGTTTCTTCTAAAAAATAATCTAGCAGTTGAGGAGAAAGAAGAGTCTATTATAAGAATAGATACTTATTGAACCTACTGGGCTAGTTGATTCCTAGTACAAAGTTGGTTCATTCCTTCACTGACTTGAAGAAATATTTATTGAGTACCTACTATGTGTCAGGCACTGAGTATAGAGCACTGTGATTAAGACAAATAGGGCTCTGATCTCATGGAGTTTGCATTGTAGAATTGAGGGATGAGCAAGATGAAGTCAGATAGTACTATATGTCTTGAAGAAAAGGAAACAGTTCCCTGTGGTAGAGTATCACAAGGTATGTGTCTGTGTGTGTGAGAGAGAGCAGGGAGGGGTGGGGGTAGGGGTGGGAGGGGCCCGGTTTATTGGATTGGACCTAGAGGAGAGCCTTTTCTGACAGATGGCCTTTGGATAAAAGCCTTCTGAAGATGGGCCGATAGTTTCAGTGGACGGAACCACCAGTGCGCTGTCCTGGGGATAAGTTCACCGTGTTCCAGGCACAGCTGGAAGGCAGTGTGGCTAGAGGAAAGGAAGAGAGAAGGAGAACCAAGGACTGAGGTTGAGGGGCAGGGGCCAGGTCATGCAGAGCCTTCTAGGCTGAAGTAAGCCATTGGGGCTTTAAGTGCAGTGAGAAGCCAAAAGCAGAGGTGTGACAAGACATGTTCTATTTTTTCAGAGTAACTCTGGGTGCTCTGTGAAGAGTAGATGGTGATGAGGGGGAAGAGGAGAGGGGAGGAGACCAGGTCCCGGCTTGTTGGGAGTGGTCTAGAGGAAGGTAGAAGCAGGAGGTGAGCAGAAGCTGTTTTTGGAGGTAGGGTGGGAAGTCAATATTTCTCTTTCAAAGTTCCCATTTATGTAATTGCTATATCTTATAAAAACAAACAAAACAAACAAGCTAATGAATATGCCTTTAAAGGTAATATGAGATTTTATTACTAATATTATTTGCTAATATTGTGTTACTTTGAATTCCCCATGCATCATTTTCAAAATTTTTGTAATTTTTAATGTCCTTTTATTTATCTTATTCTTCTCGATAAATAGAACTTATTACACATAAAAATGTTCTGCTTTGTTCAGAGTGTTGGGAACCCTTGACTAAGAGCTATCTACAAAATGCACCGCTGTAGAATGTTGTGATATTGATGCTAACCTGAAACTGGCTTATTTTTGGAAGTCTAAAGTGATCAGGTAAAATTCAATATAGAGTATGGGAAGTTGGGAATTGGGAAAAATACAGAAGAGAATTAGCAGCCTTGCCTTTGTTCTGGCTACACCTATGCACAAACATCCCTTGGACAAAGATCTTTTTTGAAGAGATTTTATTTGTTTTATTTTTAGACAGAGGGAAAGGGAAAGAGAAAAGAGAGGGAGGGAAACATCATTGTGTGGTTGCCTCTCATGTGCCCCCAGGCCTGCAACCCAGGCCTGTGTTCTGACTGGGAATCAAACCGGCGACCTCTTGGTTCCCAGCTCAACCCACAGAGCTCCAGGAGCCAGGGCAGGTGAAGATCTTTTGGTAATTGAAAACCTGTGTGTGACAGCATATAAATTTCTGGAGATGGCTGTGAACCAGAGTTGAATAGGATTGTTTCCCTTAAGGAAGCGCTCTCTCTCAAAGGAAGCTTGTGAGCATTCCCTAATTGGTCACTGACTAGATTTTAGGGGCCAGGGAAGAGCGTCAGTGTTGTTTACCAACTAAGGTAGAGGCGACCTCAGCAACAGGACAGCTAGCGGCTGTAATAAGGCAACCCTGTTTCTCTTTGCTGTCTCATTTTGAAGTGGAACTCACTAGACGGAAATGTTTCTGTTTACAAGAAAAAGGAGGCCCTTCCTCATTTACATGGTGTGAGAGGGAAGAGCCAGCTCTCAGCAGCTTAATGGTCTCTTGGTTATCTTCACTTGCCAGAACCCATTCATTATTTATGGGCCAGTGCATCTGAATTTCAGCTTGAAGCAGACACTCTGGTGATTCAAATTGCAGACAAAATGTGACAGTAATTCAGGGTCCTGTATGGTGTCTTTTCTGCCATATTTACCATCCTAGTCTTAGGGTTAAGGATGGTTGAGGCATCTTTAAAAAAGGTTCAAGTTCATCCTGGAGGCCACTAATCTGTTCTGTTTGAGTTACATGTTTTGAAATGTTGAGTTAGCTGCTATCCTTTGTAAATCAGTAGATTTTGCGTGTAAATGTAGTTTTCCAGCTTTTTTTGAAAAACAAACTGGAAGATCTGGTAACAAGGGGTTCTTGTTCCTGCATCACGGCAATCAGCTGAAGAGTGGTGTGACTCCCTTCAGACAGTCCCATTCGTCAAGGTCCCCACCACTGATGTTTCTGGTACACAGCTCTGTGTAACTCACGGGAGTTTGTGGGGGCAACTTTTCCTGCAAGTCCCCCCCGTCCACCACGGATGAAAGTAAACAAGACCGAGACATAATCTGCTTGGGGAGGAGAGGTGGCCAGCTTCTCCGAGGAAAAAGGCCTTGAGCAGTGGCCAGTTTCTCAGAGGAAAAAGGCCTTGAGGCCCCTACTCCAGGGGCTTTTATTGGGTTGTACTACACAGGAATACAGGGCAGTAAGAATCAAACAGTAGATAACATTTCAAAGAAATCTGAGGGCTTAGTCTGAGTCAGAGTCTGTTAGGAAGAGAGTTTTGCAGAAACTTTAGGGTTTCCTGCTCAAACCCTTAACATATGAATGAAAGCACTCTTAGCAGAGCAGATTTCACAGGTTTATCAGGAAGTGTCTGTGATGCCAGATTCCCCCCCCCCCCCCCCCACACGCTCTAGCAAGAAAGGGAGCTGTACCCCTCCCCAACAGGTATTCAGGCTTAAGGGGATTAGAGCCAGGAAGCACTTCTCCCAGAGTAGTGGGGACTCGGGCTATGTAACATAGCCCAGGGGCAAGAGTCTATTGCTCTTTGTTGCAGCCCCTCCTCCTTCCATGAAGGCCTCCCAAGTGGTCGAGTCTGGCTTAGGTTGCTCCCCACTGTGAGGAGACTTACCAGTCATGGACTTCCAACCAATGCTTTGGGGGCAGGGAGGAAACTGAGGCAGCATTTGCTACCAGAGACAAGCTTTGTCTCCTGTGGCTCGCATTCCAGAGATCACTGGCTCGTCCTTAGCCACAAGGGGTAGAGTTACAATTCCTGAAACCAGGCAGAGCAGTCTACAACAGAAGTTGCCTGGCTGGCCCTCAGAGACTTCTGATCTTAACCCTCAGGTTTAGGGTTATCTGGCCTATCTGTTCCACTTCACTCTCCTTCAAAGCAGGGATCCTTCTCAGGATCCTTGCTGGTTGGCAGTCCCCAGACCTGTGCTTACACTGTCGTCTAAGAGAGAGAACATGGGTCCAAGTAAAATATGTTCCTTTCCCACAATTCTCTAACTGTCATGTGCTGTCTGGATTTTCCCCCAGAGTAAACATCTCCTGGCTCCTTCAACAGCTTCTCCTGTGACTTGCTGCTTGGTTCCCTCACTCTTCTATTATTGTTGGGTTATTGTTTCCTTGACTAAACTTTCATTAATTACAGTCCCTTTGGCCCCAACAGTTCCATAAGATGTAGTTCGACTTGTGTGCAGTGTCCCAGTATGCTTCCCCTGTGACATCCAGATGCTTGGCGAACTTAGAAAACTGCCAGACATCTGGACGTTTGCAAACTGGATGCAGATGAGTTCCCATTTTCAAAATCTACATAAAATCGGTCAATTTCATTTTAGTTGCAGCTGTTAAGTACTTTTATTTATAAATGGTTGTTCTTTTAAATTACTCCCACAATAGGGTATTGCTTCTTATTTTGCTTTCTTGATCTTTATCACTTTGCTTAGGTTGTGAAATGATTTCACAAGGGTTGTGTTCTACTTCCCAAGGTAACAGGCGTTAGGCACTTTTGCAGAAGTCGCTTAGATGATATACATCTGAAATAATGTCCGTACTAAATTTTGATTCCATTAGTTCATATAGGAAAGAGAAAATAATATTAAGAGTGGGCATTTTTTCTCTTTTGAACTTTCAATGTGAACAAGTATGAAGTAAGGACATTTGTGTTGATGCTTTTAAAAGAAGTCATGTTCTTAGGTAAAGGTGGAACCTCGGCGTCTCATCATACCCATGCACCCATCCCCTTCTTCAGCATGCCTGGGAGAGAGGACCAGTTAGCGGTGTTTAGATCCTTCTCATCATAGAGAACTCTCTCTACTTTGTGAGATAAACATTGCAAATGCCTTGTAATGACCAGGCATCTGCCTCCCTATAACTTGTTTCAAAATGAAATAAACAAGGATGTGGTTTCACTCCATTCCGTAGACCAGGGTTGCCCAATCTCAGCATTATTGACATTTGGGGCTGGATATTTCTGGGTCATGGGAGTTGTCCCAGTGCATCGTAGGGTGGATAGCAGCATCCCGATCTGATCCCACCAGGTGCCACTAGCACTCGCTCCCAGGAGTGACAGGCAAAAGTGTCCCCAGACATTGCCAGGTCTCTTCTGGGAAGTAGAACCATTCTGCCTGAGAGGCACTGCCGTAGAATGATGTTCTAGCTCTGCCTTTAGCCTGTTTCAGAATGAAAGACTGTGTCCTTATCAAGCAAACGTATAGTTGCTTTTAAAACATTGATACAGAAAAATGTCTGAGGTCATTTGTATCCAGGTATGAGCAGGAGTGTCCACAAGACAACTGCTTCTCAGGGGAAGGAATGGGTGTAAAGTTACAGAAATTTGGACTTTCAGTGTTGCAGCTTTCTATAATTTTTTAATTTTAATTTTATTTTTATCTTATATTTTTCCACTACCATTTAGTCCCCTCATATCACCACACAATTGTCTGTGTCCCCAGCAATCGCCACACTGTTGTCTACGTCCATGAGTCATTTTTCATTTCCCCACTCCCTCCACTCCCTAACCTCCCGTCCCCGACCAGCTGTCATCTGCTCTCCATCTATGAATCTGTCTGTTTTGCTTCTTAGTTCAGTTTGTTCATTAGATTCCACATATGAGTGAAATCATATGGTATTTGTCTTTTTCTGACTGGCATATTTCACTTAGCATAATGTTCTTTGGGTCCATCCATACTGTTGCAAAGGGTAGAGCTTTCTTCTTTTTTATGGCCAAGTAGAATTCCATTGTGTAAATGTCCCATGGTTGTTTTATCTACTCATCAATTGATGGACACTTGGGCTGTCTCCATATCCTGGTGACTGTAAATAATGCTGCAGTGAACATGGGGGTGCTTGTGTTCTTCCAAATGAGTGTTTTGGGTTCCTTCAGATACAGTCCCAGAGGTGGGATTGCTGGGTCAAGAGGCAGATCCATTTTTAATTTTTTGAGGTATCTCCATCCTGCTTTCCATAGTGGCTGCACCAGTCTGCAGTCCCACCGACAGTGCAGAAGGGTTCCCCTTTCTCCACATCCTTGTCAGCACTTGTTGTTTGTTTATTTATTGACAGTTGCCATTCTGACAGGTGTTGTTACAGAAAACAACTCAGCTGCTTTCGGGTGTACGGAATGGAACTTTATTTACACATGTGGACCCAGGGGAGGCAGTCTCCAAATTCTGGGCCCCGATCAGTGGGGAACAATTGCTTATATAGCGTGAGGGGGCAGTCTGTCGCTTGGACCATTACTTCTGGTGTGAAAGCAGGCAGCAGCTTATAGAAGCAAGAAAGCGGAACTGCTGGTAGGAGTTAACACGAAATTCTTTGTTCTTACTTCCCAGTTACTTAGTTACTTGCTCTCCCTGATCCTGTTGACTCAGCTGTGAGCCCCCTCCTGGGCAGGCCACTACAGAGTGAAATGGTATCTTACTGTAGATTTTATTTGCATTTCTCTGTTGACTAGTGACATTGAGCATCTTTTCATATGTCTATTGACCATCTGAATGTCCCCTTTGGAGAAGTGTCTATTCAGGTCTTTGCTCAATTTTTAATTGGTTTGTTTGGTTTTTTGGTGTTGAATTTTATAAGTACTTCATACATTTTGGATATTAACTCCTTATCAGATATATATTGGTGAATATGTTCTCCCATTCTGCGGGATGACTTTTTATTTTGTTGACGATTTCCTTTACTGTGAACTTTTTGAATTTTTAAACAACAAATATGTAACACTTACATAAAATAACAACAAAAGGTACTACAATAAAAAAAACTAATACGTTGCTTTAAAATCAGGGCTGGAAGATTGACTATCTCCTGTCTCCATCCTATTGTAAAATTTTATTTACTTATCTTTAGAGGGGAAGGGAAGGAGAAGGGGAGAGAAATATCAATGTGTGGTTGCCTATCATGCGTCCCCTGCTGGGAACTGGCCTGCAACCCAGGCATGTGCCCTGACTGGGAATCGAACCGCCATCCTTTGGTTCACAGGCCAGTGCTCAATCCACTGAGCAACACCAGCCAGGGCGATTTCATCTTCTTAATCATTCAATTGGTATTGGGTCAATTGTGAGATTTTAAAAATCACTTTCTTTAACTTTAGCTGAAAATAAATCGATCTCTTATTTGCTCTCTGGTCTCATTCTGAAACTTTCTGTGCTTCGTATTAGTTGCTACTGCTGCTATTGCAGTTTATCACAAATTTATTAGCTTAAAGCAACACAAATTTGTAATCATACAGTTCTGTAGTCAGACATCTAAAATGGCTTCACAGGGCTAAAATCCAGGGGCTTTTAGGGCCGTGCCCCTTTCTGGGGTCCCTGGAGGGCATCTGTCTCCTTCCTTTGTCCAGATTCTGGGGGCCATGCATGTCCTTTGGTTTACAGCCACATCTTTCCATCTTCGAAGCCAGCAGGGGCGCATTGGGTTTTTCTCACGTCTCATCACTCTGACTTCCTCTTCATCACTCTGACTTCCTCTTCTGCCTCTCTCTTCCACTTTGAAGAATGTTTGTGGGGTTTTTTGACGGACAAAATGTAATATATGCACCCAGTTTTATATATAATGCAGCACCACACACCATGCAGGGCATTTACTTTTATACACTCAGATGTGTCTGAAACACTTCTTAAGACTACAAAACAGAACGTAGAAAAATAAACAGGAATATATTCAACACTTGAAAATGTAATGATAAAGACTATAAAGTACTTTTTTCCTTTCAATACTTCAGAAGATATTTATATATTTAACAGTTAACATAAAAAATGATCATATTTTTACATGCTTTTAAGTATCATTTGTACTCAGTGTAAAGCCCTGTCATTTTTCACACGTAGGTTGTTTTCTAGCCATGGCTGGGTGCACTGTTGGATAGACAGTCATCCCGGTACGCCAAGGTGGCATGCGGGTTTAATCCCTGGTCAGGGCACATACAAGAATCAGCCAATGAATGCATAAATAAGCATAAGAATAAATTGATCTCTCCCTTTCTTTCTCTAAAATCAATTTTAAAAATTAAAAAAATTGAGCTCTGTAACTGCAATTTTAATTCATTCAGGTAAATTCAACCCCAAAGTTACCATTTTTCAGCATTGAGACATGCACCCACCCCTCTCCTAGGATTTTCTAAAACTTACTTCGGGGGGGGAAATTCAAATTAGTGGACAGTAAATGGCTGACACTAGTAGCCAAACCTTAGGTCTTTGAAACGGAGAGGCTGGAACTGAGTCATTATTAAGATTTTAAATGAAAACAATAACATTTAGACATTACATAAGCAGCAAAATATAGCAAACCGAAATAGTGTGCCCAAATATGCCTTCTCTTCAGCTACACTAAGGTGAACTTTGCTTAGTACCCACAGGGGAAAGATTACATTTCCCTCATCTAAAACTGAAGGTAAAATAAATGAGACTTCAATAAATATTGTGAGGTTCCAGGATGGCTGAATATTTTCGGAACGAGAAGTGGTTAGAAAGGAAATTTATTGCACCAAGTCAAGGTGTAAACAAGTTTGCAGTTCACAGAGAAGGCAATTCACCCTAGAGTCACAAAGGAAACACAATGTGAGTGCACACAGAGTTCACTCAGGGGCGTCCAGACTTCTGGTGTCTTTGGGTCACCGTGGAAGAAGAGTTGTTTTGGGCCACACATTAAACACACAAACACTAATGAAAATACATCTCATAATATTTTAAGTAAATTTACAATTTTGTGTTGAGCCGCATTCATAGCCATCCTGGGCCACATGTGGCCCAAGGGGTTCGGTTGGACACCTTATTAACTAAATCATCGTTGTTGTTTGGGAAAACCTGTTCCTGCCACGTCAAGAATATTCCGGGATAATCTTCCTAAATTCAACGAATTAGTGACCTTAATTTCATCTGCAACCTTAGTGCCCCTTTGCCATGTGACATAACACACTCCCAGGTACTGGGGATTAGGATGTTGGTTTTTTTGGTGGGGGTAGAGGGGGGTAGTATCATTTTTCTGCCTGCCACACACTCCCACTCCAGAAGTCGCTAAAAAGAGTCTGACGAGAGCACTGCGACCTGAGAAACAGCACTTTCTTTCTCTTTGCCGTTAACAGAAGACTTATCTGTTGCTGGGACTGCGTTTTACTTGGACTCATTCGTTAGCTCTTGACAGAAATTCTGGACTTGAGAAGGACAATTTACGTAGTGTTTCAGTTTATCTGTATTTTAAAAGAGAGGTGATGCCCTGTGAGAATTTGACAGTGACAGATGATGGGGGAAAACGGGGTTAGTGGATGTAATGGTAGTGCCTATGAGATCTTGGCTGAAATTTGAAGAGCGCATAGGAAACTGTGGTGTCAGTGGTAGATACGAAGCCCACAGAAGAAAGACAAAAAGATATCTATTGCTAAATGGATTGGAATAGAACGAGTTCTCTGAGCTCTCATTTGAAGTCTTCCCGATCCACCAGGATGATATTTTATGGAGAGGTCAAAGAGCCAAATTTGAAGAAAATAATTTTCAGGCTTTAGTGTTTAAAGAAATGATTTTAAAAAAGTAGACATTCTCATAGATTTAAAATACTGAAAAAGAGAAAAGTGTAGAGGGGAGGATAAAAATTACCTTTAGTTTCTAACTATGCAGTAATACCCTTTAAAAAAGGTAAACCTTGTAAATATTTGTTATTTCTTTATTTTGTTTCTTCTTGTCTCGTCCTTCTCCCTTTTTTTAATGTATCTGGGATCAAGGATAGTTTTCTCAAATCTCTATGTAACATTTTACTAAATATTAAGCATAAATACTTTTCATGGTCATAGAAACCCTTCTTAAATATCTTCTTAAAATTATTTCTTATTAGTAAAGCAATACAGTGTATTATAAAATACGTTAAACATAATGGAAAAAACAAACATAATTTTATTACCCTTGTTATATTAATAGTCTTTTTAGTATGAATTTTTAATGGCAATTTTATATCCTTTATCAAATTAAAAATTGCATTGTAAACAGTTTCTTAAGTCATAAAGAAGTATTTTGTAATCATCATGTTAATTATAATAAAATCCCATTGGTGATATTCTCTTATTGTTTAACATCTGTGCAGTTTCCATGTGTGCATGCATGTGCATTGGCTCTGCAGAGTTGGAACAAAGGCCATAGTGCATGCATATTTAGGGCTTTGCTTCCCCGTGTGTAAGATGTCTTTGTGTGTTGACTCAGATACGCTGAGTACAGAGAACAAATTGATTGTTGCCAGATGGGAGAAGGATAGAGGGGAGAGGTGAAGAAAGATGAAGTGATTAAATGCACATTGACACTTATGAAATGGTCACAGGGATGTAAAGTACAGCATGGGTAATGTCGACAATAATACTGTAATAACTATGTGCAGTGTCATGGTGATACAGTCTTATTGGGGTGATCTTTGTAAGTTATATGAATGTCTGACCACTCTGTTGCACACCTGAGACTAATGTAATAATGAATGCCAACTGTTACTGAAAAATAAAAAAGTTTAAAAATAAAATAAAATACTCTAAGAGTGCAAAAAAAATCTTTTTATTCCCAAACATAGTGACTGACACACAGGCACTCTTAAAATTGAGTAATTGAAAACAAAAACTTGAATGACTGAATGAATGAATGAATCAGCTAATCATTAAATCATTTTAGAGGATGAAATCAGATAACACATATGATAGGGTGATGAAAAACTCTCAACAATTAGTGCTTGTTTTTCCATTGCAGCAATTTCTAAACACCGTATTCTGGGATTGGCTGTGTCCAAATCCCTAGGGAGCTAAGATGCAGATGGCCAGGCCTGCCTCCTGAAGGTTCTGAGTCAGTAGTCCTGGGGTGGAGCTCCCGAGTCGGTGTGGTCAAAGGTCTCCAGAGCATTCTGTAGCCCGTGTGAGGTCAGGTTGGGAACTCTAGTGTGCAGTTTCACCTGGCCGTGTTGTGCCCTGCTCCACTCTGAGGACCAAAGGTAATAGCCATGTGTGGTGCTGGTTTGTTAGGAAACATGGGGTGGGCAGAGTGCCCCAGGCCTGCTTGGGGGACTTGGGGGAGGCTTGCCAGCACCTGGCCATCTCCAACTCTTCCTGAGGTTATGGACTGGGAAGACATGATGAATACCAAGGAGCTGTGGGCAAGCTAGCCTTCATTGGGTCAGTGCAGTGTCCCTATAAATCACTGTTGATCTCCTTATGTGTTGCACTGTGTCTCCATTTTTTTCTAATTTTTATCTCCAGTGATTTTCCAAATGCGGTGAATGACACTCCCCTATTCAGTTATAGACTAAACATTGGGTATGAAATTTTCTAAAAGGCACTCTGCTCCTGACCCTGTAAATACGTTCTGTGGATGATGTTATCTGCTGAAAAAACACATTCTGACAGTAAAACAGAGGGGAGCAGGTAGAAGCTGGCCAGAGGCAGCCTGACTTTAGTACAACTTCTTTGTTGTTTATTTGCGAAACTCGGCAGTCATTTCCCTGGATGCGTACACAGCACTCCACAGCTTTCTAGCATGTTGCTCCAAATATACCTCAGGACGAAACCAATGAGACAGCCTCGCCTCTTTGGAGAAGAAGTTCGTACTCTTTGATAAGTCGTCCTCTCAATCCAAGCAGTTCCCGAGCACCTTAGCATCATTACAAATAATTTTTCTATTTACTAACTTAGAATATGATAGTGTTTGACTGAGCAGGAACTGTTGCTCCACAAAGCTGGTACGTCACAGTTAAAATAGGAACCGGGGCATCTGGGTTCCGGCCCTGCCTCCAGTGCTTGCTAGCTGCAGGGTTAGGACAAACTCTAATTAAATTAAACTCAAATTGAACAAACTCGACTTGCCTCAGTGTCCTTATTAACAGGATGAGGATACTTAAACCTCCCTCACAGATTATTCTGGTCCTGAGTGAATAAGGTAACTTGTCAGAAACTGGGCAAAATGTTTGGGATATAAGAAGCCTGCAGATGTCAACAGTAGTATTATCCAGTTAGTGCAGCCACTCCTGAGTGCGCTCACATGACAGGGTATCTACAGTGCATTATCAAATTAAAAATGTAAGTCTAGGATATAGTGTGGGGTTTTGTAAATACATTGTAAAACTGTATATGTATATGTGTGTGTGTATTGGGTGTATGTGCATGTATTCAAACATAGAAGTACATATGGAAAAGTGTATTAGCAAGTGATTATCAGTGAAAAGACAACTCAAATTTTAATTTATTGTGTCATGTTTGGATTTTTGAGATCATGTATTAAGAGGCATGAACATGATTTGAAATCACATATGATCATATATAAATTAAAAATAATGCTGAAATTAGACAAAATAAAACAAGACAAAATTGATAATTTTAAGTAGCTACACTGTACACATTTTTTTCTGACTCTCTCTATATACATATACGCATTTAGGAAATACACTCGTTCTACAAGTAGCCCAAGAAGCTTAGCGTTCCCAGCCACCTGTCTGGGTTTTTATGACCCGTGTGATAGAACTGACCTTGCTGTATCCCTGTCACCCCTGCAGCCTTTCTCTCTGAATTTCTCCTGAGAGTTTGTACCATTTTATTTAAGAATTTTTAAATGTCCCTGCAATTTGCTATCTTCCTGCATTAGCTGTGCTAGTCTTATCTCGGAAACCCCATTGTAAGCTCTTTCAGAGCAGGGATTGTGTCGCATTCTCCAGTATTTCCACAGTTGTTGACATAGCAAAGGGTATGTAGCATGTGCTTAATAAGTACCCATTGACCGAATGGCTGAAGATCTGGTATCAGTCAGGATAAGCCATGCTGGGCCAAAATAACAGCTTAACCTGGCGATTTCAGGGGCTTCGAGCAACAAAGATTTGTTTTCTGCTTTTGAAAGGCCTTGTGAATGGCAGGGGCTCCTCTCTGTTCAGTGACGGATCCAGGCTTCCTCCATCTCGAGAACCACATGTGGTTCCTGCGTTTGCTATATCAGGGAAAGGAAGAGATGGAGAAGACATACTGACTCTCAAGTGTCCTAGGCCACTTCCATTCAATTCCCCATTTGTCAGAAATCAGCCCCATGGCTCTGTCCAGCCACAGGGAAGGTAAGATAAAGTAGGGGAGCACATAGGTGCTCAGGAGCACTCATAGACCGGTGTGTACCACCCGTCTGCATCTTCCTCCAGAATAGCTGTGCCAACCAGTTCACACCCCATTGGTATCAGTGGGACCGACATGCACATGGATCATTAGACTTGACTCAGTTTATGTAAGTAACTGTATGTGTTAGAAACTACTAGGAATCGGATTTTATTCATTCAGCACGCGTTTATCAGTGCCTACTGTGCACTGAGTGCTAGTCTAGGTTTGGGGAATACGGCAGGGGGAAATTACAGTCAAAATTGCCTGCACTCACAGGATTGACTTCCTAGTAGATGAAGATAAACAATTAATAAATAATTTCCGAACATGCCTGTTAGTTGGTCCTAATATTGGAGAAATATAAAATGTGGGGAGGCCTGTGTTAGTGTAGAGAAGAGGGTTGGATTATACTTTTAAATTGATCAGGGAAAGCCTCACTAAGAAGGTACCATGGAATTAGAAACTTAGGGGTGAGGGAGCCAGCCAGTTGGGTATCAGGCCAAAGAGACCTTCCTGGGAGAAGGGACACATGTGAAGACCCCAAGGTGGGCACAGAGTGCCTGATGTATTTGCTGAATGGCAAGGAAGCCCATGTGGCTGCAGTGAGTCAGGCTGGTGTAGGATTGGGGGTCCACTGAGTACAGCCTGTGCGGAAGCTTCTAGGTGACTTTAGGTCTGTGGCTTTTGCTCTGTGTGATATAAAGCCACTTGGGGATTTCGAACAGAGGAGTGTCATGATCGGTCTGGCTGCTACATTGGGAATAAAGTACAGGGAGAAGGGTAAAAAGCAGGGAGACCAACTGAGGTTATTGCTGAAGTTCAAGTGAGAGATGGTGATAGCCTGGACTGTCTCCATCACTCCAGAAGTTGAGGGGAGTCATGTTAAAGGGGAAAAGTGATGCACAAATATGAGGTAGTTTTTGCAAATAAGATGTTGGCATGAGCCCAATTGTAATATCATTTGCTATTATCATGAGTCTGATAGTCTATTCATCGGACCACATACATTTACTCATGGATTCTACAAGCATTTATTCAATACCAATGGCATGCCAGTCCCTCTGCTAGGCCCTGGGGACAATAAAGAAGACCTGACCTCTGCCTTTGGGAAGATTTCAGTGTAGTAGAGTTATAGAGATAACCCAAAACAACCACAGCTGTGGCAATATAACCATTCTGTAACTATGATGGAAATATTGGCCCAAACTTACTGAATGTTTACTACGCACTAGACATGCCTATGGATATTATTATGACTATGATTATGATATGATGATTATTACAATTATTACGTGTTGATGCTCTTCTTTATAATCAAACTAGGCTGCTACAACTTTAGAGAACTAGTGATTAAAAACCTAATAAACAGCCTAAAAGCGTTATTTTTGTGCTCTGCAAATAGATTACCAAGGATATTGCCACTCTAGTACCGATCAAAAACGCAGCCCGGAAAATGCATGTGCCATTTTTCCAAGTGTCTTCATTCCTTATAATACATAGAATCATGTTACTAGTATCTAATAACACTGATTTGCCAGTCTGCTCAAATCCTCTTTATTGCATGTTTTTTTTTTCCTTTTTCTAATCTGCCTTGAAGAAGGTTAAGCTGAAACCACGGCTCAGCTTCCACGATGTTGCCTCCCAGATTGCATGCGCTCTTCTGCCTCTGCAGCTGCCTCACCCTGGTTCATCCTTTTGATTGGCGAGACCTAAATCCTGTTGCCCATATTGAACCATCAGGTAAGATGTACACTTATTCAAGGCTTGCACAGTTGACCTGTTGCCAGACTCAACGTGGCCTCGGAGAAGTTGGCTTCCTAGCGGTTTTATGAGGAAGATGCTCCTGGGGGCCCTCTCTTCTCCTGTGGTGGGGAATAGGGCCTCACTTCCTCATTCCAAGACCTGGCTTTAGATATTATGGATGACTACAGGACAGAACCAGAATAGCTGAAATCTCAGTTTGCAACCCCATGAGGAACTTCCCTACCTTTCTGCCCTAACCCACTCTCCCTCCCACATAGTAGCCCCACTCTCCTGGAACCCCCTCAGAAGTGACCTCAACACTTGCTTGCACACAGGGGAAAAAGAGGCAGGTGTCGTGCTCAACGGGTGTAGTTCTGGTAGCAGTGGTGTGAGAAGATGGCAGTTGAGGGTGTGGGGATCCAGAGGGAAGCAACCTTTTCTACCTAATGACAGAGAGAAGTAGGAATACGTAGGCACTAAGGAGTTCCAGGTGAGAATGGACTGCATCACTTGCTCTTTCTTACACTGTGGTGGGAGAGAAAGAACAAAAAAGAAGGTACAGACAAGCCCAGGAGAGGTGGTTAGAGTGGAACAGTCCTCTCCAGACAGATACATCTACCACCATTAAGAAGGAACTTTATTGCAAGAAATCGCTTCTGAGCGTTGTGAGTTCCTGCTAATCCCAAAGGGTTGTGATGCAAAAGCTTCTTTATCCAGTCTCCTCAGGTGAGCATGCGGGTGGCTCCTGAATGGTGTCATAATGTCTGTACCCACAGACCTGTGTACCTGGATAGATGAGGTCCCTCTGTATCTAGTTATTCAGGCTTGACAGTGACTCATTGCTGTAGCATTTACAAAAGACCTTTTCATAGCCAGCACCTTATAGATAAATTTCGCCCCAGTTCATAGTTGAGGAAATGAATGCGTCAGTAGGAGAGGGACTCCATCCTATATCTACATTGGTACAGGAAATTGCACAGGATCACTCAGGTCCATTCACTCAACACTTGTCAGGAAGCTGGAGCATCAGCGACACACTGCTGATTAAGCCAGAGAGTTTGTAGTCAAGTTCAAGGAGCTCACAGCCTCATTAAAGTAATTCCCCATTACCTTTTCCAAGCATTGAAAACAAGAAACGTGATGAATGAATTATTACCTAGGAGACATTAACATCAGGCGCTTTTTATTGGTAGAGGGTGGTAATTTCAAAACGTGTGTTCTATCCCCCATGTTTGAAAACCATTAGATGCTGTCATTGGACCGGCAGAAGCGTGGGACACTGTGTCACTCGTCTCTGCAGTTCCGGCCTTGAGCCCAATGCCCTACTCATTGTAAATGCTCAAAAATGAATGCACAAATGTTTTTTATATTATTAGAAATAGTTCATTAAATAAAATATTAAAGTAAAAGATGATTATATATATTCTTCCTACTAAGCAAATACGTAGGAAATACAGTGATGTGGTTAAAAGGTTTATAAAGATGGGCTAGAGATATCCTGTTTGCCGTGGAGGACATAAAGCCCTATATGAAAATGCAGCCTTCCTGGCATGTGTACAGTCCATCTCCCAACCCAGGAGTGAACATCAGGAATAGCTGACAAATGACTTCTGCCAGAAATGGGGTATACGAGTAATGATATACCAAGGGTTCCAATGCTTTTATGAAAATGAAGTTGAAAAACAGGAAGTGACATGAATTCTGAACCACACAATTAGGTCGTTTAGAGAGAGATGATTCAACCTGGCAGTCCTCTCCCCTGCCTCTCTCTTCCTGCTGAGCCCTGATAGAGGAGCCCTGATAGATGGCCAGAGAACAGGGAATCCAGGGCCATGACCGGGTTAGCGGCAGACCGGTGAGCCCTTCTGCAGCCCCCGGCACTGGCTAGCTACAGGGCCCTGCAGACCTAAACCCGAACCTGGCCCAGTTTGAAGTTTCCTAAGACCTCACGGGTCAGGTGTCCTGGCATAGGCAGGCCCACAGTTTCACCTTGACCTGTGGTTCTTGAATGCTGAGTGGAGATGCTTATAGGTGGGGCAGGTTTTAGATTTTGGGGAAAGGCTCCCAGGGCACAGGTGGAATTGAGTTCTCACAGGGAGAGCATTGTGCCCCCTGGATTCTTTCCATGACTCAAGAACTGAACTCCCAACTCCATAGATAGTCCCTGCAGGGAGCTGTGGGTTTCTTGGGGCTCTCACCAAACTCTCTGAGGACTTCGTGCCGTCATACTGTGGCTGCCCATAGATAGGACACAGCAAGACACAAGACAGGTGTGACCTTCCCTGACCTTCTCTGGACTTGATATCTCCCTAGGACTCCACAAAGCATGGCTCAGTAGATAGTCTCAAATGGGAGATAAAGAGCCTTTATAATTCTAAACTGACCCTAAAATGTTAGCCTTACAAGTAAAGTTATGTGTGTTTTTAAAAAATCTCTGAGGAAAGGCCTTGAATTTTGAATCTGCCCAAGAGGAAAATGGTAGGGTTTAACTTAGATCAGCTAAAATGCCTCTAAAGAACTGAACTGCGGTAGCAAGAGTTAACTCATTCTAGGTAAGGGACAGATAATGTGAGCTGTTTGCCTCTTATATGTTGTGCTCTGTGCCAGCTACTTGACATATGTCTCACACCATCCTTATAACAGTCCTGCAGGCTGGTCAAGTGCTTTGCTCCCTACTTTACAAATTAGGATAAGAGAGGGGAGTAAATGGCTTAGCCGAGAGCATCACTGCTTATGAGAGATACAGTTGAAGTCTAAAATAGGATCGTCAACTCCAAGTCCCAGGCTCACCCCAGGCCTTTTTTGGAAACACTTTCTACCGTTTGCCTGTGAATTGCTGACCTGTTGACAGGTAACCTGGTACTTCAGCCCAGTGCTTCTTAAACTTTAATAGACACACCTTTTCTGGTTGAGTAGAACTGGGGTGAGGCCTGAGGCCCGAGGCCCTGCATTTTCAAACTTCCAGCTGATGCCAGTGATGCTGGTCCATGGACCAGCTTTGCGTAGCCAGACCTTACGTATTGAAAGGCTCGTCTCTGGCAGGTGCTTCATAGTTAGTCACCAATGTGGAGGGTATACATGGGCTTCTTCTTCTGATTCAAAAATTTGCTGGGTGATTCTCTGTGATATTAATACAGGTGCCATTTCTAACATAGTCTAGGTGTCTTAGTGGCTGAGGCAGAATGTGATAGAAAGCGTGAGGGGATCTGTTTAGCAGAGTAATCAACTCACAGTCCAACAGAAGGAAAGGAGTGGGCAAGCCGACTCTAGAAAAGTAGAGCCTGGCTCTGCTGATGTTTGGACTCCCCGTCTGGAAATGAAGTCTGGTTTAGAAAGGAGAAGACAGGTGAAGTGAAACCGCAGAAGTGCTGAAGGGCTTTGACAGCAGAGATGAAGTTCCAAGAGGGGGTGGGTAAGAGAATGAGCACTCTGAGGAAAGGACAGACCAGGGGCAGTGAAACACTCACTTCAGCTCATTTTCACAAATATTTATTGAGCACTGACTATGTGGATCTGAGAGTACAAAAACAAAGATGCAGCCCTTAAGATATAGACTGCTATGAAAGATGGTGTGTACAAACATAATTTTAATGTAATATGATAAGAAGAATGATAAAAATATACACAGGGAATTGATTTAACACTAAGGATAAAATGATTAAGTCTTGGGGATCAGGGAAGGCCTCAGAGAAGGACTGGCGTCAAATCCAGATGTTAAAGGTTGAATAGGATTTTGCTACTGGGATTTCAAACACAGGGAACTCACACTTATGCAGGTGTAGAGGTGTCGGCCCAGCGTGTAGCTCAGGAGTCCCGGCGCATGTGCAAGGGAGATGCAGGGGAAAAGCAGGAGAAGCGTCCAAAGTAGTGAAACTCCAGATCACGGAGGGTCTTCCTTAAAGTGCCCAGGGATTGGGGGTTGAACTTGTGTGCCTACGAACACACTGAACTCCAGAACACTGGAAGGATAGGCCACATTGTTGCCTCAAGTACCAATGGCAATGGCTTAGGAAGGTATGTGTAGATTTAAATCTCAGCTGCAAACTACCTTCCAAAAAGATTCCAAAACATTCTCCCTTCAAGAAAAACTGTGTAGTGACAGGAAGCCATTGAAGGATTTTACAAAGAATCAGCCCCCTGACATACATGTTCTAAATCACTTCAGGAGCTGGGTGAACTGATGGATTTGAAAAGGCCAAGTTCCCAGGTGAATACAGCAGTTAGAAGAAATGATGAATGTCTGCCAAGAGACAGTGAAGGTGTAAATGAGGCAGTTGAGCCAGAGGGTCAGGAGTGTACTGGAGAGGTAACGCTGAGCTAAAAACAAATGTTAAAAATTGAGACTTGGTTGGATGTACGGAGTTGGTGTAAAGGAGGTGGATCCCCAGGTTTCTGGTTAGAGGATGAGGGGGGAGAGTTGGGAGATAGTTTCAGTTTGGGTGATTGGCTTTGCTGTTCCTACGGGAAGGACATCGAGTGGGTATATGCAGTGGGAAGTGGTAAGCACAGGTCAGAAATGCGAGATAAAATTCATGCTTAAGAAAAACAGATTTGGGAAGTGGGCTTTGATATGCTCTGGACTGGAGGAGAACTAAGGGCAAGGGCATAAGCTTTAGGAGGTGACAGTCCTAAGTGTCTTTGGTGAAGAGCTATGTCTCCGTCATTTTCCCCACATAGTACTTTGCATACAGTAGGTCCTCAATAATTGTGCATTTTACTAGTTAGTAAAGAGATAAAGGGTGCCAGACACTGTGGGCAGGAACTCAATTGGAATTTGTTTACATAATGAAGTCTGGGGTGTAATGGATGATAAGTGAGATAATATTTACCTGTTTTTCAGCACGGATCAGTAAAATACAAGCTCTAATTGCTACTGCAATGTCTGGCCAAGCTAAAATCCCCAAAGGAAGTGGACCTTACTCCGTCGGTTGTACAGACTTGATGACTAAATATACTACTAAGGTGATGCTTTAATACCACGTATCTTTATATTGACTGTTGCTATGGCTCCCTAGATGTCTTAAAACTTGACATCGACATCATCTGAGAATGATTCATTTTGCCATTTCTATTGCTTTGCTAGTTGAATCATTCCCTAATTCAGTGCTGTCATCTGATTAACTTAACTGTGAACTCTACTTTTCCCCTCCTTATTTGCTGAAACCAAGCTCACTTTCTTTTCATCCAGAAAGCTTGTCATTGTTCTATTTATCATCTCTTTTGACTGAATTCAGTAGTCACAGAGGCTTAAAAAGCTCTCTGAACGTCTTCACGAACAACACAGGCAATTGGGTTCCCACTGAAATAGCTGCTAGAATCCGTTTGAGAAGCAACTTGACTAAAAACACACTAATTTCTTTCCCCTACAGAGCACCTTCTTGCGCTTGTATTATCCATCCCAACCCAGTGACCACCACGACACTGTTTGGATCCCAAACAAAGAATATTTTTATGGTCTCAGTAAATTTCTTGGAACACACTGGCTTATGGGCAAAATTTTGAACGTATTATTTGGTAAGATGTCTGCAAATCCTTCTTTGTATGCTCTAGAATATAAGAAAGTCTTGAAAACAGCAAGAGTTTCAGGCAGGTAAGGACTAAAGTAGATTTCCACCAGTGTGAACTTCTACCAAGATGAGAAAGAAAGTACGTATTTCTTAAAAGGCCAAAGGCCAGGTAACTCTCAGCAAATCAAGGGTGCTCACTCGGCATTCTGAATATGACGGGATGGGTGGAGGGAAAGAAAGTGTCAGACTTTCAGACTGGCTCTACCATCTCTCAGTGGCTGGTCTTTGGTTTTTCTCCTCATGTGCTGTGGGGGAGCCGTAATGCAGTGAGAGCCGCAGCTGAGCTGATGAGGCTAATAGCCTCGGCACTGAAATGTTTGCTAACGTCGGGCAAAAAGAGAAAGAAAGTAGAAGCCGCCATAGTTCTCCAAATCCAAAACAGAGGACTGGAAGATGATTTTCCTACTCACCATAAGTGAGGAGACTCTACTATCATTCCCATCACCTGGCCCCAAGGGACCAGCCTCTTTTCCTAAGACAATCTGATGTGCATTCACCATGTAATTTGTCTACATTTCATGAATATAGACTTCTCCGTCTTTATCTATTTGACCAGATACTACTGTTGGGCTGGTGTTAACTGTATCTTCAGACATCCCTCTCAAAACTACCCACAGCTTTTGGCATTTATTTTAAACATCTCCTTGGCATTATTTTTTTTAACTACACCCCTTTATGGTGCTCGAATAACTTGTAAGTCACTTCCATAGCAGTCCTCACATTCAGTCTTCATGATCCCATCTCCATTCCACAGATGAGAAAGGGAAGCACAAGGAAATGGTGAAAATGACGATAACAATCGAGAAGCGAAGGAAGAGAATATTTCCATTTTTGTACCCCTCACTATGTGACTGCATAGGTGTTTTACGTGTGTTACCTACTTAGATACAATTCTCACAAATACCCTATGAGATAGATGTCATTTACTTCCTTTTACAGAAAATGAACCTGCAGCTTGGAGAGTTCTCTTAACTGGCCTGAGGTCAATAGCTAGTGAGTGGCAGAGCTGTGTCCAAAGCCATGTCTGAGCATGACGTCAGTAGTCTCTCCACCTCTCTCTTGACCATGACCTAGACAGAAAGAAAGGAGTCTCCTAGTCAAAGATTCTGGCTTTCAATGTAAAGTTCCTGAAGTTTAGCTTGTTTTCAGAACATTCCCTTTGAAGGTTTGCCCAAACCTGGGATGTATAGTAAGGAACAGCCTTCCTGACTACACTGATAAGTAAGAATGTCTCACTTTCAGCTTAGAGCTAGCAAGGAAAACTTGTAATTAATGATCCTGTGGTCTCAGGGAAAAAACATGTGGTTCAGGTCTGCGGTTGGCGGGTATTTAGTAGGAGAATTTTTAATGACTTCATTAACAATTCATGTAAATATAAATTCCTTAGGTCAGGATTTTGTGCCAAAGAAATGCACATTAAATAAACGAGCGACATTCATGTCAAAACCCCTAATTATAACCTTCCATTGTTGTCTAGGTTCAATGAAAACTCCTGCAAGCTGGAATTCCCCTGTGAGGACTGGGGAAAAATATCCACTAATTGTTTTGTCTCACGGTTTGGGAGCATTCAGGTAAAGTTCGAGAGGTTGAACAATTTTAGTTCTGAGGGGTCAATGACTGAACATATTTCCCCTCAAAAAGGGAACAGAGGTTTTGCAGTGTCGTGCTGACCCCTGGCCTGGAAGAGCCGGGGTTCCTCAAGAGTTAGCTGTGGTCTGTTGATAAGTCCTAGTCCTGGCTTTTTCCCCTACCAGCGCATGGAGACTAGTCTCATAAAGGAGGAGAGGAGATGTTGCATTTTTGGCTGTTGTCCTTCTGTATTGTAATATTTATACTCTCAAAATCATCCACGGTGGTAGTTCAGGGCCTCCGAGAAATAGATACCTAGATTGGATCAGCCGTGAAAGACACTGTGGAGAGAAATGTCTGTGAAGGATAGAGGGGAAGGATCTGGAAGTGATGGGGGAGCCTTCAGACCATGATGCAGGTGGAGGTTGGGAAGGAGATGAGAAACAGAGAGCGACTGGGTGTGAAGAGTCTCAGACTGAAGCACAGTCATAAGAAAGATTTGGCCAGGCTAGCGGAGGGAGTTCTTGACCCAATGTTGTTCATCAGAGGAGCCCTGGATCTCACAGGAAGGGCCTATACTACACACACAGGGTGCCTGTCCATGGGAGCAACCCACAGGAAGCCTTCCGTTCACGTGGTGGTAGACCCAGAGGGGTGGGAGCCGAGTGGGGTCTTTAGTCAACTGTGGTCCCCAGAGTGTGTCTGAGGGGCACGTTTTCGTGATCATCACACCCTTTCCACTTCCTTCTTACATCTTTTCATCTGCCTTCCCTTCTTCCACCTCAGAGTATTATACAAATTTCAGAAAATAACAGAAAAAAGCTATAAAAAAGTTGGGTAGCATCTGCAGTAAGAAATTATTTCCATTTCATTGTAGTCTAGCTAGTTATTTGATTTCCACTAGACCAGCGTTTGGCAAATTAGAATCCCAGGGCCAAAGCCAGGCTGTTGCTTATTTCTATAGACAAAATTATATTGGAACACAGTTGCGCTGACTTATTTTTCACATCGTCTGTGGCTATTTTTTGTGTGACAACATCAGAGTTGAGTAGTGACCAATAATGCATGGCCCATGGAGCTGGACACGCACATTCTTTGGCCTTTTACAGAAAAGGTTTGCTGATCCTGGTATCAGATTATTGTCCCATACTGAGCAGATTCTGCATCTTCAGGAGTAGAAGACATAGTTCCTACCAACCTCCTTTCTGTTCTTTATGAACATTTTCTACTAAATGCCTGATGTGAGAAGGTTGTGCAGCATGAAGACCTAGAAGGGGTACAGATGCTGTGGTTCTGCACATGAGTTCTAAACATCTCTCCCTATCTAGTCATCGAAACAACAACTGACATGTACCTGACATGTTCAGCCATAACCATGTTGGACGTGATTTTTTTTTAAAGATTTTATTTATTTATCTTTAGAGGGGAAGGGAAGGAGAGAAGGAGAGAAATATCAATGTATGGTTGCCTCTCATGAGTCCCCTGCTGGGAACTGGCCTGCAACCCAGGCATGTGCCCTGACTGGGAATTGAACTGCGATCGTGTGGTTCGCAGGCCGGAGCTCAATCCACTGAGCTACACCACCCAGGGCTTGGACATGATTATAATCACTGAAATGTGTTTACTTAATCCTTACATTAGGTAAGGATTACCTGTAATCCCCCACTAGGTACTGTACTGTTACAGCATTATCCTTCCACAGGTTTCNCAAATTAGAATCCCAGGGCCAAAGCCAGGCTGTTGCTTATTTCTATAGACAAAATTATATTGGAACACAGTTGCGCTGACTTATTTATCACATCGTCTGTGGCTATTTTTTGTGTGACAACATCAGAGTTGAGTAGTGACCAATAATGCATGGCCCATGGAGCTGGACACGCACATTCTTTGGCCTTTTACAGAAAAGGTTTGCTGATCCTGGTATCAGATTATTGTCCCATACTGAGCAGATTCTGCATCTTCAGGAGTAGAAGACATAGTTCCTACCAACCTCCTTTCTGTTCTTTATGAACATTTTCTACTAAATGCCTGATGTGAGAAGGTTGTGCAGCATGAAGACCTAGAAGGGGTAGATGCTGTGGTTCTGCACATGAGTTCTAAACATCTCTCCCTGTCCAGTCATTGAAACAACAACTGACATGTACCTGACATGTTCAGCCATAACCATGTTGGACGTGATTTTTTTAAAAGATTTTATTTATTTATCTTTAGAGGGGAAGGGAAGGAGAGAAGGAGAGAAATATCAATGTATGGTTGCCTCTTATGAGTCCCCTGCTGGGAACTGGCCTGCAACCCAGGCATGTGCCCTGACTGGGAATTGAACCGTGATCGTGTGGTTTGCAGGCCCTTGCTCAATCCACTGAGCTACACCAGCCAGGGCTTGGACATGGTTATAATCACTGAAATGTGTTTACTTAATCCTTACACTCATGCCACTAGGTACTGTACTGTTACAGCATTATCCTTCCACAGGTTTCTAAAACAAACAAACAAACAAAGAAACCCAGGCAGTGGTGAGGTAGGTGACTTATCCAATGTAGACAGCTAATCGGTAATGGGACCAGGATTCGAACACAGTGGTCGGACTGCAGGCCCCGTTCCCTTAGGCACCACACTGTACTGCCTTCCTACATGCACTATCCTATTAAAACCTGACAACTCTCCCACAGCAAAGGCTTTGTCCGCCCCCTTTGCAGATGAGGATGAAAATTCAGTTGTATAATTACCTGAAGTCATGCAACTAGTGAGTGTCAGAGCCACGACTGAAACTCAGAACTCTCAAAGGCAGTATTTATAATCACTGCACCAGGGTTTCTCAGCCTTCGAGTACTATTGACATTTTGGATTGGATAATTTCTTGTTGTGGAGGGCAGGCAGTCCTGTGCATTGGAGGATGTTTAGCAGCATCCCCACCCACCGGGTGTCAACAGCACCCTCCCCAACTCATGATAATGAAAATGACAAAACACATTGTCAAATATCCCCTGAGGGGCGGCACAGTTGCCCCCACATTGAGAACTACAACTCTGCCTCCCCCACCCCTGCCCGCACTGCTTTGGGGGTGTAATGGCTTCCATGTTGCCCCAGTTTGTTAATGAACCCCACCTTGGAATCATGACCGGTAGTTGAATGCATCCCTCTTTTTGTTTTGAAGGACGATTTACTCTGCTATTGGCAATGACCTGGCCTCTCATGGATTTATAGTTGCTACTGTAGAACACAGGTATGTCACCTCGTGTGTAGCTGGGCTCTGACTTTCCTAAAGGTTTATAAAAAGTGTTGGATTGTCAATTTTGATTACTCGATGAGAAAAAAAAAGGAGACTGAGTTGGATTGTCAAGAATTTAAAAAGCAGCTAACACTTCCTGGGGGTTCGTTGTGTGACATTTGAACACCCCGCTGTTTAATCTTCACAACCACCCAATGAGATGGTTACCATTCTCGCCGCCGTTTTAAGGAGGAGGAATGTGAAGCCGGCCATGCCACACAGCTAGTAAGTGACATCGCTGGATTTGATTCCAGGAGTGAGTTTTCAACCAGGACTCTTCTGGGAATTGTGAAGGTAGAGTGGGCGGAGTTTACTCACAAGAACACCTTTACTTAGAAGTCCCTTGGGGGTGCTCTTTCATTTAAAAAATGTAGTGTGGAGAAAGTAAGGGAAGTCAGGAAGGATGGGGAACTGTGAGTAACTGATTCTGTTTGTGTTGTAGAGACGGATCCGCTTCTGCGACTTACTATTTCAAGGACCAGTCTGCTGCAGAAATAGGGAACAAGTCTTGGCTCTATCTGAGGACCCTACGACAAGGGGAGGAGCAGGCTCCTCTACGCAGTGCACAGGTACGAGGCACTCAGGAGAGGTGGCAAGATGATGAGAACGCACAAGCAACGGGATATTTGCTGATTTAACCCCACACATGCCACTTGTGCCCCTGACTCCTACTTCCCATTCCCCAAAGATCTGTCAGGAGATTCTCTGAAGAATGACAAGTTCCCTTAATGAGAGTGTGGGTCACAGTGAGAACAAAGACAAGCAAAAATTACGGGAGGTAACAGTGATTTTCCAGAATTCTTTTGCATTAGAGCATCTCATTTTAAAATCTCAAGATAAATTCGTAGTCTTGTGAGAAAGGTACCGTTACAGTGGGCGTAGAATAGCATTAGGGGTCCAGGCCTCAGCATCCCACTTTCTGTGCTGGAATCCTGGCGCAGTCACTGCAATGGGGTGACTTTGGACACGTTGCTCAATCAACCAAGTTACTTTGCTTCTGTGTTTTCTCTGTTACACAATAAAAATAACAGTGTCTTTCCTTCAGGGCTGTTGGGAAGGTTAAATGAAATGAAGCACACTGGCTTCCACCCTGTGACAGCTTTCTAGTGGATGCCTCCCGTATGTCAGCGGTATCAACCCATGTGCCACACGAAGTTTTAAAACATGCAATACCTGACTGTGTTGTCAGGGCACTGACCTTTTCTCCCTTTCTGTCAAATTAAAAAAAAAGACATCAGCCAACACACCAATAGCTATCCAGTGTGAATGAATCAAAATTATATCTATTTTTTGTCAGCTCAGCAAAAAAGTGTATTTTTTGGTGTGCTGTAGAATTTTAGTAATTAGCTTATGTGTGTCATGAAATGAAAAAGGTTGAGAATCACTGACATGTGTTACTGCATTTAGTCCCTCCCCCACATTTCACTGTGGTAGGCAGTTGTATAGAATAAATGGAAGCTTAGGGGGGTTAAGCAAATCATCGGAGGTCACACTGTGGGTGAGCAACAGGGCCAGGACTTGGGCCCTGCAAAGCTGGTGCCTCTCATCCTGTAGGTGGTTTTCTGATCACTCACTGCTTAGATGTTTCGCAACTGACTATTTTTTCCCACAGGCAAGCTCTATACAAACTTTAAAATAAATATTACAAATCTGTACTTTGTCATTTCCTTCTCCAATAATGCTGTTAGGTGCAACAAAGAGCGAAGGAGTGCTCTGAAGCTCTCAATGTGATTCTTTCTGCCTTTCCAGTGAAGAATGTTTTAGATTTCGATTTCGATATGCAACAACTGAAGGTGAGTTCAAAAAGCCTTTTCCCCTTGTGCCCCAGTTCTTTATTGTCTGCTTCTCTGCTGTGAGACAAGGTTCAACGTGATAAAGGGCTGCAAAATAAAATTACAGGTAGAGTATTCAGCAAGGAGGAATGTGTTAGGTTG
The DNA here is from genome assembly GCF_014824575.4 of Sturnira hondurensis. Lineage (NCBI taxonomy): Eukaryota > Metazoa > Chordata > Mammalia > Chiroptera > Phyllostomidae > Sturnira > Sturnira hondurensis. The sequence continues at coordinate 7,331,332 of NW_028073511.1, read as the reverse complement.
AGCTCTGTATGAAGTTGCTGACAGTCAGTCTGCGAAGATGGCAGTTTCGTATGGTTCAACTTAATGCCTCCAGTAGAAGTACTGTAATTCCTCGGATGGTTTCTGCATGTGTTCGAGCTTGACCCTGGAACGTTGGTTCAAAAGTGTTGGATAAAATGTTGGGAGGGGAAGAATATCAGACCCAGTAAACAGCATAAACAATGATTCAAAAGAGGGTGTGGAGGGCGGAGTACAGGGAGCAGGGGCAACTACAAGTACTGAAGTTTGAGCATACGTCGATGGTCTGTTGTCTTGACACATTGTAGTATTTGGTGTTCTCCAACCAGTGAAGTGTTTGTTGTTCCTCAACCAGCCCCTCTTGCCTGTCTCCATGCTGTTGTACATGTTGTCCCCCTGGCCTGACTCACCCCCCACCCTAAGTGCTGCTTAATTTTCAACTCAGGTCAGGCAACACCCCCTCCATAAAGAAACCTCCTTGCACCTCACTGCCCAGCCCCGGACTCGGTTGGCTGTCCATCATATCTACGCCCGGGCGCCTGTGTCTCTTTCTTCCCCAATAGACTGTGAGTTCACTAAGAATGAACTACCATGCCTGGCACAGAACAGCTACTCAGTAAATACTCATGGAATGAACAAACTAATAAAGAGAAACTGGGGAGACAGAGAAGTCAGCATTGATGTTGACATTTCAAGTGTGGGAGACTAGGAAGACCATTAAGTTCACTTCTGAACTCTTACAATGCTTAACATATGTACATGTGTGTGTTTGTATGTACGTATTTATGTCAGTGTACTCTGTATGTGTATACTTGCATATGTGTGTATTTCTTGTATAAGAAATCAAGGTATATAACCATGCCCGTGAACTGAATAATCATTGCATGATTCATAAAATCATTTAGTCTGTTCTTCTAACAGCCTTTGAGATAGCTGTGAATTGATATCATGCTTTTTCACACAGGACTCCATCGATAGGAATAAAATAGCAGTAATTGGACATTCTTTTGGCGGGGCCACAGTTATTCAGGCTCTTCATGATGACCAGAGATTCAGGTAAGAGAGTGAGGCAGAGAGAGAGCAGCCAGTTATTGGAAGAGGGTGAGGGACAGATAACCCACGTGCAATACACCTTTATCTAATTCTTACTAAGGAAGGGATCGTTTGAGGTTTACAAGTTTATTTTCTTGCCTCCGTTAAGTGCTCTCTGTAAATTTTCCTAGGCAGAAATTGTGTATTTTATTGCTATTAAAATTTCCCCCTCCCCTATATATTTTTCATCATTTTATCAGTTTGAGGGCTTAACATTTTCACTTGGACATGCATCTTTACACACACATTTTATCTGTGACATAAAGATTATCATATAATATTGCCATCTTATAGTCTAGACTTCCCTAATAGGCAGGGTATTTGTAATTCATTTTTTCATCTTTAATTTGGAATGAGGTCTGTAATTACATAGCTATTTGGGTGGGAGTCAGGCTCAGATTCCACTCTTCTAACGGCAGAAATATTTTCTTTCTTGAACCACTTCGTCCAGACTGGGGAGATCATGGGGAGCCCACCGTGTAGAAAGGGGAGGATTGTTCGTGAAATCTCATCTCACGTTTCTTAAAATTTGTTTCAGTGTAAGGGGGTCCTCTTCTTTATCCCAGTCAGCACACAAAACAGTGTCTAAAAGGTCAAGAAACATAGGCTGAACTGAATTTAAAAAGAAAGTTAGTTATAATTTGAAGTTCTAT